>NC_140583.1:402672392-403301856 GCF_964204655.1 Triturus cristatus | reverse complement strand
CTATATTTATTCCTTGTTCCTGTTCCTGAGCTGTAGCTAGTCTTTGTTCGTAAACTTGCACTGCCTTCAGTGCTACCTGGATTCCAGAGCTATAGCTATTCCTTGTGCCTAAATTAGCACTGCGTTCAGTTCTACCTTGTATCCTTGATTCCTGAACCAGCGCTATTCTAGTGCACCCTTGTAGCCTCTCTCCTTCTGTATTAACTTTTCCCTGTCCCGGTCTTTCTTCCCATGACCTTTGTTCCAGTTCCTAGTTTGCTGTCTTCTTATTCCTGCAGTCTTGCAACTAGTTTCATTGTATGTTTGTTACTTGCTTTCTGCCAAGTGTGCCCTTTGTTTTCCCTCCTTTCCTGCTAAGCACTCCTTCTTGCTTGCTGCTTGTGTATTGTGGGTGTGTACTTAGTTAAAAGTCCTTGCTGTTACTGCCTTGGTGTGTTCCTGTTTGATCACCAGGATCCATGGGCTCAATTGACTGCTTGGTGTTGTTTCTTGTCCACTGTGAGTATTGCCTTTGAGTTACTTTTATAACATCACAATAGGTATCAGCTCCACAGATCTTGCCTTTGCATGTATATTCAATATATGGCTATTGAAATTCAGTATCTGTAACAGCAATTGTGACAGATACTGGCTTCTGGTCCTACGGTGAGGAGCTCAGAGTGCTTTACCCCACATTCCCTTCATTGTTAATGTTGTTGTGTGTATACAGATAATCAGAGGAGAATGGATCATTGTACCTGTATTACAACCAGATTCATGGTATATTGACCGTCTTAAAAAACCCTCAATCACGTACAGGAGTGGTGGAGCGGTATATCTTCATTATCCACTTCTCAAATCACGTGATAGCATCATCATTGGGTCTTTTATTAAAATATGCTTTCCTCCACCCAGAGGTAGACCAACTGGTGATAACAGTAGTGACCAGTAACAGAGTGAATGTGAGTGAAGTTAATTTAAAATTACCTACACCTCTCAACAAAGAAAATTTTATTCATTTGAAGATGGGGCAAGGTTAAAATCAGAGCAGTGGATATATAGAAATGTTACTATTCTATAGCACCTGTTAGTCCATTTGAATGGTCAATATGTTTCAGCCCTTCTATCACCCAACTGGGTCGGGGGCTTTCTTCTGGACCAGTGTAAGGTGGGTTGCTCACTAAGCAACACGTGATGGTAGGTAAGTAACTTACCCTTCTTCTCAATTGTTACCGGTCAATAGTACCTGTAACTGCCATTGCAAACAGCAGTGTCCTGGGGTTGGGCACCCCGGGACACTGCAGGAGCTGGCCCTGGGGGGTGGTGGTCCCCAGGGCCTGTACAAGGCTCCAGGAGGGGGGCCACGCGACCCCCTCCAACATTTGTAAAAAGCCCCGGGGGTGGAGGTCCCCGGGGCTGGGGGGGCCTCAGACCCCCCCACACCTAATTTGAAATAGCCCCGGGGTGTGGTGGTCCCCAGGGCTGGCGGGGCCTGAGAGCCTCCCCAACCAGTTGGAATAAGCCCCAGGGGTGGCGGTTCCCGGGGCTGGGGGGACCTGAGAGCCCCCGTACATAATTTCAAAAAGCCCTGGGGGTGGCAGTCCCCGGGGCTGGGGTCCCCTCTGGGCCCCCCTTTAAATTAAATTCATTGCCCCTGGGATTTGGGCCCCCCGGGGGCTAGATAACAAACCAGCGTGGGAGCCCGCGCTTAATTTTTCTTTTTTTTATCGGCAGGATGCGCGCATCCAGCGCGCATCCTCCTGGTTTTTTTGGGTTTCTTGTGCCTCGGTAGAACCGAGGCACAAGATGGCTGCCAACACTTCCTGATTCAGAGTGTTGACAGCCAATTAAAATGCAGCTCATGCACGGCAGGGTGCGCTTAGGGTACTCGGACCCTCCGAGGCCATAGATATATATGTACTTTTAACTGTCCTTTTTTCTGGAACTACTGAACAGATTTCCACGCAAAAAGCACGAGTCTGAACTAAAGACTACCTCTTTGCCAAATTTGGTGTAATTCCGTTCAGCAGTTTGGGCTGTAGCTGCGGCTAAAGGTTCTATGGGAAATTGCATGGGGAAAACGCTTTTTGGGACCCCCAATTTTTCTCAACTACCGCTTGACGAATCACCGTGAAACTTTCAGGATAGGAGCGGACCGGAGCTGGCCAAAAGTTTTGAAAATTTCGCAAAGATTCATCAAGCAGCGCAAAAGTTATTTCAAATAGAATGTTGCGGATTTTCCATGGAAAATATGTCCTAACTATATCTACCTACATATATATATATTTATATATAGCCTCCAAAAACACTCTCCGAACCTCCACACTGGCAAACAGAGAGAAACGGACCCAGATAGATATGGCAGGTAAGATGTTTTATTATCCTCTCACTCGGTGACGCATGTCGAGCACCTTGTGCCCTTGTTCACACATAGAGAACACAATCCCCCAATACAATTTTAAATGCTGGGTGTCCACCCCCCTGTGTCACATGACAAGTGTAATGGAAGAAATACTTTGGTGCAGGCACATAGCACGCTATACCCTACTCTTCAATGTGATCCCACATAGAAGGAATCATATCAAGGTATTACGGGTTGAAAATAATATTTTGGGCAAATTTAAAAAATATTAATAAATACATCTGAGCAGCAGTAGTACAATGTATATATATCTGTGCAAAAATACGCAATGCTGCAAACGTGCATATATATGATTCCAATTGAGCAGCTGATAAAAAAACTTGTTTGAAAACCATGTGCGCTAACTGATAAAATAATTACCCACATCAAATACATTTTTTGAGTATCGCTATATTTCCCGTCTCTATAACAGTGGCTACACATGAAATAATGCATATTGCCCCAACTGGTTGTCCATAATGCTGCATCCTGTGCCTCACATGAAGTGATCATTCACAGATAATCACAGGACCACATTGCCGCTCTTGTTACGTTCTCTCACCATAAATGCTTGTACATCCATTGCCCATCTGTATCAACCCTGAATTCAAGATGATCTGTATAACATAATCTGCAGTACAGTGATATTTACTCGCTTTAAAATTGTGTTGCGACTAGTGCCTAGAACTTAATTTAAAGTGCTTCCGTGCCTAGCAGCTCATAGAAATTTGTAAACTTGTGTTGTTTATAAAGTGCTGAGGGCTCCTAAAATATCTATCTAAAAACCATGCTGGACTAATTAAAAAAACAAACAATGGACCTAAAAAACACCCAGATATAAAATCTTGTTGACACCCCACATCTAGAGTGATAGCTACTAAAAGCAATATATTTAGGCACTATAAAAGTGCATAAAAATATCTGTACAAAAAGGAAGATATCAAAATAACAAGATGTAAAAACAAATTCATACAGTTGTTCCTATTTACACAAGATTGCTAGAAGAAAACTTAGTTTGATCGTTGTTATTTATCATAAAAAATTGTGCATATCTTCAGTAGTATGGTGCCTTACTGTCTAAATCTAAAATGGCACGTGTTTCAAGTTGTCTAAAAAGTTTCTCTCTGTTGCCCCCTCTTCTAAGTGGTGCAATGGCATTGATCACATAGTAAGTAAGGCAGCCCAACTCATTGTCATGTGCGGCTTTAAAGTGTCTCGTGACAGGATAAGAGTTATCATTGCTTACTATTGCTCTGAGATGCTGCAAAATCCTGACATGCACCTGCAGCTTGGTACTTCCAACATAACGCAAGCCGCAGGTGCATGTCAGGACATACACAGCAAACTCAGACCTGCAGTTGTAACTGCCCTTGATAGCCACATTTTCCTCCGATAATGGAGTAGTATAATGAGTGGTGTTAGTGCCAAACTTGCAGGCATGGCATGAGGAGCATTTATAAAAACCTTGCCTCGGTTTAAACCATGTACCTGCTGTGCTCAATTCTGGGCTATTTCTGACTAGTTGGCTCCTCATAGACTTCGGTTTCCTATATGTGATTGTAGGTGACTCTGGGAGTCTAGTTCCTAATACTCCATCCGTAAGGAAAATAGGCCAGTTCTTCCTAATGATGGACTTAATTTTCTTTCTTGACTACTATAGGTGGTAATGAGGTGGGGGTTTCTTCCATGTTATTGTCACCACTCTCCGCCTCCTTAGTTTGTAGCAAAGTCTCTCTTGGCCTTTCTTGTGCTTTGGCTATAGCTTTGGTTAGCACCTTTTCACTATAACCCCTCAATCTCAGCTTTTTCATCATTTCTTGTGTGCATCTTTCAATTCTTGTGGTGTACTGCAGATGCGTTTGAGTCTGAGTATCACAGCATAGGGTATACTCTTAATAAGGTGTTTTGGGTGCCCACTACTGGTATGCAATGTGCTGTTTCCTGCTGTGGCTTTTCTAAATAGAGTAGTCTCCAATTTATTGTCCTTAACTAAAACCTGTACATCCAAAAATTAATTTTGGTGCTGCTAATGCTAGAGGTGAAATTGAGGTTACTAGAGTTGACATTTAAAGTTGTAATAAAATCCTTCGCACTATCCTCATTCCCCTTCCATATGATGAATACATTGTCTATATATCGTAGTCAATGCAACACATGATGCACATGGTGGATTGTTTTGATTACCTGTTCCTCCCACCAGCCAACATGCAAGCATGCATAGCTGGGGGAGAAACAGGATCCCATAGCCACGCCCCTAATTTTCTTCAGGGTCTCTTTACCAAACAAGAACAAATTATTGTGTAAGCACCATGAGATCAGATCTAATAATATTTTGTTGTGCTCATAAAATTCACATGGTCTGCTTTCAAGAAAATATTTGACAGCATTGAGTCCGGTTTTATGGGCTATGCTTGTATAAAGTGACTTAATGTCCAAAGTGATTAAAATTAGGCCTTCTTCCCATATGATATAATTGATTTTGTTTAAAAAATACCCTGTATCTTTAATATAACTGGGTAACCTTCTGACAAAATCCTGCAGGTAGAAATCTACGTATTGCGAGACGTGCTCACTAACACTGTTGATAGCTGAAATAATCGGTCTACCTGGTACTGGTGAGACCTTTTTGTGCACTTTTGGAATTAGATATATGATGGGAATCATAGGGAATTCAACATGCATAAAACTAAACTCATTAGATGAAATTAGTCCTTCCCGCTTGCATTGTGATAGCTGTTTATTTAAACCATCTTTGGCTTTATTGTATTCCTTCATGTTTGACCTCATGTAGCAATTTTCATCATCCCATTGTCTCTTGGCTTCCGCAATATAATCTTTTTTAGGCCATAAGACAATATTGCCTCCCTTGTCTGATTTAGTGGTGATAATTTCTTGATTTTCTCTTAGTTTTTTCATCACATATATGTACATATATATGTGTGTATATATTTCCTACTGGCGTAGGTAGTTATAATTAGGACCTATTTTCCATAGGAAATCCGCAACATTCTATTCCCAATAAGTCTGCCGCCGATTGACGAATCTTCGCGAAATTTTCCAAACTTTTGGCCAGCTCCGGTCCACTCCTATCCTGAAAGTTTAGTGGTGATTCGTCAAGCGGGGGCCGAGAAAAAAGGGGGGTCCCAAAACGCGTTTTCCACATGCAATTTCTCATAGGACCTGTTGACGCAGCTACAGCCCGAACTGCTGAACGGAATTACACCAAATTTGGCAAAGAGGTAGTCCTCAGTTCAGACTCATGCCTTTTACATAAATGGTGTAAATCTGTTCAGTAGTTTCTGAGAAAATTAGACTAAAAAGATAGATATATCTATGGCCTCGAAGGATCCGCGCACCCTAAGCGCACCATAAGCGCACCCTCCCTGAACCGAGCGCGCACCCTCCCGATCATGCGCTGAATGCTAATTGGCTGTCGAGTGTCTGTCTACATTCGAAACTGTTGGCTGCCATTTTGTGCCTCGGTAGAAGCGAGGCTGAAGAAGTAAGGGGAATAAGTGTTTAAAACATATAAAGGGGGCAGGGTAGAAATACTATGGCCCTCTAGTGTTGCTTAGGGGGTCCCAGAAGGACCCCCTGGGACCCCCCTTTTTTTTTTTTAAATCGGCGAAATGCGCGCAGGGTTCGCGGATCCGGACGAAAAAATAAAAAGATCCGCGCTTCATTAATAATTAGCCCCCAGGTGGGCCAAATCCCGGGGGCAAAATGGTTATACGTTCATAGGGGGAGGGGGTTGGTGTGGCCCCCCTCCTGGAGCCCTCGAGGGCTCTGGGGACCGCCACCCCCCAGGGCCGGCTCCTACAGTGTCCTAGAGTCTCCCGCCCTCCCATAGCAAACTTCGTTAGGATTTTGAAAGAGAGAGCAAGGAAACCTGCTCTCTCTTTCAAAATCCAAACGATATTGCTTTTCCACACGGGGAGCTGCATGTCAGCAGCTCCCCACGTGGAAAAGCAATGCCGGCTCCCGAAGGACGCAGTGAGCCGGCTGGGACCGTGGGGGCGTTGGGGCTCCCCCCACGGTCTCCAATGTTTTTTTATAAGCCCTAGAGGTTGGGGTCCCCGGGGATAATAAAAATTAGTGATAGGGGCTATTTTTTTTACGGTAAAATTAGGAGTCGCGCATTCTAACGCGTTGGGTGCACGGTTCCTCTCGCATTGGGTGCGCGGTTCCTAACGCGTTGGGTGCGCAGATCCAAGGAAAAAAAACTGAAATTTTTGGGAGATAAACATCTAGCTTAAGTGTTTTGTTCTTGAGTGGCTCTAAAAAGAGCCGTTGTGTTCATTGAGAGTTTTTGGTACTTTTTAGTAAGTACCTACACAGAGTCTAAAGTTGTTGAGGAAGACTCTGTTTCCTTCATCAGTAAAGTGTACTCCATCTCTCCTATACATCTCTTGCATATGAAAGCGCAGATTGTTATTGTAAATGGACCCCATTCTATAGTCTCGGAGAAAAGCAGAAACAGATTTATTCACATGTTTCCTAGCTTTCTCAATTTGTGGACAAAAAGGATTGGACCAGTTCAACTTCTGGCTTTGGCATATGTTAGAATACACAAAGGCAGTTTTGGGAAAAAGTGAAAACAATTCTGCATAAGCATTTCCAGACCTACCCCAGTCAAAGTGCCTAGGTCATTGCCACCACAGTGCACTATTATGAGGTCAGGGTGTTGGATATGCATAAATGTTTTTACCAATGGCATCAATTGGTGCCACTTTAACCCTCTCTGTCCAATCCATTTAATGTCTACATTTGGCAAACCAAGGTCTTTGTGATTTTTTTTTTTTCTGCATACCTTTGGCTCCAGAAAATATACCTGTGTCCCACAATCCACACTCTAAGCATCTTGAAGGGAGGTCTGGATGCACTCAGATGGTCTCTGTAAATGAAATGGCAGTTTGAAAAGTAAGATTTTTCTAAAATGGTGGCTAAGATGCAGTTTTGAAAAAAGACAAGAAATCATTGGTTGTTTGACAACCTTCTACACTGAAAGGTAGGGTGCATGTTTCTGTTTTTTAAACGCATGATTCTTATTGGTTAACAAAAAGTGCGTGAAAGGAACATTATATATGATGAGCTGATATGTTGAAAAGTCAAGCACACTTGCTGTTTTGATTAGCAACATTGTGTGCTGAACTTGTGACCTGTGTGCTCAGTTCAATGTTCCATGACCTGTTGATATGGTAACGGGCCTAAGGCAGATTGGGGGTAGGGTTCAAATTTATGTTATTTGGAAAGGGTTGAAATGTTTAACCAATAGAAATGTGTGTTTGCTTTTGAATTTGTGTGGGAAGGAATGTGATTTGATGTTTACATGTATATGTATGGAAAATGAGAGGGAAACTTTGCCATTCTTTGGTTTTGCTGAGAGGTGCACAGTGCAGAGATTCTGTATAAGAAAATATGGTGTGTGACTGATATACTTCTTAATCTACAAAACAACTTGAAAGGCGAGTTATTTAATTGTGAGGGGATGTATGTAGACTATTTTGATTTCAATCAGACTAATGTATTTCTCCTGCTAAAGTGTAGGGAGTACTTTTTTTGTCTACAATCTTATTGACAGTGTGTGTGCATGTAGAAATCATTCTGTGATAAGCATGTGTGTTTTTCATGTGTTTGCAGACAGATAACTGTGCTGTTTTTAAATTTTGGTACAATTAGAAATCAGTCATTGTTTATGAATTTGCAAAATGAGTCATGTTTCAACAATAAAATGTAGTACTCGTAGATTAAGAAATGTGTTTTGGTAAACTCCTAGGGATAGTGTTGTTTGTCTAGAATCACACTGTGAGTCTGTGTGCATTTGGGTAACCATTGTGAGAGAAGCATTTGGTAACATCATGTATTTTGCTGACAGATGACTGTTTTAAAACCTGTCATGTTGTCATGTTTTAGTAGCATTAGAAGCCAGTCTTTGCTTATGCATTGATAAAATGAGTCAGGCATTGACAGTAAAGTGCAGTACTGAAATATGTAGATTGTGTGCAGTCCCTTTACCCCTTGTACAGTAGTGAATGAGTTTTGGTAAACTCCTAGAGATAGTGTTGCTTGTCTAGAATCACACTGTGAGTCAGTGTGCATTTGGTAACCACTGTGAGAGAAGCATTTGGTAACATTATGTATTTGCTAACAGATAAGTGTTTTAAAACCTGTCATGTTGTTAAGTTTTAGTAGCATTAGAAGTCAGTCTTTGCTTATGGTTTGATTAAATGAGTTAGGCTTTGACACTAAACTGGAGTCCTGAAATATGTCGATTGTGTGCAGTCACCTTACCCCTTCCACAGTAGTGAATGAGTTTTGGTAAACTCCTATGGATAGTGTTGCTTGTATAGAATCACACTGTGAGTCTGTGTGCATTTGGGAACCACTGTGAGAGAAGCATTTGGTAACATCATGTATTTGCTGACAGATAAGTGTTTTAAAACCTGTCATGTTGTCAAGTTTTAGTAGCATTAGAAGCCAGTCTTTGCTTATGCTTTGACACTAAAGTGGAGTCCTGAAATATGTGGATTGTGTGCAGTCCCCTTACCCTTTCCATAGTAGTGAATGAGTTTTGGTAAACTCCTAGGGATAGTGTTGCTTGTATAGAATCACATTGTGAGTCTGTGTGCATTTGGGTACCACTGTGAGAGAAGCATTTGGGTACTTCATATGTTTGAATATGCATAACTGCTTAAACACTTTCCTGTTCTCAAGTTTTGTTAGAATTAGAAGGCAGTTATTGCTTATGTAATCACCCAGGAAGTGTCCTTGCAATACTGTAAACATTCAGTTAATAAAGTAGTAACTAAGTGAGGCAGGCCTTAGCACATGCATTGATTCAAATGCTTATCCACTATGCAAGCAGTCCTCTAACCATCTACACAGTTCTCTTTCACACCTTTAATTCCACAGTCAGTATTAATACACTTCAAGCAAACACTCTGTTACTCCCCATGTACTCCTCTAGTGACCCATTCAGTAGCATATACTAAATCATTCTCTTTGCCAAAACCCAAACACTTATAAATTCACTCAGGCACTCTCTTTGTAGTACTCTTATTATTCAGTCAGTATCCAAGTACTCATGCAGCGAGCCAGGCCTTACAACATGGACTGCTTGAAACCCCTATGCAGTATGGATACAGGCCTCTAGTCACCTACACATTTGTCTTTCACTTCTTTAATTAACTAGTCAGTATCTATATACTTCAATAAACATCTTGTCACTCATCTTGCACTCATCCAGTGACTGATCCAGTACCATGTACTAATCTTTTTACTGTGCCAAAACTGAAAAACTTAACAGTTTTACCAAAGCACTCTTCTAGCAGTAGTCTAATGATTCAGTCAGTTTCCAGGTACTCATGCAGTAAACCATGCATTACCACAGAGAGGGCTACAAATGTCTATACAGTGTGTATGCAGTCTTCTAACACACTATACACTTGTTTTTAATAGCTTCTATTCCCCAGTTAGTATCCATGTACTTTCAGCAAACATCCTGTCACTACCTTTGCAGTGTTCCAGTGACTTATTCAGCACCATGTAGTAAAGCATTCACTGCGCCAAAACTGAAACACTTGTAAATTCATCCAGGTACGCTTCTTGCAATAGTCTAATCATTCAGTCAGTACCTAAGTACTAATGGAGTGAGGCAGGCCTTAGCACATGGATTGATTCAAATGTGTTTCCAGTATGCATGGAGGCCTGTAACTACCAACACAATTGCCTTTCAGACGTTCAATTTCTCTGTCAGTATCTATCAACTCCAATAAACACTCTGTCTCTTTAATTGCACACCTCCACTGACTCATTTGGCAGTAAGTACTAACCTATTCACTGTACTAGAATCCAAAATCTTAAAAAGATTCACAGAGTCACTCTTTTTTGTAGTACTCTAATGATTCAATCAGTAGTCAGGTAGTTTTACATACTTGTCTTTCACACCTTCAATATCCCAGACAGTATTCATACAGTTCCCGCAAATACTCTCTCACTCTCCTTATACTTCTCCAGTGACCCATTCAGCACCATGTACTAATCCATTCACTGCACCGAAAGGCAACCACTTATACATTCACCCAGGTAGTCTCCTTGCAGTGCTTTAATCATTCAGTCAGTACCCAAGTACTCATGCCGTGAGCCAGCCCTTAGCACATGAATTGCTTCAAATGTCTTTCCAGTATGCATGCAGTCTTCTAACCACCTACACACTTGTCTTTCACACCTTTAATTTCCCACTCAGTATACATATAGTGCAGCAAACATCCCATCACTCCCCTTGTACTCCTCCAGTGACCCATTCAGCACCATGTACTAATCCATTCACAGCGCCAAAAGTCAACGATTTATAAATTCACCCAGGCTCTCTCCTTGCAGTACTCTAATCATTCAGTCAGTACCCAAGTACTCATGCAGTGAGCCAGGCCTTAGCACATGAATTGCTTCAAATGCCTATCCACTATGCATGCAGTCCTCTAACCACCTACACACTTGTGTTTTACACCTTCAATTCCCTAGTCAGTTTTCATACACTTCTAGCAAATACTCTGTCACTCCTCTTGGAGTCCTCTAGTGATCCATTCAGCACCATGGAGTAATCAATTCACTGTGCCAAAACCCGAACACTTATAAACTCACCCAGGCACTCTTCTTGCAGTACTCTAATCATTTAATCAGTATCCAAATAGTATTGGAGTGAGACAGGCCTTAACATATGGATGGATTGAAACATGTGTCCAGTATGCATGTAGGTCTCTAATCACCTACACAATTGTCTTTCACACCATCAATATCCATGTCAGTATTCATACACTTCTAGGAAACACCCTGTCACACACCCAGTTTGTTTCCTAATAGTATTGTAATCATTCAGTCAGTTAGCATGAACTCTTTTAGTGAGGTAGGCTTTAGGGCATGAACTGCTTCAAAGTAGTATGCACTATGCTTGTAGTGTTTTAACCATCGTCACATTTGTGCTTCATGGCTGTAGTTTCTTAGTCAGTTTTTATATAAAATGTGTTTTTACAGTAATAGAATAGTATGAATTTGAAAGTTATTAATATACTTTTATTTGTGATTCTTTTTTACAGCTACTGTTTTTCGACGTTAAAATAGAGAAATCATGCCTGAAAAAAGGAGAATTACTTGAAGAAAAGTCAACCACAAGTATTGAATGTACAAGATAATGTGGCTAAAAAGAAAAAATCTTCTTGTAAGATCACAAAGCAATTTATTAAAAATGTTTGTAGGAGGAAACAGAATGTACAGAACACTGAATCCACTGAGAATGTTTCAACTACAAAAAAAATTCAAAATAAGAGGAAAAGCAAACAAACAAATGTTCAGTCAAAGGAGACAAAGTGTGCTAAAAGAAGGCAAAATCAGTATAAGGAATTACGAAAAAAAATATTTTACAAGAGAGTAGGACATAATTTGCTGAAAGATGTGAAGAAATATAAAAAGAGAGCTCTATTTTATAAAAAGAAGAAGCATATTGAAAACATTGCTGAAAAGGCTGTAGAAGTAAAAAGGAAACTATTCATTTTAGTATTAAACAGAATTCGATCACTAGATAAACCAATCAATTTAATGAAGGCCAAAAGTAGGAGGAAAAGAGTAATTAATAGAAAAAAATGTTGTGATATTTTTTGGGGAGAATGGAAACACAGTTCCAGTTCAGAGCCTTTCTTTAATGAAGAGAGTTATTTACAGAGCAAAAAATTACTGTTTGCAGTTGACACCAGTGGTAGAGGTTACGAAGTTAGAGATGGTTGTCCAATTGAGAAAGAGAAAATGGTTGAAAGAAATGCAGAAGAAGTGATAGCTGATGAAGTTCTAGGGAGACGTCCTAAAAACCCTGTGTATACATTGGATTGCAGTAGTATTTGTAGTGTACAACAGGAATCTATTGATAAATTATGTAGTTTTTTACGAGCATATACTAAAAAAAGTGTTAATCAAAAGATTAAGGTGTTGCAAGGACTAGACCCTTGCAGAGTGAGAAAAAATACTGGTTTGCAAGGTCATTCTCTGGCTTGTCTTTCTAGAAAAGTTTGTGAAAGTGTTTTTCACCATTTCAGGATGCTGGCAGTACATCATACTCAAATGCAGAAGTTAGTGAGAAGATTGTATTATGCGAAAAGCCCAGCACTAAAGTTAAATGAGTTGAACAGTGCTCTTTTACGTGGCTCAGTATCAGATGTGAAGAAGGTTTGTGAGGATATTGAGTTTTGTTACTTTGGTCCTCAGCAAGAGAGTGGAGAAACTGTGACATTAGTAGAAGAAAATGTTGAAGACAATGTAGAACCTGTAATTACAAAAACTTTTGAGGATGAAATCACAAAGTTTAAGGTCATTTCAGGTGAAAGTCCAAATGTTTCTTGTATTTGTTGTTGGCGAACTCACTATAAAAATCAGACTAGGGGTGTCAATCTGTATTTAAAAAGTGAAATAGAAGATAATGATAAGTGGATGGAATTTGCAACTTATTTGCTGGTAGAGGATTGTTTTGATTTGGGATCTGAGCAGCGTATTTGCAAATATTGTTATAACAAATTAGATGAGAATAAAATGCCTGCTAGAGCAATTCATAATAATCTAGAGTTGGTTGCTATTCCTCCAGAGCTGATAGATTTAAATACGTATGAGTCTATTCTCATTCAATGTGTTCACCCGTTTCAGGCTATTGTTCGTATGGAGCCTAAAACAGGTAAATTACCTCCATCAAAGTTGCAAAGAGGATTGAAAGGTAGAGTTGTGTATTTACCGTTAGACTTAAGGAAAAATATTGAAACTATTGGTGTAGACCATGCAGAAAATGAGCCACTAGTCATTCTAGTTAATGGTGTTCCTACTAAGAATAAGAAAATCTGGCAAGAGTTAGTGGATGTTAGAAAAGTGCCAAAGGCATCATTGTATCTGTTAAAAAATAATGAGTACTATACAAATGTGTTTGTAGGAGAAGAAGAAATAGATTTAGCAGAAGATACTGAAACATTAAGTGGACAAATAGAAAAAGTGGACATGTCCAGATGTGAAGAAATCTATGAGCATTACAGTGTACATCCACTTCATTCCAAAGAGGTGATGGGGAATACGATTGAGTTGTTCCAAATGAAAAAAGCAACAGGAAGTCCCATGAGTGTTTGGGAAGAGAGTTTGGAAGCTCGTTGTTTCCCACAGTTGTTTCCAACAGGAAAAGGTGGACGATATGATGAACGTCCTGTGCAGATTCCTGCATCTGAATATCGGACAACAAGGTTATATGCAGAAGATCCAAGATTTCGACAATGTATCCCTTATATGTTTCATCTTCTGTTTGAAAGTGACTTGTCTGGACTTTCATATGCAGTAAATCACATTTTAAAAACTGGAATGCATCTGCAAAATGTAACTGTAAAGGATTTTATGGATAAAGTGCATCAGAGAGATGATCATTTAGAATCTCAGTTGATTAATCTGATGGCATGTCAGCGAGGGACTAATGAATATTGGTACCGTCGTCATGGAGAACTGAAATGTATGCTACGTAACTTGGGAACTCCTACATGGTTTGGTACACTAAGCTGTGCTGAGTATGCTTGGGATGATTTACTTGAATTTCTTCGAGAGGCAAATTGCAATATAAAAATATTGAATATAAGACACCTGGAGAATTGTGCTCATTGGATCCTGTCAATGTATGCAGATATTTCAATCATAGATTTGAAGCTATGATGTCTTTCATCTGCAATAAAAAGAATCCTCCTCTTGGAGAAGTTGTGGATTTCTTTTGGAGAAAGGAGTATCAAGCAAGAGGTGCTCCTCATATACATATGTTGTTATGGATCAAGGACGCCCCCAAATTTGGAACAGATTCAGATGAAACTGTTTTGTCTTTCATTGAAGATTATGCCACATGTGCTGTACCCAATAGCACAGAACATAAAAACTTAAAACAACAAGTCTTACGATTCCAAAGCCATCAATGTGGAAAATACTGTTGACAAAAGTACAGGTCAAAGGATAAGTTCTATACCAAATGTCGTTTTGGATTTCCACGTCCTGTATTATCCAAAGGAAGAGTGAACAGTTTTATGTCAGCTGTGCGACATACCATCACAAGAAAGTCTCCAAAAAATACCTACACCTTAAAAAGAAGTGAAGAATCAAAATACATAAATGACTACAATCCAGTTATTTTATCCATGTGGAATGCTAACATGGATATTCAGTATGTTATGAACAATTCCATTGCTATCGCTCGGTATGTAACGTCCTATATTACTAAATCAGAAAAGACGGAATTGAAAGAAATATGGGAAGAGATTTCTCACGAGAAGACTCTAAGTAAAAAATTATACAGTTTCAGTTTGAAGATGTTATCGCATCGTGAAATTGGAGCATATGAATGTTCAGATCGGTTATCATCTGCAAGTCTATATTCCAAATGTTGAAGAATCATTTGGGTGAGTCTAGGTCTTGCAGGAATGCGAAATCGGGTACTGAAATCTGTTCAAGAAATTGAATATTTAGCAGAAAAAGAACCAGAAAGTACAGATATTTTGAAAACGAATATGTCGGACACATATTACTTGAACAGAAGTCATCATCTCGAGAGCATGTGTCTCCATGAAGTGCTGCAAAACTACACTTTTAAACGGAATACTGCAGAGAACATCAATGATGGAAAATATGCAGTTATTGGTTCTGAAGGGTGTCTGGTGAAACAGAGGAAAGGAAATTTAATTAATCACAGGAAACTGAGTTGCGACACTGCTGATAAAAGGAAATTTTACTATTTAGCCCTTTTGCAAATGTTCAAACCATGGCGTTCAGAACTGGAATTACTTGGAGATTTTCAGAGCTATGAAGATTCATTTAATGCTTGTAAAGATAGCATACAATGCAGTGCTTTTGCAAATTATGTGAAAATGTTGAATGATGAAATTGATCAAGAAGCTACAATTGCAGCTGAGATTGCTAGAGACAGTTCTTAAGATAGTCAAAGTTCTGCTGCAATGAGTCAAGATCCACTAGGACAACCAATTGTTGAAAATGAAGCAGCAACTGCCATGAATGAGGTGGAAACAGCAATGTATCAAGCTCAAGAAGATGTAATACAGTTACGAAACTTGGAAGAACAACTAAATGTTGAACAGAAACAAATATATCAACAAGTGAAAGAGCAGATTGACCATGGATTACTTAATGAAAAGAAAGAGTGCTCATGTACATCATTTCAACCTATCTGAATGTATGTGAGTGGTCAAGCTGGAACAGGAAAACATTTCTTAATTAAAGTAATTACAAGTTATCTGCATTTGTCTTGTGTTGTCACTGCTCCAACTGGGTTGGCAGAACATAACATTAAAGGAATTACTTTACATCGTTTACTAATGCTACCAGTAGAGCATGAGAACAAATTGGAATACCACAAGCTATCTGGAGAAGCTTGTTGTGAAGTTTCAAGAGTCTTGAAGAAAATTAAACTTCTCATTATTGATGAGGTGAGCATGGTCTCAAACTTGATGCTTGCCTTTGTGCATTTAAACAACAAATTCTTAAAACAGAGTATGACGTGTTATTTGGAGGAAAACACGTCGTAGTTTTTGGACATCTATTGCAACTCACTCCGGTAAAAGGACAACCGGTATTTAAAACACTTGCACATGAAGATACCAGAAAGTCTCTTGGTAGTGTTGGTAATGTGAACATTTGGAGTAATTTTGAATACAAAGAACTGACAACAAATATGCGACAGGCAAATGATGCTGAATATGGAAGTATTCTTCAAGATATAAGAATTGAAATTCTTACAAAACATGGCAAACAAGCTTTGGAAAGTTGATTACTTTGCAATGTCTTTCCAAATGAAAATGTAGTTCCTGCAAAAGAGTACATAAAAATTGCTGAAAATAAATCAGTGATCTGTTTAATGCCAACACTGCGAGAGTGTTCCATATTTAACGAAAGAACTATTGAAACTGGAAAATGAAGAAATTATAAAAATGGAAGCCATCGATAAAATAGAGCATGAAGGAATCACTATTATTTTGACTGGAAAGTTGAAAACAAAACTGGATTCTTTAGAGAAAAAAAATCTAAAACAGCTGGTTTAGAAAAGACACTGTATGCGTGTGTAAACTGTCGGGTAATTTTAAGGCGAAATTTGGATGTAGAAAAAGGGTTAGTTAATGGCGCAATGGGTAAAGTGGTAGATTTTGTTAATTATCAGAAAAAAGAAGGAATTGCATTTTTAAAAATTCAATTTGATCAGATTGAAGAAGTTAAAGTAATTGGTCGTTTTTCAGTTAGTTTTTTGCTTGTTAAAGATTTATATGTCCGTAGGAAACAATTTCCATTTTCTCTGGCATATGCAGTGACTATTCATAAATCTCAAGGATTAAGTGTAGACAGTGCATTGGTGAACATTGGATCTACTTTATTTAAAGAGAGTATGGCATATGTTGCTTTGTCGCGAGTCAGAACATTATCTGGTTTGTTTTTGATTGATTTTGATGAGACAAAGGTTACTGCAGATGAAACTGTGTGAAAGAGTATAATAGGTTAAGAAGGGTGTATGCTCCAAATTTAGGTCAGTATCCTGTATTTGAAAAGCGTGTGGTTGGTCGAAAAAGAAGGTTTGAGAGTATCTGGGAATAGCACAAGATAATGTTGTGATTGCAAGTAAAAAGAAATTGGACAATGTTGAAGAGGTTGTTGGTTATCAGTTTGAAAATAGTTCAGGTGTCAACTGCTATGCTAATGTAGTGGTCAATGTTGTTTTTTATCTTGAAGGTTTGCAAGAACAAATTATGCAGAATCGGCAACAAAGATTTTGTTCTCTGTTGCATTCTGTTTTTGAAAAATTGACAACAGATACAAGTACAATACAATCTGTTTCAGATGTTTGTAATCTTTTGGATGTGTGTTCTGGTTCTACACAATTTACACAAAATATCCAACAAGTTGCTCAGGAATTTTTAATTTATATGCTTACCATTTTTGAAAATGAAGGTGTAGAAATAGAAAATATTTTTGTCCTTTCTTACAAATGGGAACATCATTGTGAAAATTGCATGTATACATGTTCCACTAATGTAGACACTGAAAGATTTCTGTATTTAACATTACCAGACTGTAAATCAGTTTCTTTCAATGCATTAGTTAAAGGTGCAAATCAAAACATGGAGTGTAGCGAATGTAAATCAGAAATGTTATCCACATTATTTTTAAGAAAATATGGACAATACATAATTTTAATGATGCAACGTTGTACAGCTGATGGAAGAAAATTGGATACTTTAATAAAGCAATTTGTAGCAACACAAGTATCAATATCAGGAAGGACTTTTATTGCAATTGCAATAATTTTCCATGATGGTCCTTCCACCACATCTGGACTTTACACTGCCTATCTAAAATGTGACAAAGGCTGGACACTTTGTAATGATTCCCAGTTGGTTTTCAAACAACGTTTGCCTAGGGAATTACTAAATTCCTACCTAATATTTTTAAAGTCAAAGTTTTAGGAAGATAATTTGCTCTCTGATAAATTTATTATTATCATTTAATAGGACTATCATTGTACAATTTACATAAAAAGGAGTGCAAAAATACCATTTGGCCTCAAGGAAAGGTATATGTTTGAATTATGGACTTTTTTGTGCTCATTGACTCGGTGAATATTTTTAACTGACAACATTTACTTTTTTGTAAGTTAAACTTATAAAATTTTGTTAGCCATAAGCATTTTATATAAGTGTGATTTGTATCTTGTGGTATTTTACTGAGAATAGCATGTTAGTTTTTTAAAAACAATCTTTTTGATTGTTTTTTTTTGTCCGCTGTTAAGTGATGAGTACGATTGAAATCACTATTTCTAGTGAAATTCAATATATTCTGAGAACAGCAAAAAAGGCAAACAAATTATTTTGTTGAAATTATGCAGTGTTGTAAAAAATGTATTATTACATGTTATAACTATCTTTCTTTTTCTTTACAGATCCTAATTCCAAAATAAGCAGTTTACATCTATTTTTATTGCAAAAAAAATCTGAAAAAAATGTATACCATTTTTAATTTCTATTACAGTGAAGGTAAGTTTAAGTAAATATAAATATGCAGAATGAGCAGATATGCAAGAACCTATAAAGATTGAAAAACTTTTTTAAAATACTCTGTTTATACCGATGTAGTTTTGAAATCTCTCTGTTACCGGATATTATGTGACCTGCAAAAAAACAGATTTGAGTGGTTCATAATATTTCCCATTATACCTATCGAAGGACCGCAATCATTTCAATCATTCTTCTTTGAGCATCTTTGCAGACAAAACTCTGTGCTTACCTTAAATTATTGGAAGCAATTTTAAAACAGAAATATGCTAGTTTTTGTAACATAGTTATTGCGCAAGATACTCTTTCATATTTACAAAGAGAGGAAAAGGCGCTCTGTGTACTTTTTCTACTCCATGTAAATACAACCTCATCATACGCACCACTTTGCGTTGAAAGGTTGTTCTATAAGTGCTGTTGTGTATGATTGCACTGAATACTCATAGAAGACACATCTCCAGATTTATCAGAAATCATAAATCTCGATATGTGTGTGAATGCTGCACCATTCTCTAACTGGTGTACGGAAGCAGAATAAGGAGAATTGTTTTCTTTTCTCTTCATTTTTAAATCTTCAATGCATGCTAAAATGTTCAGCATACATTGAAGGAGAAAAGTGCGTTTATTGATTGTTTTTGTGCAGGAAGGTGGGTCTTTCTGAACAAAAACAAACAGCACATAACATAGATATCCTTGCACTATGGTGCAAGGGTGCCTGTGTCACCACATGGCTGCAATTTAAGCAGCCGTGCAGAGAGAAGCATAGATTTGCAACATATTTATGTACATATGTTGCATCCCTGTGCTTCGGAAGTACTACAGCACACTGCCGTTAAAGAGTTTACTGTGTGATGCTGCAGCACTTCCTCATAGTTCTGCACTTATTCATTCACCATACGCTATTAATGCATTAATTCAGTCAATCACATACTACACATACATTCATCTAAACTTTCACACACCTACAAACAAATATAGCTCTTTTTTTAAACCAGGAAAGTTAGTTCTTACAAGAACTTTTTTTTTTCTTCTTTTTACTTTTTTGGTACTTTTTGGAACAATTTTGTTATTTTTTTGTTTCATTCAGTGATGTCATTTGAGATGTCATCAGTGATGTCATCAGTGATGTCACTGACCATGTCATGAGTGATGTACTATGTGACGTCATCAGCAGTGCATTGCGGGGGCGCGAGTTATAGTTAGCTGAACTAACTATAACGGGGGAATTTCAATGGTTTTGTACGAGGGAAATGTCCAGCTAACTATAACACCCCTGGAACCTATGGTTTTTTCGGTGAATATATATATATATATATATATATATATATATATATATATATATATATATATATATATATATTACCTACTGGCGGTCGCCAGTAGGTAGTTATAGTTAGGACCCCTTTTCCATAGGAAATCCGCAACATTCTATTTTGAATAACTTTGGCGCCGGTCGACGAATCCTCGCAAATTTCTCAATATAGGTGGGGCGCTACGCTCCGCTCCTACCCTGAAAGTCTCGGGGGGATTCGTCAAGCGGGGGCTGAGATAAAAGGGGGGTCCCAAAACGCGTTTTTCCCATGCATTTTTCCATAGGACCTTTAGACAGGGCTACAGCCCGAACGGCTGAACAGAATTACTAGACATTTGGCAGAGAGGTAGTCCTCAGGTCAAGGAAGTGCCTTTTGTAGGTTTCGTGTAAATCTGTTCAGTAGATTCTGAGAAAATAGCCTTTAAATCAATATATATATCTGAGCCAGCTTACGGTACGCTTACCGTAAGCTTACCGTACGCGTACGGTGGCGTGCGCGAGCGCGATTCTGATTGGCTCTTAGATCTTAGTAAACATTCCAAACAGCCGAAACCAGGAAGCGGCGGCCGCCATTTTCTCTCTCGCACTGAGAGCTAGGTTGTTAAATAAAACCAATAAACATGTAAAGGGGCTGTTTAGACAGCTCCCACACACATAGCCATGTTGAGGGAGTCCCCAAAGACCCCCCAAGGCCAAAAATGCAATTTTTATTTTTTCGCTAATTTCGCCGATTACGCTTACCGTACGCGTACGGTAAATTTTTAAAAAAAAAAAACACTATCCACACTCACCCCACCCCCTGTGCTTTTGGTGGCGGCAGGCCACCAAATGTGCAGGGCTTATTACAGGTGTGAAAAACCACAATATTTTAAACAAAAATAATAAAAGAAAAAATTAACAACACTCTCTCCACCCCACTTATAAAAATTACGAAAAATTAAAATATTACCTTTCAAAACGAAGTGCATCATATGTCCTCCATGTGCGCACGGTGCGCGAAGCGCATCGTGCGTACATGGCCCATCTAGCGTAACGTGGGCACGCGGTGCGCGTAGCGCACCGCGGGCCCACCGTGCGTGCACGGCACTAACTGCGTAAAGTGGGCGCGCGGTGCGCGAAGCGCACCGCGTGCTTACTGTGCGCGCAAGGTGCGCGAAGCGCACCGTGCGCGCACGGAACGAACTGCGTTAAGTGGGCGCGCACGCCACGAATGGCGTAAAGTAACTTAGCATTTAAAAAACCGTACAAATTCACTGAAAAAACCATAGGTTTCACACACGTTATAGTTAGGAATTAGCATTTAAAAAACCTTGCAAATTCACTGAAAAAACCATAGGTTTCACACATGTTATAGTTAGCGGAAATTTTACTGATAAAAAACCAGTGAAATTCCCCCGTTATAGTTAGTGTAGGCAACTATAACTCACGCGACCGCAATCTTCTGCTGATGACATATGTGTCTTTATGAAAAAAAAATATTTGAAATATATGTATAGCTAAAAATGTATGGAAGAAGACATGGGCAAATAAGTGTCTAAATACAGTATTAGCATCAGCAGAGGATTGCGGTCGCGTGAGTTATAGTTGCCTACACTAACTATAACGGGGGAATTTCACTGGTTTTTTATCAGTAAAATTTCCGCTAACTATAACATGTGTGAAACCTATGGTTTTTTCAGTGAATATATATATATATATATATATATATATATATATATATATATATATATATATATATATATCAATACATAAAGCTCAGTGGGGATGGTCCATAAAGTGAGCCGCACTCGAACAAAGGACAGCCATTCCCCAACAAACGGCCTTTATTAATGGTACTAACTAAACTAGACCTTCTTGCAACCCATTATATGTCCTTTGTGCATATATGTTTGTATTTCCTCTATCACGTTTTTTTTCTGTGATTTAATGATAGGTACAATAAGATGTATTGCACCTTGTATATATACTGATTTTGTTATAATTTTTCACATTTCATATTATTTTGGAAAATATACGCACATGATTGTGACTAGTTACGTAGTTAGTTTGGTACAGATATTGATCTGTGGTTGATATAATCTTATGAATTTTTTTATTTGCTCATTGCGACCTCTATTGGTTTCTGTGACAGTAGATTATTGGGCACTTGTCTTAAATTTCAGGGTGATTACTTGTATTCCCTACACATACAAATTCAGGGTTATTGGACTTTGTATTTACCATTGTCCTTTCACGGATCAACAATGAGATCTGACATGAGAAAAGAATATATACAACCAATACCTTCCCCGCATACCAGTCCTCTCTTTCTTGCATCACACACCCCACTATTTTGCATTTAGCAACTCAGCGTGTCCTCAATGCCATTTTGAGTGGAGAAATCTTGATTACAGTATAAATGCTAAATTGTAATTTAAAATGAATCATGGCTTCAGAATTGGTAATCATATATTTGATCAGTCCTGTATTTATTTTTTGGACGAAAATTCATGCATGACCGTTTGAGAGCAAAAAGTTTCGTTATGGTGGGCTACCGTCTCTCTTCTATTTCCATGAAATGATTTCACTCGAAGCACAAGAAAAAATCAATTAACTGTTTTTAATTTTCTCCCAATTTTGATTGCTTTTCATTTCGTGTAATTCATGATTTTTATGTGTAAAAAATTATTAACCAGTTTATCTCAGAATTAATGAACTACTCATGAGATTTACGAAGTATTTTTTCCATGTCTATCATGACGTTGTTTTTTTAAAAATCGGCATTGTGGAACGCACAGGCAACTTGACAAAGGCCGTGTTGCGGCTGAAACGCGTTGTTGTTTGTGAGCGATTAAACATACCTTGAACACCAGGACGGAGTGCCGCCCCTTTCCTACTGTGGATTGAACTTTACTCATATATATATATATATATCTACACACACATACATATATACACACACACACATATATACACACATATATATATATACATATATCACATCTGTCCTGGGTGTTAGTTGGTCTGAATGCCACTTTGCCTCTTGAGTGCCCACCCTTTCTGAGCCTTAACTCTCTTATTCCCTTGTACAGAGCTTTCCCTATGAAATCATTTTCTCCTCTGACTCTGTGTGATCTTGGCCAGCCCTGTCCCCAATATTCTGCCCCCTTTGTCTTCCCTGCCACTAGTCCTTGCCAGAGTCCCTGACACATGCCGGTGTCCTGACATTTATTTATTTATTATTTATTTGTGTTTTATAGAGCGCCGACTTGACCCATTAGGGTATCAGAGTGCTTTACAGGATTAACAAGTTGTATACAGAAGACTTAGGAAGGGGGGTGGAAACATTTGGGATAAAAACAAGTACGTTAGCTTGCGCATATCAACACAGTTGTGTACAGCTCCTTCAATGTCCTTTTCAGTCACTACTACTAAGGGTGAAACCCATGGTGTTGGGCAAGTAGATCACTCAGTGGTTTCATGCTTTAGTGATGTCTCAAGTTCCTTTTCAACAGCTGCAGCATGACTCTGCACCACCTCAGCACCAAAGCAGCCCCACCTCAGCAGCAACTCAACACCAATACCGCACCACTTCAACATCAGCACAGCATCACCTCAACACAGCACCAACTCAACCTCTCTCATCACCACCTAAGCACCAGTGCAGCACCACTACCTTAGCATGAACCAGCACCTCAGCATCACTCAGCACCACCTCATTATCCCCTCAGCATCACCTCCTCATCAGTTCATTACCAACTCAGCATCAGCGCAATACCACCTCAGCACCAAAGCAGCACAACATAAACATCAGCACCATTTACGCATCATTGCACCACCACCAATACAGCACCACATCAGCATCAGCAGAGCATCACCTCAACACAGCACCAACTCAGCACCACCTTCGCACCAGCGCAGCACCACCACCTCAGCATAACTCGGCACCACAGCATCACTCAGCACAATCTCCGCATCACTCAGCACCACCACAGCAGCACAGCACCTCAGTGACACTCAATATCAGCTCCACACCAGCACACCACTACCTCAGCATCACTCAGCACCACCTGACTATCATTCAGCATCACCTGAACATCCCATCTGCACTAGCACACCATCACCTCAGCCCCACTTCAGCATTACTTAGCACCACCTCAGTGTGCCCTTGAAATCTAGCATCTGTTGATTCTCTCCTAGTGCCCGTCCTCTGCTTGTGTTGCAATTCAGGTACTATTTCTTAATCTCCACCCTCCTATTGTATATGTCCCTTCAGTCATAAAACCAAAAAAGCTATAATAAACAAGCATTACAACAGGCAGGAAGAGGTTGTCAGCATTGCAAGGACAAAAAAACTAGAAGATATTTTTGGGTATTTTTTTTTATAGTCATTTAATTGTACATAATGTCTTCTTTGAACTCCACTACATAACACTCCACCGCACAAAATACCATTCCACATACTTATACACAGTCCCATTCCACATAATTCCAATATACCCAAAGCACATAATTACTTTCCACATAATATAACAACTGCACATCATACCACTTAATTTCCACTACACAAATCCACACCACACAGTTTCACACCACACAATACCACAACTAACAAGTCCAATCCAACCCACATAATAGGAACACACTACATACATCCACTCCAATCCATAACACATAGGAAAGAGTCATTTACAATCCCAATAGCGCCAACTCTTTCCTTTTTTGTAAACACACAGATCTGATGCTTAGCTCTACCTATTTGTTCTTTTCCATCACTGAAAATGCAAAGCTATACACAGGGTTCCATGCCACACAATTCAGCTCCACACATTTCCAGTCCGCACCACATAATTTAATACCAATTCACATAATACAACTCAACAACACAATTACATAACACACCACATACATCCAATCCACACCACACAATTCCACATTGTGCCGCAAAATTCAACAGCACAATTAAACTGAACTACTTACCACTCCACAATACACAATTCCACTCCACTGAATGCTACATAATTGCTAACCATATATTTCCACAGCACACCATGCCACATTATGCCACTACACAAATCCACTTCACACAATTCCACACCACACAATTCCACAACTAACTAATCCAATCCAACCCATACACTTCCACTACACACCACATGCATACACTCCATAACACATAAGAAAAATACATTGCCATTTACAATGGCAATAACTCCAACTCAAACAAATGCGAGACCGGTTGCATTTCCAATGCTTGTTACTGGGTTGCTGTCATCTTCTAGTTCAGGGGTCTCCAACGAGTAGCTCGGGAGCTACTGGTAGCTCACCAGTACCTTCAAAGTAGCTCTCTGAGGTGATGTCAAGCCCAGTATCAAATTCAGAGAGTAGGTGCCTATTAAAGAAGGCAGCACCGATCATCTTAAGACCCTTAGAGTGACAGCCAGCCAAACTTATGACAGTAACTAATCCTAACACTCAAACACACACTGTCGGCTTATAGGACCTGCTACATGATAGTCTGCATCCAATCTCAATATAATTAAGCCACAAGGAGATTGACCATGTTGTAGTCTCTCCTTTATCAGTCACAACATGCGTGTGAACAGTGCACCATCAAAGTATGGCAGCAGTAGCTGAGCTGTAATCAGTGCTTACCCACCAAAGTGCGGGGCTGCAAGAGTCAGAGTGAAAATGTGTCAGTTAGATGCATGATAAGCTCAAGACCCGAGGAGAACAGGGTATGATCCAGACCAGAACATATTAAGAGATTCATCAACATTTGTGTGTGTTCATAATAAACGCTATTGCTTCTTGAAACTATGCCTGGTGCCAAGAACCGCCAAATATATATATATATGCTAGCCCCAATCATAAGAGTGTTATCTTTGGCATAAGTGTGTCCATTCCAGGCATAAAAGTGCCAAAGGCATGATAATTGTCATCCTTGACTATTTTAGTATTTTTGGTCTAGTTGTGGTATACTGGCAGCCATCATAGACCTACTAAGAGCATGACTTGTCTTTATGTACCTATTCCTGGCATATTAATGGCCATGACTGATATATGGTCTTATCCCTGATCCGTTTGGTTTCCAGCCTTGGCACAACTGTGGCCCTAGTATAATGGTGGGATTTACTGGCATAATCCAGGCATCCGTGGTGTTATGATGAGCATCCATGGCATATGACTGTAATACCTGAGAATTCAAAGTGGTCTGTCCATATGAGGCATTTGTACATGGGAGTACATGATGAAAATTACAAGCTAATATTTTGAGACTGCATTTCTCAAACTGAAAACTGATATTTTAAAAGCAGTTTGTTTTCAAAAACGGGTTTTCTTCTGGAAAATTGAGTTTGTTTGCCCACAGTGGAAAGTGGTATTAGATAGAAAAATGTGCATTTTCAGAAACTGGTGAATGTTAATTCAAGCTGAGCTGGGGAGACGTACTGCTGTGCTTGTCCTTTGTGCCACTGGGCATGTCAAGATTTGAATGTTACTTCATAAGTCAAGGGGAGGCATTTAATATTGATGAGCTTTTCCTCAGCATTTCTGCTGTTAACCGTACTTGGTATACGTGGGTGGTAACTACTGAAAATATTGCATTGGGTGGTAATAGTGCAGTCACTATTTTACAGTTATAAAATTTGCTAGTAGCTCAGGAAAACTTTCCTTGAGCAGAAGTAGCTCTCACTACAGAAAAGGTTGGAGACCCCTGTTCTAGTTCTTGCAGGACTTGAAACTTGTTATTGAAGGTGATTGAATATTCTCTCTGTTTCTGTCTGTCTTTTAGGAGGGCAGTGTTATATCCCTAGTGTTGGTTTGTCGGTTCCCTCCACGCTTTCTTCAGCTTTGGCTTTAGCCTGACCACGACAAGGTGATGGTCTGACTCCACGTACACCCCTTTCATCACTCTCACATCCTGCAGGGACCGCCGGAACGTCTTGGCAATGCAGACATGGCCAATCTGATTCCCTGTAGAATGGTCTGGTGACACCCACGTTGCCTTGTGCATTCTTTTGTGTGGGAATACACTACAACCTATCACCAGACTGTTTAGGGCACAGAGATCTGTGAGCCTTTCACCATTCTCTTTCATACCCAGTGTTGTCGCTTCCAATCTTGGCATTGAGGTCCCTCTTCAGTATGGTGATGTCTCTCTCAAGGCATTTTTCCAGGATAGACTGGAGTCTGTTGTAAGACTGTTCTTTTGCCTCTTCTCTGTTATCATTTGTAGGTGCATAGAACTGGATAGCATTCATGTTGATCCTCTTTTTCTTTGTGCAGAAGGTCGCTGTGATGATTCTGGGACCGTGGGCTTCCCATCCAATCAGGTCTGTAGAATACTGGGGTTACCATCAATGCTACTCCCTCAAAATGTAGGGTGTACTCTTCCTCTTGTCTAGAATACAGCAGCATTCCTCCTGTGGCCAATCTTTTCTATCAAGACATGTCCATCTGGTCTCTCTGATGCCAAGCAGGGCAAGGATGTATTTTTTCATCTCCATTGCTACTTGAGCCATCTTGCCTGTCTTGTACATGATCCTCACGTTCCGTGTTCCGATAGTGATGGTCTTGGTCGAAAGTAAGTGGATTGGCTTTTTGGCTTCCAGGGATCTTTGCATTCCCTACAAGACGTCATAGCTCTCCATGAAGGAGATTCCTCTTTCCCCAAGGGTGGTATGTCTTTTGGTTGACATTTCTGTGGCTAGGATTCTTTTACATGGTAGGTGAGCTATCCTGAAGCATAACCCTCTTCCTTTTGCAGCTGGACCTGGGCCCTGTCATGGCTGAGTGCGATTTACAAGTAGCTTTCATTCATTTGTTTTTGTAATTCATGTGGGAACTGGTTCTCAGAGCCCTAGGCCATCACAGCTTACTGGGCTCAAACTGTGATGATAGAGCATTTATCAAATACATCCCTTTTTGCACCTCTACCTACCTGATAATTCTTATGAAAAAGCAAAGCAGTCACTGAATTATCTTCTTCATGTGCTCTTTTTCATTTCACTCTTTTGCACTCTTTTGCATATGATTATCACTTGAGCACAGTGCCACCACTTATTTACCCTTACAGATCCTATATATAATAGGGACCCAACTTGTACCCTGGAAAAAAAGTGGCCTCCAAGGGTCAGCTGGCTGACCTCCTTGTGGCTACAGAGACTCATTAAGCTGCCAGAGTCATTTTTTCCTAGAATGTTTACCTGACCTGTAGCACCTGGACTGGATCCTGCTGTTGACCTCTGCCTGACACCCTTGGAATCGCCAAGTGACCCCCAATGCCATTAAAAGCCTGTCCTGAAAATGTTAATAAAAAAGGCATGAGGGGGCAAGGTTGGGAAACTCTGACCCCGGGCAGGACTGAGGAGGACCCCAGAAAAATTCACTGACCAAACCAAACATTAAAATGAAATTATAATTAGGTGTTGGACTGAGACATGAGCTAATGTTAAAAAAACAAAACTATTGAAAATCTATAACTTTTGCCCCTATCATGCACTGCCTATGACCTCACCTATTACATCACCGATCCCAGGTTAAAATTAAACAAATAGGCTGAGAATGTGGGATGACCTTTTGGGCAGGGATGGGTACAAATGCACATATGCATACAGATTTCAAATGATTTTAATAGAAGATACCTGCAGACAGCTAAACCTGTCAGACGTAGAGATTCTTACAAGGTTTATTACTGTGCAACCCTTCTAGCCTTAGTATTTTCCAAAGCATGTCATCAACACAAAAATAACAATCCACCCTTAGAGGCTCATTGGCTTTAACATAGGTGTTTCGTAATAAATGTTTGTGATATACAGATCGGACTTATGGCTTCCAAAATAACTTTTCCCATTGAACAAATAAGGTCTATAGCAGGTCTATGGCTTTTATTATTGGCTTGTCACCATTACCACTTCCCACAAAGTTACCAGGTATACAGTAATAAAATTGCTAACATGCAAAATTATAGTTGTCAAAACAGTATAACATTAAAACAGTATAAAATCCCTCTTAAAAGGGCAAACAAAGATTATCATCGTGCAAATGCCCACGGTTTGTTCGAGTGGGTCACCGGCACCAAAACCTTACCTACTCTCATATTCTTTGAGATTACTGGTAGCAAAATACATGTCTACAGACTTTAGCACAGTATATTAGCAAACCTTTAAAGCCTATAGCCTTTAACACATGCTTTACATAATTAGTAAGTCTGGCTTTGTTTCAGCTTTTCATAGATGAAACCTGACATCTGTCATAACTTCTCCCAATGAACTAACAAGGTCTACACAGCGTTCTCATTGACTCAACACAGGCCTACTGAAGTGTGCATCAGCTGACAACCATCATGCATACAGTTATAAAATTACTAACATATGTAAAACTACAGATAGTAAAACAATATACAGCCTCTCTCAAAGAGTTGTAACAAAGACTATCACACTGAAAATCTTTTACCCTCCAGAATTTAACAGAGGGGGTGATCAACAACAAACCCTTGAAGCAAACTACCTGCTACCAGTCTATATCACAGTGTGATAACAATCCACCATTAAATGTCTGTTGGCTTTACCAAATAGTTCCTATACCTACTGGCTGTAGGGGGCTGTCTCAGTATAAAGTGTCCACCTATGGTGAGGCACTGTGCACTGAGTCCCTTAATGATGGTGTTTAGGTCCCTGATAACCAAAGCTGTCAAAGGGTAGCGAGAGCAGCTCCGGCTTCTCTAGAAGGGTATAAAGTGGTGCATTTAACACAGTCAGTCAGTAAGTCTTCACACAAGAAAGAGCCACACAAATGTTAATAGTGTAGTAATTACTAACACAACACTAGGACCTTACGTGGCATATCTCCTACCCAGAGATATCAAATACACATGAGAAATACTTGAAAAACAGGTAAGTGGCATGGAAAAACACAAATGGCACTATTGAGGGGGGGGCAAACATATACAAAGAAAGTGGTGTGTCAGGTAAATGCCAAAACGAGATTAATACCAATGATGGAGAAGCCCAGGGGAAGCCTGAATCCACCCACCAAAGGTAAGTAGCTAGGGACTCATAGGCACCTGGGTGCAGAGTGTTTATACCGGGCCACATGTACATAGGATAAAACAGGGAAAGTCACAGTTGGTATTTTTTAGTTTTGGGACCCTACCCAAAGGACACTGAGGACACCAATTGGATTAAGGGAGGTTGGAGAGCAACCCCACCCCTGAATACCCCTGGATAACCTGGGATCCAGAATACCTACACCAGGGGGCCCGGGTGCATAGGTGCGAAGTAGTGTCGGAACCGCCTCTGGAAGCCAATGGAGGATCTTGGAAGTCTGGCGACTGCAGTGACTCATGGACCAGAACGGTGGAACCCAAACATGGATTCCGAATGGGAAGTACCTGAAAGCGGAGGGGATTGAGTCCAAACCACCCAGAGATGTCCAGGAGGCGCAGGAGCACAATGCCATCCTTTGTCGGAGGTACTTGCTGTAGCACAATGGTCTTGATGAAGCAGCTGTGGAGCCCAGCAGGGAAGCTTCAACAGCACACAGAAGATGGAGGCCCACAGTGCAGAGGATGCAGGCAGGATGTCATTCTTGGAGTTGTGCGATGCTGGAGCTTCTTGGAGCTTGAAGATCTTCAGTGAGGAGAGTCAACAAGCCTTGATTATGGCAAGCAGATGCGGTGCACAGGGATGCGGTTCAAGTTGGCTGGAGAGGGAGTGCAGCTTTCATAGTTTGCTTGGAAGACTGGGCAGGCCTCTAGAGGGTCAACAAACTACTACCTCTGTTGCACAGCCGGGAGGTGTCCGTGGGATAGCAAGATCAGCAAACCGATCGTTGAGGGTGCGATGCCTGACGATGCAGGGAAGTGACTCCTTCGCACCAAGGGAGGTTCCTTCTTGCTTGGATTCATGCACAGTCTTTGCTGACTCAGAGGAAGCACGGCCACAGATTTGCAGAAACTTGAGAGAGCATGGAGACGAAGACGCAGCAGGAGTCTTCCTACCAAGAGCAGTCTTGTCTTTGGTCCTGGCTCGATCCAACTGCAGAATTTTGATGTCCAACAGCAGAAGAGTCTTTAAATGATCTTCAGAAGACATGCAATCAGTTCTTGAAGATGGAGTCTGGATGAATCTAAGGATCAATCCTCAGGAGAGCCCATAAGTAACCCTAAAACGGTGATGGACATCGTCTGCGATGACCCACCTATCAGGGGAAGTCAGGGATGCTGCTCAGCTGGACTTGCCAGTCAGATGCTCCCAGGGGCCAAGATTCTAGATGGCAGAATCAAGTGACACCTGGAGGAGCTCTGGGCAACTCCCTAGGGAGGAGCTAGAAAGTCCTTTGTCATAGTTTTGTGGCAGAGCAGGGGACAAGGATTCCTGAACTGGGCAAAACTGGCTTATGTAAGGAGGGCACCAAATGTTCTCTTCAATACAGTCTGGTGGCGCTCAGAAGCACCCCCACCCTACCTAATTCTAAAGGAGAGGTGGTCACACCTCTTCTTCACAGGAAATCCATTGTTCAGCATTCCCTGCCTGAGTTAGGCTCATCAGCAGAGAGCAGCACAGTGTCTGGGGTTGGTAGCAGCGTGGGCTGCAGGCAGACCCTTTAAGGCTTGCTGTCATACCGAGGTACCACTGTAAGTCTCAAGTATATGCTACTGGGGTACTTAAGGCATTGGTACACCAGGGGTCCTCCAGTATGACAATTGTGGGGTGTACATAGTACTTACCATCAAATTTAGAGGAGGTCGCACAGCTACTGGGGTCCTGGTTAGCAGGATACCAGTGAACTACAATCAAAACACTTTGACACCAGTCAAAAATTTGGGGTATCTATGCCAGAAAGATCCTAGATTCCTACACTAGCCTGTTACCTTTGTCCTAACTTGTCACAATAAATGGACGTAACGTTTCTGAGTGACCCATCAGGCCCATAGCCTTTATTATTGGCCTACCAACATAAGAACCCAGGCCTACTTTATTGAACATAAGCTTTCCCACAAGTCAGCTATCAGGCATACAGTCATAAAAGTACAAATGTATACATAATTACAGCTGGCAAAGAAAAATACCATCACTCTTAAAAGGGCTTAACAAAGATAACCCCAGTCCAAATCTTCCATCCTAACGGTTAGTTATAGGGGTAAACAACTCCAAACCCTTACCTAGTAACTGTGAGATTCCAGCTTTAATAAAGAGTAGTAATAATACACCTTCAAATGTATATTGACTTTAACATATGATTTTTGCAATAAATCAGTCAGGCCGACTGCCTATATAACAACTTTTCATAATAAACCGATAAGGCCTACCACCATAACCAACTCAGTCCTGCTGTACTGAGCACAACTGAGTTTTCCAACAAGGCAAACATTGCAATACAAGCACTCTTTTTCAGTGGAAGAACCCTTCTGCCCAACCAATGGTACTTCTTTCCTTTATTATTTCTGCCTTGATTTTAGTCAGGTGCTACATATTGCTAAACATGTGTGTGTGCGTTTTCACATACTTTTAAAATAAATATCTTTGCATTTTCTTCCACATGCATTTTCCTAATTTTTTGTTTTGTGTCCAAATTTCCTGCTATGGTGTTTGTGGCCAGTAGTAGCCTGTATGCCTTGGATCTCATGTTTAATTTTAATAGATTTTTGCTTAGTAATCATGGGCCTTTGTGGGACCCATGTATTATAATGAATTTCAAACTAATTAATTAGTTTGAAAACTAATTTCAAACTAATATTGACAGCCTCGCTGCAGCTGTCCTGGTGGTGCTAGGGGCTTGTGTATATGGATGGATTTCATACCAATGTTGTTGTATTTTTAAACAATCTATGCCCTGCATGCACCTGGTGGTAGTATGGTTCCCCTAAGCAGGCAGATATCCTCATTTTGTTTTGCATGCTTTCATTCGTGTCAAGTTCAACTGGACCATTTTGTCAATATCCTAGCGGCTAATGTGTGCAGACCACACATTTATTCCAGATTTTTTTTGTGTCACTCTGGTGCTTTAATTAGGCCCTAATGGCGTTGGGCAGTCACGGGTGTTATCATAGGTTTTTCCCATTAAAAAAAAATAAAAAATACTGCATATTACCCTGGTGGGTGTAGGTTTTGTTGTTTATAACCCAAAGATATTTTTTCCAGAACAGTAATTTCATTTTGCTAGCTCCCTTCTTTCTTTGCTTAGAGCGTCATGGACCCTTGATGTCGTCCTAAAATTATTATTTATTTTTAACATTTTTCCTAAGTTCGCTTATTATCATAGTGGCTTTTGATGGGACTAGTTATGTTGTTTGTAAGTCATAGATATTATTTTTCCAGGATGTATTAGATTTTTTGCTAGTTCCCCTACTGCTTTCCTGGTGCCACAGTGGCGCTAGTTGGCCCCCAGATATAACAGTTTTACTCACTTTCCCACATTTAAGGTATATTGCCCTGAGTAAAGTAGACATTGTTTTGTTGTGTTGGCTGTAGATTGTATTTCCCCCCATTCTAAATTGATTTTCTCCGATTCCCTGTTCCTCCCCTGGAGGTTACTGGGGCACTTGCTGGTCCCTGATTATATTACTGACATTTCCTCAAAATGTGGAGATGACTAGTTTCATAAGGAATGCATATCTTGTTGGTATCCGTGTGTGTTGTTGTGTTCCTGGTTTCTATCCGTTATTTACTACTTTCTATTTATTTAGCACTGGCTATTCTTATCTAATCCCCATAGGCTTATGTAAACGCAGTAAGGGTAGGTCACACTCATTGATTACAATGGAGGCAGTCTTTTTATTGTACAAGAACATTTTTAATACACCTGTAGTATCTACTTTCCATGAAGGGCCTAATCTAACTACTATATCAGGCATTGTTATATGCTTTGTCATGTATTGCATTCACTGCAATGGCAAGGCCTAACCGATTGTTTTCCTAATTCCTTATGTTTGTAGGTAAATGTGTGGAAATATGCCTTTTTAAGGGGCACACCGGTGCAGGGGTCACCCTTCTCTGTCCACGGGTCCTTAAACTAACAAAGTAGAGATTGGCACTGAAGCTGGAATTCAAAATAACAAGTGTATTCACTCATGAGTGAGATCATGTCCATACAACACCCTCAAGTGTTCCAGGAGGTAGTGCCTTGAATACATAGACCATGGTGCTTATATACTGTGTTTTCTGTACTGGTAAGCATGTAGTTACAAATAGAAGGTACAAGCATAGACAGGAATAGTTACAGCCAGACATGGGCAGGTGAGTAATCACTTAGTCAGCAACGTGGGAGGGGGAACAGAACTGCTTACAGCTGCACAAAATATCTGAAAGTTACATCTTTAACCAGGTGCATTTCAGCAGCTACAGGCCTTTGCTCAGCACAGACATTGCTTTGGCCCAATACAGAAGGAGTTAACTAAAGTTGATGACTCAAGCAGAATAGAAGGGCAAGCAGCAGTGAAGACAGAATAATTACATAGCTAACAAAATGGATGCCACAGACAAGATGGCTTCAGCTTACGCTAATAGCAATTATTACACATTTTCCACAGACGGCCCTTTTAGCATAAGCTAAGACATTTTCTAATGCTTCTGAAGGGGTACGATAAATGTTATACATATCAATTGACATCATGTTGCCGACTTCTTGATCTACTGCTAAACGGGCATTTACATTTTGGACATTTGTTTTAAATGGTAGACAACTTGTACAAGTGGAAATACAGAGGGAACAAAACATCTGTCTGGTCGACTACAGAGACATCGATCGCACGTTTTCCCCTACTACCAGCATAGTGATTGAACAATTGCAAATCTTGATGGTATGTTGTGGGAGCTAAAAACACAGGTGGTAGAAGGAAGACAATGTAACAGGTACCAGACCAGCCTGTAGGTAGGAAGTAATATGCCTTAGTTCCACACAAAAATAAGCATGACGAAATGCAAGGAAGCTGCTTCGGCCTCTCGTAGACATCTGCAACACTAAAGTACAGTTACTGTGGCCCACTGGCACATCGCCTGTACTTTGTACAAAAAGGGGGCTAGTGGTCATGGCAACAGAGATAACAAGAGGTCCATTTCCTTTACCCAACCTAGAAGTTGAATGCACATAGTTTGTTGCTGCACTTCTTTTACTATATTCTTCCATTTCTAAAGAAGTCCCTTTTGCTTGTAGGTCCCCATCTTCGTTGGGGTAACAGACTATGTTCTTTAGAGGTATGAAAAACTTTGAACCAAGCTGGGCATGAGCCATTGTTAGAGAATGGCAGCGGTGACAATGGGATTTCTTTTATGTTCTGATGAGGAGGAATCTTGCCACAAACCCAACAGTTAGTAGCATTGCTTAGCTGGTGTGTCTGATGCAACATTTGAAGAAATGAATTGTTTCTCAAATGTTGCCGGTATCGCTGTTCATGTTGCGGCAAATCAAAATGATGGTGCTCTTTTGCAGCAAGTGATGTAACAGTAATGTTAGGTAAGGAGGCTCCAAGCATTGCTTCCTCCACTACCCACATTACAGTAGCGATGTTGGCAACGGTCAAAGTTAGACCAAGAATGCAGATTGTACAGCCGTTACACATTGTCGCAGCGATCTCCTTCTTCTTGGGCGAGCTCATTTTCATCGGCAAATAACAAAATAGATGATGCCCTAAGGTCCCTGGCAGGCGTTGGTTTCTTCACTAATGTTAAGACGAGTAGTTACTTTGTAGTCAGTCTTTAACCACCCAGGACAGTGGCTCAAACCGTCTTTTTCAGCAACGAAGTGTCTTTCTTCCTGGGTCGCAGCTGATATCGGAATGTACCAGCGATCGTGTGGTCCGGGAAGACTTCCTCAGATCCTTCAGGTGACGTGGCTTGTCCTTTCTTGGTGACCAGGATATCGCGATGATCTGTCAATGCAGCTGGGCTTACGACGGCATGCGTCGTGGAATCGCCAGGCCGCAGATCGTGGCCTTCACCCTGCGACGTGTCTGTAGAAACTTCCCGTACCTACTGATAAACAGAAGACAAGCTGTCAGTTAACTGAGACAAATAGTCGTTCATCAATACATAGGGTACATCATGTATAGGGCGTGGCTTAGGAATCCACAAAAACTCATTGGCAGTCTGAAAAACATCTCATACGGTGTGAGGCCAGATCGTGTATGTGGTATCAATCTGATAGAAAGGTGTGCTAGGGGCAGTGCATCAGGCCATTTCAAAGATGTTGAAGCCTGCATTTTAGCCAATTTTAGTTTCAGGGTAGAATTGTAACGTTCCACTAGTCCTGCGGATTGTGGGTGAAAAGCAGCATGAAACTTCTGCTTAATTCCTAACCCTTTCATGAGATACTCAACAACTTGCCCAATGAAATGGGGTCCATTGTCCATTTGCAGGACCTCAAAAGGTGAAGTTGGTGTCGCAAACCCTCCTGTTGGAGTTTGCGTTCACTTTCTAGGATTATACTGGAGACAGACCAGACAAGACAGGACTATCTGTTTAGCAGTGCCGCCAATATCAGGATGATCCCAAACTTCCATAAGTTGTTTTGCTATTGAGGAATCACCAACATGTGCCGGCCCATGTGCCATGTGAATCATAGGGTGTAAATAGGCTGTGGGGAACTTCCATTTGGTCATTTCTTTATTCCTCCAACAGCCCCCATCATCCAATGCTCCCTCCTTGGACCATTGGTCTAATTCATCAACAGAGGCAGATTGTTGCACGTCCAGGACCTCTTGCCTGGCATCATGCCAACATGCAGTCTGTGATTTTACCACATACATGGAGGTGGTACTTCACTGCATTGCAGTCTCCCGAGCTGTGTAATCCGCAAAGGTATTGCCTGCTTCTATTTTAGCAGTCACTTTCTTGTGTTCGCTACATTTAACAATTGCCACTTTCTTAGAATAGGCCAAGGCAGTAAGGAGATTATGTACTAATTCCCCATGCACTATTTGTGTCCCATGTGAAGTGAGAAAATAATGTATGAAAAGCTAGGGATTCACTGCCAACAGAAAGAAGTAAGGCCAATCAATGCACGGACGTCCTTCTGAGTACAGGGCACAGGTGTGTCTAAAATGGTCTGAATGCGATCTGGTGTGATTGCATGTCCCTCCTTAGACAGGAGGTGACCTAAATAGGTAACCTGCTGTCTACAAAATTGCAACTTTGTGATGATGAGAGGCAAAGAATGATAACAAGGACAGTGTTCGATTCACACTAGGTAAGAAAGCCAGAGCGACATCCTCATTGATAAGACAGGATCTCTCAACCATTGGATAAATGTTTTTTAAAATAACACGCACACCTTCTAGAGAACAACGTATTGTGGCACAAAAATATTTAAGCATATCATTACCCACACTGTTGTCTGGCGTATTAGGGGAAAGCAAAAATGGACATGCTGCAGTGAATTTATCAAGACTAAATGCAAGGGGCTGTGACAGCGGGCTAGATGTAGGTGTCCCATCGAATCCTATTGATGTTATCATTGCGCCAATCAGGGGAGCCCTAGGAACCAATTTTTTAGACAGAGCCCTACGAGTAGCTCCTGTATCAACCAGAAACCGATCAGTAGAGCCCAAGACATTTGCATCAACATAAGGACCTTTCTGATCTACTGGGACCTCAACCGGTTCCTTACCCCATCCTAGGCATTCCTATGCATAATCAGAATCCCCAAGACCATCAGCCGAAGAATCAGACATTTGATATTGATTTCATCTATCAAAGATATTAGAAAAATTTGGTCCGTGTTCAACTGCCTCAAACCTGGGACGATTTCATATTCCTCCCCTTTGTCCTGAATTCCCTGGGCGTCCTCTCATGATTCCTCTACCCCGTTGATACTGCTGACCTTGCAAAAGGGGGCACTCAGAACGCCAATGTCCAATCTCTTTACAATAAGCACACTGATCAGAAGACAAAGTTGATCGAGAGAAAGGGTGTACACCAGGGGTATATACTGCGCATCCGCCTCTACCACCACCTCTGAACGATGGACCAAATACTTGAGCCAACATAACTTTCGTTTTTAACTCCGTAAACCTTCTTATCCTCTTTGCCTTTTGCTTCCAATTCCTGACGCTTATAATACTGGGCCATAGTCAAAAGGGAGACTGGGGAAGACCTAGTCCACAAACTCTCACTGGTCTTGAGGCGACTAGCTATTTCTGGCAACATGTTAGTGACAAATTTGTCGACGAACAAATGCTTACCCGTGTCATCTGTCAATGACTGCCCACTAAACTCATGGAATATCTCTTCAAATCGTGTAAAGAAATCAGAAACTGACTCATCTGCTTTCTGTTTACAAGACTCTAACGTTGTCCAATCTATTTTCTTAGGGGGTTTGAGAGTTTTCAACTTAGTCACAATAGCTTTGGGAAGATCTAATATCTCCTGTTGTAGTTTCTGAGCAGGTTCCCTAGCCGTATCTATTTCTTCTAAATGCACCCAAGTATCACCATATGCTACATTATCATCTATTTTCTGAATTTTTCTTCTCTTATCAAAATAAGTCCCAAAAACATATCAATATCTGGCAAGGTCATAGAGTAGGAGCTAATAGCTCCTTCCACTTCTTCATAAAAAGCAGCCAGGTTTTTCCATGGGTCGGGCAAGGCAGCTTTAAGAGCCATAACGTTTGCTCTACTCAAAGGAGTGTAGACCCAATTATAAACAAAATATCCCTTTGCATCATCTGAATCTTTATCATCATTTGTTCCCGCTCCCCTGGGAACATACAGAGGTGCTGCTTCACGCATGGGTTTCATAGTAACTTCAATATCACTAGTATCTTTATCTGTCCCCGTAGCTCCCTCTTGTCACTCCGGGGTCTGAACTGTTTGTTCAGTTGTAGTTTTACCAGCTGCTTTTTTCTCCTCTCGCAGATGGAACGTGTCAGTGCGCAATTTAACCACTCGCCTAATTAGATCAGGCACCTGTGAAGGACAAAAGGTGCCATCACTTAATTGTTGATAATTGGAATTTATATCAGAGGGCTCTAAATCATCAGAATGTTTTCTAAAACTGAGGATTACTTACAAGTAAACCTCTCTACAAAATATAACTGCTCTAAATCTATCCACTGTTGAACCATTGCTATGAGTTCTGGGGCGGATGCACTCCTACGTGCTGCTTTACGAGCAGCAGATCTAAGAGTGGTCTTGCATTCAGTAGTCAAAGTAGAGCGAGTCTTCCGCCCATCCTGCTTATCTTCATCTTTTTCTTCTGAAGACAAATGCTCTTCATCAGAACCTTCATTCTCAGGGGCACTAGGGAATTTATACGGGGTGGAGGTCTATCTAACAAAATAGAATCATCTTGAGGTCTATTAAGTATGGGATAAATGGGGCGCCTAATAGGGTACTGTCCAGTTACATCTAAATGACGCTCCCTATCTTCTTTTTCTTGTATTTCCTTCATCTCAGAGCGTTTTGACGCTACGAGGTCCCATAACCAGCTAAGACCAAAGACGTTAACTTTAAAGCGTGAAAGGCGGCGAGTCCGGACATTGAAAGCGCCAAGTGTGTAGTTCCCTGACGCTGGGATACTGTGTTTCATCTGGAGGAGTATAGGGTTGTAACGTCAGTGCTCACTCCGTCAGCACCTATCACGGCCTTCCGACGTCAGTGAGCACTGCATGCTCCCGCCATTCTTGTTTGGTCATAGTGGTGACACGTATCTTTCCTTTGATGCTTCAGTTCCCACTCTGGCCTCTCTCGTGACAAGTATCTGCCAGAGGTCACATGGTCTCTTTGGGATTTAAACCTGTGACGAAGTGGTCATATAGAGATTCCTGCAGTTGGCGGATTAGCTCACTGAGCCACCTAACCCAGCATGTGTCAATCCATCACTTTACATTGCATCACTTTCCATCGAGCCCTTCGCTTCCTCGTCTCTGTATTCCAAAGTCACACTGAAGACTTTCTCTCAAAACCCTCCCCCCCTTAGTTCCATCTATAGGTTCCATCGTTGTACACCTATAGAGGTCATTCCTGGAGAAGGTGACCATCGCGCTTGCAGCGTTATTAGGACAAGCGCTGTATTGTGGCTCGCGCTATCTTTTAACTGCCCTATTTTGTATTTTTGTTGATTTTTTTTACATTTTCCCTGTTCTTATCTTGCTGCTGTGACCCCCCCTCGCCCCTTACCGCACATAATTGAGTATTACCACCGCTCTTTTGCGGATCTCCGGGGCTTCTGGGTCACGTGACACGGGACAACGCCATACTGGGAAGGCATTTCCCTTCTTGGGGGTTAGCGCACTAGCGTTGCTCGCCGCCGCGCACCTACTTAAGGTGAGCTGGGACACGGGGTCAGCCTGGAGAAGGTGACCACCGCGCTTGCAGCGTTATTAGGACAAGCGCTGTATTGTGGCTCGCGCTATCTTTTAACTGCCCTATTTTGTATTTTTGTTGATTTTTTTTACATTTTCCCTGTTTTTATCTTGCTGCTGTGACCCCCCTCGCCCCTTACCGCACATAATTGAGTATTACCACCGCTCTTTTGCGGATCCGGGTTCCGGGGCTTCTGGGTCACGTGACACGGGACGACGCCATACTGTGAAGGCATTTCCCTTCTTGGGGGTTAGCGCTCTAGCGTTGCTCGCCGCCGCGCACCTACTTAAGGTGAGCTGGGACACGGGGTCAGCCTGGAGAAGGTGACCACCGCGCTTGCAGCGTTATTAGGACAAGCGCTGTATTGTGGCTCGCGCTATCTTTTAACTGCCCTATTTTGTATTTTTGTTGATTTTTTTTACATTTTCCCTGTTTTTATCTTGCTGCTGTGACCCCCCTCGCCCCTTACCGCACATAATTGAGTATTACCACCGCTCTTTTGCGGATCCGGGTTCCGGGGCTTCTGGGTCACGTGACACGGGACGACGCCATACTGGGAAGGCATTTCCCTTCTTGGGGGTTAGCGCTCTAGCGTTGCTGGCCGCCGCGCACCTACTTAAGGTGAGCTGGGACACGGGGTCAGCCTGGAGAAGGTGACCACCGCGCTTGCAGCGTTATTAGGACAAGCGCTGTATTGTGGCTCGCGCTATCTTTTAACTGCCCTATTTTGTATTTTTGTTGATTTTTTTAACATTTTCCCTGTTTTTATCTTGCTGCTGTGACCCCCCTCGCCCCTTACCGCACATAATTGAGTATTACCACCGCTCTTTTGCGGATCCGGGGCTTCTGGGTCACGTGACACGGGACGACGCCATACTGGGAAGGCATTTCCCTTCTTGGGGGTTAGCGCTCTAGCGTTGCTGGCCGCAGCGCACCTACTTAAGGTGAGCTGAGACACGGGGTCAGCCTGGAGAAGGTGACCACCGCGCTTGCAGCGTTATTAGGACAAGCGCTGTATTGTGGCTCGCGCTATCTTTTAACTGCCCTATTTTGTATTTTTGTTGATTTTTTTAACATTTTCCCTGTTTTTATCTTGCTGCTGTGACCCCCCTCGCCCCTTACCGCACATAATTGAGTATTACCACCGCTCTTTTGCGGATCCGGGTTCCGGGGCTTCTGGGTCATGTGATACGGGACGACGCCATACTGGGAAGGCATTTCCCTTCTTGGGGGTTAGCGCTCTAGCGTTGCTCGCCGCCGCGCACCTACTTAATGCTCGCTTGAAGCCAAGCGGTCACGCGCAGCGGTCACGCCTTCCCTACGCCTGAGTCTCGCCAGAGTCCTGCCCGTCAGCGCTAAGGCAGGGCTAGGGCAGGGCACTCGGGTCGTTTGAGGATGATAGCTGCAGGAGACCTGCGTCGGCTGCGTAGTGGGGTAAGTGGTTGCCATCATGGTGCCTTGGATCCATTAAGTGGACCATATCAATGTCCTACTTGTTCTTTCAAATTATTGACACCACTGCCTATAGTGAGTCGCCAACCCATAGTCTGTAGGGCTCATGAGCCTGACTCTGTTTCGAGTTCAGTCACTCACCCTGCCCTCAAAATTTTTCACTTGAATGTGCGATCATTGGCCTCTCACTCTCATGAAGTATTTTCTTTGATTTCTGATGAGAATCCAGACATCTTTTTCTTTACTGAGACCTGGCTTCATGACCAATCAATGGCGGTTATAAATCTAGCTCTCCCAGTGGGATATAGTATGCATTCGCTCCATCGTCACGCTAGGGGCGGCGGCATTGCGGTTGCAGTTAAAACCTGCTATCCGTGTGCCTGGAATCCAACCACTATAGCTGGATGTGAGAGCGCGCATTTTAACATAACTGTAAATCCTCATTTTACCTTCTCAGGATTATTAATTTACAGGCCTCCTGGTCCCGAGAGCACTTTCCGTCTCAGTCTTTTGGAGGTGATCTCCTCTATTGTCATGAAAACAGCCAATTTTACGATCATTGGAGATCTTAATTTGCATATGGATGCGCCATTTTCCAATTCGGTGCACAGTTATTTGGCTGATCTGGAAGCTTTTCATTTATTCCAATTGGTAGAATCACCTACTCATACTGGTGGACATCTGCTTGACCCCTTTGTGACGAATATCTCGACGAATATTTCAGTGCTCCAGCCCAAGCCTATGGCCTGGACCGATCATTATTTGATCGAAGCTCGCATTGTCACTAATATTCCTCCCCCTAGGAATAATACTCCTGACATTCTCAAACGTCCCTGGAGAAACCTGAACCTAGAGCATTTTCACCATCTTTTGATGAAGCACCATCCTCTTCCTCCTAAAGAAGTCTCTCTTGGTTACGACAGCTTCTGTAAGTGGTTGGACCACTCATTGGATATTCTCATACCTGCCAGGTGGAGTAAGACTAGATCTAGCCCCTCCAGTCCTTGGTACAATGAATCCCTTAAACTGATGAAATCCTCTTGTAAAAAGGCAGAACGCTCTTGGCGCAGAACCTATGATGCTGACCTTAAATCAGCATATAGGACCTGCGCCAGACTGTACCATCGGACCATATGTACAGCTAGGGCAGCCTTCTACTCCCAGGAGATTAAGAACAGCACGAACCCGACTAAGGTTATCTTTAGGGTTTGTAAAGACCTCACTAGCAGAAAGATTGCCACCACTATGCCAGCTTCCATGGCCCATTGTGAGGATTTAGCCTCGTTCTTTGTTGGAAAGGTCGATGCCATCTACAGGTCATTCTCACATCTTTCCGTCACTGAGAATATCAGCGCCCCATTGACCTCTAAGCGGCTACAGGTTATTCCCAGCCCTACTCAAGAGGAGTTTAAAGCCTTGACAATTAAAGTTAAATCTGGGTCACCTGATGACCCTATGAGGCCTACTCAGTTTCGGGAATGTGCTGAGTGCTGTTTTCCGGCTATGCATAGCCTTATCAATCTCTCTTTTAGTACTGGCAGTGTTCCCACGGCTTGGAAGCAGGCGATCGTCATACCTATTCTCAAAAAACCCTCCCTTGACCCTGCAAAATTAGAACACTACCGTCCCATCTCCCTCCTCCCGTGGATGGCTAAATTAGCTGAGGCTCACGTGAATTGCAGTCTCTCCTCTCATTTGCAGGAAGCCAATATATTGGATAAATCTCAGAATGGTTTTCGCGCGGGTCACAGTACTGAGACTGCTCTTCTGGTGGTGGTGGAGCATATTAGGAAACTGCTGGACCGGGGTCAGACGGCGGCACTGATCCTACTGGATCTCAGTGCCGCCTTTGACACGGTCTCCCACCACATCCTTTTGCAGCGTCTTGGGGAAGCAGGAGTTGGAGAGATGGCCCTTGAATGGTTTCGCTCCTTTCTTACGGATCGAACCTTCAAGGTATCCTTACCGCCCTATGTCTCTGCCCCCCGTCCCATTCCTCAGGGTGTTCCGCAGGGTTCGGCTCTCAGCCCCACCTTATTCAACATATATGTTCAGCCACTGGCGGAGGTGGCCCGCAGTTTTGGTCTCACCATGGTGTCATACGCCGATGACACGCAGCTGGCGGTGGCACTGAATGGTGACTCCACTATGGATGCCTCGACCTTTCAGTTAGCTCTTAAGTCAGTGGCTGGCTGGTTGGCGGAAAATAGACTCCAACTTAACGCCTCTAAGACCGAGGTTATCATCTTTGGTGAGGATACCGGGCTATGGGGAGACAATTGGTGGCCATTGGAGTTGGGTCCCATTCCCATTCCTGTAGCTGAAGTCAGAAATCTGGGCGTATGGATTGACAACAAACTTTCTTTCACCCCCCACACTAAACGTGTAGCTGGCACCTGTTTTGGCGCCTTGCAGTGCCTTCGGCCCATTTTTAAATTCTTCGACTCAGTCACCAGACAGATCATTGTACAAGCTCTGGTTCTTACCAGACTGGATTATGCCAGCTCTCTGCTTCTGGGTGTTAATCAGGCAGAACTAACCCGCCTTCAGCGGGTACAAAATGCTGCGGCCAGAATGCTGGTCGGTCTTCCTAGGTTTGCTTCTGTTCGTCATACCATCCAAGACCTCCACTGGCTTCCAGTAGGCCAGAGAATCAGGTTTAAAGCTCTCTGTGTAACTTTTAAAATTCTCAAGTTAGCTTCTCCTCCCATTCTCACCCAGACTATTCTCCATTACGTTCCCTCTAGATCCCTCCGATCTGCAGGGTCCAATTTAGCTATCGTCCCGCGTTTTAAGAAAGCGCGTATAGGTGGTCGTTCCTTTTCGGTGTTGGCAGCCACCCTGTGGAACTCACTGCCTGCCTCTCTCCGTGCGATTCCGGACCTGCTTCTTTTCAGGAAGTCTTTGAAAACCTTCCTATTCTCTAAAGCCTAGTCTGCTCCACTCTAGTTATTGCTGTGGTGTTGTGTTTTCCATCTCCAAAGCGCCAGGACGCCTCTTTGCTGCGGCAGCTGCGCGCTATACAAATTTAAATAACATAACATAACATAACATCTCCTCATTTTTCAGTTCCAATGCTTTTTTTATATATTGTTTTTCGCTGTTCTTTTTCTGCTATAGCTTCTTCTTTCCTCACTCTCTCATGCACTTCTTTCTCCCACATTCGTACACAATCAAAAATATCTTGTCGACTCTTTCGTTTAAACAAACATTGCTCAACATACTGAATCTTTTTAAAATCAAATGACCCATTTACTGGCCATCGTAGATCAGGATCCTTTTTCGTATATTTGTTCCACAGTGTACTATACATTATGGAAGAAATACTGTATTTAATATACATGTACCTATTAGGTGTCCCCTCTAGGGGAGCCGGCTGACTACTTTCTAAATCCATTTTGGTACCACCAAGACAGCAACACAACCTACGAAGTGTGCCAGGAGCAGGCATGCTACCAAATTGTAGTAAAATATTACTTATCCCAGATATAGCAAAGTAGAGAAAAATCTCCACATTACCTGCCTTTATTATTGCAATAAACAAACAAGCAAGACCAGAATCTTGGCCAAGCAAATCCAAAATCAATAGTGTCACTTCAGCAACCTTACCAAACAAAAGTCTCCAACCTCCAACTGGCAATCTCTTGGTTGACCTAATGGTCACTGCAAAACTTGCGCCAAAGGACATTTCAATTGGGACCGGCCACCACCTGGAGGGTCAAATCGGGAAAACCGGAAAAGCACTTCGGTCTGTAAAGACAAAGGGTTTCTTCATGCATGACGTCTCCTCAGTAAGATTCCATTCCTCCGTCAAGACCACTCCTTCGGATGGCCGTTGTAGGAAGGTGGAATCTGACTATATGGTTGCCCCCACTTTTTGCCTGGTGATTTGCTGGTCTAAGACTTAGTTGGAATGGGATCCTGCTATTCAGGGCCCCAGTCTATCTGCTTTCTCTGTAAAATGGTTTCCATGTACATTAGGTACATTTCTAATTGGATTCTGGAGTGCCTTATAATCCCCTAGTATATGGTATACTATGTACCGAGGGCATAGGTACCTCAGAGGCCTACCAGGGGCTAAAGCATGTATTATGCCACCCCTGGGAAGCACTCCAAAATGACACCACAGGTCTGCTACTGCAGCCTGGGTAAGGTGGTGCTTGCACCCCTTACAGTGGTATAGGCTACCTATATCACTACCATTGCACACACGTATAAAACCTATAAGTCACTCCTATGGCAGGCCTTAACAATCCTGAAGGCAGAGTGCTTGGTTTATATGTGAGAGGGTGCACCTGCATGAGCAGAGCCCCTCTGCAGCGTTCGGAGTACCTCCTCTGATGCTGTTTGTGGTGCAGCCTGACCATATACTCTTAAGTACATTATAACCTCGTGGTAAATGCTAACTTTGGGATGGCTGCACGGAAACATGTCGTATTTGGTGTCAAACGCTTTGGAATACTACCCCACGTCAGTTCTGGTGGCGGGGGTAGCATTCCACTCTTCTAGAGGGAGAGACATGTTCACACTGGAGCGGCTGATGTCTCTGCCCTGCACCCTGAATGGAAAGTCAGAGTCATGTCAACAACGTGCTCAGGAACTGGTTTGGACTGGGCAAAGGCCCCTCTACCCCAGAGGAACAAAGGAATTAGGGGTATAAGTATTGGGACCCTGCTCCCAAGAAATTAGATCCTGCTTGACAAGAAGAACCTCTGCCTGAGGAGAAGGAACTGGGAAAGCTGTAAGGAGGAGTACTGTCCCTGACCTGGGGGATTGGCCTGCAGTGGTTGCCTTGCTGCTGAAGTAGAAGAGAAAGACTACAAAGACTTTATTTCAACTTGTGCTTAAAAAGATCTCCAAGGGCTTGGAATAGAGCTTGCCTCCTGCTGAAGTCTCAGGAACTTAAGTAACAACAGAATTACCAATACTGAGAAAAACTTTGTTGTCCGCCTTTCTTTAGCGGAGAATTATATTGAATGAAACAACATAAACCTTTAAACTATTTGTATCACCTGTATATTTATTTCTTTGAATTATTTCATGCGAAATTTTATTTTTCAGTTTTTTAAATGGTTTTTTAAAGAGAATAAATTGAAAACATATAACTCAGGACAAACATTAGCTGTGAACATATAAAACTTTATCACCTCAGACACACACAATTTTTTTCAAATCTATTGTACCATACATTCATTCACATACCATACTGCGCAGTTTCACACATACACATTACCACACACCAATCGACAATTGTTTTAAATTCTTCTAAGAAATATTTTCAAAAGGGCCATAGAGATATTTTCAACATTAAACAAAAAGGATGCGAATTTTGAAAAGATTATTTTGAACTCTTTTGGCCCAAAAGCTATGGTCGACGCGTTTCAAGCCCCGTCTATTCTTGGGACTCTCATCAGGACCTAGGAGCTAAAAAGACAGGGAGAAACTTAGTACTACTAAACACCTCTGCACTTGAATGCAACTGTGCAACATGCCTGTTTTTTACCTTTTATCAAAAAGGAGGGAGCATAACATCCATGGTAGTCTTAAAACCTATGAAAAAAGGAACCAATTACAATGAGCAAGGCTAAAACACTATTCGTGCAGTCATGCATTCAGTTGGATTGTATCACACGCACATGCTTACTTTTTGTGTGTCTTGTCTCGTCTTGGAGGTATGAATATTTGTCTGTGAAGAACGGGAATGGGGGGATTAGTTTGAATCCAAACACCTGTTATTTGCAAGTTAGAAGGCTGCATTTAGTCACTTACTTATTGCTGCTCGGAAGTCTCCTCGCTGGGAGCGGCGTATCGTAGAAGATTGTTTCTACGGTGCTGCAACAAAGAAATAACTAAATGAAACACCCACTTCTATGATCAGGTTTCTTATGGCGGTTTTTGGAGTGGAGTCGAAAGTACCTTCGTGTTTCCAGCGGTCGCGACGCTTAATTGTCCGTGTCCTCGTTTGGTTTCTACAACTTCGTTTCACTCTGTTAAACGCACAAGGAGGGATACTTAGAAACAACCCGCGTACTGTTAAATTGTTCTATATTCAGCTACGAGAGAGAAACATGAGGGAGGGATCCAGCTCGTTTACCTTAGAGTCTTATACACTTCTTTCCGCGGTGGAGACAAATCCTTCTGTGTTCCGCATTTGGGTAGAAAGTCTCGTGAGATTTAATCCAGCTCAGTAGTCCAAGGATTCTTGGGACTTGTAGTTCGAGTCTCGCGGACTCCCACTTTCTCTTGTGCAATTTATAGTTAAGGGCGCATTTTCATTTGCACGAGTGGAAAAAGATCATAGTAAATATCCTCGAGGGGAGTGGCGGCATTTGTAGGAACTGTCTTTATCTCAAGTTGTATATTTCGGAAAGTTCATTCAAGCCATTTACAGCCGTATTGAATTTTATAATTAACATGGCTTCTCTCCTTGACAATTTTATGTCAATGTCTCCTCCTCTTGAATCCTGTTCTACGTTAGAGATCACTGTCCATTTAAGATCTTTAATCTGATGGTTGTGTGTTTTCCAGTGATTGACTAGTGGTGCGTTCGGTACATTCTTGTTAATTCTTGATTTGTGCTGGGAGATCCGGGCTCTGATTTCTTGACTTGTTTTTCCGATGTACAGTAAGTTACATGGACATCTTACTCCATAAATTACGGATCTACTTTTACAGTTTGTAAAGGATTCGTGTTTCCAATGGATTGAATTGTGAGTAAACAATGTCCCTTCTTCCGTCGAATCACAACATAAGCAGGTCCCGCATTTATGGTGTCCTGCTATTGGTGGAAGTCCTACATAATCTCTTAACGAGGTTTTTTTGGTCGTTGGCATAGCTGCTCTTATAACTTGGTTCGCAATACTACGATCTTTTTTGAATGCAAAAAGTGGATTTTCATTCAATGACTGATCCAGGTATTTAATCAAATGCCAGTTTTGATTAATTGCTTTTTTTAAGTTGTTAGAATTGGGACAGAAAGTGGAGACACACACTATCCTTTCAGAGGGAGCCTTGATTTTCTTTTCCAACAGAGTTTCGCGTGGGGTCCACCATGCTCTTTTCATTGACTTTTTGAGTAATTTTTTGGGGTAGCCTCTTTTCTTTAAGTTGTCTAAAAGCTTCCCAGCGTGGTGTATATATTCGTCTTTGTAGAAACAATTCCGTCTGATTCTAAGGAATTGGCCGAAAGGGAGATTCTCTTTTAGATTCCTTGGGTGGCTACTTGAAAAGTGTAATGCTTTATTTCGATCGCTTGGTTTTTTGAACAGTGTAGTGACCAGTCTATTTTCAGCAGGATAGACCTCCACATCTAGAAATGGAATTTTTATCTGGGAGTGGTTCATGCTGAATTTTATTTCCTGTGTTTGATTGTTAAGCCAGTTGAAGAATTGTTTTAAATTATTTTCCGTGCTTGTCCAAGTCATGAAGACGTCGTCAATATAGCGCATCCAATTGCCAATCCAGATGGAAAATGGATTGGCACTATAGACGAATTTCTCTTCATTCATACTTAGCCATGAACAATATGGCTAATTCTGGGGCGAAAGGACAGCCCATCGCAACTCCTCGAATTTGGAAATAAAAATCGCCGTTGAAGTTGAAATAATTTTTCTTTAGGGCGAAACTAGCTAGTTCCATAATAAATTCTGTTGGCACTCTTGTTGGTCTCGGTCTACTTTCCAGGAATTGGTTAATCACTGCTAGGCCTTCATCCTGGGGTATTTGTGTATAAAGGGAAACTACGTCTAGTGTCACTAGATAGTTTGTCTCCGCATTGAAAGAAAGTGGCTCCAATTTATTGATAAAATCTGTCGTGTCTTGTAAAAATGAGGGTACTTCCTGAATGAATGGTTTGAGGAAGTGGTCTACAAATTTAGAGATGAGTTCTAACAGTGAATCGCAGCCTGAGACTATAGGTCTACCTGGAGGTGCAGACTAATTTTTGTGAATCTTTGGAAGGACATAAAACAATGGAGTCCGTGGATTTTTATTCTGTAGGAATTCAAGTTCTTTTTTATTCAGAAATCCTTGTTCAAAGCCTTTTTCCAACAATGGGAACAGAGTATTTTGTAGCTCCACTGTTGGATCTTTGTTAATCTTTCGGTAGCAGTTCTTATCTTCTAGCTGTCTCATTACTTCCGCGGTATAGTCTGCACTATCCCACACAATGATTGATCCACCCTTGTCGGCCTGTTTGATTATTATTGAAGTGTCTCTTTGGAGATTAGCTAGAGCTTGCATTTGGTTTTTTGTGGTGTTAAACTTAACCCATCTCCTTTTCTTCTCCATTTCGGAGATGGATGACAAGATTGTTTTTTCAAACAAAACGACTTCCTTCGGAATTTTGTTATTGGGGGGGCAAAACGAAGACTTTTTCTTCAGGCCTGTGTTTTCAACTATCTCTGTGTAGGGATTTTGTGCAAAAAATGTTTTCAATCTGATCTTACGACAGAATTCAATTGCTTCCATCTTCAGTCTGACAAAGTTGGTGTTTTTTGTAGGAACAAAGGATAAACCCTTTTCCAAGATACTTTGCTCCTCTTGCGTCAAAATTTTCTTTGATAGATTATACACCAATGATGGTTCTAGTTTTTGTAATTCTGCCTTCTTGTGGACATCTCCCATGGCTGGGTGTTGAATCTGACTCTTCCGCGAGCTCTCTGTTGTCCTCTGCCTAAAAAAGGAATTACTTGTTGTTGTTGTTGTTGTGGGTTGCCTCTTCTATTATTGTTTCTAAATCCTTCAGTTGTCTCTCCCTCACTGCCACTTGAGGATGATGAGGTTTCTGAAAAATTTATAAAGTTTTTTGAAGATCTCCCTTGGTATTCTTGGAGGAATCTCCGTGAATCCACACAAAGGTAGAAGTCAGGCTGAAGGTATGGGTATACTCTGTCTAAGGAAAAGTTCTTTTTGTCCTTCTCAAATTTGTTTTCTTTTTGATTCACTGTGTAATCTTTGAACTCAGAAATCTCTTTCTCTACTTTCTCCAATAGTGCTTTTGAGTCCGTAATGTTCTGATTTGTTTTTATCTCAGATTCTAGTAAAGCAATCTCATCCAGTTGTTGTTTTGAAATGCGTTGCGCCGTTTCAACTGTTAAGACCATCAAATCTCTGCTGCACTTTGTCTCTATTAGACTATATCCTTTTTTGTATTGGGGGTCCTCTATGAAAATTACTGGGACGTTTTTGATTTGGAGTCCACCTGGAATAGTTCCTGCTTTCAGATGTTGAATTAGAAAGTGTCCGTGTAGATCAGTTCTTATTTGTTTTTTCTTTAGCCGCAGTAGTTTGTCTGCCTCATTTTGATTTTTTGCTGAGGAACTTAATGTTGCTGATGCAAACAGTGGGGGGGCGTCTAGTAGTTTTTTTATGTGTTCTTCGCTATAAGCGAAGGTATCATTTTCTGTCATACTCACATTCACTCATAAAAACTATCTTTTTTCAAAGAACACAGCTCTCATATAAGAATGGATAACCTTCTTCAACTACAAAACTAATCTTACTAAATAATGAATTATTAAACTTTGTTCGGCGCGGAAAAGTGTCAATGACACCTTGCACAAAAACCTCGCAGAGAGCCCTCTGCTAAATCCAAGTCAACAAAAACTAGGTTTAGGCATACATCAGTAAGGAAAAGCCTCAAAACTTAAGTAACAACAGAATTACCAATACTGAGAAAAACTTTGTTGTCCGCCTTTCTTTAGCGGAGAATTATATTGAATGAAACAACATAAACCTTTAAACTATTTGTATCACCTGTATATTTATTTCTTTGAATTATTTCATGCGAAATTTTATTTTTCAGTTTTTTAAATGGTTTTTTAAAGAGAATAAATTGAAAACATATAACTCAGGACAAACATTAGCTGTGAACATATAAAACTTTATCACCTCAGACACACACAATTTTTTTCAAATCTATTGTACCATACATTCATTCACATACCATACTGCGCAGTTTCACACATACACATTACCACACACCAATCGACAATTGTTTTAAATTCTTCTAAGAAATATTTTCAAAAGGGCCATAGAGATATTTTCAACATTAAACAAAAAGGATGCGAATTTTGAAAAGATTATTTTGAACTCTTTTGGCCCAAAAGCTATGGTCGACGCGTTTCAAGCCCCGTCTATTCTTGGGACTCTCATCAGGACCTAGGAGCTAAAAAGACAGGGAGAAACTTAGTACTACTAAACACCTCTGCACTTGAATGCAACTGTGCAACATGCCTGTTTTTTACCTTTTATCAAAAAGGAGGGAGCATAACATCCATGGTAGTCTTAAAACCTATGAAAAAAGGAACCAATTACAATGAGCACGGCTAAAACACTATTTGTGCAGTCATGCATTCAGTTGGATTGTATCACACGCACAGAGCTGCACAGAGCTGCTGTCGTCGCATCTCGTAAAGTGTGTCGCCGCTGCAGCATCGTATCGAGCGGAAGCGTCTCGCATCATCCAAGAAGTGTCTCGCAACGCCGAAGAAGCGTGTCGCCATCGCAGCCATCGTAGCTGACGCATCGCACCACATCAAGAGAAGAGTCTCGCATCGGGGAAGAAGCGTGTCGCCATCGCAGCCATCGTAGCTGTTACATTGCACCGCATCAAGAAAAGCACCTCGCAACCACGGAGAAGCGTGCCGCCGTCGGAGCTGCTGTCGTTGCATCGCGTAAAGGGGTGTCACCGCTGCAACATCGCATCGAGCGGAAGCGTCTCGCAAACGTTGGAGAAGAGTGCCGCTGCCAAGGCCGCTGTCGTCGCATCGCGTAAAGGGTGACACCGCTGCAGCTGACGCATCGAGTCGAGTCTTCTCGCAACATCGGAGAAGCTTAACGCATCTGGAAGATCTTCACGTCTTTATTTCTTTGCACCAAAAACTTCATCGCATCAACATCGTTGCAACACTTTCGTTGCCCTGCGTGTCGCATCTAAAAGGTACATTGACTTAAAGTGTCACATTTAAGAACTTAAGAGAACTAAGCAAAATTCTACCATCTAAAGTAACAGTATTGTGTATTTTTGTCGTTTAATGGTCTTGTGGTAACTCTATATAAAGAATCCTTATTTTTGATATAAAACCTGTGTGGTGTCCATTCGTAGTGTTGTCACTTGGTTACTGTATGTGTTCACAAATGCTTAACCTATAATGCTCTGACATAAGCCTTGTCTGCTCGCGCCAAGCTACCTAGAGGGTGAGCAGGGTTTATTTTAGGAGTGTACCCCCTTATCCTGACTAGAGGAAAGGTTCCCTGCTTGTCACAAGTACCTACCTGTGCCAACCAGAGAACGCGGATTCTAACATTGGTGGTCAGCGGTGAGGATTCTGGACTTGCATTTGTGACTCATGTACAGTAATTGGTGAACACTACTTAGTGAGTGCAGACCTTAACGCAACCAATACTTGTTGGTAGATTTCTTTTAGGGACTTTCTATTTTTGAGTACTGCCAAGCTTAACCATGGTGGAGAAAGCAGCATCCATAGTCTCTGTTGATAATGAATGGGAATGGGAAGAAGAGAAACTGGAAAGCTACAAAGTATCACAGCTAAAGTTCTTCTGCTGGAAATTTAATGTTTCTACTACTGGATGTAAAAACAAGGCAGAGTTCTACAAGGCGCTAAAGGCCTGGGTAGAAGCAAGGAATGCCACTGATCATGAGGGGCAGCTGGATGGGCCAGTGGGTCCAAGAGGAAGGACAACCCCTTCCCCTGCCGGTAGCAGTGTTTCTAGTAAAATTCTATCTCCATAGGAGCTGGCAGATAGAAAAGAGTGTAGGATGCATGAATTGGAGCTTCCCAAGCTCAAGTTAAGTGGGCAGTTAGAATTTGAAATGCAAAGTAGAAAGTTAGCCCTAGAAGAAAAAAAGCTACAGTATGAACATGAAAAGGTTTTGAGGGAGTTGGAGCTGAAAGCCCAGAGTTTAGAAAATGCTCCCTCTGGTGGCAGCACTCCGTCAATGCCTGTAGAATCTAGAGTTTACATACCAAAAGATGTAGTAAAAGAAATGTTTTTAAATGATGACATAGGGCAGTGGTTCAAAGCCTATGAAGTAGCCATGTCTTCCCACTGGGTCCCTGAGAAGGATTGGGGAGCGGGGTTGTAGGGACGGTTCCTTAGTGAGGGGCGGGACACACTGCTAGACTTGCCTTTAGATGACTATAATTCTTATCCCCATATGAAGGCAGCTTTGATGAATAGATATGGATTGACCCCTGAGTTGTATAGGCAAAGGTTCATGGGTTGCACTAAGATTCCAAACAATACGTATGTGGAGTATGTAACTTTTTTTTGCAGAGCACTGGATGGTTGGGTGAAGGGTAGCAAGGTTGATGATTTTTAAGGGCTTCTTGATTTAATGGCATGGGAGCACTTGTCCAGTAATTGTTTTCCTGAGCTACGTCAGCACCTGATTGACAGTAGGCTGACTAACCCTAGGAAGCTTGCTGAGGAGGCGGACCGCTGGGTCAGTACCAGGTTCCACAAGGGTCCAGTGGGAGACTCCACTAAAGGTGGGCAGGGTCCCCATCAGAAGAGTGGGGGGGACAAGGGTAAACAGAGGGAGTTCCCAAGAAGGCCCCAAAGTAATCCCCAAGGGAAAGGCCTCCCCCACCCCAGAAACCGACCGGGGCCCCGACAGGTCCACCTGTTCAAAAGGGGCCCATAAAATGTTACAAGTGTGGTAACATGGGGCATTTTGCCTCTGGTTTAAAGTGTCCTTTGTATGGTAAACCAGCACCCACTGGTGCTCCGCCCCGGCAGATGACTAGTGTAGCCTTGGGGGAGAAGATGGCAGTCCAAGGTGGGTGGGGTCCCGCAGAGATGTCCATTGTCTCATTAGGAGACTGTGAGATGGTCCCCCAAACCCAGCTGCCTGATAACACTAAGAAATACAGGCAGTGGGTGACCATCAATGGCCGTAGGGTGGAATCTCTCAGAGATACAGGAGCCAGTGTGACAGCTGTCAAGTGTCACCTGGTGTCTCAAGAGCAGGTTGTCCCAGGAGCATTCTATCCAGTTGTTGCCGCTGACAACACAGAGAGTCACTGCAAGGTGGCTCAGGTTCCCTATGAGTGGGAGGGGGTCTCTGGTACTCTTCAGGTAGCTGTGAGGCCCGCCATGCCTGTAGACTGTCTGTTAGGGAACCACTTGGAGAGCTCACCTTGGGCTAAGGTGGAGCGGAGTGCTCACCTGGAGATGTTGGGTATGCCGGATTGGGCGTGTGTCACCACACGGTCCATGGCAGCAAGTAGAGGTGCTCAAGAGGTCCTGGAGCCTGAGAGGGAGGCCCAGGGACCGGCCTTAGAGAGAAGAGGCAGGGGGCGCGGGAAACCGGCCCCTGAAGTTCTCACGGCTCAGGTGGAAGCAGACCTTGAGGGGGATGCCATGAAGCCTACTGGGGAACGGATAGCTGAACTGGGGGACCTGCCTGAGCTGACCCATTGGCAGCAGGAAGGAGGCCGATCCAGGGAGGACTTTTGTAAGGCACAGAAAGAATGCCCTTCTCTCGTGGGTATGCGGCAGCAGGCTGCAGACCAGGCCGCAGGTGATCAGTCTGGGTCACATTTCACTTACTGGGAGAACGAACTCCTATATACAGAGCCTAAGGTTGCTGAGCCTGGGTCAGCCCGTGCGCTGGTGGTACCCCAGAACTTCAGAACCTTCCTACTGTGGCTGGCTCACGATGTGCCATTGGTATGACATTTGGGGAAGGACAAGACCGTTGAAAGGCTTGTCACCCACTTTTATTGGCCACAAATGCGTAGGAGTTCAGACACTCACTGCAGGACCTGTCAGACTTGCCAGGCAAGTGGAAAGAGTGGAAGGAAGCAGAAGGCTCCACTCCAGTCATTCCCTTTGGTCGGTACCCCATTCCAGCGAGTGGGGATTGACATTGTGGGGCCACTGGACCCCAGGACAGCCATGGGCAACAGGTTTATCCTGGTCCTGGTGGACCATGCCACCCGGTACCCGGAAGCCATCCCTCTGAGGACAGTGACGGCCCCCGTGGTGGGACGTGCACTGATGGGAATTTTCTCCAGAGTGGGATTCCCTCTAGAGGTGGTGTCTGACCGGGGTACCAATTTCATATCCAAATATATGAAATCCCTTTGGCAAAAGTGTGGTGTAACCTACAAGTTCACCACACCTTACCACCCCTAAGGAAACGGGTTGGTTGAGAGATTCAACCGTACCCTCAAGGGTATGATAATGGGTCTGGAAGAACCCATGAGGCGTAAGTGGGACATCCTCTTGCCATGCCTTCTCTTTGCGTACCGTGAGGTGCCACAGAAGTCTCTGGGGTTCAGCCCCTTGAGCTCCTGTATGGCCACCCAGTAAGAGGACCTCTATGTCTGGTCAAGGAAGGCTGGGAGCAATCTCCCAGGAAACCTCCCCAGAATGTATATAGCTACATGCTGGCCTTCAGAAATCAGACTAGGCGATTCAGGCAACTTGCTGAGGCAAATCTGGAAGCCAGCCAGGAGGAGATGAAGCGGTGGTACGACCAGAATGCCACTCTGGTAGAGCTTCAGCCTGGAAAAAAGGTGTGGGTCTTGGCCCCCGTGGAGCCTTGTGCGCTCCAGGATAAGTGGACCGGTCCCTTTGAGGTTGTGGAGCGCAAGAGTCCAGTTACCTACTTGGTGGACTTGCGGTCTCCAAGGAACCCCTTAAGGGTCCTTCATGTCAACCGCCTCAAGCCCCACTTGGAGAGGTCCCAAGTGGGCATGCTCTTGGCAACAGATGCTGGGATGGAAGAGTAGACCGAGCCTCTTCCTGTCCTCCTGTCAGCCCAGGAGCAAGATGGGTCAGTGGATGGTGTCATCCTCTCTTCCGCCTTGACCCCTGCACAACAGAATGATTGTCGCCAGCGGCTGGGACAATTTTCTTATCTGTTTTCCCTGGTTCCCGGTGTCACTGATTGGTGCGTCCATGATGTGGACACTGGGGATAGTACACCTGTGAGGCACAAGGCCTACAGGGTGACTGACAGGGTGAGGGCCTGCATCAAGGAGGAGGACTCCAAGATGTTTGCACTCGGGGTAATTGAGTCCTCCAGCAGTCCTTGTGCCAGCCCAGTGGTCTTGGTCCCAAAGGCTGCAGCGCCGGGAGCCACACCCGAACTCCGGTTCTGTGTAGACTACAGAGGACTCAAATCAGTCACCAGGACTGACGCACAGCCCATCCCCAGAGCTGATGAGCTCATAGATCGGCTAGGGGCTGCCAACTACCTCAGCACGTTTGATTTAACGTCTGGGTACTGGCAGATCACCTTGACCGAGGGGGCCAAAAAGAGGTCAGCATTTTTCACCCCAGATGGGCACTACCAGTTCCGGGTTATGCCCTTTGGGATGAAGAATGCCCCTGCCACCTTCCAGAGGTTGGTCAGCCAGGTGTTGGTTGGACTGGACTCGTTCAGTGCATCCCACCTGGATGACACCGCAGTGTTCAGCTCCACTTGGGAAGAACACCTGCGCCACCTCTGGGAAGTGTTGATGGCGCTGCAGAGGGCAGGCCTCACGATCAAGGCGAGTAAGTGCCAGATCGGGCAGGGTTCCGTGGTGTACTTGGGGCACCAGGTTGGGAGCGGCCAGGTGGCGCCCCTTCAACCCAAGATAGAAACCATCCTGAATTGGGAGTCACCCAAAACCCAGACAGAGGTGAGAGCCTTCCTAGGTCTTACCGGGTACTACAGGAGGTTTGTCAAGGGGTATGGCAACATTGTTGCCCCCTTGACAGTGCTGACTTCTAGGAAGCAGCCCAGGAAAGTGATTTGGACTGACACCTGTCAGAAAGCTTTTGAGGCCCTGAAAGCTGCTATGTGCACGGCACCCGTACTCTTGGCTCCCAACTTCTCCAAAGAGTTTATCATTCAGACAGAAGCTTCAGAGCATGGTGTGGGGGTTGTTCTTTCACAGATTAATGAGGAGGGCCTAGATCAACCTGTAGCCTTCCTTAGCAGCAGGTTACTTCCACGGGAACAGAGATGGAGTGCTATTGAGTGTGAGGCATTTGCTGTGGTCTGGACGCTGAAGAAGCTAAGACCCTACCTGTTTGGGTCTCACTTCCGGGTTCAGACAGACCATAGGCCCCTCAGATGGTTGATGCATATGAGGGGTGAGAATCCAAAGCTGTTGAGGTGGTCCATTTCCCTATAGGGTATGGATTTCACGGTGGAACATCGCCCTGGTACAGATCACGCCAATGCTGACGGTCAGTCCAGATTTTTCCGCCTTAGTGATGAGGAACTCCCTGGGGTAGGGTAGTTCTCCCCACTTTTCAGCTGGATGGGACACGTGTTAGACCTGGCACCCTGGCGTGAGTCTCCCTTCCACTTTTTGTCGCTGTGCCTCTTGTGTTTTGCTGGTGTTAGCTGCTCAGAGCACTGTGCCACTGCCAACCAGTGCCACAGTGCAAGTGCTCCCTATTTAAAATGTATATGTTGGTTGGATTCCATGATTGGCTTATTTGGTTTACTGTCAGACCCCAGTAAAGTGCACGAGGAGTGCCCAGGGCTTGTAAATACAAATGCTGCTGGTGGGCTTGCAGCACTGGTTGTGCCACCCACAGACGCGGCCTAGTAAAATGTGTCTAAGGTCTGCCATTGCAGAACCTGCGTGCAGTCTGTTACTGTCATGCTGACTGGGCGAGTGCACCCACTTCCCAGTCCCTAAACCTTCCCTTAACTTCATATTAGTCACCCCTATGGTAGGTCCAAGGGAAGGGTGCATTGTAAGCATAAGGTAGGACAAGCCCTGATGTGTGTGGCATGTCCTAATAGTGAATTACAGCCATTTTCGTTTTTCACTTTTGCAAGGCTACCTGTTCCCATAGGCCAGAATGGGCTGTTAGAATTGTTACATCCTATGATCCTAACAGACCCAGGGAACATGGTAGAAATTCGAGTTTAGTATGCCTGAACTCAGAATAATAAAATACATATTTTAGTAAAGTTTATTTTAATATTCTGTGTTTGCAAATACCACTTTTAGGAAGTTGGTATTTGCTTGCCTAACCATTTCAGCCCGCCTCTGCTATGATGTGTATCTGCCTGTCTGGTTTGTGTGAGTGACAGGGCTGGGGAAACCCAGAGGGGCAGGGCTAGGTAGCCTGGTGGTGAATAGAGAGATTGACATCCAGATGGGTGGGAGGAGTGCACCTGGACTCTGAATAGGGCTGTGCTTTGCCACCACAATGCTGGCTCCACCCCCTGTGGAGCGGCTGATGTCTCTGCCCTGCACCCTGAATGAAAAGTCAAAGTCATGTCAACAAAGTGCTCAGGAACTGGTTTGGACTGGGCAACGGCCCCTCTACCCCAGAGGAACAAATGAATTAGGGTTATAGGTATTGGGACCCTGCTCCCAAGAAATTAGATCCTTCTTGACAAGAAGAACCTCTGCCTGAGGAGAAGGAACTGGGAAAGCTGTAAGGAGGAGTACTGCCCTGACCTGGGGAATTGGCCTGCAGTGGTTGCCTTGCTGCTGAAGGAGAGGAGAAAGACTACAAAGACTTTATTTCAACTTGTGCTTAAAAAGATCTCCAAGGGCTTGGAATAGAGCTTGCCTCCTGCTGAAGTCTCAGGAACAACAGACTTCACCCCCCAGCTCCCCAGAGTTCTTTGGAAGTGCCTGCTGCTGTTGTTGGGCCTTCTGAGGGACTGCGTGTCGCAAGGAGCTGGAAGCGTGACTCAAGAAGGAGAAGCGTGCCGCCGTCGGAGCTGCTGTCGTCGCATCTCGTAAAGTGTGTCGCCGCTGCAGCATCGCATCGAGCGGAAGCGTCTCTCATCATCCAAGAAGTGTCTCGCAACGCCGAAGAAGTGTGTCGCCATCGCAGCCATCGTAGCTGACGCATCGCACCGCATCAAGAGAAGAGTCTCGCATCGAGGAAGAAGCGTGTCGCCATCGCAGCCATCGTAGCTGTCGCATTGCACCGCATCAAGAAAAGCGCCTCGCACCCACGGAGAAGCGTGCCACCGTCGGAGCTGCTGTCGTCGCATCGCGTAAAGGGGTGTCGCCACTGCAACATCGCATCGAGCGGAAGCGTCTCGCAAACGTCAGAGAAGAGTGCCGCTGCCAAGGCCGCTGTCGTCGCATCGCGTAAAGGCTGACGCATCGAGTCGAGTCTTCTTGCAACATCGGAGAAGCGTAACGCATCTGGAAGATCTTCACGTCTTTATTTCTTTGCACCAAAAACTTCATCGCATCAACATCGTTGCAATACTTTTGTTGCCCTGCGTGTCGCATCTAAAAGGTACATTGACTTAAAGTGTCGCATTTAAGAACTTAAGAGAACTAAGCAAAATTCTACCATCTAAAGTAACAGTATTGTGTATTTTTGTCGTTTAATGGTCTTGTGGTAACTCTATATAAAGAATCCTTATTTTTGATATAAAACCTGTGTGGTGTCCATTCGTAGTGTTGTCACTTGGTTACTGTATGTGTTCACAAATGCTTAACCTATAACGCTCTGAGATAAGCCTTGTCTCCTCGCGCCAAGCTACCTAGAGGGTGAGCAGGGGTTATTTTAGGGGTGTACCCCCTTATCCTGACTAGAGGAAAGGTTCCCTGCTTGTCACAAGTACCTACCTGTGCCAACCAGAGAACCCGGAGTCTAACAGCGACATTCCCCATAGAAGTAAACGGCGATTCGTGGCTGTGTTCTCACACTGCACGCGGCCCCCGTGGGTCCCCTGTGTCACTACCTTGGGTGGTTCCTTGTGGTCCAAGCACTTCTACAGGCTCTAGACCTTGTGTCTAGCTCAGTCGTGGTTCTTATACCACATTATTGGTATATGGTTTGATACGCCCCTAGGGCCCAAACTTGTATTTGTGCTATTACTGTTGATTGCTAAATTGTAAATTAAATTAAGTACTTCGAACTCCAGTCTCATAAAGAGACTAGAGGGGTGTGTTTTATCTTAAATATATATATTTTAAATATATACCTGGTGTGGTTGTCCTTTCATTTGATCATTGACCTGACCTGACTCTGGTCGGTGACGGTCGCTCCACCCGCCGCGCAGCTCTCCTTGAGTGTGCCCGGTGTCCCTGCCTGCCGTTTCTGCCCGCTTCTCTGGTTCCTGCTCCGGTTCACCTTTCGCCGTCTTCTCGCCCTCCCCGCTCCCTGCCGCTGCTCCCCTGCGGCCCCGCCCCCCTCTTGCCTCTCTACCTGTTCCCCTCCCTGTGCCACCCCTCTCCCGCCTCCCAGCTGCTCCTCCCTCCCACTCCGCCCCTCCCACTACGCCATTTATGGTGGAGTCCATGCATACGCGCAGCGGGCGCGCCCTATGCGCGCCGAAGGCGCGCTAAAGGCAAGCCCGTCTGCGCCCGTCCACGCCTGGACCGCGCACAGCGCCAGACCCCCTGGCCCACGCCGACCGTACGACGCCGCCACCCTCCACGCACTCAACACCGGCCGGATCCCCGGCTGCCACCGAGCCACCCCAGGATGCACCCATGGACCCTTCTCCTGCCGACCCTGCAAGTTCTCCTGCATCCGGACCCGCACCGCACCCGCCAAGCCGAGCACCAGCAACAACCACCTGAAGTGCATCCTGCTCAACACCCGCTCCGTCCACAGACACGCCGTGGAACTATGGGACCTGCTCAACACTACATCCCCAGACGTTGCCTTCCTCACGGAAACCTGGATGAACGCCTCCTCAGCGCCCGACATCGCCATCGCCATCCTGGACGGATACAAGATCACCCGGAGGGACCGCATCAACCAGACAGGAGGAGGCATCGCCATCGTCCACAAGAACACCATCCGCATCACGACCAACTCCGATGACACCCTCCCAGCCGCCGAACATCTTCACTTCCAGATACACACCGACCCCAAGACAACACTCAGAGGCACCCTCATCTACAGACCCCCAGGACCCCGCACACAATTCAGCGAAGACATCGCAGACTTCATCAGCTCACACACCCTCCCCTCCGCTGACTACATTCTCCTAGGGGACTTCAACTTCCACCTGGAGAACAACAACGACAACAACACCACCACCCTGCTGGACAACCTCGCCAACCTCGGACTCAAGCAACTGGTGAACACCCCCACTCACTATGCCGGCCACACGCTTGACCCAGTCTTCTCCTCCAGCAAGTACATCTCCTTCAGCCACTCCACCGGTCTCCACTGGATAGACCACAGCTGCGTCCACTTCAGCTTCAGAAGGACCACGTCTCACCACCACTCGCAACAGGTCCCCCGCAGAAGCTGGAGCAAGATCACCACCGACCAGCTCACCACATCACTGAACTAGAACCCTCCCGCCAGATCAACGGACCCCAACGAGCAGCCAACAACCTCACACAATGGATCACCAACTGTGCCGACGACCTCGCACCCCTGAAAAACCATCTCAGCAGGCCCAACAGCAAGAGAGCCCCCTGGTTCGACGACGACCTCAAGAACTCCAAGAAGAACTGCCGTACCCTCGAGAAAGCCTGGCGAAAAAACCAGACTACAGACAACATGACCGCCCTCAAGCACGCCACCCGCAAACACCACCAGCTGATCCACACCACCAAGAAGACAGCATTCAAGGATCGACTTGACAACAACGCACACAACAGCAAGGAACTCTTCAGCATCGTCAAAGAGCTCTCCAACCCCAGCGCCGGAATCAACGACATCACTCCCTCACAAGACCTCTGCGACTCTCTCGCCTCGTTCTTCCACAGCAAGATCGCAGACATACACAACAGCTTCAGCGCGCAGACCACGCACCCAACCACAGAACCAACACCCCCCACCACCATCCTCCGCGCCTGGACCCCGGTCAGCACTGAAGACACCATCCACACGATGAACACCATCCACTCCGGATCGCCAACCGACCCATGCCCTCACCACGTCTTCAACAAGGCTGACTCCGTCATCGCACCCCAACTCTGGGACATCATCAACTGCTCCTTCAACACCGCCACCTTCCCGGAGAGCTGGAAGCATGCCGAACTCAGCGCCCTCCTGAAGAAACCATCAGCAGACCCCACCGACCTCAAGAACTACTGCCCCATCTCGCTCCTCCCGTTTCCTGCCAAAGTCATCGAGAAGACCGTCAACAGACAGCTGGCCGCCTTCCTCGAGACGAACGGATCCCTCGACCACTCACAGTCCGGCTTCCGAGCCAACCACAGCACTGAGACCGCCCTCATCGCAGCCACTGACGACATCCGAGCCCTGCTCGACAACGGGGAAACAGCAGCTCTCATCCTCCTGGACCTCTCCGCAGCGTTCGACACTGTCTGCCACCGCACCCTAGTGCAACGCCTCAGCAACATCGGAATCCAAGAGAAGGCACTGAAGTGGATCATCTCGTTCCTCGCCGGAAGAACCCAGAGAGTCCGCCTCCCCCATTCAGATCCGAGGCCACCGACGTCACCTGCGGCGTACCACAAGGATCATCACTCAACCCCACTCTCTTCAACGTCTACATGAGCCCCCTCGCAGCCATCGCACGCCAACACAACCTCAACATCATCTCCTACGCCGACGACACCCAGCTGATCCTCTCCCTCACCAATGACCCAGACACCGCCAGAACCAACCTACACGAAGGGATGAAAGACGTAGCCGAGTGGATGATGAACAGCCGCCTGAAGCTGAACTCAGACAAGACGGAAGTCCTCATCCTCGGATCATCACCCTCTGCCTGGGATGACTCCTGGTGGCCCACGGCCCTGGGCAGTGCACCCAAACCAACGGACCACGCACGAAACTTGGGCTTCATCCTGGACTCCTCCCTCTCGATGACCAAACAAGTCAACGCCGTCTCATCCTCATGTTTCAACATCCTACGCATGCTCCGTAAGATCTTCCGATGGATCCCCACTGACACCAGGAAGACGGTGACCCAGGCACTCGTCACCAGCCGTCTGGACTACGGAAACACCCTCTACACCGGAACCACAGCCAAACTACAGAAAAGTCTCCAACGCATCCAAATCGCCTCGGCACGACTCATCTTGGACATCCCCCGTCACAGCCACATCTCCGGACATCTGAGAGACCTACATTGGCTCTCCGTCAACAAGAGAATCACGTTTCGACTCCTCACCCACGCACACAAGGCCCTCCACGACCAGGGCCCCAAGTATCTCAACAACCGCCTGACCTTCTACACCCCCACCCGCCAGCCACGCCCTCGCCGTCGTCCCACGCATCCGAAGAACCACCATGGGAGGAAGATCCTTCTCCTACCTGGCAGCCAAGACGTGGAACACCCTCCCCATCCACCTCCGCCGGACCCAAGATCACCTCTCCTTCAGGAAGCAACTCAAGACCTGGCTGTTCAAGCAGTAGCAGACCCCACCCCCCCAAGCGCCTTGAGACCCTCCGGGTGAGTAGCGCGCTATATAAATGCCTTGATTGATTGATTGATTGATCATTCAAGAGATTATGGACTGGTAAAACAAGCTGCTTTACATTCCTTCAAGACTTAGCCTAAAGGCTGCTCTCCATAGCTACCACTAGGATAGCTTTCAATAAAGTTTGTGACCTATTCACCATAAGGGGTTGTTTGGAATGATACAGGATGCCCACTATAACTAGTGGACAGCATATATCAGGCAAACTTCTCACAGCGGCGTCTTCGATGAGCCCCACGAGTCAGGCACCAAACTGTGGAAATGTGCCTTTTTAAGAGTCACACCGGGGCAGGGGTTACCCTTCTCTGTCCACGGGTCCTTAGACTAACAAAGTAGCGATTGGCACTGAAGCTGGAATTCAAAATAACAAGTTTATTCACTCATGAGTGAGATCACGTCCATACAACACCCTCAAGTGTTCCAGGAGGTAGTGGCTTGAATACACAGACCATGGTGCTTATAGACTGTGTTTTCTGCACTGGTAAGCATGTAGTTACAAATAGAAGGTACAAGCATACACAGGAATAGCTACAGCCAGACAAGGGCAGAAGAGTAATCACTTAGTCAGCAAAGTGGGAGGGGGAACAGAACTGCTTACAGCAGCACAAATTATCTGACAGTTACATCTTTAACCAGGTGCATTTCTGCAGCTACAGGCCTTTGCTCAACACAGACATTGCTTTGGCCCAGTACAGAAGGAGTTAACTAAAGTTGATGACTCCAGCAGAATAGAAGGGCAAGCAGCAGTGAAGACAGAAGAATTACATAGCTAACAAAATGGATGCCACAGACAAGATGGCTTCAGCTTATGCTAATAGAAATTATTATATGTTTTCCACAGATGAAATAGAGCTCAGATTCGGGCTCTTTCCTTATTGTGAATTTCCTGACTCCTGACCTTTTAGATAAGGATGAGATAGTGAAGATTGCACCCAAGAAACAAGTGTATGCCAGCGAAATGGCCAGTGGCGAGTCTGGCACCTCAGAAAAGATCGCCTCTTGTGGGTAGCAAGACAATTCAACCACTTCTGTATCCAAAATAATTGGATCAAAATTATTGGTTCATCAGAAAGAAAAGGTTCTTCTGAATGTTCGCGATAAAGACAGCCATGGATGAGCGTGAGATAGGTTTACACCTGAGAGTAATAATATTTTGACACCTGAGTTAGGATCAGAGCCATGGGTTGTGCTTTCTTCATCACCAACATCTTCTTCTTCTGCATCTCTTTCTCCAGCTAAAAAGACACCTTGGGGCATGTTTATGAAAGAGTTGTATGGCGTTGAGCCACGTAACAGGACACAAGAGCAAAGCAACTCTTAAGTTAGATATATCAAGCCAAGTAAGGCCACATTGGATGGCCCGGTGTGGCTTGATAAATCTTGAGTACCAGCGCAGCACAAATCACTCCTTTGCGTAACTTTGCTCTAGGGAATCGCTCCATGGGTGGAGCATGGGTGTGCCCACGCATTTACCCATGGTTTTTGGAGCATTTCCAGATTTACCACTATTGGTAAATGTGGGAATGTGTCAAAAGTTTCAACACTCTGTCCATCATCTCCTTGTGTTTGCTTTGTTCGTCCTTATTTGGCAGGGTATGTCCAGACGTGGGTCCCTTGCTCACTTTGCCACTGGATTCAAGCTAGCCTGGCTAATGAGGGGTGTTATCCCGAAAATGGACCCAGGATGCTTGTTTCTGGTCCAGGGAAGACCTGGCTTGGCAGTTCAGGCTGGACTGTTCCCACAAGGAGCAGGGTCAAGACTGATTTGCATATGGCTGGGTCTGAACTGGGGTGGTGAAGTGAGCTAATGAACGATGATGGATTCAGTCCGGATCTGTGACTGGGGATAAGCGTCTGAACAGTTTAAGCACTCCGTCAATCATCTCCTTGTGGTTGCTTTGTTTGCGGAAAGGGGGGCACACATCTTGACAAAAGCAGTCCATTTAAGAAGCAAAGATGCAGTTGAATATGTGAAAAATCAAAGAAAGGCAGCTGCTGGTATAGTTCCAGAATGTTGATTGGCTGAAGGAGATGATAAGGTTGGTGAAGAAGGAGAGGCATGAGGTCTTCCAGCTGTAATTCTACATCCAGATGTATGTACACCATATTCTACTGCTTCTAGGGCAGTATTAGTTAGCTGTAGCTGGCTCCAGACCTTTTTTCCACATATGATCACCTTGCCTCAGATGCACAGGCTAATAATAGAATTAGTTAACTGTGACAATGAAGAAAAGCATCATGCACACCATCCATCTGACAATAGGCATGCGGGATAGGGGTCCTTCTACAGGCTGGTTGTGCGTCACTACACTCTTTATCTCTTTCAAGGGAACTAACAAGAGAGCATCTGCGACCTGTATTGTCTTTAATGGTATCCTCCGTGTAGCCCACACTAACTGTATAGCCAACTGCGTCATTAAAAAAATATCACAACAAGCACCCAACTTATCTAAAAGAAAAGCTCAACCTTTTTGGTAGTTTGCAGCACACCCACAGCCAGGATAAAATCAGACTACTGATTAAGATGTATAAAATTGGAAAACCAAGATAGTAGGCCTTTTGGAGATATGCATCCTGCATCTGGAACATCATCTGGACTGCCACAACATTGCTCCAATTTAGGAAAAAGTTTTAAGACTCACATCTTTAGGAAACACTTCATCACACTCCTGCTAGCTCTACTTTACTCATTGACTTCATGTGACCCTGGAAGTGCTCCGTTGCTTTTTGACTAGACGAGAGCCTTTTTTTCAAAGACGTCAGTAAAAGCAGGGTGGCAGTCAGGGAGTTGTTTGGGGGCTCCTCTGCAGTTGCTATAGAGTGAACTTTTCCCTCTTTTATAAGTCCTAGGGGTATATTCTCAAGAACGTGTGATAACCATCGCAAAAGTTACTTAACACAACCCTCAACATCGCAGTCCATCGTGGTAAATTTACGCCATGTGAACCAGGTATTCACAACACGGCGGTACCATTCGATAGTCACCAGACACCGCATCAAATGGCCACGTTAAAATCAACGCCACGCCACGCCGCAGAAATGCGAAACACAAACACAAAAAAAAACTGCGATGAGCCCAATCGCGATGCAAAAATCAGCGAAAGCCAGCTACAGGCCTGCAATCCACATGCATCAGGCGGGAACAATCACCATAATAGGTGAAAAATACCACACAAACAAATGCCAAACTACAGCGAAGAACCATGAATGTTGCCGAAACAAGTACGGAGGAGAACCCGAACCCCACAAACCCCCCGGAGGACCTGCCTGGGAACTCGGGTCAGGGAAGGCCAAGGAGAAGAAGAGTAGGAAGAAGCGCTTCAGTCCGCAGGAGAACAGGATCCTGATAACGGAGGTAGTCGAACACCATCAACAACTGTTCATCACCTCTACTGTGTCATTGGTGACAAAAAATGGACTATGGCAGGCCATCGTGGACAAGGTGAATGCAGTCGGAGTGCTGAAGAGGATAATGGACGAGGTCAAGAGGCGCTGGAATTACGTCAAGTGCAAAACCAAGCTGAAACTCACCAACAACCGGAAGGCAGCAATGCAGACTGGAGGTGGCAGTCCTGCTCCTCAGAAGGAGCTGGAGAACATGGAGGAAATGGTGGCCACAGTCATCAGTGGGGAGACGGTGGCAGGAGTTGGGGGACCGGACACTGCTCAACAGGACTGGACACAACAGCAAGAGGGTGAGTAACGATCAGGGCCGGGGAGATGGACACAATGGCACACATGCACAATTAAGTAGAGCACAGTTGTGGACAAATCATGCACCAGACTCCAACTCCCACCAAGAGAACTATGTAGCCAAGTATGCAACATTTCAGCACTGTATGAGCACAGAAGTCAGAGGCACACCACACGTAAGGGATAAGGGGCAGCCAAATCAGAGCTGCAGGGGCAACTCCCCCAAAATGCGGTACACACACATCACGTGCACAGCACATCAACATTGACAACGAAGGGGCACAAACCGCAACACGTTCACCGCAGAATAGAGTACACAACTGGTGCTGACTGGGTGTAGACACTGGCCAATCACAAGTGGCATTGCAGGGAAATGTGAGTTGATAATGTACAAGTACAAACACACAGCCGTGATGTTGTCGAAATGTCCACAGTCCCGCAGCAAATGGGCAGCCCCTCCGAAACAGCCACGATGTACACAGTCATACAGTCTGTATGTAAACATGTAGAATGCGACAACACACATGTGAACACATTGTTAAACTGCATCTCCCTCCCCTTCACATTGAAGAGGGACAATCACCACCTCCTGCAGAGCAGTCCCAACCTCTCTTCTCTGATGACGAAGAGGACCATGACACCTTTGACTCCAACGCCCTGCGAGAGTTCATTGACAGTCTACGCAGCACACCTCCAGGAGCTGGTTAGCCCAGCTGCAATGAGGAGAACCCACCCCCTGCAGAGACCACACTGCAGGCAGCACCCACCACCACTGCTGCCTCCCAGGCCACCACGAAGAGCACATGGCCTTCCAACGCCGTGTGTTGGGATGCTAGGAGCAGCTGGCTGAACAGGTGCGGGAGGACTTCGACTGCATGGCAGACAAACTAGATGCCATAGGTGGGCGTCTAAGTCCCATCAGGGACCACTCACAGTCCCTAACGGACACCGACAGTCCACTCCATGCTCTCCAATGAACCATGGCTGACATTGCTAGAGTCCTGACTATGAGACAAGAACAACTGTCTAGTCAGAGTGGCTCCAGCGAGCTCGCTCGGGAGTTGGGACTCATGTGGAGGCTCATGGAGAACATAGAGCGGGTCAATGCGGAAGGAGCAGCTGCCACGGCTGCACATCGGCGAGAGGTAGCTGGGTTCCACAATGATGTCAAAACCATCCTCATGGCATTGCTGCCACAAGGCCTGGCGCTGATGCATGGTGCCGTGTTGTGAACCAGGTATTCACAACACGGCGGTACCATTCGATAGTCACCAGACACCGCATCAAATGGCCACGTTAAAATCAACGCCACGCCGCAGAAATGCGAAACACAAACGCAAAAAAAACTGCGATGAGGCCAATCGCGATGCAAAAATCAGCGAAAGCCAGCTACAGGCCTGCAATCCACACGCATCAGGCGGGAACAATCACCATAAAAGGTGAAAAATACCACACAAACAAATGCCAAACTACAGCGAAGAACCATGAATGTTGCCGAAACAAGTACGGAGGAGAACCTGAACCCCACAAACCCCCCGGAGGACCTGCCTGGGAACTCGGGTCAGGGAAGGCCAAGGAGAAGAAGAGTAGGAAGAAGCGCTTCAGTCCGCAGGAGAACAGGATCCTGATAACGGAGGTAGTCGAACATCATCAACAACTGTTCATCACCTCTACTGTGTCATTGGTGACAAAAAATGGACTATGGCAGGCCATTGTGGACAAGGTGAATGCAGTTGGAGTGCTTAAGAGGACAATGGACGAGGTCAAAAGGCGCTGGAATTACGTCAAGTGCAAAACCAAGATGAAACTCACCAACAACCGGAAGGCAGCAATGCAGACTGGAGGTGGCAGTCCTGCTCCTCAGAAGGAGCTGGAGAATGTGGAGGAAATGGTGGCCACAGTCATCAGTGGGGAGACGGTGGCAGGAGTTGGGGGACCGGACACTGCTCAACAGGATTGGACACAACAGCAAGAGGGTGAGTAACGATCAGGGCCGGGGAGATGGACACAATGGCACACATGCACAATTAAGTAGAGCACAGTTGTGGACAAATCATGCACCAGACTCTAACTCCCACCAAGAGAACTATGTAGCCAAGTATGCAACATTTCAGCACTGTATGAGCACAGAAGTCAGAGGCACACCACACGTAAGAGATAAGGGGCAGCCAAATCAGAGCTGCAGGAGCGACTCCCCCAAAATGCGGTACACACACATCACGTGCACAGCACATCAACATTGACAACGAAGGGGCACAAACCGCAACACGTTCACCACAGAATAGAGTACACAACTGGTGCTGACTGGGTGTAGACACTGGCCAATCACAAGTGGCATTGCAGGGAAATGTGAGTTGATAATGTACAAGTACAAACACACAGCCGTGATGTTGTCGAAATGTCCACAGTCCCGCAACAAATGGGCAGCCCCTCCGAAACAGCCACGATGTACACAGTCATACAGTCTGTATGTAAACATGTAGAATGCGACAACACACATGTGAACACATTGTTAAACTGCATCTCCCTCCCCTTCACATTGAAGAGGGACAATCACCACCTCCTGCAGAGCAGTCCCAACCTCTCTTCTCTGATGACGAAGAGGACCATGACACCTTTGACTCCGACGCCCTGCGAGAGTTCATTGACAGTCTACGCAGCACACCTCCAGGAGCTGGTTAGCCCAGCTGCAATGAGGAGAACCCACCCCCTGCAGAGACCACACTGCAGGCAGCACCCACCACCGCTGCTGCCTCCCAGGCCACCACGAAGAACACATGGCCTTCCAACGCCATGTGTTGGGATGCCAGGAGCAGCTGGCTGAACAGGTGCGGGTGGACTTCGACCGCATGGCAGACAAACTAGATGCCATAGGTTGGTGTCTAAGTCCCATCAGGGACCACTCACAGTCCCTAACGGACACCGACAGTCCACTCCATGCTCTCCAATGATCCATGGCTGACATCGCTAGAGTCCTGACTATGAGACAAGAACAACTGTCTAGTCAGAGTGGCTCCAGTGAGCTCGCTCGGGAGTTGGGACTCATGTGGAGGCTCATGGAGAACATAGAGCGGGCCAATGCGGAAGGAGCGGCTGCCACGGCTGCACACCGGCGAGAGGTAGCTGGGTTCCACAATGATGTCAAAACCATCCTCATGGCATTGCTGCCACAAGGCCTGGCGCTGATGCATGCTGCTGCTACAACTACATCCACATCTCCGTCCCCTGAAGTGTCAGTGCCACATGGTGCTGGAGAAATGCCAGCACCACCCACACGTGAGGCACATGAAACAGCAGAGGATGAAGATGCGGATGAATCTGCCCTCGTCGTCAGAAGGAAGCGGTAGCATCCATCTCCGAATCATGGCCGGTTTCAGCTTGGTTCTGCCCTCTGCATCATCACCTTCCACTGTCCTCCGATACACTCTGCGACACTCACCTTGGACCTCGACATGGACTGCCATAACCTGTTTGATCGTCAATGGCACTGCTATCAGATTGCGGACTGAACTCTTCCACTTCCTTTGGACTGGTCATTCCCTAAATGACTCTGGCTGGCCCTCCACGGGCCAACATTTGAAAGTGGGGTTTGCATGGCCCTGTACTGCTCCAGATGCAACACTCCACTGAATGTGCATTAAACATTCCGAATCACACAGATGTGTCATCTCTATGGTCTTTCAAGTGTGGTAGCATGGATGAATGTGGTGTCAGTGAATTCCTCTTACATCCATGTGGCTCATGTCGTTGGACTTGGGTCGCATGGTGACACATTGTCGATAGTCGTCCGGGTGGCGCCGAGGCATCAACAGCGACACACATTTGTTACTTCCTTGTCCAGCCAGTACGGAACCACGCACAGACCCCTGGGGTCATTGTTCAAACCCTTATGCTGGAGTGGCATACGTCAGGCCAGCCCACTACGCTTATGCTCCAGGGGGAACAACAACGTCACATGTGCCAGGACTCCCCTGTAGTTATCTGCTGCTCACAGGTCTAGTTGTCAGCATGCTACGGCCACTCCCTCACAGCTGGTTTACACCAACACCACACCCATCGAGCACACGCGTCACAGCACATGTGACCCTTCCAATAAAAAGGGCCAGGCACACGTGCACGACACCATTTCCAACCTCTCTCAGGGTGTATCCGTGTGGTGTTCATGCAGGCATGGGGGCCCATGGGCCTGCAACATCACATTCTGCAGGCCCGAAGGGGACATGATGGCATACGCACCACAATACCGAATCATAGAGGGTCCATGACTGTGGGGGCACAGATTTGGTGGCACCGGATACACTGCGGCCGGCACAGGCACACTGCCACGGGACGGTGACTTTCGGTGTACTGAGGTAGGGCACCTTACGTGCTGAGCGGCTGCGCAGCCTGCGATGATGCCCTGTCCCGGCGGTCCGGACAGCTCAGGTTTTGTGTGCCCTGCTGGACCACAGTGTAGGCCTGAGCCCGCGGGCAGCGCGGGCCTGCCGCCATGTAGCGTCACCTCCTGGATCACAGAGTTAGTGGCACCCATGAGGCTGAGCGGGTGTGCAGCCTGCGATGAGGCCGGGTGCACTGGTATGTCCTCTGCCGTGCAGTAATCAAGACCCAGCACCGAATGTGAGATCTGGTGGCCTGCGGAGCGTGGCTGCATGATGTGGAGGGTGCCATGTCTGTGGGCCCGGGCTTGTGGCTTGCAGCGGCACGTGGTGGGCAGAAGGTGGCGGAAGGTGAGCAGTGAGGCCTGGGTGCGCAGAGGTGGTCATGCACCGCTGGGCAGCGGGAGGAGCTGGGGTGCATATGCTTGGGTGTGCAGGGGCGGGCATGCACTGTTGGGCGGCGGGAGGGGCTGGGATGCAGCTGTCTGGGTGCGCATGGGCAGTCAGGCGATGATGTCTTGTGCAATTGTATTTACTGTGCCATTCAGGTATCTGGAATCTGTTTCAGATGGCGGGTCTATCTCAGATGTGGGACCTGGTGAACTGCACTACATACCGGCACGTGGTTGGAGACACACCGGTGGCAGCAGGTGGGCAAAGTGGCCTGGGTGCGCAGTTTCGGCACTCTCTCTCCCTGTCCCTCTCTTCTTTTCTCCAGCTCTCTCTCCCCTCATCTGTTCGTATATCCCTCTCTGTCCGTCTATCTCTCTCTCCCCCTCTCTGTCCGTCTTTCTCTCGCTCCCCCTCTCTGTCCGTCTTTCTCTCTCTCTCTCCTTCGCTCTCTCTCTCCTTCGCTCTCTCTCTGTCCTTTGATGTACCCAGGACACACCTTCTCATCATGATTTTTGTCTTGCAGGCTGTGATCTACGGATTGTCCCGAGGGGAGCCGACATGTGTATTCATTTCTGTTCTGTGTTTATTTTAATACATTTTCATTTGTTGCTTCGAAGGTGAATGTGTGATGCTCATTTTTGTGACAACACATGCATGTCACCAGATGTGATTGTGCGACATCATGCGGGTTATTTGGTATATGTTTCTGTGTGGTTGATATGACATATCTTTGTCTGGGGGTGGGTGGGGAGTTCAATCAAACAAGGGAGCTAAAGAGGGAACAAGTGCCAGAACGCCCTCCAATCAACAATAGTTTCAACAAAAAAGTACTGGCACGGTGTAGCAAAGAACTTTCTTGTTACTCTGGACTAGGTGGGAGGAAGTGTATGTTATCACAGACCTCCAATGCTCGTTTATAAAAAATCTGGAGACAACCCATCCAGAATGCTACAAACTTAACAATTAAAATAGATAGGAAAGTGAGAAAAGGAGAATGTGTAGTCAGTCCACAAACAAATACACTCTACAGAAACCCTCAAATGGTGACGAGGTGAGAAAATATGTAGAGAGAGAGAGAGAGTACCTCACGTGCGCACCACCAGAGGAGCTACTGGTTGGTTCTCACCAGCTTGCCCACGTTTATTTCATCATCGGTCACTCTCTCTCGAGAAAAAGGTGTGTAGTGTCCAATGGAAAACACAAAACACAAGACAGTGTAATGTGAAAAACACAACAAACAAATAAATTGTGCAGACAACGACAAATATAAAAATAGTGAAAGTGTATAGACTCACAGATGATTGTTTTATTCTGGTTAGGAGTCTATCACTCTGTTAAAAACCACAGCATGTTGCATACCTTAACAATGACGGCCAACATGTTTCATTGCCAAAGTTCCAGTGCTGAGGTGACGCCTGGTTGTACAAGAGACAGGGTGCAGGCACCAACGCCGGTCGTGCTTTGCTGAGCAGGATGGCGATAGTTTAAAATTTAGTACGCCCCTGCAACTGGTTGGTGGCTGGTACGTGGGCCCATAGCCACAACTAGTCTTTTTAAAGGTGTGTGTCCTGAGAAGGTGATTTTTTGACCCCTTCTTGCCCTGATGAATTTGCCACAAACTCTATTGGCAATGAAACATGTTGGCCGTCATTGTTAAGGTATGCAACATGCTGTGGTTTTTAACAGAGTGATAGACTCCTAACCAGAATAAAACAATCATCTGTGAGTCTATACACTTTCACTATTTTTATATTTGTCGTTGTCTGCACAATTTATTTGTTTGTTGTGTTTTTCACATTACACTGTCTTGTGTTTTGTGTTTTCCATTGGACACTGCACACCTTTTTCTCGAGAGAGAGTGACCGATGATGAAATAAACGTGGGCAAGCTGGTGAGAACCAACCAGTAGCTCCTCTGGTGGTGCGCACGTGAGGTACTCTCTCTCTCTCTCTACATATTTTCTCACCTCGTCACCATTTGAGGGTTTCTGTAGAGTGTATTTGTTTGTGGACTGACTACACATTCTCCTTTTCTCACTTTCCTATCTATTTTAATTGTTAAGTTTGTAGCATTCTGGATGGGTTGTCTCCAGATTTTTTATAAACGAGCATTGGAGGTCTGTGATAACGTACACTTCCTCCCACCTAGTCCAGAGTAACAAGAAAGTTCTTTGCTACACCGTGCCAGTACTTTTTTGTTGAAACCCGGTGGGTGGGGAGTGCCTGGAGTGTGACCCGGGGCACGGGGGGGAGGTGGGGTCCTGGGGGTGATGACGGTGGGTGTTGCTGCCCTCTTGGGGCTCCAGGATGCATGTTCTGTTGCTCCATGGCATCTGTTGTTCTTCAGGTGTGCCTCTGGGCTGGACTGTCTTTTGTGGTGCAGGTTGTAGTCCGACTTGGCACCAGGTCGGAGCAGGTGTTAGTTTCCTTGTGCTAACGCGCCTTATGACATGTTTTGTGATCTTATCGCAGATCAGGCTGGTCGTTGAGAATGTTGTGGTGTGGTGTTGTCGCGTCTTTTTGCTCGGGAACGCCTACTCTGCATCTCATTAGCGGTAGTTGCCGGGGTCATCCTTGGCGATGATTTTTGCGGCTGCTATCGCTGGAAAACTGGTGATATGGGCTGTTTGCACCAGCTTTTGAATGGGGTGGTAAGTTTATCGCAAATTTGGCTGTGTTAAGGTGCCGACAACTCGGCAATAGCTCCTTGAGAATATGGCCCCTAGACAGGTAACCCTTGCTCTGAATTTGGACCTGATTCAAACAATGGCCTGGCAATATGCCTAGAAGAAGGCCAATGAACTAAAGCCCCAAATGCTCCATGGGAGAGACAAACATAAGAATGACAAACTGGAACACGAGTATGAAGCAGGCAAATGAGAGTGACAGGAAAGCCAACGAATAGTAAGCAAAAGCTGGGCTCCAAGAACCTTTCTGTTCTTTGCAAGTCACAATATTCCTCGCAACAACTGAAAGAGCAAGCACTCTCTAGAGGGCTCAACTTAAAAAGGAAGATTGAATGGACTGCAGTGTATGCTTTAAAAGTTAGAAACAAAGCGACCTAGCACTAAGGCGAATATATAGAAGCCCCTGTTGCCACCTCAAAGTCTTTTTTACCGATGTTGTGGTGGCAATAGGGGCTTAACCTTATTTACAAGGTAGCGTTAAGCCACTTAATGTGTCTTAACGCTGCCTTGTAAATAAGGCCCCCTTTCACGCTATGGTTAGCGTGAAAGGGGTGGGCAGTGGGTGTTGCGGTGGGTGTTCCACGGCAACACCCATTGGTTTTGATGCTGCCCCCTAAGTAGAAGGGTGGCGCAGGGCCGGCTTTAGCACTGGTGGCACCCTGTGCGACAATGTTTGTTGGCTCACCCCTATGACCACCTCTGCCACAGATTCCCTCACTACCACCATTTGACAGTGCCCCTCAAGTCTCCATAACCACTGTCTCTTAGATTAATTTAGTTTTATAGCACCACTCATACAATTTTAAAGTGTCAGAACACTTTACATCACACACACATTGCACAGAGACAATCATACATGTGTAAATGAGTGTATAGGAAATGTTACATAAGTCATAGGCCTACAACAAGGTGTAGGAGTCACATGTCATCCATTCCGGTAGGCAGTATACTTTGAGTCCCTTGTCTGGAAAAACGCAAATTCAGAATTTAAAATGTAACACCATTGTTATGGGTTTTCTTTAATTATAATATTTAATTTCTACCTAAATGAACCCTTTTTGCAATATTAGAATAACGAAAGACTGGGTAAAAACCACATAGCTCTCATACATTCCTTGCAGTGTGCATGAGGCTATTTGATGGCAGTTAATATGTAAGATTTTAACTTATAAACTGCAAGTAACAAAAGGATCTCTCTGATAAAAAGGTAACCCATTGACCAATTTATATTATATGCACATTGTGATCTGAATGAGATGTTATTTGCAGCAGGCATGTTAACCCTCTGCACTACAGGTCAAAATGTCTTCGACAATGCTCCGGTTTCTCCCCAGGAAGAACATTAATCAAATGAGTTCTCGTGACATTTTTATTGTTGAAACTAGGAACTCAGCATAAGATGATTTTAGAACAATAAACATGGTGCCCCCACCCCAAGTCAGCGCCCGGTGCGATGGCACCGATCGCACCTCCCTAGAGCCAGCCCTGGGGTGGCGTACATAGGAGGCAGCGCCAAAATTAAGACCATGGAAAACCTGGTCTTAAGTTGGCGAAATGAGGAGAAATGCATTCTTTCTCCTCGTTTTTGCTTTTTCCATGTGGAAAAAGCGAAATGCCATGGATTGTTTATGTGCAGGAAGCTCCTCCTTCCTGTACATAAACAGTCTTTTTTTAAAAATGCCATTTTGTGACTTTCATGTGTGCTGAGTGACAAAATGGCATTTCAGGATTGTTTATGTGCAGGAAAGGTCACCTTCCTACACATAAACAATCCTCCCCTGCACGCAGACACCCTTGCACCATGGTTCAAAGGTGCCTGCGTTGGCGCTACACAGCTACGTGTAGCGTCATCGCAGGGGGAAACACAAGGCTGCACCATATCATTATCATTGTAAATATGGTGCAGCCTTGCGTTTCAGAAGTGGCAGACAGAGGTGTTAAGCCAACAATGCTAACGCCTCTCTCTGCCACTCCCTTGTAAATATCCCCCTAAGACTGCTACCCTTTAACCTGGGTAACCATGCTCCAGTCCTGGCCTCGGATCACCTTCGGTGTCTAAAATTAAAAGTGTTACACAATCTGGGTCACTTGTAAAGCGCTCTAATGTCCTCGGGCCAAGTTTGCATTATATAAAACTTCAATATAGCGCACAGCCATGTTCTCTTCAAGTAATCATGAACGCTATTCATCCCCCTTAGTACTTAGAAACGTGGTAAAGGGCGTGCCAAGTGTTCTAGATTCGCCCAGTGAGTGGCCAATTAATGTTCTGTTCCAGGTGCTTGCTTTAAAGACTCTTTCCTCTTCCACTGTGCATCGTTGCTCGCGCCTTCCACTAGGCCAGACTTTGCTTCACACTACCCCCGAGAATGACGTCACCGTCTGCAGATGTTCTCGCAGATGTCACGCGGCCTGTGTATTTTCTCAGCTGCCAGGAACCGAAGGCACTTGTAATATCTGCGTGGGGGACGCACAAAGGAGACTTGTCCAGAAAGCTGGTCTACTCGTCCGCGTATCACTGAGGAGGCAGAAGTGGGAGAACTGAGTCAAGGGGTCGGCATTCTTGGATTCTGAAACAATAACTGGGACCATGTGTCCTTTGTTTGAGAGAAAACACTCGCGAATCAAACTGCAGCTGTTGATAACGCCGCGAAAATAGCAGTTCGCACCGATAGTCTATGTTGGGGAGCTATGTTCGAGGAGCTGAGTATTGCAAGTGTGGTATTATTACCATTTGGCAGTCACAAGAACTGCTTTGTAATAAAGAAGGCGCTATATTGTTGGTTGTGGTAATCAGTCGTTTTAGCGCCTAACTTAGAGGACAGTGGGGGCACCCTGCTCCTTCCTCATAGTGAGGACACAGAGGCCAGGATGTGTGGGTGCCAGGGCAGAGCTTCCTGCCCATGGGTGGGTGTGCGGTAGAACACTAATGGGCTGGTGAGGGGAGTATACCGGACCCTAGCCTCTCAGGCCTGCGGGTAATGCCGGGGGTTCCTAGAAGGGTCAGCATACTCTGCAGGTGTCAGTGCACATAACCTCTGCACCGATGCTCGTGTACCCAGCTAAGTGGTTGCTCTCCCACCTGCAAAAACTTCCCTTCATCGTCACTCTAACTGAATTCTCTTACATCCTTCACCTTTTATAGCTTGGAGTTATCCCACAATCTATTCCGCCCCAGCGTTCGTTCACACACATGACACAATTGCAAGTCACACCCACTACATCTCTGTCCACTCCCTAGAACGGATAACCGTTTTTCATGCGGGTCTTTGGCACACTGGAGGGTAGTTGAGGGAGGGGCGGGAAGGGTACTACCCCCAGCCCCGAAGCAGATTGGCAGATCTGGCTGTGAAGCCCCTTTCACAGCCAGATCTGCCAATCTATAAACCATGTGTCGACCCTAACATGTGTTTCAAGGACCCATGGTAGGGATGAGTACAAGGCGCAGGCAGACCTGCCTGTCAAAGTAAAAACATTATTGCACCAACAAGCTCATGTCGTCACACAACGAGTATTCTTCTGGACATGGAATGCAGGCTGGATAGGAAACAGAAAGCACACCAAAGGCCAAGCAGGACTCTTGAAATGTTAACTCTTTCCCTTCTACTCCCAAGCCTCGAATCTCAAACCACCCACAATCTTAATTGACATCGGGCACAACTTCTGAATTCTAAAGTGAAGGTCTGTCTAAATCAGTGTGGCGGCTCCTCCACTATGGCGGAGGAGCGTCGCCACACTGCTTTTGAGCATTGTAAAGGAAAGGAAATATAAAATGATAAAAACTTTGGGTTATTATCATGTTATGTTTCCTTTGTAGGCCGACGGGTGGGCAGGGATGCTCTGCTCACGGAGCAGGGCAGGAGTGGTTCGCCCACCCCTAACTGCGAGCAATGACTCTTTGGTCGGCCCACTCGGGCCGACCAAACCAGTCATGCACACTTTACCCGTTCTCCATAGCGGCTGCATTACAGCCTGCATGGAGAACAAGCCCAGGCCCCCATTCCCTGGTTGAGCGTCGAGAGCCTGGCTGTTCTTCCTGGTTTCCTGTCCCACGAGGAGAGCAGGAGCAAGGAGCACAGACGTGGGACCCGGCGGCAAGGTAAGTGCATAGTTTTTTTTCCCATTGCACAACCCTTCACCCCGTGTCACCCTCACCTCCTGCGCCTGCCGGCCTCTGCCCCACCACCCACGAGTCATGCTGGCCGCCTGATCTATGTGGTCAATTATTTCTGAATGTTTTTTAACATCTCCTGAATCCTCCTTAAACAGGCACTAGCTTGTGCTTTGTGTTTTACTCGTTTGCTTTTTTCACCCCTGCACTCCATCTTGCTTCTTCCCTGGATTGGCAAGCGCACTCTCATATGCTTTACTCACGCTAAACTCCCTCCCTCACACGTGCTCCATGTTGCTTTCTCACTCGTGTGTTTCACTGCCTGCCCCTTCTGTTGCTATTGCTCCTGTGATGCTTTATGCCTCCCCTGCCCACTTACTGTACCTCCCTCACCCCCTCCTCCATTCCCCAATACCCACTGTCTTTTTGAACATGAAATGTTGTTCTTTGTGGTAAGGGCGGTCAAGCTAGTAAATTGCTGCTGGCTCCTCCATCTTCAACAAGTGCTCTTGCCCTACTTCTTATCATTTTTATTTCTTATTTACCGATCTTACTCAGGTCTGTAAATGGGGGCACATGAATCATGAATGTGCGTGCCCGTCATTATGCAGGCTCATGACTAAAAAATGACACAGGAGCCGTGGGCGCGTCATTTCGCTTCTTTTTGTCTTTTGGCCGGGCTGCACAGTATCTTGAAGATGCAGCACAGCATCACCAAAAGGCATTGGTAAAGCCACTAGGTCCCAGAGGCAAGGTGTTAACCCATTTCCCTCCGTTCTACTATCTTCTTGATTGGTCTGCTGTATTCAACACTGGCAAAAACATAACGCAGATCAACGTCCTTAAAGATCACAAAGACATCAATGGTGTAGAACATCATTTGTTCACTTCTCACCTTTTGCATCAGACTCAGCTGTTTCTTTCCCCTGCACTCTTACACCTCTATATTGAGTCTGCTTATGTCATCTTTAGGAACTTAGGAATCTTCTACCGCTAATAAGCGAATGACACTAAAATTTACCTTAGAAGCTCTTAACCCAAGGATATCTCGCTACTCCCTAAACACATGGAACATGTAAAGGAATGACTGATAGCAGACCACTTGAAATTCAATCCACTAAAAATGGAATTCCTGCTAATCTCTCCTAGGAAGACCAATTTACCTTTGCACTTCTAAATCCATTCCTCTTGCATCTTGAATTGTGAACCAGCTATTGGTGACAATGCAAAATCGTTCGGTTTCATACTTAATAAAAGACTGATATTCCAACCCCAAATGAATGAATGGCTCACAGCATAGGATACCAACTCAGGCTTCCATGGCATGATAGAATGTTGATACCAGCTCAAGATGTTAAGAATTTAGTACAAACCCACTTCCTCTCTAGATTGTTATTTTAATCTATGTATTTTGTTGCCATTGATTGGATACTTCCGCTATCTAACTTCTTCATCTATAAAACCGCAGGGCCTCTCCTGTGGCCAGACTGGGCAGTGGGCGGATCCCACATGATGTGCTGTTGAAGCTTGGTCAGCCCCTGCCCTCCTTGCCGCATCTGCTTCTGGGTGGTGAGCGTGAACGTGGAGGCCAGCTGATGGACACCGCAGCAGCGAGGAGGTGCCTGCCGCACACTAAAACAACGCAATCATTGTAATCCTATGAGGCGGGAGCAGAAATGGAAACCAGATAGATGCTGGTTAAGCGACGTGAGGTGACCTGCTTATCGGAATTGGGAGCTATCTGAAGGGAACCTTCCTCTGTCTGTCAGCAACAGGCCTGCTAGCCATCCCTGTAACAGCTGGGAATGAAATGACGCTTTGAAGAGTGCTTTCCAGGAGTAAACCGCCAGGTTTCTTACTGGAGGTAAGAGCTACTGCTGTTTTTTGATGAGGGCACTTACATTTTACCAGGTTGAGAGTCTCTGGGCAAGTTTCCCTGAAGTACAAGCCCGGAGATATTTTAAGCTAACATCTTTTTGGCCTTCGGTGGCTGGCTGTTTTCAATCTTTTGGCCAGATTTTTTCGCTTCTGTGACTGAATGCAGTGCAATGCATCATACATAGAGGAAAACACCTCAACGCTTGGAATTTTGTAGGAAATTTTGACCCCGCTTCAACGCTGGTCCTCAGAGCTAAAAAGCACGCTGCACAAGCGAAATCTACTGCTACAAAGACTATTCGCAGTTTTCCAGGTGCACCTGGGGTCAAGAATGCCAACATGCCCAGCAAGCTCAGAAGACGACTTGGTCGCTACTCATATGGGAAGCGGGCCAGGACCAGTAAGTGTGTCTTTCGAGCCAGGGGCAGAAGGTACAGTTGCCGTAATAAACTCTCCCACAGGGGCTGAAGTAGAGATGCTTTGCAAAGTCATCAATAAGAATAATGAGAAAATCGACACAGTGTTTGCATGCAGAATAAATGCTGAAATAAAGCAAGCTAAATCAAAAAACGACCCCAATGTTTTTAAAGGGGAAAGCAGCACCATCTGGTCTGTTAGGGTCACCCCAGTTCTCAGCTATTAAAGCTGCAGAAGAATCACAGTCCCTTATATTAAGTCTGGCTCTGGAGTTATCTCAGAAGTTGGTCACATATATCTCTCTCTCCTAGCTCTGAGTTCCAGGAGGTGCCGCAGCAGAACGCCCAGCAAGAAGGTCAGGAGGGCGCAATGGTTTCGGCACAATGCGATATCAAAGCAATGCTTAATATTATCCTGGATGAAATCAGAGACCTTAAAGCCTCTCATCCAATTGAAATTGTAGCCTTATATCAGAGGCTTTCGAAAATTGAAGAAACCATGACACTATCCCCTGAAAGGCTGCAGAAATCTGAATCTAGAATATTGCAATTGGAGGTTCAAATCACCTGGATGCAAGAAGAAGTCAGCCAGTTTAGGGAGCAAAAATCCTCACTGGAGTATAAAATCGTGGAGCTGGAAAACCATTCACTGCACTTCAACCAGCGAATAGTGGGGGCTCTGGAGGGTGTGAGGGCCCACAGGTCCTTCAATGGGTGGACTCCTTCATTAAAACTCATGTTCTGCTGGACCATGCAGTAGATAGGACCATCACAGGAGCCCATCGGGTCCTGGCACAGTTGTTCCCAAACTCGAAATAGACATGCACCATCTTGGTAAACTTTTCCGACTACCATGTCAAAGAACGCATATTAGCCAAGGCTATTGAGAAAAAACAGTATTAAACATCAGAAATACTTCATTGTCAAATATTTGTGGGTTTTTCAGCGTTTGCAGTTCGTCGCTGAAAAGACTTTGTCAAAATGCTGTATTTGTGTAAGGCGCAAGGTGCTCAGGTTACAGTGGAGGTGTTGGTAGAGGGGTAGTTTCATATGTTAGGAGGTAGAGAAACCATAAGGTGGCAGACTATCCTTATGGCCTAAGTGGTATTGATGGGTGTACTGGAGGGTATGGAGGGAGGGCCAGGGTGTAGCTACATGGCATCCGTTTGGTTGGCGCTGCTGTGAGAGTTTTATTGTCAGTGATTCCCCTCTTGCAAGTGTTAGGGGGTCTCTGGGTCACGTGAGGGTTTAGGGGTAGGTTGCTAGGGTGGTGGGGAGCACTTAAGCTGAAAAAGAGCAGAACCGCAAAAGATCATGAATTTTCAGTGACATGTTATGTAGGTACTTCAAACAAAACAAGGGAAACCCTCAGATGCCTAAGGCCAAGAGTAGTCAGAGGTTATAAAGAACAGTGGTCCCTAAGTGCTATGCAAAAAAATCATACTCTGGTTATAGAATTAATGCCCAGAAAGAGTAATACTCAATCGGTAAATTATTTAAACAGAAGATAAAAACACGTTTTTTGTGGGTATGGCAACAACGGGGCTTTTATAACACAGGCAATATTAGTGGCAAAAAAGATTACATAAAATAAGAGTGTCACACTTAATCTTTCAACATCACTGCTGCACCCAAGGAACCAATTAAACATAGACATGCAGGTCAGAGTGATTCAGTCAACGAAATTCCGACCCATTATCAATGTCGTCAACTCAATCACTCTGACCCACATGTCTATGTTTAATTGGTTTATGTAATCTTTTTGTCACAAATTTGTTGGCTGTGTTAAAAAAAAGCCCTGCTGTTGCCATACACACAAAAAGTGGGATTGTTAACCCTGAAACTTGTTTTTATCTTCAGCTTGAATAAATTACTGATTGAGTATTACACTTCCTGGGTTATAATTAGGGCTCCCGGTTTTATGGTATTTATTTTTCGGCCATTTCCGTCTGTATTTATCCATATTTATTTTTGGGCCAGTTTATCTGTATTTATCCACATTTATTTTTGCCACAAGCAAAAGACGACGTTACAGCTAGTATTTTTCCGCAGTTATTTAAATCAACAATGCACACATGCGCTCGGTTGTTATTGGTCAACACAATACATTAATCTGAAAACTTTGCCATTGTAGTACACAATACCTTTCAAGCCCAACATCTTGCTCCAAATACCATCTCCTCCTGCCACTCTTCTAGTCTGCTATCCCATATTGAAAATACCTTGGATCTCATTTGACCTTTCTAGAACCTCACAGTAATCCACAATGCTCTATCACCAAAAGGACGGAGCCACAACCCATCATTTCTGCTCGATTTCTTTCAAAATTGCCACTAGCGCTGCTTTTTAGTGCCCAAGGTCACCCCGTAAATATCTTGAACACCTATATGTGCAACATAACCTGGACACTACCACATGAAGCCAGAACCCCATGGGGTGGGGGAGGGAGGGCAGGAGCCCGAGGCCATGCAACAGTTGCATAACTAAATACTATAAGGTCCCAAAAGCGAGACCTATTGGCTATGCAAAGCGGCCGTGCGGCCGCGAAAGTAAAAGTGATTGCGATCACGATCAAACATCAGAGCGGCCGTTGAAGTGAAAGTAATCGCGGTAAAGCGAGGCGCGCGCGCTCGCGCACATGCACTGTAGCTCCAGGCTGGCCTGGTATCACTTTTTGGAGCCCTCTCAATAAATCTCGCCAGACCAGCGCATGCGCTGGGTCAGGCGAGACCTAAAAAATGTCTAGGATGAAAAACAATTCTCCCGTTTTTTTCTTTTCTTCCGTTTTCCTTTATGTAATGTTTGGTTTTACGTGTTTTTCTTTACCTAAACTCTACATTTGAAAACATTTTCACAATTCTAACTATTTTGCATTTTAAATTGAGTTGATTCACAGTGGAAAGCATACGTTTAGATGACCTGCCTTCCAGTTTAAAGGAAGGGGAGAGGAGAGTGACAGTAGAGTGTGTGTGCGTGCCTCAACTGAGATTCACCTACCACCGGACGGCTTTGTGCTAAAATTCACCAGGCAAACAGTCACGTAATTTAATATGTGCGTGTGCACGCTCCAATTGGGGACCAGCTGCAGACGTTTTCATGGTGGTTACAGTGGCCGCAACATCCATGACGACACAGCTGACACTGTTTAAATTCACGTCTTCACCTACTAAAAGGGAAAACCCATTTTTGCTTGATTTACTGGACGCATGTGTTCCCAAAACATTTAATTTTGGTATTTCGATTCGGAAATATATACATGCTGGTGTCAGCTAAAAAATAAAAATATAAATCAAAACGGGGGGAGCGGTGATCTGTGGCCCTTCCTAGCCTCAGGAGGCAGCCGCCCGCGTCATTTGGCAAAACTGTGCAAGTCTACGACCCTCTCCACCAGGCGCGCAACACCCATTGGACTCACAGGGCTTCAGCCCCCCCCCCGTCGTGTGCGGCAGCCCGTGATGAGACACCTTCCCGGGCAAAAACGCAGCCGCACCCGATCACTTTACAGGTCTTTAAAAGACCATTTGCATGTTAATGAGGCCTCGCTGTTGTTTCACCCCTTCTAAGAGCCCCTGCAGCTCCACTCTGCCTATTGCTTAAAGTTCAGCCCCCCCGAAATTTTTGCTCAGCCCCCCCCGAAATTTGGCTCTAGTTGCGCCTCTGCTCTCCACAGCCTGCCAGGAGCACTTGTGTAGACAATAAATATACACTCGTAGTAATAAAGTGTCTTCTCGTTTAGCTCTTGAAATTGTGCTCATAGTTCTACACCTTACTACTAAGCGCCACATAAATACAATTACTTGTCTTCGGAAAAATATTAGCTCTAAAAGTATCACTTTGTCGTGAAAAATACGGTCTTTAGGTGAAAATTCCGTATAATAGCGCGAAATTTCCCTGCCACGAGTCTCTTCTTTAGCGGGCTAGGTTGGAAGCCGGTTGCATTACCAAGCAATACGTTGCTTTGTGTTTACTATTTCCCATACTATCTGCTCATTTACTCTCGCCCAAGCAACAACAACAAAAAAAAGTTTAAAATAGATGCTTCGATACGACCAGGATTGGCTCAGGGTCAAGGCCGTCACTAGAAGACCCTGAGCCAATAGGTCCACACCACAGCACGTCACTGAAAGGAATTCCCAGTATCAGAACAGGGGCGTGGCACGGCAACTCTGAATCACGGCAGCGCTGCAAAATTTACCCGTATTTTTCCGTTTCTAAATATAAATACAGACAAAGGAAAACTTGTTTCCCGTCTGTATTTATATGTAAAAATCCGTTTAAACGGAAAACCGGGAGCCCTAGTTATAATTGTATACCCAGAGTATGAGTTTTTAGGGACCAGTATAACACTGGTCACTAATGTTGGTACGACATTAATGAGAATAAGGTATCCAGGTAATGGGTCTTAAAGCTAAATGTATTTCCTGTAATGTCAATGGCTTGTCTAATAAGCGGAAGCATGGGGGGGCTGATTAGATGGTTGTCAGAAGTTCTATTTCTACAAGAGACCCATCTTAAAAGCAATTTTCCGTAACTTTTTTCCAAAGTCTTATTCCAAAGCTTATTTTGCTTCAGCCGGCCTGGCAGTAAGGGGGGGGGTTGTAATTTGCTTAAACAGAGGCTTGGATTGGGTGGTTTCTGATGTTATTAGAAATTCCCAGGGTGGTGGATTTGACTAAAAGTTAGTGTGAATAGAAATTCTCTAAACCTGGTTAATTACTATGTGCCAGACTTTGATGAAGCAGATTCATTATGACAGATTTATATGGCCATGGGATACTGTTAGAAGGTGATTTCAACTATATCCAGGATCTGGTATGGGATAAAACTAATACAACCAAAAAATTATTGAAAATCCAAATGAAAAAAGTGGTGGCTACACCAAAGCAAGACTTTCAACGAATTGATCCATGATGCAGTGATCATCCTTGTAGCTCAAATTTACTTGCTTCTCGCACTTCTATCATTCAGTCTCCCAAATTGATATTTTTCTTGGTTTCTCATTTAAGTGGGTGTGCTCAGATATCTGGGCTATCGCTTTTTCTGATCATTCTTTGGCCACCAGTAAAGTGGAGTGTTATAAAACTAGAGGGGAAAAGTCCAGGTGGCAACTGGACCGGAATCTTCTTGCAAACCAACAATGGCTTAAAGATATGATAATGTTTATTCAATAATTTTTTTGTTTGAATAAGAACACAGCATTACTGTTTGCGGTATGGGAGGCCTTTAAGACCACTGCTCGGGGCAGACCATTGCTTATAATGCTAAAGAAACTAAAGTATGTGCGGAGCGGATAGCCAAGCTCCTATCGACAGTAGATGTGGTCCTTCAGGCCAAGAGTAAGACTCTGGATGGACAGCCCCCTAAAGACAACCATCTTGAAAAAGCCAAGCATGATTTAAGGGAATTATTTTACCTTTGCTGCTATTTCTTTTTTCAAATGTCCCTATAAAAGTTCATAAGGTCATGAACTGGAAGGACTTTTAGGCACTTAGTTTAGAATAAGAAGGCTCCCAAGATACAACTTCTCGTTCTTCACCTAGGTGTCAGTCAGGGAGGGTTGGCGTTACCCCATGACCGGTGGAGATAAAGAGCTCCGTGAGGCCTTGGGTGATTTGCATTACAGCTGAATGCCCATCCACTACGAGGACTCACATATGGAGCCCGTGCTGTGACCTATAAAAATAAAAAATAAAAATAAAAAGGAGCTGGTACGCAGACCAATGGCTCAATAAGGTCCCCAAATGAAAGGCTAAGAGGTGTCCCCGGCTGGTGCCAAGCGACTGTATTTGCCCTGAAGAAATCGCTATAAATAATTTGGCGATAAAACATGTTGGCATAAATACAATGGTATGCATATTATGCAACCTTTTTAAGTTTTGAATTGGGTGCACAGATAAGGAGGAATAAAGTGGGTCCTATTGAATGTGCATCCCGTTCATTTTTTATTCTTACACTTCAGTCGCACTTTGGTATGTGATTATTTCACTATTTACCTTCACATTTTGGGTTAATTGTGTGGACACTTTATTTATTGTTTTGGGCAAGATGACAACCGATGATGATAAAAGTGGGCAGAGCTGGTGAGTACCAATCAGCAAGCTCAATTGGTGTTGCGCACGTGAGGTGTCATCTTGTCTCTTCACATTTTTTTCAAAAGTTTGTTTCAAAGGATTGTTAAAAACACCCGGTGTATGTGACGTGCGAGTTCTTACACTGAGAGGATCATTAGTGGGGATTGCCATAAGTAACAACTCTGTATTAAGTTTTTATAAAATTATAAAAATTTAAAATGGAAGGTGAATGGCTGTCGGTGACTACCCCAACCTAAGAAAAGAGGGGAGTATAAAATACCCAAAGATATAGGGATTTGAACCGCAGTTGATGGTGTATATACCTTCTTATACCCAGTCTTGTGTATATGTTCGTTACCCCATGTACAGACATAGTATGAAGCATCATTTTTAGTCCCCTTAACAAGATTAATACATGGAAAGAGGTCGATTGATCTCTTGTTTATGGGCAAAATGATCCAGGAAGCTGAAACCCAGTTGCCGGTTTTTATCACGACAGCAACACTTCCAAAGAGAATAAGATATAAGATTTTACAGGAGATTATTTATCTAAGCACATTCCATTTGGTTATGAGTATCTTACAATATAGGAGTGTAAATATGTAGGCCTGACAATACCATAGAGTCACTTAATTTTTGGGAAAGCTTATGGCTTTAACGAGTTGGCACACATTTTGTTAAGGGGTAAATGCATTACATGGAAAGAATTGCACGTTATGTGCGGTGATCATTGTAGGCTGTTTTTCTTGGGTTTTCAGCAGATTATCCTTTTTTTGAAGAAACGCTGCCTGGAATCTAGTCCTAATACTCGCTCAACCATACGATCACTCCTAGGGTAGAAACTGAAGGGAATTGGAAATTGGTATAGGTTACTATGTGATCGGGGGTTGGGCACCATGTGCAAAGTTTTATAGAAAAAAATAGATTGTCCACACAATGCACCTTCTCGAAGGTACATTGGCAGTCTATTTTGTTAATTGATCATAAGACATCAGATTTTAGGAGGATGTCTTTCCTATCTCGTTGGATGGCTTATTATACCTCCGCAGCTCTCTGCAGAATCTACTCAGGGGTGGAAGATGGCTTTTTTCGATGTCATCAACAGGGGATGGGCTTGGCATCATATTTTTTCCACTTGCCATATGTTGGAACAGTTTTGGTAAAATATTTTTTCTGCCCTTAGTCTTGGTCTTCAGATCAGTATCGACCCGGAGGCATGTATAGCACTCTTTGGGTGCTGGTATTTTCAAGTGGGGGCAGGTATTTACATCAAGAGCTTCTTTAACTGCTCACTCTTTGATTTTACGAAAGTGGAAAACATCTCGAGTTCCAACATACCAAGAGTGTTTAAATAAAATACTGAGGACGAAACAAGTTTGAGGAGGTGTATGCAAGACAAGTGGGGGGCTTAATGTGATTTAACAACTCGTGGCAGTTTTTGGAGGTAATAGAAAAAGTGGGCCCTGACTCGGCAGCAGCGCATTTGGAGCCTCTAAGAATGCAATGCAACAGACGCCAGTGATCTACACGTTTTTAATCGAACATTAACATGTGTACAGTTGATCCTTGGGCTTCATGGTATTGTCATTTTTTGATAGTGCTGATTAAGAGTCAGGGGCGTCAGGGCGCTTTTGTGCTCAATAGGGGTGTTTATGATCCAGCTGGCCCAGGCAACTTGTTCTTGTATTCTTTACTGCTATTTTAGTTAAAATTTACATCATTTGGTAATCACTGAATGAATGAAGCAATCAAACTAGTGTTGGCGATGCAAAACAGCACAATGGCACTGTACTGTTATGCTGTTATATCATCTGTAATCTATAGGTTTTACAGACTATTGAATGAACCAAGTAACTGGGTTGATGGAGATTTCATGCAGCAAAGTAGCACTTTAAATACTGTTATTATGCATATTTTTATGGTCATTCTTAACGGATCGAATGTCCTAATTTTTGTGATTGACTATCCATCGTTTGTATACATTTATACGGCGTATTTGTTTTTACTACCTTCCCTGCTTGATTAACAATGATTTTTATGTCACTTGTACTGTAATTTTTATATATGTATTTGATCTACGACTCTGCTCAATAAAAATAAATTATATATATATTCACTGAAAAAACCATAGGTTTCACAAATGTTATAGTTAGCGGAAATTTTACTGATAAAAAACCAATGAAATTCCCCCGTTATAGTTACTGCAGGCAACTATAACTCACGCGACCGCAATCCTCTGCTGATGCTAATACTGTATTTAGACACTTATTTGCCCATGTCTTCTTCCATACATTTTTAGCTATACATATATTACAAAAATTTTTGTTCATAAAGACACATATGTCATCAGCAGAAGATTGCGGTCGCGTGAGTTATAGTTGCCTGCAGTAACTATAACGGGGGAATTTCATTGGTTTTTTATCAGTAAAATTTCCGCTAACTATAACTTGTGTGAAACCTATGGTTTTTTCAGTGAATTTGCAAGGTTTTTTAAATGCTAATTCCTAACTATAACGTGTGTGAAACCTATGGTTTTTTCAGTGAATTTGTACGGTTTTTTAAATGCTAAGTTACTTTACGCCATTCGTGGCGTGCACGCCCACTTAACCCAGTTCGTTCTGTGCGCGCACCGTGTGCGCACAGTGAGCACGCGGTGCGCTTCGCGCACCGCGCGCCCACTTTACGCAGTTAGTGCCATGCATGCACGGTGGGCACGCGGTGCGCTACGCGCACCGCGTGCCCACGTTACGCTAGATGGGCCATGTACGCACGATGCGCTTCGCGCACCGTGCGCACATGGAGGACATATGATGCACTTCGTTTTGAAAGGTAATATTTTAATTTTTCGTATATTTTATAAGCCATGCACAAATGGTGCCCTTGGGGCACCATTTGCACACGGGGTGGAGAGAGTGTGGATAATTATTTTTTATTTTTTATTTTTTTTAAATGTTAGTTTTTTTCAGCAGTGATAAGCTAAGCACAATTGGTGGCCTTCGGCCACCAATTGCACACGGGGTGCAGAGAGTGTGGATGATGTTTTAAAAAAAAAAAAAAATTTACCGTACGCGTACGGTAAGCGTAATCGGCGAAATTACCGAAAAAATAAAAATTCCGTTTTTGGCCTTGGAGGATCTTTGGGGACTCCCTCAACATGCCTATGTGTGTGGGAGCTGTCTAAACAGCCCCTTTACATGTTTTTGGGCTTTAAATTTTAAAAATCGCTCTCAGTGCGAGAGAGAAAATGGCGGCCGCAGCTTCCTGGTTTCGGCCGATTCGAATGTTTACTAAGATCTAAGAGCCAATCAGAATCGCGCTCGCGCACGCCACCGTACGCGTACGGTAAGCGTACCGTAAGCGCACCGTAAGCTGGCTCAGATATATATATTGATTTAAAGGCTATTTTCTCAGAATCTACTGAACAGATTTACACCAAACCTACAAAAGGCACTTCCTTGACCTGAGGACTACCTCTCTGCCAAATTTCTAGTAATTCTGTTCAGCCGTTCGGGCTGTAGCCCTGTCTAAAGGTCCTATGGAAAAATGCATGGGAAAAACGCGTTTTGGGACCCCCCTTTTATCTCAGCCCCCGCTTGACGAATCCCCCCGAGACTTTCAGGGTAGGAGCGGAGCGTAGCGCCCCACCTATTTTGAAAAATTCGCGAGGATTCGTCGACCGGCGCAAAAGTTATTCAAAATAGAATGTTGCGGATTTCCTATGGAAACGTGGTCCTAACTATAACTACCTACTGGCGACCGCCAATAGGTAATATATATATATATATGTATATATATATATATATAGATTAGATATATATATATATATATATATATATATATATATATATATATAACACTCCGGGGGCATGTTCACGCTATACAAAATTGCATAAATAAATAAAAATAGAAATCTGTAAACTCAAGTGTTATTCCAATGCAAAGTGAACCAAAGGACCAAAAAGATGGTCGCGAATGTGAAAATAAAAGCAGTCGAAGAGATTACCCTGCAAGCTGTCACAAGTGAAAATAGTTCCTGATGTCCTAGTTGATATAACCAACATCATGCATTGGGTTATTCGTGGTTTCCAATGTGATGGTATTCGCTCTGCCCGTATGAGAAGGCACAGAGTTAAAGGTGCGAGTTAGACATTATCATTTATAGACACTATATTAAATGTGCCACTCCACACGTGGCAGTCAAAAGACCCCAGTATATATACTTCATATTCGAATTTCGGTGTTCTGCACTATGCTCGAATTTCTGCATAGGAAACCTATTGTCTGACGCATAATATTCATGAACGTGGTTTCTTGCCTCCGCACTTCACCAAATTAAAATATTCCCGGCACCCTGCTTGCATTCTCACCATCACAAGAGTCCATTTGAATTGTTATTGTGGGGTTACCACAGGAGCAGTTGAATAACTTGAACCCTGCTGTCTTATGAATGTGGGGTTGAGCCAGAAGCGCTTGTGTGGGGTATATCTTGAAATCAAATATTGTGACCAACAGAATGACGAATTGTACTTCATTTTATTCATGCAAAAGAATTCCTGGAACCTTGCGTAATTCGGCTGGAATAACTGAACTTCTTGTTTGCCACAAAGACGTCGAATTGAATAGAAAAAAATCCCCGGCACCCACGTGGGCGTTCAGTACATTAACAAAGTCCTGCTTTATGTTATTAAAATAAGACAAATCTTAAATTTTGTATGTGCCACAGTGGGCCTTTATAAAAAGAAACAATACCACAGCAATCTAAATAGTCACTTTTTCCCCCACAAAATTGGGACTGGTGTGGTCATTTGACAAATTAAGTTATTATTAAAGTATGAAACGTATTTGCTAGGAAGGAAAACTTAGTTTGTGGTTTAACTTTCTCAACAAAGAGATTTTTATTCTCACACATTCAGTTGGCACGCGGTAGAGAGAAACCAGATGCATACAATTTAAGCACGTTTTTCATTTTGACATGGCCACTGTGTTCGCTGATTTCCCACTATTGATAAGACCAGGCAACTCTCTGACAGAACAAGCTTTCTTTTCAAGCAGATGAACTTTACTTTCTAATCAAAGCTCCCTTATCTGTAGTTGGTTGCACTGCTGATGCTGCAGGTGCTGGTCGCTTGTGCATTGGTTTTGAATATCACTCCTTTTCCCATTTCCCGAGCAAGATAGAAAGATTGGAAATGCTTCTTTGGAAACATAACTCTGCAGCCTTGCAAGAGCATTACATTTGGAATCTAGAGACATGTGTATAGACGGCACATTCTGAACACTCAGGGTTTTTCTTTGGTTGAATTTCAGTAATGTCTAAGAAGTGAATTCCAAGTCATGGCGGCAGTCAAAGGCAAAGAAATATACGGCTATGACATTATTATGAGGCTGATAAATTCTTCTTTTTAGGGGATTAGCACTTGATTTTTTGTATGCTAGAAAAAATGGGGCTTATTTACAAGTCTCTTGCCCCGCCTGTACGTCACTTTTACCCATATTAAAAGTGACACACAGGCGGCGCAAGAGGGCTGTAAATAAGCCCCCATGAATTTTCAATCTCATGTACTGGCATGGGTAAAGTTGCTCGACGGAAACACCACAGCTAGAGAAGTGACAGAGGTAGAAACAGAGACAAGCCAGAGCTGACCTATAACGCTAGACTGCTCACACTGGGAGCAGAACCTCTAGGTCCTCATTTATGTGTTTTTTACCATAGGGCAGCGCAGCAGGCCTTGCTGCTGCGCTGCCATATGGCTAAGAAAGGGGCAGGAATGCACCGTATCTATGAGATACGGCGCATTCCTGTCCTTTTCCCCTGCACCGGCACACAATGGGCTGCCGTGCGCCAACACACCTTTGCACCATGCTGCAAGGGGGCCTGCGTTGTGGGGATAGTTATTGTTGCGCAGGAAGGGAAACCTTCCTGCACAAAAACAATCACAAGAGGCTTTTTCCTCTTTCTATGTGTGCTGCAGATTTCTCGTAAATCTGGGGCAGGGTCAAAAAACTAAATGGAAAGAGAGAGGCCCCACTACTCCAAGAGACAGGGTCCTAGAAGGGAATATAGAAAGTTTCAGAAACTGTTAAAGCTAAAGGTCAGACTAGAGGCTATTTCTCCAATGTTTTTGTTTTGTAACACACCTATGAAATGAACTTGTGAAATGTAGCTCTTCCTGTAGAAGATAGACTTGAGTCCGTTTTCTATAGGATAGGTCTGTTTATAACAGAATAATGAGATATATATTAAATGAAGAATCCTATTTACATAAAAAATATAAAGTAATTTTGCCAGCCGACTTTATACAAAAATCACTAATTTATAATAAATATTTTAAGTGTCCTGCATAAGGCATGTTTTAAATAAGTGAAACTAATGTTTTTTTTGTGTTTTTTTTTATACAGACACTGGGAAAGACATATCATATTTGTTGTCTGCTCAGAATATATTCAAGTGGACAGTTCTTAAACTGCTTTATTTGTCTCCCTACCATTGGAGGGTAGATTATTTGATGTAGATTGGAGTTTACTTTTACCCATTTTTGTGTAATACGTTTTAGAACTAGCGAAGTCGTTTCCTTGAAAAACACGTTGGGGCAGATTTACAAGCCCCTTGCACCACTTTAGCGTCACTTTTAACATGGAAAAAGTGACGCAAAAGTGGCGCAAGGGGCTTGTAAATTTGCCCTGTTGTCTTTTCTCCAGCGAAAGTGATTATTCATTGAAGTTTAACCACGCTAATATGGAAATCCTGGAGTGACTCTGTATATCGCTGGACGATTTTAATTAGAATTATAGCAGCCTCATCATACATATAGAGGTATGTCACCTCACAGGTTTAACTAATAGGTTACAATGGAGCTGAAAGAATGGTTCCTCAATAATAGTGATTCCATCTCTATATTCTCATATATAGGTATTCGAGGAGGCTATATCAAACCATACAACAAATATATTGAGGTGTTTCTAGACCACCCAGGTGCTAGCAACGGTGAGCTTTATTAAATAAGTGTTTTGGAAATAAGAAGGGTGTTGGATGTAAGAGTGTGTATGATTTGTGGGTTGTGAATCATATTTTGATTCGTTCAGTCTTGAAAACACCACTATAAATTTGAAATACTTGTGACACCTTGGTTGTGGTGTTTGTTCGTAGAAAACTTGAATTTGTAGTATAAAATTGACTGTCTCATAAACTGATGCCACTTTATAAAAACAACATGCTTTGATTATACAAGTTTATGTTTTTATGCAGGTTTTTATTTTAAATTATCGATAGGAGGGGATTATTCTTATTGTCCTGAAGAAGGTGGTTTATATCAGTTCTTACACACCGAAACGCACTGACGCCTATTGGTTGTTAAATTTGGGGACGCAAGTTTCACATACTTGAAAAGAAATGTGTTTCTACTATGTGTTTCTTGTATTGTTTCCTACAAATTAACACTGCTGAATGACAAATGTGAATGTCTTATGTATCATCTCTCCTTTTCTTTTTATGTATTTTATCTTGGATGAATTTTTGACATTGGGTATTTTATTGATCTATTGATGTGAGATTTTATTCTTATCATTCTTGGAGACCTAAAGTGTTTTTCTCAACATTTGGCTCTTTCAAGACTGGATGTAAGTATGTATGCTTTGCAGCGAGATTTCTAGAGTAAATTGTGTCAAAAAGCTATAGATGTTGCTGGGAACGCCCCCCGCAACACCCATGGAACTCCCCTTATATGCAATTTTCTGTGTGAAAGGGGCACATATTTCTAAGGCCATGAAAAGCCACGTAATGTGGCTTTACATGGCCTTATAAATATGCCAGTGGCACATTGTGCCACCGGAGCATCAAAAATGTGACGTTCCGGTGGCGCAAAAGTGATGGCAGGGCCTTAGTATGCACCCTAAAGACCTACGCGCTTATTTACAAGGGCATAGAGCCATCAGGGTTTCACTTTACTGATACTCCGGAGGCACTATGACCTCCTTCATATTTACACTTTGATTGGCTTCATGCCCCTTTTCACGCATCAGTTTGCGTGAAAGGGGGATGCAGTGGGTGTTTCTGTGGAACATAAGTAGCATTTTGAGCGCCAAAAACTAATTCCAGTGAAAAGCAGGCGTTAGAGTGGCAGAACGAGGAGAAATACCTTTATTTCTCCTCATTGTTTGCTCTTTTTATGTATGCTGCATTCTACATCACACATAAAGTAGAAAATCACCATTATTCGATTGTTTATGTGCAGGAAGGGACACCTTTCTGCACATAAACAATCATACCTGCAACGCAGGCACCCTTTCAAAATGGCGCAAGGGTGTCTGCACTGGCACTAGGCAGCTATTTTTAGTGCCGGCACAAGGGTTAACACAGAGGTGCGCTGGATTCTTGTGAATACATCCCACCCCGTGTTTTTTAAATGACACAGCACTGCGCTGAAAAATAGCTTGCAGTGCCGTTCTGCGCTATTTCTTAGTAAATATAACCCAATGCATATAGCCTTTTATGGGCACATAATTACAAAACACAGATATACCGATACCGTGGGCCACCAGTTGCCTCTATAACTGCTGTTCCCCTTTTAGAGGTGATGATCCATTGTAAGGAAGCATCCCTGCTGCTGCTGCTAACATGACTTCCATCACCCCAGCTGCTGCCATAGCCTCTCTGAACCTGGCCGCTTTATCACTCCTGCTGCTGCCACCTCAACCACCCCTCTTAATGCTACTAGCTCAGTGGTCTCAACTGCTGCAACTCCGCCTTCATCAAACCTGAAACTTCTGCTACGCTTCTACTCCCACTAGTCCCTCTCCCAAGGGAGGCCATGGAAGTTTGCCAGTTTGACTGTGAATTCTCCAAGAAGGAAAGTCTTGAAGAGCTCTAGACTTGGAGTCGTGGAGCTGTGCATCACTACACGAGCAGAAGAATAGAGGGGTGCCTTTACCAGCAGATGATCAGGCTGTGGGCAGCATGGCCATATCAGTCCAGCCCCTGGGAGAGAGAGAGTAGTGGCCATTTATGAAGAACGTGCCTCCCTACGTATGGCCTTCAGGGATCAGCGCACTCCTTGTGGTCAAGGGCAACATTATGGGATTGGTGTAAGCACTGTGGCAGGATGCTAGTAAAGCGTTCCCCTTCAAAATCCTACAACAGGGGGTGCATGGGAAGCCCTCCGGAATCAAGTGTTCCATGATGAAGAGAAAGAGTGCAACACAGAGGGTGACTCGGGGAATGGACTGGCCAGTTGGGAGCATGCAGTGGAAGGGCATAAAGCCATGATGTCTGCCAACAAGGTGCAGTCAAGCCTCTTGGAGTGGAAGGTGACTCAGAGAGTCCCCTAAGTCACTTACCATTCCAGGGCAGTAGCACTACTCCTTGAATTATATTGTTTTACGTATTTTACATTTGATGCAATGAATTGCCACCGACTTTGAGGTTTCTGGTGTTATTTATTTATTTTATTTTTATTTTTGAGATTTATAGAGCGCCTGGTGACCCGAGGGCATCCCCGCGCTATATGAGTGTAGAATCCAGGACAGGCGGAAACCAGGAACTATTTGGGGAAGAGGAGGGTTTTGAGTTTTTTGCGGAAAAGTGCGTGGCTAGATTCCAGGCGCAGCAGGCGAGGGAGAGCGTTCCAGTTGGAGGCGGCCTTGACCGAGAAGCGGCGGCCACCGGTGCGCGACTTCTTGAATCTTGGGACTGTGGCCAGATGTTCGTTGTCCGAGCGAAGGTTTCTGTGGGCTTTATAAGGTGTGATCATATCTTTGAGGGCGGCAGGTCCAGCCCCATTGATGAGTTTGTGCGTGATGCACATGGCCTTGAACTCAACTCGCTGGCGGACCGGAAGCCAGTGCAGAGATTTAAGGGCCAGTGTAGTCGGGGCTCTGGGAGGAAGGTTGAGAATGAGTCTCGCCGCGGCGTTTTGTGCACGCTGGAGTTTGGCCAGAGTGGATTCAGGAGCGCCGAGGTAGGCGGCGTTGCCGTAGTCCAGACGTGCTAGAATGAGCCCTTGAACTAGAAGTTTCCTGGACAGGGGGGGGCAGGAGGGGGAGGATCATACGAATTGAACGGAGAAGGCCAAAGCAAGTCCCCGCGGTCTTGACTGCCTGGGTCTTTAAGGAGAGGTCCTGCTCCAACCAGAAGCCCAGTGTTTTAATTTCTGTCTTAGGCGTGGGGATGTCACCGAAGGAATCCGGCCAGACTGAAGGAGGGACGGAGGACCATTTGTTGCCCAGAAGCATGATTTCTGTTTTTGTCCCGTTCAACTTCAGCGAGGATTCACACATCCAGGTATGTATGTCTTGAAGGCAGTTGAGTAGGATTTTAGGGTTATTGTCCAGCTGGGAAAGAGAGACGACGAGTTGGGTGTCGTCAGCATAATTGACTATTTTTATCCCATAGGGGGTAACCACATCCTCTAACGGGGCCATGTACACATTAAACAGAGTGGGACTAAGCGAGGACCCCTGGGGCACACCACATGTGAGCGGAAGGGGGTCTGAGCGGGAGTTGCCGTCCCACACCTGAAATGAGCGACCCGAGAGGAAGGATTTGATCCAAGCATGAGCCGTTCCCACAATTCCTGCCTTGGCCAGGCGATGGAGGAGGACACGGTGGTCCACCGTGTCGAAAGCGGCACTGAGGTCCAGGAGGATCACCGCCACTGATCCTCCTGAATCCAGGATACACCTAGCCTCCTCGATGACGGAGAGGAGTGCGGTGTCTGTGCCGTGGCCCGGCCGGAATCCGGTTGTTAATTACAGACATTTTGGTAAGGTAAAAAGGAGTTGAGTTACTGCATTGTTTAGCATGCAATTTTACTATATATAAGAAAGCCATGCAGTACGTTCACTTGGAAATATATCGTACTGTGTCATGCATTGTATTTTCTCATATGAAAAAGCACATTGGGACTCCATCATGTAGGTGATTTTACCTCGCAAAAACAAGTGGTAAAATCGAACTCTTAAGAGTGTTATACTTATATGTAAAAACAAGTATCTGCTGCTGTATGGGTATAGCCTAAGGATCAGCATGTCAGTAATGCAGGCAGATCAAAACATGGCTCGGCTAGGGTGACTATTTAAAATCAAGTGGCCAAATCTAACCTTTTTAGGTCGAGCCTAAGGGCAGCTCGCACACCCTGCTCACTCTGTGAGGCATGCTGTATTGGAGTAGGCACTGGAAGCCCCACCCACTCTCTGCCCATACTTGTCATTGGCTTTGTGTTATTGTCCTTCTTAAATGCTGGCTTGTGATTCGTTAGTAGGCTTGTTATTCCCTCCTTGGTGTCGCCTTGTCTGCATTTGTTACCGCCCATAAGGCATGGACCTTTTACTTGGCTTGTTTCGTGGTCTGCTTTATCTAGTGGGTGAGCACAATTTTGCTTATTGACTATGGGAACAAATAATGGCGCCTGCTTTTTTGTTTGTATTTGCAGCGCGCCCAGAGCTTCTCATATCTTTAACCCCTTCGATGCGCGTGACGGAGTGGTTCCGTCACGCGCGTCGGTCGCGCTGTGCGGATGACGGAACCACTCCGTCACGGCCCCACCCGCGCAAGAACCCTTCAGCACAGCGCGCTAATCTGCGCCGCGCTGAAGGGGTTAAAAGCAGTTGCCCCTACCCCCACAACAATCATTGCACAATCGCAAAGCTTTTTTAAAATTATTACTGCTTTTTAGAAGAACGCAGCGTCCCCTTCATGGACACTGCATATTCTTACACTTTTTTTTTTTGTTAACAAATTTGCATGCTGAGCGCGGCGCCCGCATTAGGGACACCGCGCTCAGTTTCATTTGTGTTTTTTTATATAATGTTGAGCGCGGCGCCCGCTTCAGGGCCATGTGCTCTGTTTCTTTTTTTGTTTAAGCTATAATGGTGAACGCAGCGCCCACTTCAAGAACACCACGCTGTTCCTTTTTTTTTTTACTTTATTGGTGAGCACGGCGCCCGTCCATCACCACCCCCTTTTGTACCGCTTTGTTCGCCATAAGTTGGCAGGGTATGCTCAGACGTGAGTCCCTTGCTCACTTTGCCACTGGATTCAAGCAAGCCTGGCTGAAGACGGCTGAAATGCCAGAAACCGGTCCTAGGAAGCTTGTTTCCGTTCCAGGGAAGGCATGGCTTGGCAGTTCGGGCTGGACTGTTCCCATGAGGCACAGGGTCAGACTGATTTGCATATGGCCATGTCTGAACTGGGGTGGCAGAGTGGGCTAAAGAACGGTGATGTATCAAACCCAGATCTGTTGACTGGGTGTGAGTGTTTGATTGGTTCTGATGCTCCGTCCATCACCACCCCCTTTTGTACCGCTTTGTTCGCCATAAGTTGGCAGGGTATGCTCAGACGTGAGTCCCTTGCTCACTTTGCCACTGGATTCAAGCAAGCCTGGCTGAAGACGGCTGAAATGCCAGAAACCGGTCCTAGGAAGCTTGTTTCCGGTCCAGGGAAGGCATGGCTTGGCAGTTCGGGCTGGGCGGTTCCCATGAGGCACAGTGTCAGACTGATTTGCATATGGCCATGTCTGAACTTGGGTGGCAGAGTGGGCTAAAGAACGGTGATGGATCAAACCCAGATCTGTTGACTGGGTGTGAGTGTTTGATTGGTTCTGATGCTCCGTCCATCACCAACCCCTTTTGTACCGCTTTGTTCGCCATAAGTTGGCAGGGTATGCTCAGACGTGAGTCCCTTGCTCACTTTGCCACTGGATTCAAGCAAGCCTGGCTGAAGACGGCTGAAATGCCAGAAACCGGTCCTAGGAAGCTTGTTTCCAGTCCAGGGAAGGCATGGCTTGGCAGTTCAGGCTGGACTGTTCCCATGAGGCACAGGGTCAGACTGATTTGCATATGGCCATGTCTGAACTGGGGTGGCAGAGTGGGCTAAAGAACGGTGATGGATCAAACCCAGATCTGTTGACTGGGTGTGAGTGTTTGATTGGTTCTGATGCTCCGTCCATCACCACCCCGTTTTGTACCGCTTTGTTCGCCATAAGTTGGCAGGGTATGCTCAGACGTGAGTCCCTTGCTCACTTTGCCACTGGATTCAAGCAAGCCTGGCTGAAGACGGCTGAAATGCCAGAAACCGGTCCTAGGAAGCTTGTTTCCGGTCCAGGGAAGGCATGGCTTGGCAGTTCGGGCTGGACTGTTCCCATGAGGCACAGGGTCAGACTGATTTGCATATGGCCATGTCTGAACTGGGGTGGCAGAGTGGGCTAAAGAACGGTGATGGATCAAACCCAGATCTGTTGACTGGGTGAGTGTTTGATTGGTTCTGATGCTCCGTCCATCACCACCCCCTTTTGTACCGCTCCACGGACACAGCGCTCTACAATACAATAGGTCTTGCTTTTGCTAAAGTCTGACCTATTGGTATTGTAAATGACAATGCCTTTTAATATTGTAAAAGGAATTGCCATTTACAAGCCAATAGGTCAAAATCTCGCTATTGCGAGACCCATTGCATTGTAAAAGCTTGGTTAGCTAAGTGCTCAGTTTTCCGCTGCCCTCCTTAAAGGGCACACACAGCCAGAGGCAGTGGTGGAAGAGGCCCAAGCTGACAGATGTAATTAGTGACTGCACTTAGACAGAGAGATACAGGACAAGATGCAATCAATACTGCCTTTTCTCTCCAGGTTTTTGCAAAGGAAGGAGGGTGCTGCTGACTGTTCATGCCTTCCTGGTACCTGGCCTTAATGTGCACTGTCATTTCTTTACTTGGTCTGCTCCTTTCTATGTGACTTTATAGAAAAAGTCTCTTCTAACATCAAAGCCCTATATCTTTTTCTCTTCCATGTCAGATTTTGGGAACATATTAAGGGAATGAAGTCTCACATATTTGACTGACAATATATTCGGGATAAACTTTGGTTTACTTCAGCTTTATCCAGTGATTGTAGGCCTCTCAAATGGCAAATTTCGCTTTCAAAATGTGTTGGTCAGTAAGAGGCCACAACGAGTAAAAGCCTTCAGCAGAGACCAATGGCTCAAGTAAAAGAGGACAACTGACTTCGAAGATCAAATGCCCCATATTTTGTGCCAAGATCGCTTTGTTTTATCCACACCATACACGGCCAGGATTAACATTTGGGGCCTATATCCCCAATCCAGGAAGCCGAAAAAACTGTCATCTCCAGCAGTTGTAATTTGAGTATTTAAGGTGAATCATAAATGAAGGGTATGCAGGTGCACACATAAACCTGAATATCATCCTTATGGCATTCCATTTATTTTGCTGGTCTTTTCTCCTCGTGTTTCTTTGCAAGGTGCTTCTCAATGCGTGTGAAGCTCTCCCGTACCACATGGTGTGCTATTTTTGGGCAATGGTCTTATGTACCAATTATATGCTTTTTATGTGGGAAGTTGCCCTGTGCCACATGTACGCTGTTTGTGTGTGAGAGTCTGTGTGCCATGCTGCAATCTTTTTCTGTGTGAGGATCTCCTTTACCCTGCTGTATGCTGTATGCGGGTGAGGTTGTCCTGTGTAATGCTTTATTATTTGTGTGTGAGGTTGCCCTGTGCCACGTGTACGCTGTTTGAGTGTGAGAGTCTGCATGCCATGCTGTAATCTTTTTCTGTGTGAGGATCTCCTGTATCATGCTGTATGCTGTATGCTGTTTGTGTGTGAGGGTCTACTGTACCATACACTATTCTCTTTGTGTATGAGGATCTCTTGTACCATGCTGTATGCTGTTTGCAGGTCAGGTTGTCCTGTACCACACTATGGGGCATATTCACAAGCCACTATCGCCACCACGTCACTTTCAGTGACATTGTGGCAGCAATAGGGACCTCGCCTTATTCACGAGGCAGCGTTAAGCCTTTTTTTTAAGTTCAAGAACATTTTTATTAAGAAGAATAAAAGTGTCAATATGCAATACATAATAAAGAACTTACATCGTTGCACAATAAAACCATTACATTCAAATTACATGAATTGAACTAATTCATAAAATTAGAGAAAGCAAAGCAAAATAAATGCACTATGTACATCACTAGAATATAAAAGTACTTGGGAACAATTAGGGGAATTAAGGTGGTTTAAGGACTTCTTGTTGAGATGGCTACAATTGGGAACTTCGTTTGGCACTTGCATCAATGTAGGTTAATAATTTTGACATTAAGTGTGATGTTTTCCCAGATAGATGAGAGACTGCTAAGAAATATATGATTGAAGGCAAAGGAAAATTTGGTACCGAAATTTGAATTACTTTGATTCTAAACTTGAGTCCAAAAGTAAAAGCAAAGGGGCATGAAAGTAACATGTGAAATAAATCTGCTTTTGAGGATGAGCATGTCCAACAAGTATCTGACAAAGTCGAAATCTTTTTACTTAATGCAAGCGGTGTTAATAAAAGCCTGTTGTATATAAAAAATAATGTTTGCGTTGTGTTTGCAGCTCTGGAAGATTTGCGCAATTTAACCCATATGTGTTGCCATAATGATAGTGACCAAGATGTATTGAAATCAGTCTCCCAAGCTTCCTCAATTTTAGACTTCTGTCGAACAGTGTGCTTATCTTGTAAATGTCTATATATGACAGATGCTTTGGGCTTTGTGATTAACAGAGTAGAGAGTTGTGGTAAAGTTTTCGATATGTTAGAGATGACAGGTGCATCTGTAAGTTGAGTGTATATACTCATCACAGCATTACTAAGTAAGTTGTATTTATGGCCGAATGAAACGGGTAGGCCGAATGAGGAACTGAGTGAGGAAAAAGGTATGAAGTCTAATCCTGAAAATAGTTGATGAATCCATAATAGTCTCTTTTGCCTCCAAGTTTTCCAGTAAAGAGGCTTATTTCGAATGAGCACATTCTTATTATGCCATATTGTTGAGTTGAGGAAGGAGTTCTTGTTTGTGTGGGACTATGAGGAAGTTGATTCCAGAAGTTTGGAGGTTAGTTTGATTATAGGGGTTGAAAGGGACTGTGGTTTATGTGAAAAAGATAAATATTCGTGGAACGAGAAAGGGGAAAGAAATTGACGTTCTATTGAGGTCCAAAGAGGGCAGTCATCTGCGAAATCAAGCAACCACAACGAAGCTTGATGGAAAAGGAACGCTATTTGGTATGTCGAAAAGTCTGGAAAATTAACTCCACCTTCCATTTTAGGGCGAATCAATTTTGATAAAGACATTCGGGATTTCTTATTATTCCACAAAAAAGAGGAAAGGATTGAATTAACCCTCTTAAAAAATTTAGTCGGGATGGGAACTGGAATGTTGGAGATAGTGTATGAAACTATAGAAGATAGCATCATCTTTATAGTGTCTAGACGCCCCCACCAAGATAAATAAAGAGGATGCCATTTGGCGGTAAATTCTGATAATTTTTGAATGGATTTATTGATACACAGTGCTACCGTGTCCTTAATGGAAGGGGTGAAGTGTAATCCTAAGTATTTGATGGAGTTAGGGCTCCAAGTGAAATTAGAAGTACTAAAGTCTGATTTAAAGGTGTATTTAGTTAAGGGCAAGATCTCGCACTTATCATTGTTTAATTTATAACCAGAAACAAGTGAGAATGAACCTGTCTCTAAAAAAGCCGGAATTGATTCCTCTGATTTGGACATAAAAAGCAAAATATCATCTGCATAGGCCGCCAATTTAACATAGGAAGTCGAAGTTTGGAAACCATACAAGTTAGGGTTTTGACGTAGCTTAGAAAGAAATGGTTCTAAGGCCAAATTGAAAAGCAAAGGGGAGAGAGGGCATCCTTGTCGGGCTCCTCTACCTAAATCAAATAACGAGGATATAAGGCCATTAGCATAGACCGCAGCTCGTGGGTTAGAATAGAGGAGAGAAATAAAAGATATGAATTTGGGGCCGAAACCATACCACTTAAGGGTATAAAATAAATAATTCCATTCTACTCTGTTGAACGCTTTTTCCACGTCTGGTGCTATTGCTTCAAGGGATTGATTTAAGTGTGAAGACTGATAAAACATTAACAAAGAGTCGTGTGTTATCAGTTAGGAGTATCAGTTAGGATTCTCCCCTTGACAAAGCCAGATTGTTCTTTGCCCAACAAATTCGGCAAATAAGAGTCTAAGCGAAGGGCTAATGTTTTAGAATACATTTTATAATCAATATTGAGCAAAGATATGGGCCTGTAATTTTTGCAGAATCTGGGATCTTTGCCTTCCTTGGGGATGAGACAAATGTGAGCTTCTGAAAAAGAGCCCATGGAATTTTTAAGGGAGCAACAAGATTGTATCAGAGAATGCAACTTGGGAATAGGGAGTTTGGAGAAGTGGAGGTAAAATTCAACAGTGAAACCATCTGGACCTGGTGCCTTATCTTTCTTGAGACATTGGAGAGCTTTCAGAAGTTCATGTTGTGTTGGGTCTAATTCCAAAGAGGACAAGTCAAGAGGGAATCGTTGGGGTTTCTGTATGGTGGAAAAGAAATGTGATAATGAATGGTCTGTGGAATGTGTTTCGGATGTGTACAATGATTTATAAAAAAGACAAAATTCATCCCGTATTTCTGTGTCTTTAAATTTTAAATCGGCGTGTTCATCATATATGGATTCAATATTTTACCTGTTATGTGGATTTTCAAGTAATTAGCCAATATTTTCCCTGCTTTGTTCTTGCCCCCATAACAATTTGTGCTAGTTTTTAATTAATAAAGGGAGGCATTATCTGTGGATTTCTTATTGAATTGCAATTTGGCATCAATAAGAGTGGTTAAGCACTCTTTTGAGTGGGTGGTATAATAAGAGTGTTCTAATCTCTTAATTTCTTGAAGGAAATATTTGGTAATCTTACGTACAATTCTTCGTTTTTTGACAGTAAAACCAATTATGAAATCTCTTGCTGAGGATTTAAAAGCATCCCAAATAGTTGAAAATGATAAGGATTCATCTTGATTAATCGCAAAGTACTCACTGAAGAAGTTAGTAAAAGAATCAGTGAACACTGGATCTAGAAGAAGGGAGTTATTAAAACGCCCTCTTCTAGGAGCATCAATTTTGGGTAATAAGTCAAGGCCAATTGAGACAGGGGCATGGTCAGATAACAAAATGGGACCAGTTTCTGCGTTCATGAGAGACTGTGTGATGTTATGTGAAACAAATATGTCATCAATTCTTGACTGGGTTTGATGAGCAGGAGAATAAAAAGTATATTCTCTAACAGTCGAGTTACATAAACGCCAAGCATCCAGCAGTTTGTGTTGGGTGATGGCGTGGACAAAGGATTTATGGGCCTTATTAGGGATAAACTTGACTTTAGAATTTCTGTCAATAAATGGATCATAGACCTGATTACAGTCACCAGCTAATATAAAATTATCTTCAAAACAGTGAGTAATCTGCTTCGCTAATGCGTGCAAGAAGGACGCATCACCGCCCGAAGGAGCATGAACATTAAGAAAAGATACTAAAACATTATTCAATTACAGTTTTACATTTAGCCATCTACCATCTTCATCTGTGCTTTGCGATATAAGTTTAACTGGAAGTGTTCTATTACACAATATCATAACTCTGTTGCGTTTGCCATCTCCCTGGGAAAAGAAAACTTCTCCCACCCAGCCTTTTTTTAATTTTAAAGATTCAACCCCTGTGAGATGTGTTTCCTGCAAGAATAATATATCCACATTTAATTGGCTAGGTGGGATAAAACTCTTTGTCTTTTGATCGGAGAGTTTAATCCCCTAACATTCCAAGAAATTAGTTTTAAAGGCATGAGAAATCAATTTTAAAAAAAAGCAAAAACGTGAAACAAGAGTCCAATTCAATGAAACTAAGATAGAATGAAAAAGTGGTGAAAATAGAGAAAGCAAGAACCAAACAAAGAGAGATAAAAAGAGCGTATGTTCGGAGCCTGGGATGCAAGATGAGCATAGTGATATGAAGGGAGATAAATATAATAGATGAGAAATGAAAAAATTAAAGAATAGTGAGGTTTAAATATGCAACATTGAAGACAGAAGTAAGATCAAGAATGAGAGAGAAAATAAGAGTGCTAAAGACACCAAGTAAACAGAAGATCAGAGAATGCGATACATGTCGAAAAACAAAAAACATTACAAAACAAATAACGATACCTACACAAAAGGAAACGTAGGACGGGGTAGGTGGAGCCACATGGAGCAGACGGACGTCTAGGGATGGATCAACTCAACCGGGGGAGAACCACACCATAACTAGGATGTAACTGTGAAGCGAAGCGAAACATACTTAACATTAATTTGGAGGTGACCAGGGAGGCGGCCAGCAGAGTTAGGGGAAGCGGAGCGGCAGAGCATTTCAGTAGAGCGTGCTTTTGCTCTTGGTTTGGACTGGTGTGGAGTCCTCCGCCTGGCTGCACCACCGACTGCTGGGACTGAACTGCCCCAAACCACGCATTAAGCACAGGACTGGACTAGGAGAAAACTTCCCAGGCCTCACCCTCTCCCAGATTTCAAACCTGCATTAACAATAAACAGTAGAAGTCCGGAAGAAAGAAGATGCCTACCCGATCTTTGGAGCACGAAGTACCTGTCCATTCGTGCCACTTTGGGGAGCGTCCAGCAGTCCCCTGGACTGCTCCTACCAATTCCAGCAACCACCACCATCCAGAAGGCGGAAGCTGTACATCAAGGACTGGTTCCACTATGCAAATGACTACTACTAAATTTGTCAGGGTCCGGAACGAGTGATCCATCAGGAGGGGACTACATGACCCAGAAGGCCCTGCACTCGCGAGAGGAATCGCGCATTCAGCGCATCATCCAGCGCGTCATCCAGCGCTTAAATTACAGAGGGACATCCCGCGGCGCATGACGCGCGCGGGCTCGCCCGGGCCAAGGGTGGGCCCGTCCTTGGCCGTCAGTGGCCGGAGGAGGCTGGGTTGGGCTCCCCCCTTGAGCAGTGACGACTGGGAAGTATTCTTCAAGACTGGACTGGTAGCGTGAGTACTGTGTTTACAACCCCACAGAATGTCTAAACAGAAAGGGAGTAGTGTAACATCGAAACAAAAGGGGGCTGCCAAACAATCACTCCTGACATACCTCACAGGGGCCATGGGCGAAATTGAAGAACAGATTCACATGGTGGAAGAGACATTAACTAATGGGGGTGGAGACCTAATTGCCGTGGAGAAAGGGAATACCATCGGCCCAAAAGCTACACAAAAGGAGGGCATTCGCAGGAACTTGCATAATGGTTGTATAATGCCCGCGGACGACTTAATAACTCTTGGCGATCATAGCGGGATGGGTGAGGATTCATACCCCCCTCAAAGCGTAGTAACACATCTATATGCTCGGAGAGCCACCAGTCAACTGAAACAGTCAATCAAGTTTTGGGTATCGGACATATTGATAAGGGAGGAAAAAAGAGGATAAATGTAAAGAAAAAAACGGTTTATAAATCTAATGTGCCAAAATTGAACCATAATGTGGGTAATAACTCTATCACGGTGATATTGGAGGGTCAGAAAAGGATAATGGAAACCCTACAGAATATCATAGCCACCCTTCAAACACATCTTATAGACGCTATGGGAGCATTATCTGACAGATTGGCGGCTATAGAAACCAGTACAGGAGGGCCCATAAGAATAAGTGCAGAGGCGTTACATAAGAATGTAGGGAGTCTCCAAGATCGCATTATAAATACTCCTGTAAATTTAACGAGTACAGTTGGTGTGCCTAGAGATTCTAACAATATTTTTCCAGCTCAAGGCATGGGTGGAGAGGGAGAGCAAGGCAAGAGTGCTAAGGGACAATAGATACCTACTGATAGTAACACAGACATATGCAGGACCCGAGAACGCTTTATGAGAGGGCAGTTCTGCCTTGATTTACCTCCGGCAGCCGACCCTTATGTGGTCATACTAGCAAATGTCCCAGAGTTGGTCCATCCTAACCAGGAAACATGGAGGGAGCTACATAATTAATCGTTGCACTGGCTGGGTAATCGGATCGGCCTGTGCGACCCTTTATTTAAGCATTTTAAAATGGCCAGACGTGTTCCATGGGTTGGGAAGGGCAGAAAAGAACTTAAGGGGGATTGCATAGTTTTGACTTTTAGTGACCTCAGATTGATAAGGGAGATCCTGTATAGGGCGGGGACAAATCGCCAGGTTTATTCAGAGATTGTTATATTACCTCTAGGATCCTTTTATCCATTAGTTAAGACAGGATCAAATAGTGCATTGAGCACTATTGACAATGCCCCCTCTGGGAGGAGAGCAACCAGTGACCCTTGTGAAGTACAACCAACAACTATAAACTGGTCACATCCCAATCGTTATGAACTTTTGTCACGGTTGGATGATCAGGACTGACAGTTCGATAACCAGGAGAGTAAGAAAACCCATGTAAATTGTGTGATCTATAGAGAGTTGGAGCCTGACGGCTACCAGGGATTCGAACTCTGGTAACACCCAGGATACTAAAGGGATATCACTGGCGATTGATAGGAGCCAGCTTGATGAGGTTGATACTGATCACAATCTAGGTACTATCGATAATATAGTTAACACCTGTCAGTTAACAACATCTCAAAAAGAATTATATAAGGAAAAGTGAGGCAGATGGAGGAAGTAAGCTCTTGTAACATTTTGAGCTGGAATATTGCAGGCTTAGAATCTAAAGTACATGATCCATATTGGATACTTTTCGTTGAAAAGTATGACATAATATGTTTACAAGAAACATGGCTGGAGAGGGAAATCCATATTCAGGGTTTTAGCACATTTCATACCCCAGCAATTGTTACTAACTTTGGTCATAATAAGGGGGGCTTGTGTACCTATATCTCAGTTGAGGTTGGGGCATCTAATGCTAAGATAAGGCACTCAACTGAGTTCTTTCAGATCTTGACCCTGAGGCTAATGCGGAATAAGGAGGTGGTCTTAGTGAACTTTTATAATAATGTCCCAACAGATCGCAAAGAGACCATCTTTAGGGAATTAAGTAATATCTTAAAAAATATAGACGATACCATGAGAGGTGATATGCCCCTACTATGGGTAGGGGATTTTAATTGCTCCCTTTGCGTGCACAGTGAACGGGGCATTTGTGGCCTAGGGGAAGATAAAGAGGATAACTCGTCGCATTTCACGCTTAATAAACAAGCATTTGCAATGCAATAGGTCTCGCATTTACGCGAGTTTGAGCTATTGACATAGCAAATGACAGTGCCTTTTATTTTTTTTTTCGTTTTTAAAACATAAATAAAAGGCATTGTAATTTGCAATGTCAATAGCTCAAACTCGCATAAATGCGAGACCTATTGCATTGCAAATGCTTGTTTTGTAAATGAGGCCACGTGAGTTTATACTAAATATAAATATGTGTGGAAACCACGTGACATCGAGGTGACCGGCGTGAACATGTGATTTTCAACAGAACAAACATTTTACATTTGACCTTTTTCAAAATCTGCAGCTAAAAACGCATAATAACGTTGCCACAGCGAAGCGCTCGGCGCTTTCAACGAGGTGCCTCTAAACACTTTAAATCTATGAATTTTATGAATAATGGAACCAACGGGACTCAGGCACTCAACCTTAGAAGGATAAAGGGCTGGGCTGGGCTGGCCCGGCCAAGACGGGACGAAAAGGCTCGACAGGCAGTCTCTATGCTAGCCACTGCAGCCACTGCCCAGGTCAGGGAGCTGTCTCGTTGGAATATTAACGAAAATTTCAATTTACGGAAAATTCCACAAATGGCTAGCAGGGAGAGGAAAAAACGGAATTAACTCAAGAAATATAGATCGAAAAAGAAAAGAAAATGTTGACAGGGACGAACGTGCCCGAAGGACTGCCTGATGCCGGGAGCGGACAGGCACAAGATCACACGGGTTAACGTGTTTGCGATCCTGCGAAGGAGGCCTCAAATATCGAGACACACGTGCCCATGTATACATATATGAATATTGTTATTCACATGTTACTCCATCCAATTGTCGTGCCGCAGTCACGTCGCGCGTGGCTGCCCTGTGAATGCCTTTCTGTGCGCGCGCATCCCCGGTTGATAATATTGAAAATACTAATGACCGCGAATGTAGCGCACAACTCGAAACGAAGGGGCTCTTGGCGCTTAGCAAACGGCTTTAAAGAAAGCGTAAAGCGCAAGTTTATAATTATTTATATCAATGCTCACTCATGGCATGGAAGGGGGTTCACAAAGGTCACCATTTGCCATACAAATCACCATTTATCGCGATTCATTCCTGAGCACAACTTGGCAAAACAGACGATAACTGAGCATTCGAGTAGTATAAACAAAGTATGGGGACAGTTTTGTTTTAAAATGTTTTATTTCCGTCTGTACCTTGTAAGCGAGCGCTGTACACGTAGAGCCCCCCTTGCCCCCCCCCCCCAACCCCACCCCTCCCAGCCCTATCGCAGCTGAAAAAAACACACAATTCCGGTAGAATGAGTGTGAACGCTTGTGCACCAATATGAATATTTCACTATTGAACCGTGTGGAATGAATGCCAAAGCCGGGTCCGCGGACCCGTCTGTTCACAGCACACAAGGGTGGGGGCAGGCGGGGCCAGGCGCGTGCACACTACAGCAGGGGGGGTCGGGGAGGGGGGTCGGCTTTAAGAGCTGCATTTCAAGAGATTCACAAAGAGTTGGAGCAATTGTTAGGAAACAAGGAAGAAGATATAAACTAGGAAAAGAGCAACATACAGGAAAGACGAACTGTAGAGAAGCTATAGTGAGAAAAGGTAGACAGTGAAAACAGAGAGGTAATGTGCACTTGCGTTGACATGCTGGTATAAGGATTTGTAAAAGCGGGGATCTAGGGAACCAGAGCCAATGGTGGGATCGGGTAGATGGGTGCGCAGTGTGTTTTCTTTTCTAGGGAGAGGCTTCCAGGTCTTTAGCAGCTGTCTGGTCTCATCTGAAAGGGAAACAAGAAGGGCTGGGCGAGAAGGGAGGGGGGAATGCCAGCAACAGAGGAGCCCGCGAAAGTGAAAGTGATCGTGATTACGATCGCTACGGAGGAAAGACACATGGCGCTGCGCGCGTGCACGTTCACGTGCACTGTAGCTTTAGGCCACGGCAGCACTTTGAAAAGCCTAGATATAAAATGTCTCTTCGAGCCTTTGGCTCGCGAGACCTAAAAAGGGAAGATGTTCAATGATATTTTATTTCAATTTGACCTAGGTTTTGCCAATGAGCTATGTTTTAATTCTACACCCTTCAGTGCAACATTTAATGGGAGAGGTTGTACCTCCACGATTGACTTTGTTGTCCTCTCCAAGCTATATGCATCAAGTATACTGGAGTCTACTACGGAGGAAATCTTTATGAGTGACCACCACCCAATTTCCCTAAAGCTGTCTGCTCAGAGTAACTGTATAAAGAGCAAGAGCCAGCCACATTATGACCATGGGGTGTGTTTGGCGACCAAAAATGGTTATTCCCTAAAATGGGAGAGAGTAGAACCTGAAGCATTTCTGCATAGTTTAATTATCAAAACTCAGGCTGAATGGAATATTTGTCTTACACAGGGGAGTGCTGCTATAGATGTTTATACTGCTTTCTTAAAGATATCAGAGGAAGCCTACAGACTCCTCAGGAGGGAAAATAATTGTGGGAGACTGAAAGCAAAGGGCTGGTTTGGATTGCTCTAGAGCTCATACCCATCTTAAAAGGATCCTGCATATAGTACCTAAATGTAAGGATGACATAAAAAAGGCGAGGATCGCTTATCACCTAGCCCAGAAAAAGCGCAAAAGCCAGCTAAAGAAAGAAGCCTGGGAAAATCTACATCAGGCTAGTCTAAGGAGGGACAATATTAGCTTTTGGAAGGCTGTAAATGCTCCTTTCTATCAAGATAGAGAGGTAGATATCATAGACGTGGCCATTACGGGTGAAAGGTGGGTGGAATTCTTCGGGGACTTCTATAAATCCACAGGAGCTGTTTTGGATAGCCGAGTTGCGGATGCGCAGGATGTTTTCCCCCTGGGTTTGAACTTTACTCTGGAGGAGGTCATAAGGGCAATTAGGGAGAGTGCGGCAGGGAAGGCACCAGGCCCGGACGGGGTACCGGCGGATGTCCACAGATCCAATATTGACCTGTGGGCTTCATTGCTAACGATGGTTCTAAATAGTAGTTCCACCCTTAAACTTATTCCTACGTGGTCAGATGCGATAGTGGTACCCATTTTTAAGAAGGGTAATAGGAACAAGCCTAGTTGCTATCGGCCTATTTCACTTCTCGACGCCTTACTGAAAATTGCGGGGAGAATTATTCTCAACAGACTTCAAACCTGGGCGAGTGAGGCAGGTTTTTTAACAAACTTACAATATGGTTTTCGTTCAGGCATGGGAACTATGGCAAAGGGACTGAACCTAGCCTTGATTATAGACAAATACACTAAAGCGAAGAGGGGGAAACTTTTTCTTACCTTTGTGGACCTGAGTTCAGCCTTTGATGGAGTTGACCATGGCATGTTGTGGAATACCTTAGAAGATCTTAAGGTGGACAGGGTTTTAATACTGTTCATAAAGGAAATGTGCAGGAATGCGGGGGCGAGGGTGCGTTATGGGAAGATGGGGGAGTGCTCGGCAAAATTTCCAATTGAAAAGGGTGTCAGATAGGGATGTATATTGGCCCCTTTTCTTTTTACACTTTATATTAATAGCCTGGGACAATACCTCATCAGAGACCAAAATGATTATCCGACAATTGGGGGCACCCCGTCCCTGTTTTACTCTATGCCGATGACGCGGTGATTATGTCAAGGACCCAATTAGGCCTCCAAAGAGCGGCAAATAGTTTTGTTACTTATATGAAAGAGAGGGGTCTAAGAGTAAACATAACTAAGACATACACCATGGACTGTGGTAAAAGTAGAGGTACGACATGCAACATCTTTACTGATAATAGAAAGGTAGAAAATACCGGTACCTTCTGTTATTTAGGTATTACCTTCGATAAAAAGGGAACATGGAAATCAGCTATCAAGGCCAGAAAATTGAATTTTAGTAGAGCCCTGGGGGCAGTCATGAGTTTTGCTAAAAAAATAGGAGGTAGACCTGTTCCAGAACTCTTCAAGGTTTATAAGGCCAAATGTGTTTCCACGGGGTTGTATGGGGCCGGTTTATGGGGCATCGAAGAACCAGACATTATAGAAATCTGTGAAAATGGTTTTATCCCTATCTTTTGAGAAGTTCCTATTTCTACTGCCACCTACAATTGCCATCAGGAATTGGGACTCTCTTATATATCGGATACCATCAAGATAGCCCCGCTACTATTGTGGCATAAGGTGTGGGCCACAGATGAGACAGGATTTAACAGAGACGTAATCTTGGACTGTCTCAAATTGGAAAGAGCTAAAGACATGGCGTGGCTTAACTACATAAAAATGATAACTAACGCCATTGGGCATCCTGCTTATTTTACAGACCCTAGCAGCCTGGTGGATATCTCGAGGAAAGATTTAAAAACACACTGCATGAAATACCTTGAAGATCAAAGATGGTCCAAAGAGAGTGTAAAACATTCTGTTATGGCGAATCATTTGATTTTGAGCCGCCTGGGTCTTCAACAATATTTGTTGTCAGTTCAAGATAGCTACAGCCGTATGCTTTTGGCCCGTTTCCGACTTGGCTCCTTTTATAGAATGGTTTGATTTCCGGTGACAAATGTTTGGTCCCCTCAAGCATCTGTATGCCCTGTGATGATGTGTCATTACAATCAACATTGCACTGCACTTTATTTTGTAAATATTTTTCTATACCCAGGCAGCGGTATCTTAGACCGATTCTTAAAAGTTGGAATATTAGATATTGCAGGGTAGCATTTTTGAGATTACAGATGTTGGAAACACCGGCAACGATCCTGGCTGTTAAAACTTATTTAAAGGCGATTATTAGGTCCCGGGCTACAATGTAACTTTTGTAATTTTTATCATGTTTTAATATTCTTTTTATAACTCTTTTAGCTGGTATTTTTAAAGAGAGATCATGGTAAATCACCTAAGAATATTGTGATGAAGTGTTTTTTTCTATAGTAATATATTTTTGTACTTGAATATTGATTATATGTCATGTATATACTTATATGATTTCCTTGTGATGAAATCGAATAAAGTAATTTTGATTGATTTGATTGATGAAAAAACAATACACCAGGAAATATAAAGACTAAGTAACATGAACTAAAGACCTTCAAAAATGGCAATAAGCTATAATGCTAATGAGGAAAAGTTAACAACGAACATATAAGACTGACATCTTAAAATACGCTTTCAAAGGAATGATTAAATCTAGATATATGGTACAGGAAAGTCATGTAACGTGTGAAGAGGAGGATCCTGAAGAATCCATATGAACTGTAGTATGCGCATTGATGAAGCTTTGCAAATGAACAGGATCTTCATATGTTGTTGTTTTGTTATTGCAGGTGACCTTAAAGAGACACGGGTGGAATAAACCATATCTGGCTCCCATGGAACGAAGGTCAGGTCTCAAGTTAAGAAAAGCTTTGCGTCTGGCTGCTGTAACCTTGGAATAATCTTGCGCAAATAATAAAGTGGATCCAGACCAAGAAATCCGTTGAATAGCTTTAGCAGCTGCCAGAACTTTGAGTAAGTCTGTATACTCTAGAAAATAGAGGATGACTCCTCTTGGTCGTTGTGAAGATGAAGTGTTAGTTGAAATTCGGCCTAGCCTATGGGCACGTTGTATGTTTAGTGCAGTGTCCTCTGGCAAGTGAAGAATTTTGGGGAGGAATGAGTTAAAAAATACAAGAGGATCTGTACCTTTGGCCCCTTCCGCCAAGCCATAAATACGCAGGTTATTTCTTCTGTTGCGATTTTCAAGGTCCTCAACTTGCTTTTGAAGTGTTGAGACCTGAGAATGCAGAAAGGTAACAGTTTGGGTGGTGTCATCAAAGGAGGAGCCGTGTTGTTCTACTACTGTAAGTCTTGTATCCAGTTGAGACCAATTGTCCGAAAGAGCTTGTAATATAGAGTTGGTTTCCTCCACAAAAGGTCTGAGGGCTCTTATTTCTTGTAGTAGTAACTCCATTGAGACTGGAGAAGCCGGTGTAGGTGGCGAGGGGGGGTCCTTTTTTAGGCGGTTCACGTTGGATTTTCCTGGTATCGCTTGCATAGGTTCCATTATTGAGTCAGTGTTCTCTGTGGTAGGTAATCCAGTATCCTCCAGTTTGGAAAATTCTGAGAAGAGCGTAGAATTTTTAATGAAGGAGCATTGTGGTTTAGGAGCGTTATGAAGGGATCCTTTCATTCTTCCCATGTACTTTGTAGTATGCAATGCAGATTTATCAAATGTTGTTTACAGGATTGGGAGGTAAATGGGTAAATTCAGTCTGAAAGAGACTTCACCTGCATGAAGTTGTGCGAGCTTGGTGAAAAATACGACACGCTATATGGCGTAAATCAGTAACTGCCTTGAATTGTCGAGAATCAATATAATTCCTGTTGCACTAAAAACATGTAAATTGCTCGATAAGCTGTGCCCCTTCACTTGGTTCACTCCATTGGAATTTATGCGTGAGAGAGGGAATTGGAGGGTGTTAGGTAATCCCCTATTCAGATAATTATGCAGGAGGTATAAAACATAGAGAGACCTTGCATAGTCCAGATATGTGGTGGAGCATTCATCAATTTTAGCTTGTAAGAAAAACAACAAAAGAAAAAAGAAGCATGCTCCTACTCAAAATGGCGGTCACAGTCTCATTGCCGCCGTATTTTTAAATTAGGCAGTTGTGGCATGACAAAATCCCATTAAAAGGGAGTTCTGAGAGTGTCATTTGCCAGGGAAGCTAGTACATTCGTGGCAGAAAAATGAAGAGAAAAAAACAAAGACATTCTCCTTCATGTATGTGGGGAAAAAACGCGCGTCTCAGAATTCAAAATGGCGGCAGCGTACCGCGATTATGCTGCGAGATGCTTTACCTCTCATTATGTCCTTGTTGCGCTATAAAAAGCTTCAGGCGCTGTCCTCTGTTAGCGTTCGCATTTTCCGATAGGCATTCCTGCGTGCAACTTTGCGCTGCGGGCCCTTTGAGCGCGATTCCGCCGCACCGGGACAGGAGCCTCACAGAGACGCCGCCATACTCGTTGGGCGCCTAGCCACGCCCCCCCAGCGTTAAGCCATTTACCGTGGCTTAACACTGCCTTGTGAATAGGCCTTCTTTCACGCTGTGTTTAGCGTGAAAGGGGTGTGCAGTGGGTGTTGTAGTGGGCGTTCCACCGCAACACCCATTGATATTTACGCTGCCCCCTATTCACAAGGGCAGCGTAAATAGTAGCTAACGCCAAACTTAAGACCAGGAAAACCCTTGTCTTAAGTTGGCGATACGAGGAGAAATGCTTTATTTCCCCTCGTTTTTGCTGCATTTTCCACGTGTACTGCCTTGTGCAGCACACATGGAAAATGCAAAATGCCATGGTTTGTATATGTACAGAAAGGTGTCCCTTCCTGTACATAAATAAACCTTTTTTTTTAAATGCCGTTTTGTAATTTACATTTGTGCTGCATGAAGCAGCACACATGTAAGTTACAAACTGGTATTTTAGGTTTGTTTATGTGCAGGAAGGGACACCTTCCTTTACATAAACAAACCTCCCTGCTTGCAGACACCCTTGCACTCTGGTGCAAGCATTCCTGCATTGGCGCTAAGTTGTGAAACTTAGTGCCAGCGCAGGGGGAAAAGCAAGGCTGCACCATGTCCTTGTGAATATGGTGCAGCCTTGCTTTTCCGAAGTGGCGGAGAGAGGCGTTAAGCCAAGAAGGCTAACACCTCTCTCCGCCACTTCCTTCTGAATATCCCCCTATATTGTTTGTGTGTGTGGTTGCCCTGTGCCATGCTGTATGCTGTTTGTGTGTTCGGGCCTACTGTACCATACACTATTCTCTTTGTGTATGAATGTCTCTTGTACCATTCTGTTTGCTGTTAGAATGTCAGGTTGTCCTGTACCACACTATGTTTGCGTGTGAGGTTGCCCTGTATGGTTATGGATGCTGTTTGTGTGCGAGGGTCTACTGACCCATACAATATTCTCTTTATATATGAAGGTCTCTTGTACCATGCTGTGTGCTGTTTGTGTGTGAGGTTCTACTGTATCACCCTGTCCAGTAACATTCTGTGTGCTGTTTCTGATTGTGGATGTTCTGTACCATGCTGTTTATGTGTGATGGCCTTATATATAATGCTGTACACTGTTTGTGTGTGAGGGTTTGCTGCCATCTTTGTTCTGTGTGAGGATCTCTTGTACTACGCTGTATGCTGTTTGCCTGTGGGGTTGTCCTGTACCATACTGTGTGCTATTTGTGTATGTGGTTGTCCTGTACCATGCGGTATGGTGTTTGTGTGAGGTTGTCCTGTAATGTGCTGTATGCTATTTGTCTGTGAGGGTCTCCTATATCATGCGGTATGCTATTTGTGAGTGAGGGTCTACTGTGCCATACGCTATTCTCTTTGTGTATGAGTGTGTCTCATACCACGTTGTGTGCTGTTTGTTTGTGAGGGTCTGCTCTATCACCCTGCCCTATAACACGCTGTATGCTGTTTCTGAGTGCACATGTTCTGTACCATGCTGTATGCTGTTTGTCTGTGAGGGTCTCCTATATCATAATGCATGCTCTTTTTTGTGAGAGTTTGCTGTAATGTGTTGCATGCTTTTTGTCTGGTAGTGTCTCCTATATCATGCTGCATGCTGTTTGCATGTGAGGATTTGCTGTATCGTGATGCATGCTTTTTGTGTGTGAGACTGCATTCTTTGTCCAGATGTGCAGAGTGAGTAAACGCCTCATTGGCTAGACCCCAAGTCTCTGTTGAAACAACTAAAGTCTATCATTTTCTGGTTTAAAGTGCTTTTGAGCAGAGTTTGACCTGTGAAAGGTTTGTAGACACTGAGAGGGGCCTCTCAAATGTGACATAGCCTGATATGCGATTGACAAGTCTCAGAAACACTGCCACATCTCGGGTCCAAGATGTGTTCGATGATCTCGGGATGCCCTGAGACTGACTATCTTATTGTTTGATCATTTTACTCAGCCATCGGCCAGCAGAAAAGTTCTTGTGAATCCACTCTAAATTGGCACATCAAAAGAGAATATTGTAACAGTCCTCCCTGTATGTCATTTCCCAGAATGTTATGGGGAGCCCCCACTCTTACTTCCATGCTGTAGGTACCCCTTTCTCTGTCTCAGTCAGAGAAATCCTATCAATAAATGCCCTTGGTCTTCTGTCCTAATGGGCATCATTTAAGTATTCAACATGGCACAGGAACCTGCATCCATGGCAGATAATCAGGATATCCGCATGAAAGGGGTTTAATTCAGAGTATTAATAAGTTCTTCTCCTAAAATCTTGGTTTGATGGATCCTCTGGACTAGCATTAGTCACGTATATTTAAGATATTTGATAATATGCTTCTGACAGTTGAACATGCATATTAAATATTGTCTTTCTGGTTAAAGAACAGCTAGCAATACAACATATTTTATTCTATGCATTGAGAAAGGTTCAGCTCATGCATCAGTGGCCCCTATATTGTGGGAATACCTTTATAGAGCTGTAACCCAAAACGCTGAGAAAGCCTTTAACAACAACAGAAGCAATAATGACCATTGCACTAAAAAAAAGGTGAATTTGCTCCATTTGCAATTTTTTTCAAAAGAATGTAAGTGTTGATACGAAGACTAACGACACACAATCTAATTGTTGATTGAAAGAAAGGCTAGCCACTGGAGAAAGCATTCAATTTAAGCTCTTTTCACTAAGATAGCCTCTTAAGGATGGATAGTTGATAATGAACATAATTTTTTAGGGCGAGCCTGAACAACGCATGTGCTGCTCTGCGAGGCTGTATTGGAGTATGGACTTGAAGCCCTGCCCACTCTCTCCCCATATTTGTCATTGGCTTGTGTCATTGTCCTTCGTAAATGCTGACTTCTGATTCATTAATAGGCTTGTTAGTCCCTCCGTAGTACCGTCTTGTCTTCATTTGTAACCTCCCATGACGACTGGTCCTTTTACTTCGGTACATGTCTTTAAGCATTATTTTCTTTAACGAGTTTCTCCTATTGCATGCACCACATGCTTTTCTGCAACCTTCAGTGTGCCATGCGCACTTTCACTTTTCAAGCAGCCCGGGACAATGGCGGCCGCTTCTTTGAAATGCAATAGGTCTCGCATTTGCAAGAGTTTGAGCTTTTGGCATTGTAAATGACAATGCCTTTTATATATGTGTTAATTATCAAAACAGATAAATAAAAGGCATTGTCATTTACAATGGCAATAGCTTAAACTCTTGCAAATGCTAGACCTATTGCATTGCAAATGCTTGTTTCACTTTAGAGATTGCTGTGCCGGAAAGGTCTGAATTAGGTGCACTTCTACTTAGGTGAGTGACAGATACATTTTATGGTAAGAAATAATTATTTACCATTCAAGGATATATTTGCTGATGCGCAAACCTAGTATGGCAGCTGGTGAAGTGAAGAATGTGTTTATTGTTAAAGCTTCCCCTCAGTATGATAGGACAAGTGGTCCTTTTGGAGATGATGGCTCTAGTACAACTGCTTTATTAGTTTCAGAATATGTCTCTCTATGTACCTAAAAGTACGTACACTTCTCCACAGAGGTAGATAAATAACAGGGTATCTGATAGATTTAAGGGTCAGAATGCCATTCTAGATTCTCAAACTGCTCTGAGAGAGAGAAGTGTATTTGTTACATGGCAGCCCAGCTGCAGTGGAAGGCAAGGGGAGGGCATACAGAGAGGGAACTATTAGACAGTAGCTTTATCTCAAAGAGTATGAGAGAACACCTTCGGTAGAGAAGGAGAGTGACTGGGTAGGTCAGGATAGCATGGAAAAGTGCTGAAGTTGAATTTTGAGTTGGGGCATGTGTCTTGCCACATGGTCTCCATGTGGACGAGTGAATGTTTTCAGAAGCCGGCAGAGAATATAAACGTGGTCCTCTGAAGGTAGGGAGGAATTGACCACACAGGGTAGTTAGATTTAAGGGTGCCAAGGTTATTGAAGAGCATATTATCCCCTCAGGCAATTTAATCGCAAAATAGACAAAGCGGACAAAGACATGCAACTCTATTCAAATCACTCCACACTTACACAGACTAGCTGGTGTTATGTAAAAGAAGAGTTCCTGTGCAAAATGTTATCTGCAACATGTTAAGTCCAGAGTAGGCGAAACATGGATGCCAGGCCTAGACAGAAATAATGGCTAGGAATTGGAAGAGACTGCAAACAGGTGAAGCCAGTCTTTAGGAATGTCGCATGTGAATCATGCAATTATACTGTGTGTGCAGGGGAGACCTCACCCTATTTATACTGCATAATATTTTAAAACTTCAGCTGATGTTTGCCTATCCAGTGGAGTAGCAGTGTACAAAACATTAAATAAAGTGAACAAAGTTTTATAAACTCTCAAAATACTGGCTTTCATTTAGTTTTTTGAGTTTCCTATTTTTTCTTTGCCTATTTTTTATTATTGGGTGAGTCTGTCTGTTAGTCAAAACAGTATAAAACTGCCTCTTTATATAGTGGACCAAAATGCGGTACACTGTGTAAAGAGTTCAGGCAACCCTTATTGGTTTACAGAGGCAAAAATGATAGCACTATATGCTCTCATTTGTGGTAGTGTGGGCAGACAGTTTAGGCTTATCAGAGGGTAGTGCTAAGCATTTGTTGTACTCACAGAGGCAATATATGAGATAAATCTAAGACCAATTTAGAAAAAAGAACTCATATTTTTATATAAAGTTGATACAAAGAACTTCGTTATCAAGTAAGTACTTTTTTAAATATAAATTTTGGTATGTAAGTAAATAGTTCACTTAAATGCGTCTTTATACAGCAATGCTTCTTTATAGGAGAAAAGGCATATGTTTCACACAGTTATTTTCAATCCGTTTCTGGGGGTCTCCTTCTGGATTTAGGATTGTAGGGGGCCAAGGTCCAAAGTACTGGTAGCAGTTACTCGTTACCTGCCCAGGGGAGTCTGGGTGCAGAGGTGCTGGTCGGGTTGGTAGCTGTGCGGTTGAAAGAAGGGGTGCCACCTAGAAACAGGCTACAAAGGGGGACTTGGAGACAAGTCCCGGAGCTCACAACAGGGGGCTTGGATCACAGGGGAACTGGGGATCGGTCTGGGTGCAGTAGGAGCCCGGATTGGACTCTGACGGGCACTCTTTGCTGTTAGGGGTCTGGTACCCTGGATATTGGTCCTGTGCGGCTCCGGTTGGTCCTGGTGTCCTCTCACTTAGTGGAGTGACAGATCTGACCCTCCGGAGTACAGTCTTCTTCCTAGGAGGCTGCTGCATTAGGCTGGCCAGGGAGTGGCAGCTCAGTAAACCATTTTCGGAGCCTGTAGACTGCAGGAGAGTAGCTCCTCTACTCCAAGGGAGCTTTCTGGCAATTTGTGAGGGGCTGGCAGTCTCCCAGGGTTCTTGGAAGCTGGTCAGCTGCAGGACGAGTTGCTGGTAATAGCTGTCGAGACTGGTGCAGGCAGGCGGGGTTTGGCGGCAAAAGCCCGCAGCAGTGTTTAGTTCTCACTTTTCTCATGGCTCTTCTTTGTCCTCTCTTCTTGATCCGTCAAATCTTAGTTCCTGGTGTCAGGTGTGCCACATAAATACACAATTTAGGGGCATTAAGAAGAGTGACAGGTAGTAGCCAAAGGGCTACTAAACTTAGGGCTACTAACTGTTAGGGTGTCTACACCCTAATGTCCAGGGTTATGCCCACTTCCTGTGGGAAGTGGGCAGAACCCTGACCCTGAGAGACTAATTCCGCCAAAACTAAGATAGCGCAATTCTAAAAGTCATGTTCACATCAGGTAGCCCACCTTAGAGGTGGTACTAGCCTGTGAGGGGAACATGCCTCATGACTAGCTAATCTTCCTGCCTTTCCTGTTGTCTGGGAAAGCCTTGGGTTGCATATCAAAGGTGGCAGAGGCCTTTGAAGACCTATGCCTTGATGTGCTGATTATTTAACTATCCTGCTTGGAGGAGGTGACACACCTTCGGCCAGAGCAGGCACTGTTTCTGCCGTAAGAGAGTGTGGGTTCTCACCTGAAGAGGGTCAGAAACCTGTCTGTGGTGGCAGGCTTGTCTATACCAGTTGAGAGTGCTGCAAGGAGGATATGTAGAAAGAGAAATCAGTGATGGAAAGCCTGGATAGGCACAGTGGGCACAAATCTGAATGGAAGCAGTAATGATAGAAAGGTGAGCTCACATGAGGATGTGCTTAATGTACCTAGCACTGACATGAAACGTTCTCAAGGACTGGATGCTGCAAAGGTCTGTTGGGTCCACTTCTTGATTGCCCGGGGAAAGGGAGACTCCTCCTAGAAGCCATGGTGCCACCCTGCACAGAATAGTATACACGAATGATCTCCTTAAGAGGGTCTCAGAAAGAAAGAAAAACTCATAAAAAGAATGAAAAATATTCATTGGCAATGTTATAGCTCTTTATTAAAGAAGAGGGCTTGAATTAAAGAAATAAGTTGGGCGCCTAGCCACGCCCCCCCAGCGTTAAGCCATTTACCGTGGCTTAACACTGCCTTGTGAATAGGCCTTCTTTCACGCTGTGTTTAGCGTGAAAGGGGTGTGCAGTGGGTGTTGTGGTGGGCGTTCCACCGCAACACCCATTGATATTTACGCTGCCCCCTATTCACAAGGGCAGCGTAAATAGTAGCTAACGCCAAACTTAAGACCAGGAAAACCCTTGTCTTAAGTTGGCGATACGAGGAGAAATGCTTTATTTCCCCTCGTTTTTGCTGCTTTTTCCATGTGTGCTGCCTTGTGCAGCACACATGGAAAATGCAAAATGCCATGGTTTGTATATGTACAGAAAGGTGTCCCTTCCTGTACATAAACAAACCTTTTTTTTTAAATGCCGTTTTGTAACTTACATGTGTGCTGCATGAAGCAGCACACATGTAAGTTACAAACTGGTATTTTAGGTTTGTTTATATGCAGGAAGGGACACCTTCCTTTACATAAACAAATCTCCCTGCTTGCAGACACCCTTGCACTCTGGTGCAAGCATTCCTGCGTTGGCGCTAAGTTGTGAAACTTAGTGTCATCGCAGGGGGAAAAGCAAGTCTGCACCATGTCCTTGTGAATATGGTGCAGCCTTGCTTTTCCGAAGTAGCGGAGAGAGGCGTTAAGCCAAGAAGGCTAACACCTCTCTCCGCCACTTCCTTCTGAATATCCCCCTATATTGTTTGTGTGTGAGGTTGCCCTGTGCCATGCTGTATGCTGTTTGTGTGTTCGGGTCTACTGTACTATACACTATTCTCTTTGTGTATGAATGTCTCTTGTACCATTCTGTTTGCTGTTAGAGTGTCAGGTTGTCCTGTACCACACTATGTTGTTTGCGTGTGAGGTTGCCCTGTATGGTTATGGATGCTGTTTGTGTGCGAGGGTCTACTGACCCATACAATATTCTCTTTATGTATGAAGGTCTCTTGTACCATGCTGTGTGCTGTTTGTGTGTGAGGTTCTACTGTATCACCCTGTCCTGTAACATTCTGTGTGCTGTTTCTGATTGTGGATGTTCTGTACCATGCTGTTTATGTGTGATGGCCTCTTATATCATGCTGTACACTGTTTGTGTGTGAGGGTTTGTTGCCATCTTTGTTCTGTGTGAGGATCTCTTGTACTACGCTGTATGCTGTTTGCCTGTGGGGTTGTCCTGTACCATACTGTGTGCTATTTGTGTATGTGGTTGTCCTGTACCATGCGGTATGGTGTTTGTGTGAGGTTGTCCTGTAATGTGCTGTATGCTATTTGTCTGTGAGGGTCTCCTATATCATGTGGTATGCTATTTGTGAGTGAGTGTCTACTGTGCCATATGCTATTCTCTTTGTGTATGAGTGTGTCTCATACCACCTTGTGTGCTGTTTGTGTGTGAGGGTCTGTTCTATCACACTGCCCTATAACACGCTGTATGCTGTTTCTGAGTGCACATGTTCTGTACCATACTGTATGCTGTTTGTCTTTGAGGGTCTCCTATATCATAATGCATGCTCTTTTTTGTGAGGGTTTGCAGTAACGTGTTGCATGCTTTTTGTCTGGTAGTGTCTCCTATATCATGCTGCATGATGTTTGCATGTGAGGATTTGCTGTGTCGTGTTGCATGCTCTTTGTGTGTGAGACTGCATTCTTTGTCCAGATGTGCAGAGTGAGTAAACGCCTCATTGGCTAGACCCCAAGTCTCTGTTGAAACAACTAAAGTCTATCATTTTCTGGTTTAAAGTGCTTTTGAGCAGAGTTTGACCTGTGAAAGGTTTGTAGACACTGAGAGGGGCCTCTCAAATGTGACATAGCCTGATATGCGATTGACAAGTCTCAGAAACACTGCCACATCTCGGGTCCAAGATGTGTTCGATGATCTCGGGATGCCCTCAGACTGACTATCTTATTATTTGATCATTTTACTCAGCCATCTGCCAGCAGAAAAGTTCTTGTGAATCCACTCTAAATTGGCACATCAACAGAGAATATTGTAACAGTCCTCCCTTTATGTCATTTCCCAGAATGTTATGGGGGATCCCCCACTCTTACTTCCATGCTGTAGATACCCCTTTCACTGTCTCAGTCAGAGAAATCCTATCAATAAATGCCCTTGGTCTTCCGTCCTAATGGGCATCATTTAAGTATCATGGCACAGGAACCTGCATCCATGGCAGATAATTAAGATATCCGCATGAAAGGGGTTTAATTCAGAGTATTAATTAGTTCTTGTCCTAAAATCTTGGTTTGATGGATCCTCTGGACTAGCATTAGTCACGTATATTTAAGATATTTGATAATATGCTTCTGACAGTTGAACATGCATATTAAATATTGTCTTTCTGGTTAAAGAACAGCTAGCAATACAACATATTTTATTCTATGCATTGAGAAAGGTTCAGCTCATGCATCAGTGGCCCCTATATTGTGGGAATACCTTTATAGAGCTGTAACCCAAAACGCTGAGAAAGCCTTTAACAACAACAGAAGCAATAATGACCATTGCACTGAAAAAAAGGTGAATTTGCTCCATTTGCAAATTTTTTCAAAAGCATGTAAGTGTTGATACGAAGACTAAAGATACACAATCTAATTGTTGATTGAGAGAAAGGCTAGCCACTGGAGAAAGCATTCAATTTAAGCTCTTTTCACTAAGATAGCCTCTTATAGATGGATAGTTGATAATGAACATAAATTTTTAGGGCGAGCCTAAACAACGCATGTGCTGCTCTGCGAGGCTGTATTGGAGTATGGACTTGAAGCCCTGCCCACTCTCTCCCCATATTTGTCATTGGCTTGTGTCATTGTCCTTCGTAAATGCTGACTTCTGATTCATTAATAGGCTTGTTAGTCCCTCCGTAGTACCGCCTTGTCTTCATTTGTAACCTCCCATGACGACTGGTCCTTTTACTTCGGTACATGTCTTTAAGCATTATTTTCTTTAACGAGTTTCTCCTATTGCATGCACGACATGCTTTTCTGCAACATTCAGTGTGCCATGCGCACTTTCACTTTCCAAGCAGCCCGGGACAATGGCGGCCGCTTCTTTGAAATGCAATAGGTCTCGCATTTACAAGAGTTTGAGCTTTTGGCATTGTAAATGACAATGCCTTTTATATATGTGTTAATTATCAAAACAGATAAATAAAAGGCATTGTCATTTACAATGGCAATAGCTTAAACTCTTGCAAATGCTAGACCTATTGCATTGCAAATGCTTGTTTCACTTTAGAAATTGCTGTGCCGGAAAGGTCTGAATTAGGTGCACTTCTACTTAGGTGAGTGACAGATACATTTTATGGTAAGAAATAATTATTTACCATTCAAGGATATATTTGCTGATGCGCAAACCTAGTATGGCAGCTGGTGAAGTGAAGAATGTGTTTATAGTTAAAGCTTCCCCTCAGTATGATAGGACAAGTGGTCCTTTTGGAGATGATGGCTCTAGTAGAACTGCTTTATTAGTTTCAGAATATGTCTCTCTATGTACCTAAAAGTATGTACACTTCTCCACAGAGGTAGATAAATAACAGGGTATCTGATAGATTTAAGGGTCAGAATGCCATTAAAGATTCTCAAACTGCTCTGAGAGAGAGAAGTGTATTTGTTACATGGCAGCCCAGCTGCAGTGGAAGGCAAGGGGAGGGCATACAGAGAGAGAACTATTAGACAGTAGCTTTATCTCAAAGAGTATGAGAGAACGCCTTCGGTAGGGAAGGAGAGTGACTGGGTAGGTCAGGATAGCATGGAAAAGTGCTGAAGTTGAATTTTGAGTTGGGGCATGTGTCTTGCCACATGGTCTCCATGTGGACGAGGGAATGTTTTCAGAAGCCGGCAAAGAATATAAACGTGGTCCTCTGAAGGTAGGGAGGAATTGACCACACAGGGTAGTTAGATTTAAGGGTGCCAAGGTTATTGAAGAGCATATTATCCCCTCAGGCAATTTAATCGCAATATAGACAAAGCGGACAAAGACATGCGACTCTATTCAAATCACTCCACACTTACACAGACTAGCTGGTGTTATGTAAAAGAAGAGTTCCTGTGCAAAATGTTTACTGCAACATGTTAAGTCCAGAGTAGGCGAAACATAGATGCCAGGCCTAGACAGAAATAATGGCTAGGAATTGGAAGAGAATGCAAACAGGTGAAGCCAGTCTTTAGGAATGTCGCATGTGAATCATGCAATTATACTGTTTGTGCAGGGGAGACCTCACCCTATTTATACTGTATAATATTTGAAAACTTCATCTGATGTTGCCTATCCAGTGGAGTAGCAGTGTACAAAACATTAAATAAAGTGAACAAAGTTTTATAAACTCTCAAAATACTGGCTTTCATTTAGTTTTTTGAGTTTCCTATTTTTTCTTTGCCTATTTTTTATTATTGGGTGAGTCTGTCTGTTAGTCAAAACAGTATAAAACTGCCTCTTTATATAGTGGACCAAAATGCGGTACACTGTGTAAAGAGTTCAGGCAACCCTTATTGGTTTACAGAGGCAAAAATGATAGCACTATATGCTCTCATTTGTGGTAGTGTGGGCAGACAGTTTAGGCTTATCAGAGGGTAGTGCTAAGCATTTGTTGTACTCACAGAGGCAATATATGAGATAAATCTAAGACCAATTTCGAAAAAAGAACTCATATTTTTATATAAAGTTGATACAAAGAACTTCGTTATCAAGTAACTACTTTTTGAAATATAAATGTTGATAGGTAAGTAAATAGTTCACTTAAATGCGTCTTTATACAGCAATGCTTCTTTATAGGAGAAAAGACATATGTTTCACACAGTTATTTTCAATCCGTTTCTGGGGGTCTCCTTCTGGATTTAGGATTGTAGGGGGCCAAGGTCCAAAGTACTGGTAGCAGTTACTCGTTACCTGCCCAGGGGAGTCTGGGTGCAGAGGTGCTGGTCGGGTTGGTAGCTGTGCGGTTGAAAGAAGGGGTGCCACCTAGAAACAGGCTACAAAGCGGGACTTGGAGACAAGTCCCGGAGCTCACAACAGGGGGCTTGGATCACAGGGGAACTGGGGATCGGTCTGGGTGCAGTGGGAGCCCGGATTGGACTCTGATGGGCACTCTTTGCTGTTAGGGGTCTGGTACCCTGGATATTGGTCCTGTGCGGCTCCGGTTGGTCCTGGTGTCCTCTCACTTAGTGGAGTGACAGATCTGACCCTCCGGAGTACAGTCTTCTTCCTAGGAGGCTGCTGCATTAGGCTGGCCAGGGAGTGGCAGCTCAGTAAACCATTTTCGGAGCCTGCAGACTGCAGGAGAGTAGCTCCTCTACTCCAAGGGAGCTTTCTGGCAATTTGTGAGGGGCTGGCAGTCTCCCAGGGTTCTTGGAAGCTGGTCAGCTGCAGGACGAGTTGCTGGTAATAGCTGTCGAGACTGGTGCAGGCAGGCGGGGTTTGGCGGTAAAAGCCCGCAGCAGTGTTTAGTTCTCACTTTTCTCATGGCCCTTCTTTGTCCTCTCTTCTTGATCCGTCAAATCTTAGTTCCTGGTGTCAGGTGTGCCACATAAATACACAATTTAGGGGCATTAAGAAGAGTGACAGGTAGTAGCCAAAGGGCTACTAAACTTAGGGCTACTAACTGTTAGGGTGTCTACACCCTAATATCCAGGGTTATGCCCACTTCCTGTGGGAAGTGGGCAGAACCCTGACCCTGAGAGACTAATTCTGCCAAAACTAAGATAGCGCAATTCTAAAAGTCATGTTCACATCAGGTAGCCCACCTTAGAGGTGGTACTAGCCTGTGAGGGGAACATGCCTCATGACTAGCTAATCTTCCTGCCTTTCCTGTTGTCTGGGAAAGCCTTGGGTTGCATATCAAAGGTGGCAGAGGCCTTTGAAGACCTCTGCCTTGATGTGCTGATCATTTAACTATCCTGCTTGGAGGAGGTGACACACCTTCGGCCAGAGCAGGCACTGTTTCTGCCGTAAGAGAGTGTGGGTTCTCACCTGAAGAGGGTCAGAAACCTGTCTGTGGTGGCAGGCTTGTCTATACCAGTTGAGAGTGCTGCAAGGAGGATATGTAGAAAGAGTAATCAGTGATGGAAAGCCTGGATAGGCACAGTGGGCACAAATCTGAATGGAAGCAGTGATGATAGAAAGGTGAGCTCACATGAGGATGTGCTTAATGTACCTAGCACTGACATGAAACGTTCTCAAGGACTGGATGCTGCAAAGGTCTGTTGGGTCCACTTCTTGATTGCCCGGGGAAAGGGAGACTTCTCCTAGAAGCCATGGTGCCACCCTGCACAGAATAGTATACACGAATGATCTCCTTAAGAGGGTCTCAGAAAGAAAGAAAAACTCATAAAAAGAATGAAAAATATTCATTGGCAATGTTATAGCTCTTTATTAAAGAAGAGGGCTTGAATTAAAGAAATAAGTTGGGCGCCTAGCCACGCCCCCCCAGCGTTAAGCCATTTACCGTGGCTTAACACTGCCTTGTGAATAGGCCTTCTTTCACGCTGTGTTTAGCGTGAAAGGGGTGTGCAGTGGGTGTTGTGGTGGGCGTTCCACCGCAACACCCATTGATATTTACGCTGCCCCCTATTCACAAGGGCAGCGTAAATAGTAGCTAACGCCAAACTTAAGACCAGGAAAACCCTTGTCTTAAGTTGGCGATACGAGGAGAAATGCTTTATTTCCCCTCGTTTTTGCTGCTTTTTCCATGTGTGCTGCCTTGTGCAGCACACATGGAAAATGCAAAATGCCATGGTTTGTATATGTACAGAAAGGTGTCCCTTCCTGTACATAAACAAACCTTTTTTTTTAAATGCCGTTTTGTAACTTACATGTGTGCTGCATGAAGCAGCACACATGTAAGTTACAAACTGGTATTTTAGGTTTGTTTATGTGCAGGAAGGGACACCTTCCTTTACATAAACAAATCTCCCTGCTTGCAGACACCCTTGCACTCTGGTGCAAGCATTCCTGCGTTGGCGCTAAGTTGTGAAACTTAGTGTCATCGCAGGGGGAAAAGCAAGTCTGCACCATGTCCTTGTGAATATGGTGCAGCCTTGCTTTTCCGAAGTAGCGGAGAGAGGCGTTAAGCCAAGAAGGCTAACACCTCTCTCCGCCACTTCCTTCTGAATATCCCCCTATATTGTTTGTGTGTGAGGTTGCCCTGTGCCATGCTGTATGCTGTTTGTGTGTTCGGGTCTACTGTACTATGCACTATTCTCTTTGTGTATGAATGTCTCTTGTACCATTCTGTTTGCTGTTAGAGTGTCAGGTTGTCCTGTACCACACTATGTTGTTTGCGTGTGAGGTTGCCCTGTATGGTTATGGATGCTGTTTGTGTGCGAGGGTCTACTGACCCATACAATATTCTCTTTATGTATGAAGGTCTCTTGTACCATGCTGTGTGCTGTTTGTGTGTGAGGTTCTACTGTATCACCCTGTCCTGTAACATTCTGTGTGCTGTTTCTGATTGTGGATGTTCTGTACCATGCTGTTTATGTGTGATGGCCTCTTATATCATGCTGTACACTGTTTGTGTGTGAGGGTTTGTTGCCATCTTTGTTCTGTGTGAGGATCTCTTGTACTACGCTGTATGCTGTTTGCCTGTGGGGTTGTCCTGTACCATACTGTGTGCTATTTGTGTATGTGGTTGTCCTGTACCATGCGGTATGGTGTTTGTGTGAGGTTGTCCTGTAATGTGCTGTATGCTATTTGTCTGTGAGGGTCTCCTATATCATGCGGTATGCTATTTGTGAGTGAGTGTCTACTGTGCCATATGCTATTCTCTTTGTGTATGAGTGTGTCTCATACCACCTTGTGTGCTGTTTGTGTGTGAGGGTCTGTTCTATCACACTGCCCTATAACACGCTGTATGCTGTTTCTGAGTGCACATGTTCTGTACCATACTGTATGCTGTTTGTCTTTGAGGGTCTCCTATATCATAATGCATGCTCTTTTTTGTGAGGGTTTGCAGTAACGTGTTGCATGCTTTTTGTCTGGTAGTGTCTCCTATATCATGCTGCATGATGTTTGCATGTGAGGATTTGCTGTGTCGTGTTGCATGCTCTTTGTGTGTGAGACTGCATTCTTTGTCCAGATGTGCAGAGTGAGTAAACGCCTCATTGGCTAGACCCCAAGTCTCTGTTGAAACAACTAAAGTCTATCATTTTCTGGTTTAAAGTGCTTTTGAGCAGAGTTTGACCTGTGAAAGGTTTGTAGACACTGAGAGGGGCCTCTCAAATGTGACATAGCCTGATATGCGATTGACAAGTCTCAGAAACACTGCCACATCTCGGGTCCAAGATGTGTTCGATGATCTCGGGATGCCCTCAGACTGACTATCTTATTATTTGATCATTTTACTCAGCCATCTGCCAGCAGAAAAGTTCTTGTGAATCCACTCTAAATTGGCACATCAACAGAGAATATTGTAACAGTCCTCCCTTTATGTCATTTCCCAGAATGTTATGGGGGATCCCCCACTCTTACTTCCATGCTGTAGATACCCCTTTCACTGTCTCAGTCAGAGAAATCCTATCAATAAATGCCCTTGGTCTTCCGTCCTAATGGGCATCATTTAAGTATCATGGCACAGGAACCTGCATCCATGGCAGATAATTAAGATATCCGCATGAAAGGGGTTTAATTCAGAGTATTAATTAGTTCTTGTCCTAAAATCTTGGTTTGATGGATCCTCTGGACTAGCATTAGTCACGTATATTTAAGATATTTGATAATATGCTTCTGACAGTTGAACATGCATATTAAATATTGTCTTTCTGGTTAAAGAACAGCTAGCAATACAACATATTTTATTCTATGCATTGAGAAAGGTTCAGCTCATGCATCAGTGGCCCCTATATTGTGGGAATACCTTTATAGAGCTGTAACCCAAAACGCTGAGAAAGCCTTTAACAACAACAGAAGCAATAATGACCATTGCACTGAAAAAAAGGTGAATTTGCTCCATTTGCAAATTTTTTCAAAAGCATGTAAGTGTTGATACGAAGACTAAAGATACACAATCTAATTGTTGATTGAGAGAAAGGCTAGCCACTGGAGAAAGCATTCAATTTAAGCTCTTTTCACTAAGATAGCCTCTTATAGATGGATAGTTGATAATGAACATAAATTTTTAGGGCGAGCCTAAACAACGCATGTGCTGCTCTGCGAGGCTGTATTGGAGTATGGACTTGAAGCCCTGCCCACTCTCTCCCCATATTTGTCATTGGCTTGTGTCATTGTCCTTCGTAAATGCTGACTTCTGATTCATTAATAGGCTTGTTAGTCCCTCCGTAGTACCGCCTTGTCTTCATTTGTAACCTCCCATGACGACTGGTCCTTTTACTTCGGTACATGTCTTTAAGCATTATTTTCTTTAACGAGTTTCTCCTATTGCATGCACGACATGCTTTTCTGCAACATTCAGTGTGCCATGCGCACTTTCACTTTCCAAGCAGCCCGGGACAATGGCGGCCGCTTCTTTGAAATGCAATAGGTCTCGCATTTACAAGAGTTTGAGCTTTTGGCATTGTAAATGACAATGCCTTTTATATATGTGTTAATTATCAAAACAGATAAATAAAAGGCATTGTCATTTACAATGGCAATAGCTTAAACTCTTGCAAATGCTAGACCTATTGCATTGCAAATGCTTGTTTCACTTTAGAAATTGCTGTGCCGGAAAGGTCTGAATTAGGTGCACTTCTACTTAGGTGAGTGACAGATACATTTTATGGTAAGAAATAATTATTTACCATTCAAGGATATATTTGCTGATGCGCAAACCTAGTATGGCAGCTGGTGAAGTGAAGAATGTGTTTATAGTTAAAGCTTCCCCTCAGTATGATAGGACAAGTGGTCCTTTTGGAGATGATGGCTCTAGTAGAACTGCTTTATTAGTTTCAGAATATGTCTCTCTATGTACCTAAAAGTATGTACACTTCTCCACAGAGGTAGATAAATAACAGGGTATCTGATAGATTTAAGGGTCAGAATGCCATTAAAGATTCTCAAACTGCTCTGAGAGAGAGAAGTGTATTTGTTACATGGCAGCCCAGCTGCAGTGGAAGGCAAGGGGAGGGCATACAGAGAGAGAACTATTAGACAGTAGCTTTATCTCAAAGAGTATGAGAGAACGCCTTCGGTAGGGAAGGAGAGTGACTGGGTAGGTCAGGATAGCATGGAAAAGTGCTGAAGTTGAATTTTGAGTTGGGGCATGTGTCTTGCCACATGGTCTCCATGTGGACGAGGGAATGTTTTCAGAAGCCGGCAAAGAATATAAACGTGGTCCTCTGAAGGTAGGGAGGAATTGACCACACAGGGTAGTTAGATTTAAGGGTGCCAAGGTTATTGAAGAGCATATTATCCCCTCAGGCAATTTAATCGCAATATAGACAAAGCGGACAAAGACATGCGACTCTATTCAAATCACTCCACACTTACACAGACTAGCTGGTGTTATGTAAAAGAAGAGTTCCTGTGCAAAATGTTTACTGCAACATGTTAAGTCCAGAGTAGGCGAAACATAGATGCCAGGCCTAGACAGAAATAATGGCTAGGAATTGGAAGAGAATGCAAACAGGTGAAGCCAGTCTTTAGGAATGTCGCATGTGAATCATGCAATTATACTGTTTGTGCAGGGGAGACCTCACCCTATTTATACTGTATAATATTTGAAAACTTCATCTGATGTTGCCTATCCAGTGGAGTAGCAGTGTACAAAACATTAAATAAAGTGAACAAAGTTTTATAAACTCTCAAAATACTGGCTTTCATTTAGTTTTTTGAGTTTCCTATTTTTTCTTTGCCTATTTTTTATTATTGGGTGAGTCTGTCTGTTAGTCAAAACAGTATAAAACTGCCTCTTTATATAGTGGACCAAAATGCGGTACACTGTGTAAAGAGTTCAGGCAACCCTTATTGGTTTACAGAGGCAAAAATGATAGCACTATATGCTCTCATTTGTGGTAGTGTGGGCAGACAGTTTAGGCTTATCAGAGGGTAGTGCTAAGCATTTGTTGTACTCACAGAGGCAATATATGAGATAAATCTAAGACCAATTTCGAAAAAAGAACTCATATTTTTATATAAAGTTGATACAAAGAACTTCGTTATCAAGTAACTACTTTTTGAAATATAAATGTTGATAGGTAAGTAAATAGTTCACTTAAATGCGTCTTTATACAGCAATGCTTCTTTATAGGAGAAAAGACATATGTTTCACACAGTTATTTTCAATCCGTTTCTGGGGGTCTCCTTCTGGATTTAGGATTGTAGGGGGCCAAGGTCCAAAGTACTGGTAGCAGTTACTCGTTACCTGCCCAGGGGAGTCTGGGTGCAGAGGTGCTGGTCGGGTTGGTAGCTGTGCGGTTGAAAGAAGGGGTGCCACCTAGAAACAGGCTACAAAGCGGGACTTGGAGACAAGTCCCGGAGCTCACAACAGGGGGCTTGGATCACAGGGGAACTGGGGATCGGTCTGGGTGCAGTGGGAGCCCGGATTGGACTCTGATGGGCACTCTTTGCTGTTAGGGGTCTGGTACCCTGGATATTGGTCCTGTGCGGCTCCGGTTGGTCCTGGTGTCCTCTCACTTAGTGGAGTGACAGATCTGACCCTCCGGAGTACAGTCTTCTTCCTAGGAGGCTGCTGCATTAGGCTGGCCAGGGAGTGGCAGCTCAGTAAACCATTTTCGGAGCCTGCAGACTGCAGGAGAGTAGCTCCTCTACTCCAAGGGAGCTTTCTGGCAATTTGTGAGGGGCTGGCAGTCTCCCAGGGTTCTTGGAAGCTGGTCAGCTGCAGGACGAGTTGCTGGTAATAGCTGTCGAGACTGGTGCAGGCAGGCGGGGTTTGGCGGTAAAAGCCCGCAGCAGTGTTTAGTTCTCACTTTTCTCATGGCCCTTCTTTGTCCTCTCTTCTTGATCCGTCAAATCTTAGTTCCTGGTGTCAGGTGTGCCACATAAATACACAATTTAGGGGCATTAAGAAGAGTGACAGGTAGTAGCCAAAGGGCTACTAAACTTAGGGCTACTAACTGTTAGGGTGTCTACACCCTAATATCCAGGGTTATGCCCACTTCCTGTGGGAAGTGGGCAGAACCCTGACCCTGAGAGACTAATTCCGCCAAAACTAAGATAGCGCAATTCTAAAAGTCATGTTCACATCAGGTAGCCCACCTTAGAGGTGGTACTAGCCTGTGAGGGGAACATGCCTCATGACTAGCTAATCTTCCTGCCTTTCCTGTTGTCTGGGAAAGCCTTGGGTTGCATATCAAAGGTGGCAGAGGCCTTTGAAGACCTCTGCCTTGATGTGCTGATCATTTAACTATCCTGCTTGGAGGAGGTGACACACCTTCGGCCAGAGCAGGCACTGTTTCTGCCGTAAGAGAGTGTGGGTTCTCACCTGAAGAGGGTCAGAAACCTGTCTGTTGTGGCAGGCTTGTCTATACCAGTTGAGAGTGCTGCAAGGAGGATATGTAGAAAGAGTAATCAGTGATGGAAAGCCTGGATAGGCACAGTGGGCACAAATCTGAATGGAAGCAGTAATGATAGAAAGGTGAGCTCACATGAGGATGTGCTTAATGTACCTAGCACTGACATGAAACGTTCTCAAGGACTGGATGCTGCAAAGGTCTGTTGGGTCCACTTCTTGATTGCCCGGGGAAAGGGAGACTTCTCCTAGAAGCCATGGTGCCACCCTGCACAGAATAGTATACACGAATGATCTCCTTAAGAGGGTCTCAGAAAGAAAGAAAAACTCATAAAAAGAATGAAAAATATTCATTGGCAATGTTATAGCTCTTTATTAAAGAAGAGGGCTTGAATTAAAGAAATAAGTTGGGCGCCTAGCCACGCCCCCCCAGCGTTAAGCCATTTACCGTGGCTTAACACTGCCTTGTGAATAGGCCTTCTTTCACGCTGTGTTTAGCGTGAAAGGGGTGTGCAGTGGGTGTTGTGGTGGGCGTTCCACCGCAACACCCATTGATATTTACGCTGCCCCCTATTCACAAGGGCAGCGTAAATAGTAGCTAACGCCAAACTTAAGACCAGGAAAACCCTTGTCTTAAGTTGGCGATACGAGGAGAAATGCTTTATTTCCCCTCGTTTTTGCTGCTTTTTCCATGTGTGCTGCCTTGTGCAGCACACATGGAAAATGCAAAATGCCATGGTTTGTATATGTACAGAAAGGTGTCCCTTCCTGTACATAAACAAACCTTTTTTTTTAAATGCCGTTTTGTAACTTACATGTGTGCTGCATGAAGCAGCACACATGTAAGTTACAAACTGGTATTTTAGGTTTGTTTATGTGCAGGAAGGGACACCTTCCTTTACATAAACAAATCTCCCTGCTTGCAGACACCCTTGCACTCTGGTGCAAGCATTCCTGCGTTGGCGCTAAGTTGTGAAACTTAGTGTCATCGCAGGGGGAAAAGCAAGGCTGCACCATGTCCTTGTGAATATGGTGCAGCCTTGCTTTTCCGAAGTGGCGGAGAGAGGCGTTAAGCCAAGAAGGCTAACACCTCTCTCCGCCACTTCCTTCTGAATATCCCCCTATATTGTTTGTGTGTGAGGTTGCCCTGTGCCATGCTGTATGCTGTTTGTGTGTTCGGGTCTACTGTACCATACACTATTCTCTTTGTGTATGAATGTCTCTTGTACCATTCTGTTTGCTGTTAGAGTGTCAGGTTGTCCTGTACCACACTATGTTGTTTGCGTGTGAGTTTGCCCTGTATGGTTATGGATGCTGTTTGTGTGCGAGGGTCTACTGACCCATACAATATTCTCTTTATGTATGAAGGTCTCTTGTACCATGCTGTGTGCTGTTTGTGTGTGAGGTTCTACTGTATCACCCTGTCCTGTAACATTCTGTGTGCTGTTTCTGATTGTGGATGTTCTGTACCATGCTGTTTATGTGTGATGGCCTCTTATATCATGCTGTACACTGTTTGTGTGTGAGGGTTTGTTGCCATCTTTGTTCTGTGTGAGGATCTCTTGTACTACGCTGTATGCTGTTTGCCTGTGGGGTTGTCCTGTACCATACTGTGTGCTATTTGTGTATGTGGTTGTCCTGTACCATGCGGTATGGTGTTTGTGTGAGGTTGTCCTGTAATGTGCTGTATGCTATTTGTCTGTGAGGGTCTCCTATATCATGCGGTATGCTATTTGTGAGTGAGTGTCTACTGTGCCATATGCTATTCTCTTTGTGTATGAGTGTGTCTCATACCACCTTGTGTGCTGTTTGTGTGTGAGGGTCTGTTCTATCACACTGCCCTATAACACGCTGTATGCTGTTTCTGAGTGCACATGTTCTGTACCATACTGTATGCTGTTTGTCTTTGAGGGTCTCCTATATCATAATGCATGCTCTTTTTTGTGAGGGTTTGCAGTAACGTGTTGCATGCTTTTTGTCTGGTAGTGTCTCCTATATCATGCTGCATGATGTTTGCATGTGAGGATTTGCTGTGTCGTGTTGCATGCTCTTTGTGTGTGAGACTGCATTCTTTGTCCAGATGTGCAGAGTGAGTAAACGCCTCATTGGCTAGACCCCAAGTCTCTGTTGAAACAACTAAAGTCTATCATTTTCTGGTTTAAAGTGCTTTTGAGCAGAGTTTGACCTGTGAAAGGTTTGTAGACACTGAGAGGGGCCTCTCAAATGTGACATAGCCTGATATGCGATTGACAAGTCTCAGAAACACTGCCACATCTCGGGTCCAAGATGTGTTCGATGATCTCGGGATGCCCTCAGACTGACTATCTTATTGTTTGATCATTTTACTCAGCCATCTGCCAGCAGAAAAGTTCTTCTGAATCCACTCTAAATTGGCACATCAAAAGAGAATATTGTAACAGTCCTCCCTTTATGTCATTTCCCAGAATGTTATGGGGGATCCCCCACTCTTACTTCCATGCTGTAGATACCCCTTTCACTGTCTCAGTCAGAGAAATCCTATCAATAAATGCCCTTGGTCTTCCGTCCTAATGGGCATCATTTAAGTATTCAACATGGCACAGGAACCTGCATCCATGGCAGATAATTAAGATATCCGCATGAAAGGGGTTTAATTCAGAGTATTAATTAGTTCTTGTCCTAAAATCTTGGTTTGATGGATCCTCTGGACTAGCATTAGTCACGTATATTTAAGATATTTGTTTTTTTTTTAAAAACCTTTATTCGTATAATTCAGATACACAGCTATTCAGCCGACAACCCGGAGGTTCGGCAGCTCGTCAATCAACACGTGCAGTCATCTATAGCTCTCCTGCAGGATAAAAACAAAGGTTCCATTTTTGAAAATGAACACAACTAGCAAGGCAATATACATTATAAGTTCGCGTCAGTTCCCAACGAGGGGGTGGCCCCATTTCCAACATCAGATCAAGCCACCGATTGAGAGGAGGAGGGAGAAGCAGAGGCGCTAACATTCTAACGGAGGTGCATCAGAAAGACCCAGATCGGAAGTGAGGCTAGGGGGAAAGTTGCTCCTCTAGTGGTTCAGTGGCAGGAGGCAAACATATGTACCCCCTATACTGGTTCCAACCTCCCCATACCTTATGCCATTTCTTGGGCCTCCCCCGCGCACTATAGACCGTTTTCTCCCGGAACATGCACCAGTCCAAGTTGTCCTTCCACGCATCCAGGGTGGGCGGGCTAGGGGATCCCCACAATCTTGCAATATCTCGCTTAGCCACCATATTACCTAGGGTCACCCATTGAGTCTGCGCAGCGTCGTAGTCTGTAGGACCCCACACATTCAAAAGACAACGCCGCGCCTCTGGGTGCAATACAATACCCGTGACCTCCTGCATCACATCATGAATCCGCTTCCATAGTTCTGCAATCACACCGCACTCCCATATAATGTGCAGAAAGGTGCCCACCGTCCCACAACCCCTCTTACACAGCCCGTCCTCGGAGAAACCCATATGGACCAATCGGGGCCCAGTGACATAGACCCTGTGGAGTACCTTAAGCTAGACCAGCCGCAACCTGGCGGGGATTGCGACCTCCTTAGGAGAGGAGACCGCATACTGCCAATCCTCATCGTCCAGCTCGAGGCCATCTCTAGTCCACTGGTCCCGCACCCCCAGGAGGAGGTCGGTCCGAACGTTCACAAGCTTTTTGTAGATTAGGGAGATTGTGCTCTCCGGCATATGGCCGTCCAGGATCCGATCCTCCAATGGAGAGGACTCAGGCACCTTTTCCCCCTCAACGAGGACCGACTGAGGCGCATGGCGCACCTGCGCGTACCGGAAGTACTCCGTGCCCTCGAGCGCATATTCCGTCCGCAGCTCATCAAACGACTTAATCCGCCCCTTGGTCAGCATGTCCCCCACCCTGGAGATGCCTATCAGATCCCATTTGTCGAATCCCTTAGAGTGCCAGAGTTTCCCCAGCATGTCTGAGTCATACAACGGAGTGGCGAGGGTGAGCCTATCCTTCCATCCCAGGGAGTTCGTGACTGTCTTCCACACGTGCACCGCCACCCCGGTCGGCCCTGAGAGGGACCCAGCCGGTGGCCTCGAATAAAGTGCTCTATAGTAGCCACCACCCCTCAGCAACCACCGGTCCATAGCAAAGCCAGGGCTAAGCGCCGGACCGTAGACTCCGTGATTGATCACGCTCAGTTGGGAGGCCCAATAGTATCTTCGGATGTCGGGAAGCGCGATACCCCCGTCATACCAAGGGAGAGTTAATTTTGCTATCGCTATACGCGGGCGGCCGTCCCACAGCAGCGAACGCTGTAGACTCTCAACCTCCCGAAAGTAGCTGGCCGGAACCAGCTCCTGGGTGTTCTGCAGGGCATAGAGAAAACGGGGAAGAGACATCATTTTGAATAGCACCGCACGGCCAAGGAGGGAAAGCGGCAGCCGCCGCCAACCCGCCACGTCCCGCCGCAGGCGCGCCAACGGAGGGAGCAGGTTCCTCTCATACCGTACCGTTGGGTCGGCAGAGATATAGATCCCCAGATACAGGAAACCCTCCCAGGCGATCTGGATCGGGCAATTCCGCGGGGGAACCGGGACATCTCCACACAGGGCATACAGATACGACTTACCCCAGTTAATGGTTAGCCCCGAATTCCTCCCAAAGGAAGTCAATATGTCGCAGACAACTATAAGGGACTTCCGGGGTGAAGTGAGATAGAGCAGAATATCGTCGGCATAGAGGGAAATGCGGTCTTCGTGGTCAGGGGACCATCGAATCCCCCTCACATCTGGGTGCCATCGTATCCAGGCCGCCAGCGGTTCAAGGGCGAGAGCGAACAACAGCGGCGATAGAGGACAACCCTGCCTGGTACCCCTCCCCAGGTCGAAGGGACGGGACGCCCTACCATTAACTGCGACTTTGGCGAGAGGTCCTTCGTATAGTAGCCTTACCCAGCCCACAAATCCGGGCCCAAAGCCGAATTTCGCAAGCGTAGCCCACAGGTATGCCCACTCTACCGTGTCGAATGCCATCGTTGCGTCGAGCGCAGCCACCATGGCCGGCTCCCGCATCGTCCCCACCCTTGCGATCACTCCGTGAATGCGCCTAAGATTCAACGCGGTGTTACGATGCGGGATGAAGCCAGATTGGTCAGGGTGGATCAGATCACCGACCACCCTGACCAGCCAGTTCGCGAGGATTTTGGCAAGGATCTTCGGCTCAGCATTAAGGAGCGAGATCGGCCTGTATGAGCTGCACCGGTTCCTGGGCTTGCCATCTTTATGGATGACCACGATCGTTGCCAGGCGCTGGTCAGCCGGGAGGCATCCTGCCTCCCGCGCCTCCACAAACATAGCCCGCAAATGCGGAGCAATCTTGTCCGGTCGGAGTTTGTAAAGCTCAATTGGCAGGCCATTCGGACCCGAGGCCTTGCCCGGGCGCAAAGAACGGATAGCCCCCGCAATCTCGTCGACTGTAATGTCGCCATCAAGATCATCTCTGTCTATGTCGGAGAGGCAAGGCAGGGCAATATCGCGCAGGAGCTCACATGAATCCTCCACTGGCTTGTCCGACACGGAGGTATAGACCGTGTGGAAATAATCTGCGAAGCACTGGACTATGCCATCCGGCTCCGTAACCATAACTCCATCCTCCGTCACAAGGTCCGGCACAACACGATTGACCCGCTCCTTTTTATCCAGCCACGCGATCAACTTCCCGGCCTTGTCCCCGACGTCGTACAGACGGCCCCGCTGTTCCCTACTCAGGGCTTTGGCCGCATCCGTCACGAGGGCCCTGTACTCCGATTGTTTGAGGCTCAACTTGTGCAGCGCCTCCGCCGTGACCTCCCCCTCCAGAGCCAACTCTAGATCCGCGATCTCCGCCTCAAGCTGAGCGACCTCCGCGTCTCTCCGACGCTTGGCCGCTGTTATCAAGGAGAGGGCCTCGCCCCTAATCACTGTTTTGAAAGCTTCCCACAGGGACACCGCCGACGTGACCGAACCGAGGTTTTCTTGAAAGTAACGGTCGACCGCCTTCAGTACCGCACTACGTGTCGCAGGGTCCCTGAAATACCACGGGTTAATTGGGGCCACCCTACCACCCACTCCTCTGCCAACTTCCATACAGATCCACACCGGGGAATGGTCGGAAATACCTCGTGCCATGTGCCTGGCCTCAGAGACAAAGGAGGCGTGCGCAGCTAGGGTGAGGACATAATCAATTCTGGAGAGACTGCCATGCGCCCCTGAATGGAAAGTATATTGTCGTTGTGTGGGATGCAACAGTCTCCAACAATCAACCAGCCCAAGGGTATCTATAAAATCAGGAAGCCACTTCTGAGCCCCCCCCGAACTCCTCTGCGGGTGTCTGTCGAGCAGGCCGGAGCCAACCGCATTGAAGTCGCCACCCACCACCAACATGCCCTCTGGGAGATCCAACAATGTCCTCTCTAAGTCCGCTAGTGTGGAGGGCTGCAGTGCAGGGGGGACATAAACCGACACCAGGACCAGGGTCCTGCCCTCCCACCGCCCCGCTACTGCCGCATAGCGTCCCCTATCGTCAAGAATAGTGGAGTCAACCTCGAAGGGCAGCGAGGACCTGACTAGTATTCCCGCCCCTCTAGAACCCGAGGAAAACCCGGAATGTGCAACAAATTTATAGCCTTTACGATTGAGTGCATAGCACGTGTTACCAATCAAATGCGTCTCTTGCAAAAAGACAATATCAGGGGTACATCTCTTCAGAAATTGCAGGACAATCCCACGCTTAATACGATCCCCCAAGCCATTTACATTCCAACTGAGTATTTTTAGGCCCCTACCCCCCATCCCAACATGTAAGGAGACCACCACCCCCCGCGTGGAACCAGACCCGAGTCACAGAAGCTTGCATCTTTACGCCTTGCATAACAAAAAACAACAACAACCCCAACAACAACCCCCATCCACCCCCCACCCTGCACCCCTGCGTAAGCTCTAAAGTGCCCCCCAACTTGCAGTGTGCCTGTCGCCCCATGTAACGGCTACTCTACGAAAAGAACCCCAGAGGAGGAAAAAGCTCCCATACTGCCCCCGCTACCCCCCGGAATATCCACCTCCCGGAGGAACCGGAGTCCTAGTACGTAAGTCCTGGCTCAGTGTTCATCCCCACCACCATCTGTGCCACCAGAACGTTCCATGCCAGTCCGTCCTTGGGGCAATGTGTCCAGCCAGTCTCCGACCATGTCAGGCGACTCAAAGAAGAAAGTCCGCTCTTCGAACACCACCCGCAACCTGGCCGGGAAGAGCATGGCATATTTTAGTCCCATCTCACGTAGTCTTCTCTTGACCGCCAGGAAGCCTTGCCGCTGCTTCTGCACCATCTGAGTAAAGTCCGGGTAGAAACTTACAGTAGTGTTCTGGAATGGCAGCGGGCCGGCCACCCGCGATGCTTGCAGAATGACATCTCGGTCCCTGAAGTTAAAAATCCTGGCGACAATCGGCCTCGGAGGGGCCCCCACCTTGGGCCTCCCGCCAGGGACTCTATGGGCCCGCTCGACAGTAAAGAACTTACTGAGGCCTTTGGGCGCCAGATGGTTCACCACCAGGTCTTCCACGAACAGGTCCACCGACTGCTCCTCCGAATTTTCCGGGACCCCAATGATGCGCACGTTATTGCGCCTTGCACGGCCTTCGAACTCTTCCAACCGTCGGGCAAAGTGCTCATTTGCCGTCCGAAGGGTACGGACTTCCTGCTGAAGGCCGGAGACGTCTCCCAGGAGGCCGGCAGTCTTGAGATCCAAGGACTGAACCCGCTCATTAGTTTTCCCCAGGTCTGCCCGAATCAGATTGACATCAATCGATATGGCATCCACTTTATGTGCCAGGGTCTCAAATTGCTGCCCAATCGAGGACTTCATCCCTTCGATGGCCCCCATGATATCTTGCAGGGTTAGTTCTGCGGAGGGAGGTGTCGCGTCTTTCGCGGCCTCCAGTATCGGGCCCGATCCACCCGGTGACCCTTTCTGATGGGCATAACGGTCCATGATGTTAGTCTGGGTGTAGCTGCCCCGCCTGGTACTCTTGGGCTTCTGTTTGTCGGCGTCCGATTTGGTCGACATCGCAATCTGCCGTGTAGACAATCTCCTTGCCCACACAGAGTAAACAACCATGCAACCAGTGGCTGGCACTACGCACGCCCCGTCCCGGGCGCTGCAGAGACTGGAAGGCGAAAGTGAAAGTGAAAGTGAAAACACCTTCCCTCCGCCGACTCTTCCCCAGCCCGGCCGCTGTTGTTCAATTAGTGCACGGGCACTGTGCCAACGCAAGTCCCGGGCACCGTGCAGGGAGTAGGCCACAAACTTCCAGGCGGTACAACTTCGGTCTCCGGTGGGCGATTTCGATCCGGACAGCGGCTCTCGCCTCAGCAACAACTCCCCTCCAATATTCCGGGCATCAAAAGCAGGATAGTAGACAGGATAGCTGCCGGAGGGAGCGAGGGTCTCGGGAGCTCTAGGCTCACGCGGCCATCTTGATCACGCGCTAAGCTCCTCCCCCATATTTAAGATATTTGATAATATGCTTCTGACAGTTGAACATGCATATTAAATATTGTCTTTCTGGTTAAAGAACAGCTAGCAATACAACATATTTTATTCTATGCATTGAGAAAGGTTCAGCTCATGCATCAGTGGCCCCTATATTGTGGGAATACCTTTATAGAGCTGTAACCCAAAACGCTGAGAAAGCCTTTAACAACAACAGAAGCAATAATGACCATTGCACTGAAAAAAAGGTGAATTTGCTCCATTTGCAAATTTTTTCAAAAGAATGTAAGTGTTGATACGAAGACTAAAGACACACAATCTAATTGTTGATTGAGAGAAAGGCTAGCCACTGGAGAAAGCATTCAATTTAAGCTCTTTTCACTAAGATAGCCTCTTATAGATGGATAGTTGATAATGAACATAAATTTTTAGGGCGAGCCTAAACAACGCATGTGCTGCTCTGCGAGGCTGTATTGGAGTATGGACTTGAAGCCCTGCCCACTCTCTCCCCATATTTGTCATTGGCTTGTGTCATTGTCGTTCGTAAATGCTGACTTCTGATTCATTAATAGGCTTGTTAGTCCCTCCGTAGTACCGCCTTGTCTTCATTTGTAACCTCCCATGACGACTGGTCCTTTTACTTCGGTACATGTCTTTAAGCATTATTTTCTTTAACGAGTTTCTCCTATTGCATGCACGACATGCTTTTCTGCAACATTCAGTGTGCCATGCGCACTTTCACTTTCCAAGCAGCCCGGGACAATGGCGGCCGCTTCTTTGAAATGCAATAGGTCTCGCATTTACAAGAGTTTGAGCTTTTGGCATTGTAAATGACAATGCCTTTTATATATGTGTTAATTATCAAAACAGATAAATAAAAGGCATTGTCATTTACAATGGCAATAGCTTAAACTCTTGCAAATGCTAGACCTATTGCATTGCAAATGCTTGTTTCACTTTAGAAATTGCTGTGCCGGAAAGGTCTGAATTAGGTGCACTTCTACTTAGGTGAGTGACAGATACATTTTATGGTAAGAAATAATTATTTACCATTCAAGGATATATTTGCTGATGCGCAAACCTAGTATGGCAGCTGGTGAAGTGAAGAATGTGTTTATAGTTAAAGCTTCCCCTCAGTATGATAGGACAAGTGGTCCTTTTGGAGATGATGGCTCTAGTACAACTGCTTTATTAGTTTCAGAATATGTCTCTCTATGTACCTAAAAGTATGTACACTTCTCCACAGAGGTAGATAAATAACAGGGTATCTGATAGATTTAAGGGTCAGAATGCCATTAAAGATTCTCAAACTGCTCTGAGAGAGAGAAGTGTATTTGTTACATGGCAGCCCAGCTGCAGTGGAAGGCAAGGGGAGGGCATACAGAGAGAGAACTATTAGACAGTAGCTTTATCTCAAAGAGTATGAGAGAACGCCTTCGGTAGGGAAGGAGAGTGACTGGGTAGGTCAGGATAGCATGGAAAAGTGCTGAAGTTGAATTTTGAGTTGGGGCATGTGTCTTGCCACATGGTCTCCATGTGGACGAGTGAATGTTTTCAGAAGCCGGCAGAGAATATAAACGTGGTCCTCTGAAGGTAGGGAAGAATTGACCACACAGGGTAGTTAGATTTAAGGGTGCCAAGGTTATTGAAGAGCATATTATCCCCTCAGGCAATTTAATCGCAATATAGACAAAGCGGACAAAGACATGCGACTCTATTCAAATCACTCCACACTTACACAGACTAGCTGGTGTTATGTAAAAGAAGAGTTCCTGTGCAAAATGTTTACTGCAACATGTTAAGTCCAGAGTAGGCGAAACATAGATGCCAGGCCTAGACAGAAATAATGGCTAGGAATTGGAAGAGAATGCAAACAGGTGAAGCCAGTCTTTAGGAATGTCGCATGTGAATCATGCAATTATACTGTTTGTGCAGGGGAGACCTCACCCTATTTATACTGTATAATATTTGAAAACTTCATCTGATGTTGCCTATCCAGTGGAGTAGCAGTGTACAAAACATTAAATAAAGTGAACAAAGTTTTATAAACTCTCAAAATACTGGCTTTCATTTAGTTTTTTGAGTTTCCTATTTTTTCTTTGCCTATTTTTTATTATTGGGTGAGTCTGTCTGTTAGTCAAAACAGTATAAAACTGCCTCTTTATATAGTGGACCAAAATGCGGTACACTGTGTAAAGAGTTCAGGCAACCCTTATTGGTTTACAGAGGCAAAAATGATAGCACTATATGCTCTCATTTGTGGTAGTGTGGGCAGACAGTTTAGGCTTATCAGAGGGTAGTGCTAAGCATTTGTTGTACTCACAGAGGCAATATATGAGATAAATCTAAGACCAATTTAGAAAAAAGAACTCATATTTTTATATAAAGTTGATACAAAGAACTTCGTTATCAAGTAAGTACTTTTTGAAATATAAATTTTGATAGGTAAGTAAATAGTTCACTTAAATGCGTCTTTATACAGCAATGCTTCTTTATAGGAGAAAAGACATATGTTTCACACAGTTATTTTCAATCCGTTTCTGGGGGTCTCCTTCTGGATTTAGGATTGTAGGGGGCCAAGGTCCAAAGTACTGGTAGCAGTTACTCGTTACCTGCCCAGGGGAGTCTGGGTGCAGAGGTGCTGGTCGGGTTGGTAGCTGTGCGGTTGAAAGAAGGGGTGCCACCTAGAAACAGGCTACAAAGCGGGACTTGGAGACAAGTCCCGGAGCTCACAACAGGGGGCTTGGATCACAGGGGAACTGGGGATCGGTCTGGGTGCAGTGGGAGCCCGGATTGGACTCTGATGGGCACTCTTTGCTGTTAGGGGTCTGGTACCCTGGATATTGGTCCTGTGCGGCTCCGGTTGGTCCTGGTGTCCTCTCACTTAGTGGAGTGACAGATCTGACCCTCCGGAGTACAGTCTTCTTCCTAGGAGGCTGCTGCATTAGGCTGGCCAGGGAGTGGCAGCTCAGTAAACCATTTTCGGAGCCTGCAGACTGCAGGAGAGTAGCTCCTCTACTCCAAGGGAGCTTTCTGGCAATTTGTGAGGGGCTGGCAGTCTCCCAGGGTTCTTGGAAGCTGGTCAGCTGCAGGACGAGTTGCTGGTAATAGCTGTCGAGACTGGTGCAGGCAGGCGGGGTTTGGCGGTAAAAGCCCGCAGCAGTGTTTAGTTCTCACTTTTCTCATGGCCCTTCTTTGTCCTCTCTTCTTGATCCATCAAATCTTAGTTCCTGGTGTCAGGTGTGCCACATAAATACACAATTTAGGGGCATTAAGAAGAGTGACAGGTAGTAGCCAAAGGGCTACTAAACTTAGGGCTACTAACTGTTAGGGTGTCTACACCCTAATATCCAGGGTTATGCCCACTTCCTGTGGGAAGTGGGCAGAACCCTGACCCTGAGAGACTAATTCCGCCAAAACTAAGATAGCGCAATTCTAAAAGTCATGTTCACATCAGGTAGCCCACCTTAGAGGTGGTACTAGCCTGTGAGGGGAACATGCCTCATGACTAGCTAATCTTCCTGCCTTTCCTGTTGTCTGGGAAAGCCTTGGGTTGCATATCAAAGGTGGCAGAGGCCTTTGAAGACCTCTGCCTTGATGTGCTGATCATTTAACTATCCTGCTTGGAGGAGGTGACACACCTTCGGCCAGAGCAGGCACTGTTTCTGCCGTAAGAGAGTGTGGGTTCTCACCTGAAGAGGGTCAGAAACCTGTCTGTGGTGGCAGGCTTGTCTATACCAGTTGAGAGTGCTGCAAGGAGGATATGTAGAAAGAGTAATCAGTGATGGAAAGCCTGGATAGGCACAGTGGGCACAAATCTGAATGAAAGCAGTAATGATAGAAAGGTGAGCTCACATGAGGATGTGCTTAATGTACCTAGCACTGACATGAAACGTTCTCAAGGACTGGATGCTGCAAAGGTCTGTTGGGTCCACTTCTTGATTGCCCGGGGAAAGGGAGACTCCTCCTAGAAGCCATGGTGCCACCCTGCACAGAATAGTATACACGAATGATCTCCTTAAGAGGGTCTCAGAAAGAAAGAAAAACTCATAAAAAGAATGAAAAATATTCATTGGCAATGTTATAGCTCTTTATTAAAGAAGAGGGCTTGAATTAAAGAAATAAGTTGGGCGCCTAGCCACGCCCCCCCAGCGTTAAGCCATTTACCGTGGCTTAACACTGCCTTGTGAGTAGGCCTTCTTTCACGCTGTGTTTAGCGTGAAAGGGGTGTGCAGTGGGTGTTGTGGTGGGCGTTCCACCGCAACACCCATTGATATTTACGCTGCCCCCTATTCACAAGGGCAGCGTAAATAGTAGCTAACGCCAAACTTAAGACCAGGAAAACCCTTGTCTTAAGTTGGCGATACGAGGAGAAATGCTTTATTTCCCCTCGTTTTTGCTGCTTTTTCCATGTGTGCTGCCTTGTGCAGCACACATGGAAAATGCAAAATGCCATGGTTTGTATATGTACAGAAAGGTGTCCCTTCCTGTACATAAACAAACCTTTTTTTTTAAATGCCGTTTTGTAACTTACATGTGTGCTGCATGAAGCAGCACACATGTAAGTTACAAACTGGTATTTTAGGTTTGTTTATGTGCAGGAAGGGACACCTTCCTTTACATAAACAAATCTCCCTGCTTGCAGACACCCTTGCACTCTGGTGCAAGCATTCCTGCGTTGGCGCTAAGTTGTGAAACTTAGTGTCATCGCAGGGGGAAAAGCAAGGCTGCACCATGTCCTTGTGAATATGGTGCAGCCTTGCTTTTCCGAAGTGGCGGAGAGAGGCGTTAAGCCAAGAAGACTAACACCTCTCTCCGCCACTTCCTTCTGAATATCCCCCTATATTGTTTGTGTGTGAGGTTGCCCTGTGCCATGCTGTATGCTGTTTGTGTGTTCGGGTCTACTGTACCATACACTATTCTCTTTGTGTATGAATGTCTCTTGTACCATTCTGTTTGCTGTTAGAGTGTCAGGTTGTCCTGTACCACACTATGTTGTTTGCGTGTGAGGTTGCCCTGTATGGTTATGGATGCTGTTTGTGTGCGAGGGTCTACTGACCCATACAATATTCTCTTTATGTATGAAGGTCTCTTGTACCATGCTGTGTGCTGTTTGTGTGTGAGGTTCTACTGTATCACCCTGTCCTGTAACATTCTGTGTGCTGTTTCTGATTGTGGATGTTCTGTATCATGCTGTTTATGTGTGATGGCCTCTTATATCATGCTGTACACTGTTTGTGTGTGAGGGTTTGTTGCCATCTTTGTTCTGTGTGAGGATCTCTTGTACTACGCTGTATGCTGTTTGCCTGTGGGGTTGTCCTGTACCATACTGTGTGCTATTTGTGTATGTGGTTGTCCTGTACCATGCGGTATGGTGTTTGTGTGAGGTTGTCCTGTAATGTGCTGTATGCTATTTGTCTGTGAGGGTCTCCTATATCATGCGGTATGCTATTTGTGAGTGAGTGTCTACTGTGCCATATGCTATTCTCTTTGTGTATGAGTGTGTCTCATACCACCTTGTGTGCTGTTTGTGTGTGAGGGTCTGTTCTATCACACTGCCCTATAACACGCTGTATGCTGTTTCTGAGTGCACATGTTCTGTACCATACTGTATGCTGTTTGTCTTTGAGGGTCTCCTATATCATAATGCATGCTCTTTTTTGTGAGGGTTTGCAGTAACGTGTTGCATGCTTTTTGTCTGGTAGTGTCTCCTATATCATGCTGCATGATGTTTGCATGTGAGGATTTACTGTGTCGTGTTGCATGCTCTTTGTGTGTGAGACTGCATTCTTTGTCCAGATGTGCAGAGTGAGTAAACGCCTCATTGGCTAGACCCCAAGTCTCTGTTGAAACAACTAAAGTCTATCATTTTCTGGTTTAAAGTGCTTTTGAGCAGAGTTTGACCTGTGAAAGGTTTGTAGACACTGAGAGGGGCCTCTCAAATGTGACATAGCCTGATATGCGATTGACAAGTCTCAGAAACACTGCCACATCTCGGGTCCAAGATGTGTTCGATGATCTCGGGATGCCCTCAGACTGACTATCTTATTGTTTGATCATTTTACTCAGCCATCTGCCAGCAGAAAAGTTCTTCTGAATCCACTCTAAATTGGCACATCAAAAGAGAATATTGTAACAGTCCTCCCTTTATGTCATTTCCCAGAATGTTATGGGGGATCCCCCACTCTTACTTCCATGCTGTAGATACCCCTTTCACTGTCTCAGTCAGAGAAATCCTATCAATAAATGCCCTTGGTCTTCCGTCCTAATGGGCATCATTTAAGTATTCAACATGGCACAGGAACCTGCATCCATGGCAGATAATTAAGATATCCGCATGAAAGGGGTTTAATTCAGAGTATTAATTAGTTCTTGTCCTAAAATCTTGGTTTGATGGATCCTCTGGACTAGCATTAGTCACGTATATTTAAGATATTTGATAATATGCTTCTGACAGTTGAACATGCATATTAAATATTGTCTTTCTGGTTAAAGAACAGCTAGCAATACAACATATTTTATTCTATGCATTGAGAATGGTTCAGCTCATGCATCAGTGGCCCCTATATTGTGGGAATACCTTTATAGAGCTGTAACCCAAAACGCTGAGAAAGCCTTTAACAACAACAGAAGCAATAATGACCATTGCACTGAAAAAAAGGTGAATTTGCTCCATTTGCAAATTTTTTCAAAAGAATGTAAGTGTTGATACGAAGACTAAAGACACACAATCTAATTGTTGATTGAGAGAAAGGCTAGCCACTGGAGAAAGCATTCAATTTAAGCTCTTTTCACTAAGATAGCCTCTTATAGATGGATAGTTGATAATGAACATAAATTTTTAGGGCGAGCCTAAACAACGCATGTGCTGCTCTGCGAGGCTGTATTGGAGTATGGACTTGAAGCCCTGCCCACTCTCTCCCCATATTTGTCATTGGCTTGTGTCATTGTCCTTCGTAAATGCTGACTTCTGATTCATTAATAGGCTTGTTAGTCCCTCCGTAGTACCGCCTTGTCTTCATTTGTAACCTCCCATGACGACTGGTCCTTTTACTTCGGTACATGTCTTTAAGCATTATTTTCTTTAACGAGTTTCTCCTATTGCATGCACGACATGCTTTTCTGCAACATTCAGTGTGCCATGCGCACTTTCACTTTCCAAGCAGCCCGGGACAATGGCGGCCGCTTCTTTGAAATGCAATAGGTCTCGCATTTACAAGAGTTTGAGCTTTTGGCATTGTAAATGACAATGCCTTTTATATATGTGTTAATTATCAAAACAGATAAATAAAAGGCATTGTCATTTACAATGGCAATAGCTTAAACTCTTGCAAATGCTAGACCTATTGCATTGCAAATGCTTGTTTCACTTTAGAAATTGCTGTGCCGGAAAGGTCTGAATTAGGTGCACTTCTACTTAGGTGAGTGACAGATACATTTTATGGTAAGAAATAATTATTTACCATTCAAGGATATATTTGCTGATGCGCAAACCTAGTATGGCAGCTGGTGAAGTGAAGAATGTGTTTATAGTTAAAGCTTCCCCTCAGTATGATAGGACAAGTGGTCCTTTTGGAGATGATGGCTCTAGTACAACTGCTTTATTAGTTTCAGAATATGTCTCTCTATGTACCTAAAAGTATGTACACTTCTCCACAGAGGTAGATAAATAACAGGGTATCTGATAGATTTAAGGGTCAGAATGCCATTAAAGATTCTCAAACTGCTCTGAGAGAGAGAAGTGTATTTGTTACATGGCAGCCCAGCTGCAGTGGAAGGCAAGGGGAGGGCATACAGAGAGAGAACTATTAGACAGTAGCTTTATCTCAAAGAGTATGAGAGAACGCCTTCGGTAGGGAAGGAGAGTGACTGGGTAGGTCAGGATAGCATGGAAAAGTGCTGAAGTTGAATTTTGAGTTGGGGCATGTGTCTTGCCACATGGTCTCCATGTGGACGAGTGAATGTTTTCAGAAGCCGGCAGAGAATATAAACGTGGTCCTCTGAAGGTAGGGAGGAATTGACCACACAGGGTAGTTAGATTTAAGGGTGCCAAGGTTATTGAAGAGCATATTATCCCCACAGGAAATTTAATCGCAATATAGACAAAGCGGACAAAGACATGCGACTCTATTCAAATCACTCCACACTTACACAGACTAGCTGGTGTTATGTAAAAGAAGAGTTCCTGTGCAAAATGTTTACTGCAACATGTTAAGTCCAGAGTAGGCGAAACATAGATGCCAGGCCTAGACAGAAATAATGGCTAGGAATTGGAAGAGAATGCAAACAGGTGAAGCCAGTCTTTAGGAATGTCGCATGTGAATCATGCAATTATACTGTTTGTGCAGGGGAGACCTCACCCTATTTATACTGTATAATATTTGAAAACTTCATCTGATGTTGCCTATCCAGTGGAGTAGCAGTGTACAAAACATTAAATAAAGTGAACAAAGTTTTATAAACTCTCAAAATACTGGCTTTCATTTAGTTTTTTGAGTTTCCTATTTTTTCTTTGCCTATTTTTTATTATTGGGTGAGTCTGTCTGTTAGTCAAAACAGTATAAAACTGCCTCTTTATATAGTGGACCAAAATGCGGTACACTGTGTAAAGAGTTCAGGCAACCCTTATTGGTTTACAGAGGCAAAAATGATAGCACTATATGCTCTCATTTGTGGTAGTGTGGGCAGACAGTTTAGGCTTATCAGAGGGTAGTGCTAAGCATTTGTTGTACTCACAGAGGCAATATATGAGATAAATCTAAGACCAATTTAGAAAAAAGAACTCATATTTTTATATAAAGTTGATACAAAGAACTTCGTTATCAAGTAAGTACTTTTTGAAATATAAATTTTGATAGGTAAGTAAATAGTTCACTTAAATGCGTCTTTATACAGCAATGCTTCTTTATAGGAGAAAAGACATATGTTTCACACAGTTATTTTCAATCCGTTTCTGGGGGTCTCCTTCTGGATTTAGGATTGTAGGGGGCCAAGGTCCAAAGTACTGGTAGCAGTTACTCGTTACCTGCCCAGGGGAGTCTGGGTGCAGAGGTGCTGGTCGGGTTGGTAGCTGTGCGGTTGAAAGAAGGGGTGCCACCTAGAAACAGGCTACAAAGCGGGACTTGGAGACAAGTCCCGGAGCTCACAACAGGGGGCTTGGATCACAGGGGAACTGGGGATCGGTCTGGGTGCAGTGGGAGCCCGGATTGGACTCTGATGGGCACTCTTTGCTGTTAGGGGTCTGGTACCCTGGATATTGGTCCTGTGCGGCTCCGGTTGGTCCTGGTGTCCTCTCACTTAGTGGAGTGACAGATCTGACCCTCCGGAGTACAGTCTTCTTCCTAGGAGGCTGCTGCATTAGGCTGGCCAGGGAGTGGCAGCTCAGTAAACCATTTTCGGAGCCTGCAGACTGCAGGAGAGTAGCTCCTCTACTCCAAGGGAGCTTTCTGGCAATTTGTGAGGGGCTGGCAGTCTCCCAGGGTTCTTGGAAGCTGGTCAGCTGCAGGACGAGTTGCTGGTAATAGCTGTCGAGACTGGTGCAGGCAGGCGGGGTTTGGCGGTAAAAGCCCGCAGCAGTGTTTAGTTCTCACTTTTCTCATGGCCCTTCTTTGTCCTCTCTTCTTGATCCGTCAAATCTTAGTTCCTGGTGTCAGGTGTGCCACATAAATACACAATTTAGGGGCATTAAGAAGAGTGACAGGTAGTAGCCAAAGGGCTACTAAACTTAGGGCTACTAACTGTTAGGGTGTCTACACCCTAATATCCAGGGTTATGCCCACTTCCTGTGGGAAGTGGGCAGAACCCTGACCCTGAGAGACTAATTCCGCCAAAACTAAGATAGCGCAATTCTAAAAGTCATGTTCACATCAGGTAGCCCACCTTAGAGGTGGTACTAGCCTGTGAGGGGAACATGCCTCATGACTAGCTAATCTTCCTGCCTTTCCTGTTGTCTGGGAAAGCCTTGGGTTGCATATCAAAGGTGGCAGAGGCCTTTGAAGACCTCTGCCTTGATGTGCTGATCATTTAACTATCCTGCTTGGAGGAGGTGACACACCTTCGGCCAGAGCAGGCACTGTTTCTGCCGTAAGAGAGTGTGGGTTCTCACCTGAAGAGGGTCAGAAACCTGTCTGTGGTGGCAGGCTTGTCTATACCAGTTGAGAGTGCTGCAAGGAGGATATGTAGAAAGAGTAATCAGTGATGGAAAGCCTGGATAGGCACAGTGGGCACAAATCTGAATGGAAGCAGTAATGATAGAAAGGTGAGCTCACATGAGGATGTGCTTAATGTACCTAGCACTGACATGAAACGTTCTCAAGGACTGGATGCTGCAAAGGTCTGTTGGGTCCACTTCTTGATTGGCCGGGGAAAGGGAGACTCCTCCTAGAAGCCATGGTGCCACCCTGCACAGAATAGTATACACGAATGATCTCCTTAAGAGGGTCTCAGAAAGAAAGAAAAACTCATAAAAAGAATGAAAAATATTCATTGGCAATGTTATAGCTCTTTATTAAAGAAGAGGGTTTGAATTAAAGAAATAAGTTGGGCGCCTAGCCACGCCCCCCCAGCGTTAAGCCATTTACCGTGGCTTAACACTGCCTTGTGAATAGGCCTTCTTTCACGCTGTGTTTAGCGTGAAAGGGGTGTGCAGTGGGTGTTGTGGTGGGCGTTCCACCGCAACACCCATTGATATTTACGCTGCCCCCTATTCACAAGGGCAGCGTAAATAGTAGCTAACGCCAAACTTAAGACCAGGAAAACCCTTGTCTTAAGTTGGCGATACGAGGAGAAATGCTTTATTTCCCCTCGTTTTTGCTGCTTTTTCCATGTGTGCTGCCTTGTGCAGCACACATGGAAAATGCAAAATGCCATGGTTTGTATATGTACAGAAAGGTGTCCCTTCCTGTACATAAACAAACCTTTTTTTTTAAATGCCGTTTTGTAACTTACATGTGTGCTGCATGAAGCAGCACACATGTAAGTTACAAACTGGTATTTTAGGTTTGTTTATGTGCAGGAAGGGACACCTTCCTTTACATAAACAAATCTCCCTGCTTGCAGACACCCTTGCACTCTGGTGCAAGCATTCCTGCGTTGGCGCTAAGTTGTGAAACTTAGTGTCATCGCAGGGGGAAAAGCAAGGCTGCACCATGTCCTTGTGAATATGGTGCAGCCTTGCTTTTCCGAAGTGGCGGAGAGAGGCGTTAAGCCAAGAAGGCTAACACCTCTCTCCGCCACTTCCTTCTGAATATCCCCCTATATTGTTTGTGTGTGAGGTTGCCCTGTGCCATGCTGTATGCTGTTTGTGTGTTCGGGTCTACTGTACCATACACTATTCTCTTTGTGTATGAATGTCTCTTGTACCATTCTGTTTGCTGTTAGAGTGTCAGGTTGTCCTGTACCACACTATGTTGTTTGCGTGTGAGGTTGCCCTGTATGGTTATGGATGCTGTTTGTGTGCGAGGGTCTACTGACCCATACAATATTCTCTTTATGTATGAAGGTCTCTTGTACCATGCTGTGTGCTGTTTGTGTGTGAGGTTCTACTGTATCACCCTGTCCTGTAACATTCTGTGTGCTGTTTCTGATTGTGGATGTTCTGTACCATGCTGTTTATGTGTGATGGCCTCTTATATCATGCTGTACACTGTTTGTGTGTGAGGGTTTGTTGCCATCTTTGTTCTGTGTGAGGATCTCTTGTACTACGCTGTATGCTGTTTGCCTGTGGGGTTGTCCTGTACCATACTGTGTGCTATTTGTGTATGTGGTTGTCCTGTACCATGCGGTATGGTGTTTGTGTGAGGTTGTCCTGTAATGTGCTGTATGCTATTTGTCTGTGATGGTCTCCTATATCATGCGGTATGCTATTTGTGAGTGAGTGTCTACTGTGCCATATGCTATTCTCTTTGTGTATGAGTGTGTCTCATACCACCTTGTGTGCTGTTTGTGTGTGAGGGTCTGTTCTATCACACTGCCCTATAACACGCTGTATGCTGTTTCTGAGTGCACATGTTCTGTACCATGCTGTATGCTGTTTGTCTTTGAGGGTCTCCTATATCATAATGCATGCTCTTTTTTGTGAGGGTTTGCAGTAACGTGTTGCATGCTTTTTGTCTGGTAGTGTCTCCTATATCATGTTGCATGATGTTTGCGTGTGAGGATTTGCTGTGTCGTGTTGCATGCTCTTTGTGTGTGAGACTGCATTCTTTGTCCAGATGTGCAGAGTGAGTAAACGCCTCATTCGCTAGACTCCAAGTCTCTGTTGAAACAACTAAAGTCTATCATTTTCTGGTTTAAAGTGCTTTTGAGCAGAGTTTGACCTGTGAAAGGTTTGTAGACACTGAGAGGGGCCTCTCAAATGTGACATAGCCTGATATGCGATTGACAAGTCTCAGAAACACTGCCACATCTCGGGTCCAAGATGTGTTCGATGATCTCGGGATGCCCTGAGACTGACTATCTTATTGTTTGATCATTTTACTCAGCCATCTGCCAGCAGAAAAGTTCTTGTGAATCCACTCTAAATTGGCACATCAAAAGAGAAAATTGTAACAGTCCTCCCTTTATGTCATTTCCCAGAATGTTATGGGGGATCCCCCACTCTTACTTCCATGCTGTAGATACCCCTTTCACTGTCTCAGTCAGAGAAATCCTATCAATAAATGCCCTTGGTCTTCCGTCCTAATGGGCATCATTTAAGTATTCAACATGGCACAGGAACCTGCATCCATGGCAGATAATTAAGATATCCGCATGAAAGGGGTTTAATTCAGAGTATTAATTAGTTCTTGTCCTAAAATCTTGGTTTGATGGATCCTCTGGACTAGCATTAGTCACGTATATTTAAGATATTTGATAATATGCTTCTGACAGTTGAACATGCATATTAAATATTGTCTTTCTGGTTAAAGAACAGGTAGCAATACAACATATTTTATTCTATGCATTGAGAAAGGTTCAGCTCATGCATCAGTGGCCCCTATATTGTGGGAATACCTTTATAGAGCTGTAACCCAAAACGCTGAGAAAGCCTTTAACAACAACAGAAGCAATAATGACCATTGCACTGAAAAAAAGGTGAATTTGCTCCATTTGCAAATTTTTTCAAAAGAATGTAAGTGTTGATACGAAGACTAAAGACACACAATCTAATTGTTGATTGAGAGAAAGGCTAGCCACTGGAGAAAGCATTCAATTTAAGCTCTTTTCACTAAGATAGCCTCTTATAGATGGATAGTTGATAATGAACATAAATTTTTAGGGCGAGCCTAAACAACGCATGTGCTGCTCTGCGAGGCTGTATTGGAGTATGGACTTGAAGCCCTGCCCACTCTCTCCCCATATTTGTCATTGGCTTGTGTCATTGTCCTTCGTAAATGCTGACTTCTGATTCATTAATAGGCTTGTTAGTCCCTCCGTAGTACCGCCTTGTCTTCATTTGTAACCTCCCATGACGACTGGTCCTTTTACTTCGGTACATGTCTTTAAGCATTATTTTCTTTAACGAGTTTCTCCTATTGCATGCACGACATGCTTTTCTGCAACATTCAGTGTGCCATGCGCACTTTCACTTTCCAAGCAGCCCGGGACAATGGCGGCCGCTTCTTTGAAATGCAATAGGTCTCGCATTTACAAGAGTTTGAGCTTTTGGCATTGTAAATGACAATGCCTTTTATATATGTGTTAATTATCAAAACAGATAAATAAAAGGCATTGTCATTTACAATGGCAATAGCTTAAACTCTTGCAAATGCTAGACCTATTGCATTGCAAATGCTTGTTTCACTTTAGAAATTGCTGTGCCGGAAAGGTCTGAATTAGGTGCACTTCTACTTAGGTGAGTGACAGATACATTTTATGGTAAGAAATAATTATTTACCATTCAAGGATATATTTGCTGATGCGCAAACCTAGTATGGCAGCTGGTGAAGTGAAGAATGTGTTTATAGTTAAAGCTTCCCCTCAGTATGATAGGACAAGTGGTCCTTTTGGAGATGATGGCTCTAGTACAACTGCTTTATTAGTTTCAGAATATGTCTCTCTATTTACCTAAAAGTATGTACACTTCTCCACAGACGTAGATAAATAACAGGGTATCTGATAGATTTAAGGGTCAGAATGCCATTATAGATTCTCAAACTGCTCTGAGAGAGAGAAGTGTATTTGTTACATGGCAGCCCAGCTGAAGTGGAAGGCAAGGGGAGGGCATACAGAGAGGGAACTATTAGACAGTAGCTTTATCTCAAAGAGTATGAGAGAACGCCTTCGGTAGGGAAGGAGAGTGACTGGGTAGGTCAGGATAGCATGGAAAAGTGCTGAAGTTGAATTTTGAGTTGGGGCATGTGTCTTGCCACATGGTCTCCATGTGGACGAGTGAATGTTTTCAGAAGCCGGCAGAGAATATAAACATGGTCCTCTGAAGGTAGGGAGGAATTTACCACACAGGGTAGTTAGATTTAAGGGTGCCAAGCTTATTGAAGAGCATATTATCCCCTCAGGCAATTTAATCGCAATATAGACAAAGCGGACAAAGACATGCGACTCTATTCAAATCACTCCACACTTACACAGACTAGCTGGTGTTATGTAAAAGAAGAGTTCCTGTGCAAAATGTTTACTGCAACATGTTAAGTCCAGAGTAGGCGAAACATAGACCCAGGCCTAGACAGAAATAATGGCTAGGAATTGGAAGAGACTGCAAACAGGTGAAGCCAGTCTTTAGGAATGTCGCATGTGAATCATGCAATTATACTGTTTGTGCAGGGGAGACCTCACCCTATTTATACTGCATAATATTTTAAAACTTCAGCTGATGTTTGCCTATCCAGTGGAGTAGCAGTGTACAAAACATAAAATAAAGTGAACAAAGTTTTATAAACTCTCAAAATACTGGCTTTCATTTAGTTTTTTGAGTTTCCTATTTTTTCTTTGCCTATTTTTTATTATTGGCTGAGTCTGTCTGTTAGTCAAAACAGTATAAAACTACCTCTTTATATAGTGGACCAAAATGCGGTACACTGTGTAAAGAGTTCAAGCAACCCTTATTGGTTTACAGAGGCAAAAATGATAGCACTATATGCTCTCATTTGTGGTAGTGTGGGCAGACAGTTTAGGCTTATCAGAGGGTAGTGCTAAGCATTTGTTGTACTCACAGAGGCAATATATGAGATAAATCTAAGACCAATTTAAAAAAAAGAACTCATATTTTTATATAAAGTTGATACAAAGAACTTCGTTATCAAGTAAGTACTTTTTTAAATATAAATTTTGATAGGTAAGTAAATAGTTCACTTGAATGCGTCTTTATACAGCAATGCTTCTTTATAGGAGAAAAGGCATATGTTTCACACAGTTATTTTCAATCCGTTTCTGGGGGTCTCCTTCTGGATTTAGGATTGTAGGGGGCCAAGGTCCAAAGTACTGGTAGCAGTTACTCGTTACCTGCCCAGGGGAGTCTGGGTGCAGAGGTGCTGGTCGGGTTGGTAGCTGTGCGGTTGAAAGAAGGGGTGCCACCTAGAAACAGGCTACAAAGGGGGACTTGGAGACAAGTCCCGGAGCTCACAACAGGGGGCTTGGATCACAGGGGAACTGGGGATCGGTCTGGGTGCAGTGGGAGCCCGGATTGGACTCTGACGGGCACTCTTTGCTGTTAGGGGTCTGGTACCCTGGATATTGGTCCTGTGCGGCTCCGGTTGGTCCTGGTGTCCTCTCACTTAGTGGAGTGACAGATCTGACCCTCCGGAGTACAGTCGTCTTCCTAGGAGGCTGCTGCATTAGGCTGGCCAGGGAGTGGCAGCTCAGTAAACCATTTTCGGAGCCTGCAGACTGCAGGAGAGTAGCCCCTCTACTCCAAGGGAGCTTTCTGGCAATTTGTGAGGGGCTGGCAGTCTCCCAGGGTTCTTGGAAGCTGGTCAGCTGCAGGACGAGTTGCTGGTAATAGCTGTCGAGACTGGTGCAGGCAGGCGGGGTTTGGCGGCAAAAGCCCGCAGCAGTGTTTAGTTCTCACTTTTCTCATGGCTCTTCTTTGTCCTCTCTTCTTGATCCGTCAAATCTTAGTTCCTGGTGTCAGGTGTGCCACATAAATACACAATTTAGGGGCATTAAGAAGAGTTGCAACCAAAAAGAGAGGGACAAACGGGCCTTTTTCCACTCGGAAGAAGTGGGAGGTCCAGCATAAAGAAGGCGGCCCAAATGAACTGTTACAAGAATGGTTTTATGCCGTTCCTCTCATGTGAGAAGGCTAGAGATTCAGAGTCAGAGAAGACAAGGAGTCCCACTAGCCCGAGAGTTGGGGTCTTTTTGGGAAATCCATATTCCGGATAGTAATGCCCTCACACACCCTTGCAGGTGTCATGCTTCATCATCTGGGCTGCTCCTCGTCGGGTCGGCGGTGCAATATCCGACGGGCTCCCTGTAATAGGGGCTCTTTATCGGAGATCTTCTTATCCGGATGTCGTATGGTGAAGTGCAGGTGTGGGGGCTAAGGGGTGTAGAAAAGTGTAGTGGATTAAAATAGGGAAAGGAGTACCTGTCATGAACGAAATTTATTCTGGGGGTCTCCTACCCTAGTTTAAAAGTGAAGGACGGAAAACAAGGCACTAGTGCGAAAATAATGTATCGTATAGTGTCAATCCATGTTTCTCGCTGTAGGACGGGTATCCTTGCGATTCTTCAGGACCTAGACAAATCTAATGTTCTACACCTAAAACATATGTGGTGAATTTATCTACTCACGGACAAAAAGGTGTCAGATGGTTAAAGTACCTGGATCTACCCTATTCGGAAGAACCACAGGCTTCAACAGTACCCGGTGGTATAAGCATAGTGCATGGTGCCTAAAGAATTTTTAGGGAGTTAGTGGGCTGTATGCCCTGTAGTAGACCTGCCCTGTTCACCGGGTCCGGGAGGTAAACCATTTTCGGAGCCTGCAGACTGCAGGAGAGTAGCCCCTCTACTCCAAGGGAGCTTTCTGGCAATTTGTGAGGGGCTGGCAGTCTCCCAGGGTTCTTGGAAGCTGGTCAGCTGCAGGACGAGTTGCTGGTAATAGCTGTCGAGACTGGTGCAGGCAGGCGGGGTTTGGCGGCAAAAGCCCGCAGCAGTGTTTAGTTCTCACTTTTCTCATGGCTCTTCTTTGTCCTCTCTTCTTGATCCGTCAAATCTTAGTTCCTGGTGTCAGGTGTGCCACATAAATACACAATTTAGGGGCATTAAGAAGAGTGACAGGTAGTAGCCAAAGGGCTACTAAACTTAGGGCTACTAACTGTTAGGGTGTCTACACCCTAATATCCAGGGTTATGCCCACTTCCTGTGGGAAGTGGGCAGAACCCTGACCCTGAGAGACTAATTCCGCCAAAACTAAGATAGCGCAATTCTAAAAGTCATGTTCACATCAGGTAGCCCACCTTAGAGGTGGTACTAGCCTGTGAGGGGAACATGCCTCATGACTAGCTAATCTTCCTGCCTTTCCTGTTGTCTGGAAAAGCCTTGGGTTGCATATCAAAGGTGGCAGAGGCCTTTGAAGACCTCTGCCTTGATGTGCTGATCATTTAACTATCCTGCTTGGAGGAGGTGACACACCTTCGGCCAGAGCAGGCACTGTTTCTGCCGTAAGAGAGTGTGGGTTCTCACCTGAAGAGGGTCAGAAACCTGTCTGTGGTGGCAGGCTTGTCTATACCAGTTGAGAGTGCTGCAAGGAGGATATGTAGAAAGAGTAATCAGTGATGGAAAGCCTGGATAGGCACAGTGGGCACAAATCTGAATGGAAGCAGTAATGATAGAAAGGTGAGCTCACATGAGGATGTGCTTAATGTACCTAGCACTGACATGAAACGTTCTCAAGGACCGGATGCTGCAAAGGTCTGTTGGGTCCACTTCTTGATTGCCCGGGGAAAGGGAGACTCCTCCTAGAAGCCATGGTGCCACCCTGCACAGAATAGTATACACGAATGATCTCCTTAAGAGGGTCTCAGAAAGAAAGAAAAACTCATAAAAAGAATGAAAAATATTCATTGGCAATGTTATAGCTCTTTATTAAAGAAGAGGGCTTGAATTAAAGAAATAAGTTGGGCGCCTAGCCACGCCCCCCCAGCGTTAAGCCATTTACCGTGGCTTAACACTGCCTTGTGAATAGGCCTTCTTTCACGCTGTGTTTAGCGTGAAAGGGGTGTGCAGTGGGTGTTGTGGTGGGCGTTCCACCGCAACACCCATTGATATTTACGCTGCCCCCTATTCACAAGGGCAGCGTAAATAGTAGCTAACGCCAAACTTAAGACCAGGAAAACCCTTGTCTTAAGTTGGCGATACGAGGAGAAATGCTTTATTTCCCCTCGTTTTTGCTGCTTTTTCCATGTGTGCTGCCTTGTGCAGCACACATGGAAAATGCAAAATGCCATGGTTTGTATATGTACAGAAAGGTGAACCTTCCTGTACATAAACAAACCTTTTTTTTTTAAATGCCGTTTTGTAACTTACATGTGTGCTGCATGAAGCAGCACACATGTAAGTTACAAACTGGTATTTTAGGTTTGTTTATGTGCAGGAAGGGACACCTTCCTTTACATAAACAAATCTCCCTGCTTGCAGACACCCTTGCACTCTGGTGCAAGCATTCCTGCGTTGGCGCTAAGTTGTGAAACTTAGTGTCATCGCAGGGGGAAAAGCAAGGCTGCACCATGTCCTTGTGAATATGGTGCAGCCTTGCTTTTCCGAAGTGGCGGAGAGAGGTGTTAAGCCAAGAAGGCTAACACCTCTCTCCGCCACTTCCTTCTGAATATCCCCCTATATTGTTTGTGTGTGAGGTTGCCCTGTGCCATGCTGTATGCTGTTTGTGTGTTCGAGTCTACTGTACCATACACTATTCTCTTTGTGTATGAATGTCTCTTGTACCATTCTGTTTGCTGTTAGAGTGTCAGGTTGTCCTGTACCACACTATGTTGTTTGCGTGTGAGGTTGCCCTGTATGGTTATGGATGCTGTTTGTGTGCGAGGGTCTACTGACCCATACAATATTCTCTTTATGTATGAAGGTCTCTTGTACCATGCTGTGTGCTGTTTGTGTGTGAGGTTCTACTGTATCACCCTGTCCTGTAACATTCTGTGTGCTGTTTCTGATTGTGGATGTTCTGTACCATGCTGTTTATGTGTGATGGCCTCTTATATCATGCTGTACACTGTTTGTGTGTGAGGGTTTGTTGCCATCTCTGTTCTGTGTGAGGATCTCTTGTACTACGCTGTATGCTGTTTGCCTGTGGGGTTGTCCTGTACCATACTGTGGGCTATTTGTGTAGGTGGTTGTCCTGTACCATGCGGTATGGTGTTTGTGTGAGGTTGTCCTGTAATGTGCTGTATCCTATTTGTCTGTGAGGGTCTCCTATATCATGCGGTATGCTATTTGTGAGTGAGTGTCTACTGTGCCAAATGCTATTCTCTTTGTGTATGAGTGTGTCTCATACCACCTTGTGTGCTGTTTGTGTGTGAGGGTCTGTTCTATCACACTGCCCTATAACACGCTGTATGCTGTTTCTGAGTGCACATGTTCTGTACCATGCTGTATGCTGTTTGTCTTTGAGGGTCTCCTATATCATAATGCATGCTCTTTTTTGTGAGGGTTTGCAGTAACGTGTTGCATGCTTTTTGTCTGGTAGTGTCTCCTATATCATGCTGCATGATGTTTGCGTGTGAGGATTTGCTGTGTCGTGTTGCATGCTCTTTGTGTGTGAGACTGCATTCTTTGTCCAGATGTGCAGAGTGAGTAAACGCCTCATTCGCTAGACCCCAAGTCTCTGTTGAAACAACTAAAGTCTATCATTTTCTGGTTTAAAGTGCTTTTGAGCAGAGTTTGACCTGTGAAAGGTTTGTAGACACTGAGAGGGGCCTCTCAAATGTGACATAGCCTGATATGCGATTGACAAGTCTCAGAAACACTGCCACATCTCGGGTCCAAGATGTGTTCGATGATCTCGGGATGCCCTGAGACTGACTATCTTATTGTTTGATCATTTTACTCAGCCATCTGCCAGCAGAAAAGTTCTTGTGAATCCACTCTAAATTGGCACATCGAAAGAGAATATTGTAACAGTCCTCCCTTTATGTCATTTCCCAGAATGTTATGGGGGATCCCCCACTCTTACTTCCATGCTGTAGATACCCCTTTCACTGTCTCAGTCAGAGAAATCCTATCAATAAATGCCCTTGGTCTTCCGTCCTAATGGGCATCATTTAAGTATTCAACATGGCACAGGAACCTGCATCCATGGCAGATAATTAAGATATCCGCATGAAAGGGGTTTAATTCAGAGTATTAATTAGTTCTTGTCCTAAAATCTTGGTTTGATGGATCCTCTGGACTAGCATTAGTCACGTATATTTAAGATATTTGATAATATGCTTCTGACAGTTGAACATGCATATTAAATATTGTCTTTCTGGTTAAAGAACAGCTAGCAATACAACATATTTTATTCTATGCATTGAGAAAGGTTCAGATCATGCATCAGGGGCCCCTATATTGTGGGAATACCTTTATAGAGCTGTAACCCAAAACGCTGAGAAAGCCTTTAACAACAACAGAAGCAATAATGACCATTGCACTGAAAAAAAGGTGAATTTGCTCCATTTGCAATTTTTTTCAAAAGAATGTAAGTGTTGATACGAAGACTAAAGACACACAATCTAATTGTTGATTGAGAGAAAGGCTAGCCACTGGAGAAAGCATTCAATTTAAGCTCTTTTCACTAAGATAGCCTCTTCTAGATGGATAGTTGATAATGAACATTCATTTTTAGGGCGAGCCTAAACAACGCATGTGCTGCTCTGCGAGGCTGTATTGGAATATGGACTTGAAGCCCTGCCCACTCTCATCCCATATTTGTCATTGGCTTGTGTCATTGTCCTTCGTAAATGCTGACTTCTGATTCATTAATAGGCTTGTTAGTCCCTCCGTAGTACCGCCTTGTCTTCATTTCTAACCTCCCATGACGACTGGTCCTTTTACTTCGGTACATGTCTTTAAGCATTATTTTCTTTAACGAGTTTCTCCTATTGCATGCACGACATGCTTTTCTGCAACATTCAGTGTGCCATGCGCACTTTCACTTTCCAAGCAACCCGGGACAATGGCGGCCGCTTCTTTGAAATGCAATAGGTCTCGCATTTACAAGAGTTTGAGCTTTTGGCATTGTAAATGACAATGCCTTTTATATATGTGTTAATTATCAAAACAGATAAATAAAAGGCATTGTCATTTACAATGGCAATAGCTTAAACTCTTGCAAATGCTAGACCTATTGCATTGCAAATGCTTGTTTCACTTTAGAAATTGCTGTGCCGGAAAGGTCTGAATTAGGTGCACTTCTACTTAGGTGAGTGACAGATAAATTTTATGGTAAGAAATAATTATTTACCATTCAAGGATATATTTGCTGATGCGCAAACCTAGTATGGCAGCTGGTGAAGTGAAGAATGTGTTTATAGTTAAAGCTTCCCCTCAGTATGATAGGACAAGTGGTCCTTTTGGAGATGATGGCTCTAGTACAACTGCTTTATTAGTTTCAGAATATGTCTCTCTATGTACCTAAAAGTACCTACACTTCTCCACAGATCTAGATAAATAACAGGGTATCTGATAGATTTAAGGGTCAGAATGCCATTATAGATTCTCAAAATGCTCTGAGAGAGAGAAGTGTATTTGTTACATGGCAGCCCTGCTGCAGTGGAAGGCAAGGGGAGGGCATACAGAGAGGGAACTATTAGACAGTAGCTTTATCTCAAAGAGTATGAGAGAACGCCTTCGGTAGGGAAGGAGAGTGACTGGGTAGGTCAGGATAGCATGGAAAAGTGCTGAAGTTGAATTTTGAGTTGGGGCATGTGTCTTGCCACATGGTCTCCATGTGGACGAGTGAATGTTTTCAGAAGCCGGCAGAGAATATAAACGTGGTCCTCTGAAGGTAGGGAGGAATTGACCACACAGGGTAGTTAGATTTAAGGGTGCCAAGGTTATTGAAGAGCATATTATCCCCTCAGGCAATTTAATCGCAATATAGACAAAGCGGACAAAGACATGCGACTCTATTCAAATCACTCCACACTTACACAGACTAGCTGGTGTTATGTAAAAGAAGAGTTCCTGTGCAAAATGTTTACTGCAACATGTTAAGTCCAGAGTAGGCGAAACATAGATGCCAGGCCTAGACAGAAATAATGGCTAGGAATTGGAAGAGACTGCAAACAGGTGAAGCCAGTCTTTAGGAATGTCGCATGTGAATCATGCAATTATACTGTTTGTGCAGGGGAGACCTCACCCTATTTATACTGCATAATATTTTTAAACTTCAGCTGATGTTTGCCTATCCAGTGGAGTAGCAGTGTACAGAACATTAAATAAAGTGAACAAAGTTTTATAAACTCTCAAAATACTGGCTTTCATTTAGTTTTTTGTGTTTCCTACTTTTTCTTTGCCTATTTTTTTATTATTGGGTGAGTCTGTCTGTTAGTCAAAACAGTATAAAACTGCCTCTTTATATAGTGGACCAAAATGCGGTACACTGTGTAAAGAGTTCAGGCAACCCTTATTGGTTTACAGAGGCAAAAATGATAGCACTATATGCTCTCATTTGTGGTAGTGTGGGCAGACAGTTTAGGCTTATCAGAGGGTAGTGCTAAGCATTTGTTGTACTCACAGAGGCAATATATGAGATAAATCTAAGACCAATTTAGAAAAAATAACTCATATTTTTATATAAAGTTGATACAAAGAACTTCGTTATCAAGTAAGTACTTTTTTAAATATAAATTTTGATAGGTAAGTAAATAGTTCACTTAAATGTGTCTTTATACAGCAATGCTTCTTTATAGGAGAAAAGGCATATGTTTCACACAGTTATTTTCAATCCGTTTCTGGGGGTCTCCTTGTGGATTTAGGATTGTAGGGGGCCAAGGTCCAAAGTACTGGTAGCAGTTACTCGTTACCTGCCCAGGGGAATCTGGGTGCAGAGGTGCTGGTCGGGTTGGTAGCTGTGCGGTTGAAAGAAGGGGTGCCACCTAGAAACAGGCTGCAAAGGGGGACTTGGAGACAAGTCCCGGAGCTCACAACAGGGGGCTTGGATCACAAGGGAACTGGGGCTCGGTCTGGGTGCAGTGGGAGCCCGGATTGGACTCTGACAGGCACTCTTTGCTGTTAGGGGTCTGGTACCCTGGATATTGGTCCTGTGCGGCTCCGGTTGGTCCTGGTGTCCTCTCACTTAGTGGAGTGACAGATCTGACCCTCCGGAGTACAGTCTTCTTCCTAGGAGGCTGCTGCATTAGGCTGGCCAGGGAGTGGCAGCTCAGTAAACCATTTTCGGAGCCTGCAGACTGCAGGAGAGTAGCTCCTCTACTCCAAGGGAGCTTTCTGGCAATTTGTGAAGGGCTGGCAGTCTCCTAGGGTTCTTGGAAGCTGGTCAGCTGCAGGACGAGTTGCTGGTAATAGCTGTCGAGACTGGTGCAGGCAGGCGGGATTTGGCGGCAAAAGCCCACAGCAGTGTTTAGTTCTCACTTTTCTCATGGCTCTTCTTTGTCCTCTCTTCTTGATCCGTCAAATCTTAGTTCCTGGTGTCAGGTGTGCCACATAAATACACAATTTAGGGTCATTAAGAAGAGTGACAGGTAGTAGCCAAAGGGCTACTAAACTTAGGGCTACTAACTGTTAGGGTGTGTGCACCCTAATGTCCAGGGTTATGCCCACTTCCGGTGGGAAGTGGGCAGAACCCTGACCCTGAGAGACTAATTCCGCCAAAACTAAGATAGCGCAATTCTAAAAGTCATGTTCACATCAGGTAGCCCACCTTAGAGGTGGCACTAGCCTGTGAGGGGAACATGCCTCATGACTAGCTAATCTTCCTGCCTTTCCTGTTGCCTGGGAAAGCCTTGGGTTGCATATCAAAGGTGGCAGAGGCCTTTGAAGACACCTGCCTTGATGTGCTGATCATTTAACTATCCTGCTTGGAGGAGGTGACACACCTTCGGCCAGAGCAGGCACTTTTTCTGCCGTCAGAGAGTGTGGGTTCTCACCTGAAGAGGGTCAGAAACCTGTCTGTGGTGGCAGGCTTGTCTATACCAGTTGAGAGTGCTGCAAGGAGGATATGTAGAAAGAGTAATCAGTGATGGAAAAGCCTGGATAGGCACAGTGGGCACAAATCTGAATGGAAGCAATAATGATAGAAAGGTGAGCTCACATGAGGATGTGCTTAATGTACCTATCACTGACATGAAACGTTCTCAAGGACTGGATGCTGCAAAGTTCTGTTGGGTCCACTTCTTGATTGCCCGGGGAAAGGAAGAGTCCTCCTCGAAGCCATGGTGCCACCCTGCACAGAATAGTATACACGAATGATCTCCTTAAGAGGGTCTCAGAAAGAAAGAAAAACTCATAAAAAGAATGAAAAATATTCATTGGCAATGTTATAGCTCTTTATTGAAGAAGAGGGCTTGAATTAAAGAAATAAGTTAGGCACCAAACTCCTCCTGCCTTCAGGAATAGGAAACAGTCAAGCTAAACTCCAGGTGGGTAAATGCAGAATATGATGAAACTGCTAAGAGATATGGGTGAAGGATGAAGAACGCAAAGACAAAATATGGGAATTAGTGTGTTGCGATGCATCTTCCTCTTGTGACTCTCTCCCTTAAATAGGATTATATTTCTTTCCTTCTTTCTTTCTTTCTTTCTTTCTTTCTTTCTTTCTTTCTTTCTTTCTTTCTTTCTTTCTTTCTTTCTTTCTTGTTTTATATAGCGCTGGCTAGACCCGGAGGTATCAGAGCGCTTTACAGGAGCAGAGCAAATATCAATAAAAGCAATAGTTACATGCAAAATGCAATCAAGAACATTGAATCTTGCCATGAATTAGGAGAACGGCAAATATCTTAGGATTCAAAGGATTATATACAGTTAAATAAAATAAGAGAGTTATAACCTAGGAGCGCACAATAAAAAATTATAACAAGGAAACATTTGTAGTGGTAAGAGGGAAACAGGATTATAGGATTGAACAGCACCGAATTCACAAGAAAAGATTCAACTCCAACTTAGATTGGGATTGTTACATAAAGTTCTGTGGTCAATACACCATTTTGGAAAGGGTTAGTTATGCCCTTTTCAGGAAGTCATGGTGTTTGTGTGGAGACTGAAGAAGAAACACAGGTTTGAAATCCTCCATTCCACACTGGATTCCAGGAACTCACCTCTAACATTTAGGCTTAGCACTAAAGGAAACTTGTGGAAAGCTTTTCAAGGTGACTATGAGTGAGGAGACACCCGAGCTGTCTGGGTTGCCTATGTGCTGAGTGTTCAACATCAGTGATGATCAATGAAAATATGGGCCTGCAGCTTGAGGTGTCCTTCTCTATAGGTAAGGTGTAGAGCTGTGATATTGTCCCCTTTGAGCCTGTGGTCTGTTTTTTCTAAGGATGTGAAATCTCTGGTAGGTGCCTCTTACCATCCCTGCTGTAGTACCAAATGGTGTAGTTGTGAGTACCAGAATCTTTCCCCTTTGGTCGCTGTCTTACAGTTTTCAAAGGATTTAATCTTGCCATTCTGGAACAGATCAGATATCATAGTGCAGTTCCCCTCTTGCCACCTTGAGAATTGGACTGGTATAGTGCCGGTATGAAAGAGTGGTTGAAATGGATTGTAGTCTGTGGGGATGGATAAGTAGTCAACAACAGTTGTCCATATAGACTGTCCTAGATCTGGCTGAACGTGGATGTTGGTGTACAGAGCTAGGCATAGATAGGGTGATTTATCTTAAACTTCCAAATGAGGTCCCACAGCAAAGGGCCTAGTGGTGCCCTGTTAATACATACCCAACAACAATCCACTCCGTCAAGACCCATGACTATGATGCCCAATATTTGTTTTTCAAGACAGACAATGCTATCCCTACCCTATCATTAGGTTGGTAAATCATTTTATCTGAAATCCTAGGATGCTTTCCTCCCCCAGATGTATCTACGCTGGGCTTATTTGAGGTTCATGAAAAATGCCTTGGGAATGGTTATTGGCAAAGTCTAGAAGATGTACAGTACTTTTGGAAGCATCATCATCTTAATAGAATTCAACTTTCCTATCCATGACATAGGAAGTGCGTAGGAAGGTAGGATTCTTTTAACATTGTTACCCCCACTTTTTGCCTAGTGTCAGTGTGTTTTTGACTTAGTTTGCAGGGATCCTGCCAATCAGGAAATCAGCATCTGTGCTTTCTCCCCTAAATTGGTTCTGGTAAGTACTTTGGTACCTCCACAGTTGGCTACTGATGTACCATAATATGTCCCAAGTATATGGTACTGAGGTACCAGGGCATAGGTACACCAGAGGTCTCCCATGGGCTGCAGCATGTATTGTGCTGCCCATGGGGGTCCACTTAAGCTGTGACTACACGCCTGCCATTGCAGCCAGAGTGAGCCGGTGCTTCCACCCCTCACAAAAGGTATAAGTTTCCTTATATCTGAGATCACTGCACTTAAAACCTATAAATCACCCCTATCGCAGGCTCTTCAGTCCTGAGGACAGGGTGCTTGCTTACAAGTGTGGAGTTGCCCCTGCATGATCAGGACACTCCTACAAACTCCAGAGTCTATTCTCCAGGCTCTGTAAGTCCAGGCAGCCATTTTAAGACATATAGTGGACATCGGTCATTATGAGATGTCTAACTATATAATGGCTGTGCCAAACCTGGTCATGTTTGGTATCAAACATGTTGGAATCATACCCCAACACCTATTCTAGTGTTGGAGGTTTGATCCGATGTATTGGGGGGCCCTTAGGGGAGCCCCCTGTACTCCCAGTTACAGCCTTTCAGGGTCTGCTAGAAAACTAGTGCTGCCACTCGTCAAAGACACTGTTCTGTCCTCCTGCTGTTGAGCTAAGCTCGAGCAGGGAAAATTAGAACAAAAGGGGCCTAATTTATGAAAAGTTTTGCATCGCTGCGGTAAAACAGCGATGCAACACTTTTCAATGCACCCTCCTTGCGACACCATGGATGCACCGTTTTTACTGTACGGCACTGCATGTTGCAAGGATTGACAGATACGTCAGGAATCCTGACATATCTGTTGGCGCAAAAATGGCACATTGCTAGAGTGTCTGGAAACAGATGCAACTCCTTCAATGTGTCATTTCACATGGGGCAAGTCCAGCAGGCGTAGGGATTTGACGCAGTGATGCCAAAGAAGTGTTGCAGTGAAATCTCTTAAATTTCACTGCGATTGATTTCACTGCGATATTTCTACGAGCCTTTTCTGCCCTGGAACGCCCACCCTGCATACATAATACCTGTCGCAGGTATAATATAGCGCAGGGGTTTACAAAGTGACACATCTGCCCGGATGCGTCACTTTGCAAATATGGCGCAATATGGCACATTTTGTATGCTATGCAGCATTATGAAAAGTAACCTTTATAATAAATGGGGTGACCCAGTAGGTTGTCAAAGGACCTGGGTATCGATCGATGAAGAAAACAGATGGTCCTAGACAGAAATTGCTTACAGTTAAATTGTAGATGGTTTGGTGATCAAAAATATATATATCAGAAATGCGATTAAATTAGCATAAGTACATACGAGACATATATCATTTTACCCCAGAAAAGTGTATAAGCACATTCTACAGTATAACATTAAACAGATGGCACCTAAACTTAATTGCATTGCAAGGAATAATTTATTACTACTGCGTCTTATTCAATTAGTAACAATCATAGACAGAATCATAATGTGTTCAAGGTAAAATGTCAGAGAGGTTACTCCAGGACGGAGAAGAGGAGTGGAAGATAGTGCTCATCTGTGGGATGGAAAAATAAGAAGGAAAGAAATCAAGAAAAACATCCAAGGGATAAATAATTCAGGTCGTTATACAAAAAGAGGATCTGGCAATGATTCTCAGCGGGGCCAGTGTCCCCTTATAAAGAGCCTGCCCCTTAACAGGAATTAGTTACAAATGGTTCGAAATTATTTTCATAGCGTGGTGCACAGAGAACCATCATCTGTGATTTTGAGCAGGAAGGGGTTGATATTGAGTGCAGGCTCACTGGGGGAATTGTCGACGTTTTGACCCTAGCGCAAAGAGGGTAATTTAGATCCTCTTCCACGGGTCTTCCTCAGGACAAAGGGAGGGTAGACACGACCTATATTTGAGGTGTCTGTTCACTGCCCCCTCTGTTCCTTGTCATTTAGAACAAGACACTGACGTGAAGCCCAGAGTAATTCAGCAACATTGAATATAAACGCAGCCCTAATTGAACAGAGGGTTTCACGCCGCAACCTCCATGCGGTATACCACGGGATGATTTATCCCCTTATGAAGACTACAGTGAAGTGGTCATTTACATACCTGATTAACGTATAGGTTTACAGCGACTCGTGTGCGGACTACCCACCACTCGGGGGCAGTGAACAGGCACCTCAAATAAAGGTCGTGTCTCCCCTCCCCTTGTCCTGAGGAAGACCCGTGGCAGAGGATCTAATGCGCTTATACACTTTTTTCAGGTAAAATGATATATGCCTCGCATGTATGTATGCTAATTTAATCACATCTTTTAAATATATTTTTTTGATCACCAAACCATCTACAATTTAACTGTAAGCATTACAAAAAGTGACGCAACGGTGGAGTAAGGGCCTCATAAATAAGGCTCTAGGTTTCCTGTCACAGGGAGATGTGACCTCCTCCCAGACAGGACTTAATGTATGCGGCTGGGGTAGGGGCTCATTTCCAGCACCATCAGACTGCATTGAAGTGCACATTTGGTACTCTACTTGCATACTCCAGTTTGAGCCAGTTCAGGAACCCTTGGTTTCCGCTCTGGCTTGAAACTGGACAACGGATAGGGGAGTGTTCTCTCCTAAGTACAGCCCCTCCTCTGGGAGGGATCCCCGAGTTGTTCCAACTTTTTTCCTTGGGTATTTAAGGACTCCCCTGTGGGCGAATCCTCAGATTTGTCATGGACCAAGACTTACTTCTGAAACCAAGACACTCTTGGACCGTCTGGACTCTTGGACTACATTGGACTTCTCTTGGAACCGAGACTGTACCAAGAAAGAATCCTTCTGCTCCTGGTCTCGCAGTTCTGCAAGTATTCCGCCTTGTCTGTGTCTGTGCTTCACTCAGGTTCTCCAGAAGACCTTAAGGTATCAAAGGCATCCGAGGAAATCTCCCTTGGAGTGAAGGAGCCAGTCCCCTGCATCTGCAGGCACCTCAATGAAGTTGACTGGTCTGCTGCTCCTGTCGTCCTACGAACTTCCAGAGGCTCAGCAATACAGGTGGTAGTTCCGTGGCTCTCCGGAGGCCTGACCTGTCTTCCCTGCAATTTGGAGAACAGTATCCCTCGTTGAAGCCGCTGGGACCAAATACCTGTGCATCGGGTCGACTTGGCGTTGCCAAGGCTTATTGACTCTGCGTTCCAGAGATCTTCAGGCTCCAAGAAGCTCCAGCCTCCAGGACCTCAACCCTCGAAGATCAGCATCCTCACTGCATCCCTTGCACCGTGGGCCTCCATCTTTGGTGAGCTGCCTGAGGTCCCCTTGCGACTCTAGTGCTTTTGCCTCTGGGTCCTCTTGAGGGTCTTCTTGTGCTTCGGTGGACTCCCCTGCTTGCTCAGGGCATTCCCTTACTCTCCTGCACTTGTTGAGTCCCTTGGACCTTGCTGGTCCCAACTATTGCATCATGTCATCTTCCCCGCCTGTTGCGGCTGCCAAGGTTGTTGGTGCTCCCGCCAGACACCTACCATCTAGACATTAACATCCGATGTGGGACAGCTCATGTATGGCTCCTGGTCTTCTTCAGTGTTGCCTGATCCCCACAACTGCAGCGACAAGGTCCTCATCAACTCTCCTAAGCTCCCTGCCAAGGGTGGGGATTGTGATTCCGTGCCTCCTGGTCACCTCTGAGTGGCATAGACTCTGTCCCCTCTGCTTGCAGGTTCTCCTCTTCAAGAATCCACCTTTGGATTCCACCGGCCTTCTTCAGAGACTTCTCCGGAGGCTTTTCTTCACAAGACTTCCATTGTCATCTATGGGAGGGTCTGGCTTCACTTCACCCCTATGCACCTGGCTTCCCTTGTGCAGGTAACTTGGTTACTGGGGCATCCACCGGTGTGGTGGCTTTCCAACCTTCCTTACTCCAAAGGGTTTCTTCGCTTCCTCTGGGAAAGGTTCTGTTTCTTTAAAACTGCAACTGCGACATCTTCATAGACTTCTATTGGGCGCACAGCTGTGTTTCCACTCTGCACACAGCCTCCGTGGGGTTCCTGGGTACTTACCTCAGATGGTTGCTGGTTCTCCAAGCTTCTCTGAGTCCTCTGGTCCAAGTCCTGTTCTTCCGTGCAATTCACAGACCACTTCTTTAGTATATGGTTTGGTCTCCCCCAGGAGACCAGTGTATATTTGTGCTACTTACCTGATTTCTTTGAAGTATTTTCATGTGTACTTTTGATATCTCCAGCTAGGAGATATATGAATGTGATGGTGAGTGTATTGTGTAATAAATAGACCTATTTTTTATAAACACTGTGTGGTTCTTTTTCATCTAATCTATATTATTGAGCAAATGGAGTAAAACAAACTACTTTACACTCTTTCAAGATAGACATGAAGGCTGCTCTCTACAGCTACCACTTTAAGAGCCTAAGGTTATCTAAGAACACTAAAATCACCATAGGGATTAGTGCCATGTGCATCACTCCATTAAGTGTGCGCCATAAACTAAGTCAGCCTCCTACATTGGTGGATTAAAGCCTGCACTGTTTTACCACTTAATCAGGTGAAGGTTACATGAAAAACCATCACTAGCTAGGTACATATTAAATACTGTTATCAAGTAAGTTCTACTGTACTTTTTGGATTGGTTGTCAAGGGTCTTAGCACAACCCTTTCTCCAATCTTTCGAAGTTTAGAATCACTAGGGTAGATAGGTGCACTACACCTAGTACCATGTCTCAGGTTGGTGAGTCCAGTGGGACTCAGTCGTCTAGATACAGTGATCGTAGGTTCCAGGAACTTAGGACCCTGTGTACATCTCGGAAATTTAAGACTGGTATCAACCCCGCCAAAGAGCATCTTAGAGATGCTCCTGCACAATGACCTCGAAAATCCTGATAGTTCAGAAGTACAGGATAACTTCGGTATGGATGGTGATGCTCCAGAGGAGGAGTCAGGGCTGTCCAACCCCTTTGACCGCACATCAGAGCAAAACCAGAGAAGTATGAGACCTCTCACTGGTGAACTCTAATCCCCTGGGGAATAGTACTGATGGTACAGAGAAAGGCCTTGGAGGTAGGTCCCCCTTTATTCCTCCTGGGAGGGTACGAAGAATTCAGGGGAGGTCCAGGTCCTCTTCAGTTAATTCGACCTCCTCTTCCACTTCAGTAGGGACCTCTATCTCTAGCAAGAGGGAGGACTCCTTAGAGAAGGAATACCACCTACTAAAACATGAGAGAGCCAAGCTCAGGCTCAAGAAAGAGTAGTTGGCCCCAGAGAAGGAGACCCTAGAAAACCAGAGAGCTAGGAAGAATTTGGGTTTAGAATCCCCAGCACTAGTAAACCCATGGTCAGGAAACACTCTTTTAACACTAGGAACTTGAGCAGGATAGTTCCTCCATACCAGGATGGTGATGACATCTATAAGTGGATCACTGCTCTAGAGAGGGCTTGTAAGGTACAGAAAGTCCCTCAGGGCAGCTACCCTGTTGCTCTTCTTTACAAATAAAGATAGAGACATACTCTTAACTGTGAAGTTGCAGATAACTATAAGGTCTGGAAGAGTGCACTCATAGGCGGGTTTGGGTTAACCACTGAGCAATACAGGGTTAAGTCTGGGGACACTGAGAAGGCACACACTCAAGACTTGGTATATTTAATTGACAGTGCTATTAAGGCTCTGGAAGGCTGGCTTCATGGGAGTAAAGTACATGATTATGAAGGACTGTACAATTTACTAATGAGGGAGCATATCCTTAGTAACTGTCAGAACCAGCAACTGCAATAGTGCCTGGTGGAGTCAGATCTTACCTCTCCCCAAGAATTCGGAAAAAAGGCACCGACAAATGACTCACACCAGGGTGAAACAAAAGTCTCATGGTGGTGTTGACCAGAAGAAGCAAGATTCTTCTAAGTCCTAAGAGAAAGGTGGGGGGAAATGTAAAGAAAAGAAAGAGTCTTCACAAGGTCCCCAAAAATCTTTCTGTGTGGGTTGGTCCCAATCCTCTTCTTCCTCTGGTAAAAAACCTTGGTGCTATTTATATAAAGAAAACGGCCATAGGTCAAAAGGTTTCAGTTGCCCTAAGTCTAGCACCACTACTACTACTACTCCTAAGCCCCCTAATGCCCCTATCAGTAGCATTGGTAGTGGTAGTACACCCAAGAACATAGCTTGGTTCCCCTTGGGTACTGAAGTGGGTTCTGGCCTAGTCAGGACACCAACTCAGGATGTCTTAGTCTGTGAATGTGGCATTTACCTTGCCACTCTTGTTGTAAGTCCCACTAATGTAGGCAAATACAGACAACATCCTCTTATTAATGGTCAGGAAGCTGTAGCTTACAGGGACACTGATGCCAGTGTCACTATGGTAACAGAGACATTTGCGTCTCCTGAACAGATTCTACTTGGTCAGAATTACCAAGAGACCAATGCTAACAATGTCAGGAAAGTCATCACACGGCAGTCGTCAATCTCAGCTGGGGAGGGGTAACTGGCCCTAAAAGAGTTGTAGTCTCCTCTGACCTACAAGTAAAATGTCTCCTGGGCAATAATTTGGAAACTTCAGCCTGGTCTGAAGTGAAGTTGAGGACCCATACAGAAATTTTGGGAATTTCAGCCAGTGTCTTTGCTGTCACTAGGGCTCAGGTGAAGAAGCTAGACACTGAAGGAGCCCTGGATCCTGAGAAAATGGACCAGTCAGCTCCCAAGAGAAGGAGAAAGAAGGGTAAAGATGTATCCTCCTCCCAGACTTCCAGTGAGAATCCATCTCCTGAGGGAAATGATCTCAGTACCTGTGAAGGAACGGCCCCAGAGAAGCTTTGGCCTGACAAGGTAGAGCTACTGGTTGCTTTCCTGTTTGGATGGAGTTTTCTGCAAGACCAGAAAGGAAGTGAACGTAGATACTCCAGGGCACACTGACAGGAAGCAAGAAGTGGAGTATGCAGGTGTGCGCGCAGAGGTGAGGCGTGAGGTGGTGGTGAGAGAGGCTGCGTCATGCGTTTTGTGGCCGGGTGAGCCAAATGAGCTAATGCTGAGGGCTGAGAGCCATGAGTAATGGACAGATCGGCTCTATGCTCCATGCCCTATATCACTAAGGTACCACATAGGTACACACTGGCTCAGGTGGCGTTGTAGCGGGTGGAGTGAGGCTAGAGCTATGGATTCCTTCCGTCTGCATGGAGGCGGCCGGTATTAGGCCGGTGCGGCTTGTGCATTCGGAGTGAACCGCTCCCACTACCGCACCCACCCCGCACATTGCTGTGATTAGCGCCATTGCCACTGTCATTGTTTCCTCTACAAACTGTCGGACAAATGTGAGTCAAACGCCGGCCATAATTTATCATGGCAGCTGCATAACCACACAGTGCTTGCTTTACTTGCACTGCATTGCCTGCCTTACCTGCCCGTTCAGTTGCAAGTTGTCGTTTTTCAGTCATCATTGCCAATCGACATTGGTTGTCAGAGGCAGGCTGTCAAGCACATACTTGTCTCTGCGGTTGTACTCGCCTTTTGCTTCTGACAGATTTAAAGGTATTAGTTGAGAACTGCTGAGCTGGACGGGCTTGCCTTGCCTTGGCTTAGTTCTGTCTGTCCTGAATGCAGTTTCCCTTTCTAAAGTATTGGAGTTGAGGGTGACACCCTGTGGACTTCTGCTTTTACTTAATTACCTCCATCTGGCTTCTAAATCATAGCCGCTGAAGCAGTGGCAGGGTAAGGAGTGTAAAATGGGGTGTGTAAAGGGTGTATAAAGGATGGAACTGGTTTAACCAGGGGTCTAGGGGCCTAGGAGTCAAGGGGCAAAGGGACCAAGGTGCCAGGAGGCCTTGGCAGTGTGTGTATTCTGTAGGTTACGTGTGTCATACAGACCCATACCACCAAACCCTTACAGTTGTTAACCTTGTTGATCAGTGGGAAGCTAGACTGGAATAACTGGAGGATGAAAACCTGCTCAGCAAAAATTGCGGTTCAACGCACACACAACTTGAGCTCCAAAGCCCTCAAAAAAGCAAGGAGATTTAAAGACGATTCAGCAAAAAGGTTTAACTCAGGCATAACAAGGGAATTAAGCAAAAAGACTCCTGAACAAGACTGTATAGCTAGACAAATGAGAGACGCCGTTGAGGGGGACTCAATACTTGGCGTAATGTTAAAGGATACACCGAGAGAATTAACATATTCTTCATCAGAGTTATTACACACAAAGCAGCAGATGATCAAAGATTGTGTCAGGAGGAAAGAGATCTCGGCCTGCCCAATCTCTGATGACAGTGATAATTCGGAAAGAGAAACAGTTCCGGGCTTATCTTTGGCACACACTGCATTACCTCAAGTCACACAAGATACACAAGTTACACAGGTCACCCAAGATACCAATGTCGGCTCGGAGAATGTTCTAACTTCAGCATATCTGCGAGATCTCCACTGTCAACTTCACTTAGAGTGGTTGAAGAGGAAAATGGACATCTAGTATATCAAGAAAATCCAGCCACAGCAAACAATGCAGCTATGGAGTTTAATTTGGAAACAGACTAGATTTATGGACGCGAGGAGACTAATACAATTGGAGATGGGGGTATCAACATGGACCCAGAATCTGAGCATGTAGAAACCTTACATTACTTTTTTAATGTCTCAATTAAGTCTGACCAATTGCTGGAATTGGAACATTTAGTCAATTCATCTAACTCCTTTTTGTGTGTGTCAAGCCTACAGTATAACAGCCCATAGAACAATTCAGACCAAGGTACTTAATTCCCGAATAAAGACAAAAGAGACTCCAAAGCTTCTGATGATGAAGATACTCCTCCAATGTTTACTGCGTTGACTGCAATGGGGGCAATCAGCAACACACTGTCACAAATGACATATTCTAACAAATCAATCATCACTACTTATAGAGCAGGTCAGCTATCTCAAACTGTGGCTGGATGATATGGTTGACTCCCTACAACTTCTTCCCCAAAAAATTAAAAACTTTATAACGGATCATGCAAAGAGTCACTTATCATCTCCAACTATAAAGAAGATCATGATGAGATAAAAAAACTTAAGTCACAATATTCCTAAAACGAGATATTGATGAGCTTGACAGTACCAGGGACAACTATGACAGACAATTCCAATGAAGATCAAGCTCAAGCTCAAGAGGAATTATCAGAGCATCAAGATGGCTGTGCCCCCTATCTAAGCAAGAGACAACTCAAAAAATTGAAAAAACATACGAGGAATACATACACCGAGCAAGTAAATTCAGGCGCATTCCTTCCAGAAGCAAGAGAAAATTTCCCATATTCAATAAATCGACAACGAAAACAAACACATGTAGTACCAATGACAAACACTGCTTTACAATCATTGATGAGTCAGCAGAGACTGTCGTAATAATTCAATTCCAAACAGATCAATACTCCAATGAAGAATGAGATAAGGACACCACAGTTGTAGGGAAGCACCTAAATCCTGTGCAAAAAATGGCAAAAATAGCATGTAGTGTGGACGAGAAGTCCTCAATTATATTTCTGATCCGACCAATATCACTGTGCGACCCACCTTCATCACAGCAATTACAATGCCACAACCAACATATAGTGAAGTATTGCAGACTAGGCTCACAATTGATGGCCTACCATTATTAGCGAATGTATTCAAACCAAGGACAAATTATCTACATCATTGAGTAATGACTCTGTGCTACTCAAACAGATTATGGAAGGCATCACCAGGCTAGCAAAAATATTAGAAGATAAGCACCCCAGTTCAACGGTTTTGGCTAACTCAAGTATTGTGCATGCAGAAACAGAAACAGAAACTGATTATAATGGTGTCTACGTGTATTCACAACAAACAAACAGAGAGCTGATACAAACAGCGGTAAAGGGAGGCTCAAGTCAGTACATTAAAAAAAAATCTTACAATGAACCATCTATTAGTCAAGATAAACATATAATTGACTTTACACCTTTATATGAATCTGAAGGTTCTCAGGACATATTAAATCATCAAAATATATTGAAGCTATTATGTTCCCTTGAGGACCTGAAAGACCTTGACTCACAATCACTGTTAATTGGTTCCATTTTTCCTCTGCCATAAAACAAATGCAGATTTCAAGACTATCAGAACAACATGGGCTTCACAAAACCTGGCACAAAGAATATTGGCCTTAAAAGAGAACCTAGCAGACTGGGAAATTACAGTCAGCAAATGAAAAAAACAAAATATCCACATATGTTAAGAACCCCTTATAGGCATCCAGAGTTTCACAAATTAACATCAACAATCAGACTGCTTTATAAAGGCCCTGAGGCAACAACAAGATTTGAAAAACTACAAATCACGGCAATCCTAATGTGCAATTAGTTGTATGACCAGTGAACTCACAAATAATTAATCAACCACAGCCTGCTGAACAGTACTTTTAATGAGCAGAAAGTCAAGGAAGTGTGGTACAATCAATTTTCCATTATATCTTGGAATATTGCAGGTTATGAGAGACAATTTAAAAAGGAGGGGTAAAATTGTCTAATTTATTTCAAGAACCTTGTGTAGTCTGTCGTCAAGAGACCTGGCAATCTTCAACTTTAACAGTCTCAAACTACACTATGCACAAAATTAAAGCAAAAAGGAATGCTTTATAAGGCCCGATTGTATAATATGTATCTTTTATGGCTATTTTTAATAACCGAATAAAGATTATTTGAATTTGAATTTGAATTTGAATTTGAATGCTTTTGAAAGATCGAGTGGAGTGCTGACAATATCAATTAGTAATAAACTCTGTATTTATAATCAGCAGTTTCGCAGCAGATCGATTGGTCAATAGGACTGCCAATATATAATCATATATTGGCAGTCCTATTGACCAATCGATCTGCTGCGAAACTGCTGATTATAAATATCTGTTTTCCCCCTCATTTTGTAAAATAATTATTACAGATACCATAAAAAGCTAGATGAGCTGGAGCAAATAATAGAAACATATGGCCAATTATTTGTAATTATAATGGGGGACTTTAACCAAATGTTATTGCCATTAGCAAGCCAGGTCTCAACTGTCAAGGAGCCAGACCTTAGTCACAATATTCCTCATCCAAAAATTCTAGTACAGGTCAAAACTAGACTTAAGTATAACTTTTTGGCAGATTCCGGGTATAGAGCACTAAATGGAAGTTTGGCAGAGGATCAACCAGGTGCACCAACATATCGAGGACCTGTGGCCTTCACCATCATAGGCTATACATTTGTTCATTATTCATATTTCCACCTATGTAAGAGGAAGGCTATCATTCAAAGTTAGTCTTTAACATCAAATATGATCGGTGGAAGGCCCGGGTTATGGCAAACAGTGACCGAATGATTGCTGTTAATGGAAAGAAGCTCATCTGGAACAACATGCTAAAGACCACAGCTTATAACCTGGGTGGAGCCTTGATATCATCTATTAAAAAAGATAGATTGGATGAACATCTGGCAAACCATATTAGAGTGCATACTATCAGTTGTGATGACAGAGTTACAAAAACCAGGAACATACACCTTTATTTTTTCTAATGCTCAGCAACTAATCAAATTAAAGAGAGTATATCGTAAGTTGGTGCGTCACACTGCAAAACTTCCTGTGTCTAAAGATCGTGACTTGAGACTGCAAAAACTAAAGGGGGAATTCAAGATCAGAAGCACACAGATAAAACGGGACAGTGAAAATAATGCTTATGCAAAACTGTACCATGCTATTTTATCACAAAATGAACGAGTATATTAGTCCTTGGTATGAAATGGCACAACCTCGTATAAGCAGCCAGATGATCTGTTTATCGCAAGTGATAAATGGGAAACACATATTAAGTCCCTGTTCAAATCAGTAATCACCTGGTCCTATGCACCATTTAAAGAACTTGGAACATATCCAGATATCACAAAGGAAGAAATATCAAAGTTAATAAAAAGGTTCTCGCTTGTCCAAAGCAGCTGGACTAAATGGTATACCTATAGATCTGGCCAAGTTAAATGTAACTTTTTGGAGCTCATTGTTAGAACAGCTTTTCTCGCATGTGATCAAGTCTGGGACAGTTCCATGTTCCTGGAAAGGAGCGATTTTGCATCCAATATATAAACGAGGACCAAAACAAAACCCAACCAGCTATAGATTAATAGCACCCTTAGACTTTGATGGGGAAACTGTTTGCTAAACATCTACAAAATAAATAAAGGCAGAAGAAAAATCATTAATTCCATAAACCCAAACAGGATTCCGCTCAGACTGTTCAACAGCTGATAATATTACAACATTGGCCCTACTTGAGAAAAAAAGCATGTACACAGAAGACACTATATACCTGTTTCGTGGATTATTCTACGGCTTTTGAAAAAGTGAACCGGCAAAGGCTGTGGAACAAGTTTACAACATTGGAAATAGACCTTAACCTTCTGAACTTTATTACTGAATTGCATTCCGAAACATGGCTACAGGTAAAGCTATCAACTGACAATACCCTGTGTTCTAAATGTTGCACGGTGAATGGCTTTAGACAAGGATATATCCTCGCCCCTCTTTTATTTTTATTTTACACCGCTGACCTAACTGTGTCATTAAAGTCAGATCAGGGTTTTCTTGCAAAGTTAGGAGGTAAAAAAAAACATATTTCACCTACGCCGGTGATCTGCTGATCCTGTCACAGACACCAAATGGACTACAGCATCAACTAAACCAATTACACATCTACAACTTAGAGAATGGTCTAATTGCCAATCTTTCCAAAACTAAAATTATGACCTTTGGGCAGCAAACTAAAGCCAATAGGTTGGGTCCTAGGAGAAACTTCAACTGAAGTAGTAAAACAATATGACTACCTCGGACTGACTTTTGATAGTAAGCTATCTTGGTCGATCCACCTGGCCACTAGGAAATCGAAGTCAACAACGATTACCAGATTAGTATTAAGATTCACAAACATGCTTGGAGGAAAAGCGATTAGGCCATCACTCACCGAATGAAACTGGTTCCATACTTACTGTATGCATCTTCGGGAATGAACAACAAGGACATTTCCAGTCTTGATAAAATCTTTATGCAATGTGTCCGTAATTTACTTACACTCGGCAACTTCTCACTGCATTATAAGATTGGAATTAGGGCTAAAATATATCACTCCACTACAGAAACACTATGAATTACATCTCCGAATGTGCAAAAGCTGACGCAACTTCACTAAAACATCTAATATACCAAGAACTTGGTCAATCTATATACAGGCGGGTTTTGAATCTTATGATCTACCTGATACACAGACACTGGGGCAAATTAATCAGAAAAACCTTATGTTTGATACTTTTACTATTACAGTGGGACTCAGACTTGCCACAATTTGTAAAATACAAGCATATGGACATAGTATCCAACACGTACACTGTAGAGAGCCAAGAATACTCAGGGCTAAACCTTCCTGCCTATGTTAAATAGATATGTTTAAGGTTTAGATAGTTATACATTCCGTTTTTGGAGTTTGAAGGGAAATGGAACCCAGTTTTTAAAGGAAAACATAATGCTGCTAATATTTTTAGATCAGGCCTACAAAGTACAACCTTATGAGTTCATGATCTTTACTTGCGTACCTAAAGGGAAAAGACAAAAATGTATCATCTAATTAGGTATTTGATTTCCCTCTCGGGACAAATTATTTGTTGCACAAAATCTGTGATTTCTTATGCGTCTTTGCACATTTCAGCACATTAGCACTTTATTTGATTGGGCAAAAAACACAGTAGGCCAAGTAAGGAAGGTTAATTATGTTTTGGCCAATGGTATGAATGCAAGGTCAGTGCTGCTAATGGTTGAAACTGGAAAAGCCTACTTATGCATCTTTATAGTTGTTAAGATTATGTCGACTATATATGGATTAATTGCATGCAAACTATCATTGAAGCTGGAATATAAATACAAATGTATGCTCTGAGTTTTTTATGTACTGAATTTGTCTGCCTGTAAGTTCTAATTGTATACATTTACCATTTTAGAAACGTATTTATGCAATGTGTGATGTTTTATATTTTTATTGTAATCATTGATTAATACAATGAACTTTACTACTACTTCTACTGGGAGCTGGGGGACCTTCCAGGGAAGAGTTGGGTCTGGAGTAGAAGGCCTATCAGGTGGCTGCTGAGGAAGCAAGAAATGTCAGGGGGTCCCATAGGCCTTATTAGGAAGATGGGCATCTGTATTGTGAGAGTAGGGACCCACACCTGTTGCCACCAGGAGGCTGGTCACCCCTCAGAAGTTCAGGGGCTTCCTTGGACCTTAGCACACAACATTCCTCTTGCAGGATATCTTGGGCAAAATAAGACTTGGAACAGACTTGTTCCTCACTTTCACTGGCCCACATGTCTGAAGATACCAAGGAGTTTTGTTGCTCCTGTGTCACCTGCCAAGCCAGTGTTAAATCAGGTGGCACTACAAAGGCCCCCATAATCCCACTACCTGTGGTTGAGGTTCCCTTTGATAGGGTAGGGATAGACATTATAGGTCCCTGAAGCCTTTCATCAGCATCTGGACATAGTTTTATTCTAGTGGTGGTGGTGGTGTCACTAGATATCCAGAGGCTATTCCTCTTAGCCCTTTAGGACCATTACAGCTCTTGCAGTGGCTAGGGCCCTCCTGCGAACCTTACCCAGAGTTGGGTTTCCTAAGAAGGTATTGTCAGTCATGGGTGCCAACTTAATGTCCAGCTATATCACAGCTATGTGGAAGGAGTGGGGTGTCAACTACATGTTCACAACACCCTACCATCCACAGGGGAATGGGCTTGTTTAAAGGTTCAACAAGGCCCTCAAAGGTATGATCATGGGACTCCCAGAAAAACTGAGAAGAAAATGGGATGTCCTACTACCTTGCCTTCTCTTTGCCTACAGGGAGGTTCTTCAAAAGAGGGTGGGCTACAGCCCATTTGAACTTCTGTTTGGACATCCAGTTAGGGGTCCATTATGTCTAGTTAAAGAAGGATGGTAGCAACTTCTAAAACCTCCTAAACAGGACATTGTAGACTATGTACTGGGCCTGAGCTCTCTCACGCCTGAGTACATAAAGAAGGCCAGCAAAAATCTTGAGACCAGCCAGGAGCTTCAGAAAGCTTGGTATGGCCAAAAGACTTTACTGACTGTGTACCAGCCAGGACAGAAAGTGTGGGTGTTGAAGCCTATGGCCCCAGCAGCTCTCCAAGACAAGTGGATTGGCCCCCACACCATACTGGAAAAGAAAAGTGAGGTCACTTAATTGACCTAGGTATTCCTAGAAGTCTCCACGGGGTACTTCATGTGAACCACCTGAAACCTTTTGTTGACAGGGCTGACATGAGTTTGCTCATAGCCACTGATGAGGGACTGGAGGATGAAAGTGACCCGCATCCAATCAGTTTCCTGGTCTCTTTATTTTTACACCCAGTCAGACCACCTAGTGTACTAATGAAGTGGACACCAGTGACAACCTCGCTGTGAAGAGTAAAATTTACAGACAGCCCCATGTCATTGCATCAGGGCAGAGGTCCAGAAGATGCTGGAATTGATGGACATTCATTCTTCAGATAGCCATTGGGCTAGTACTGTAGTCCTTGTGCCAAAACCTCACACCTAAGATGCTAAGAGAGAAATTAGGTTTTGTTTTGACTACCGAGGCCTCAGTGCAGTCACTAGAACTAATGCCCATCCTATTCCAAGGGCAGATGAATTGATTGATACTATGGCCTCTGCCAAGAATCTCAGTATATTTGACCTGACTGCTGGCTATTGGCAAATCAGACTCTTTGATAATGCCAAGCCAAAAACAGCATTTTAAATCCCTTTAAATCCCCAGTGAGCATTATCAATTTATTGTGATGCCCTTTGGTTTGAAAAATGCATTTCAGAGGCTGGTGAATAACATCCTAACATGTCTGGAAGCCTATAATGCAGTAATCAAGATATATTTAGCTCCACCTGGGAGGATCACCTGGTCCACCTCCGAAATGTACTGGAGGCCCTGCAGAAGGCAGGCCTCATTAGTATGGCCATTAACTGCCAGATAGGGCAGAGCAATGTTATGTACTTGGGCCACCTTGTAGGAGGGGGCCACGTTTAATCACCGAAGAGCATAATTCAGAGCATCATGGACTGGATTGCTCCCACTACTCAGACTCAGGTCAGAGCTTTCTTGGGCCTGACTGGGTACCGCCGAAGATTTGTCAAGGAGCTATGGATCCATAGTGACCCCCCTTAATGATCTCACCTCCAAGAGAAGGCCTAAGAAGGTTCTGTGGGCAGTTAGCTGGCAGAAGGCATTTGATGACCTAAAGCAAGCCATGTGCTCTGCGCCAATTCTGCTAATTTCTGAGTACTCCATACCATTCATTGTCCAGACAGCTGCTTCTCAGATAGGGATAAGTGCAATGTTATCACAACTTAATGCAGAGGGCCAGGATCAACCAGTAGCTTTTATCAGCAGAAGGTTGACCCTAGGGAGAAGTGTTTGTAAGGTATTGAGAGGTCGGCCCTTGGTGTGGTCTGGGCCCTGTAGAAGTTGAGGCCATACCTGCACCTTAAACAGATGAAGGGTGAAAACCCCAAACTTTTGAGGTGGTCCATTTCCCTACAGGGGATGGACTTTTCAGTGGAATAGACCTGGGAGGTACCATGCCAATGCAGATGAACTTTCCAGATATTTCCACTTGAAATGAAGATTCAACTGGACAATGTTAGTCTCCTGTCTTTACCTTTGCGGAGGGGGGTCGTGTAGGAAAGTAGGATCTGCTTTCATGGTTACCCCCTTTTATTACGTGGTGTCAGTGTGTTTTGACTGTAGTTTGCTGGGTTCCTGACTATCAGGACCCCAGCATCTGTGCTCTCTCTCCCAAAGTTGTTTTGGTGAGTATATTTGTACCTCCACAATTGGCTACTGGTGTACCCTTATAAGTCCCTAGTATATGGTGCTAAGGTACCCAGGGCATAGGTACACCAGGGGGCTCCCATGGGCTGCAGGCCGTATTGTGCCACCCATGGGAGTTCACTTAAACTCTGACTAAAGGCCTGCCATTGCAGCCTGTGTGAGATGGTGCTTGCACCTCTCACGACAGATATACTTTTTCTTATATGTGAGTTGTCTACACTTACAACCTATAAGTCGCACCTATGGAAGGCCCTTCAGTCCTCAGGGTAGAGTGCTTGGTTATAAGTATGAGAATGCCCCTGCATGAGCAGGACACCCCTAAACCCCCGGAGCGATTCTCCAGGCTTTGTAAGTGATATCAGCCATTTTTAGACATACAGTGGACATCAGCCATTACAAGATGTCTAACTATATAATGGATGTGCCAAACCTGGTCATGCTTGGTACCAAACATATTAGAGTCATACCCCAACACCGATTTTGGTGTTGGAGGTATGATCCCATGTAATGGGGGCCCCTTATGGGAGCTTCCGGTCCTCCCGGTTACAGCCTTTCAGGGTCTGCCAGAAAGCTAGTGCTGCCACCGACCTCAGACACTGTTCTGCCCTTACGCTGCTGAGCTGAGCTTGAGCAGGGGAAGGTAGAACAACAGGTTTCCTGTCACAGGGAGGTGTGACCACCTCCCAGACAGGCCTTAGTGTATTGGGCTGGGGTGGGGGCACTTTCCAACACCACCAGACTGAATTGAAGAGTAGATAATCCAGTTTGAGTCAGATATCTGCCTGATCATTATTACAGTATTACAGAAGGAAGAGGATAAAAAGTCATTGGAGATAACCAGTTTTTACATATTTATTCAATCTTCGACTTGACCTTTGCCTTATTTCTGTATTTATCTTGGTCTTCCTAGTCTAGCCTGGTCCTTTACTCACCATAAAAACATGTATCCTTCATAGAATTGATCACTGTCAAAATTGTGTATCTTGCTCCATTTCCCCCACGTCTTTTGGTACTTCTTGGACATCCTCTACTTTTATACTTTTCTCTTTCCGCACCATTGCACCAGTTCATATCAGTGAGCCAGCCATCATATTTTGGCGACGCTTTATCGCTCCTCCTACGTGCTATATTGTGCCTAGTGACAGTCAGTACCACATTAAAAAAACAGACGTTTGTATTTTATTTAGGTGATGCTTGCTCTCCCCATATTTCTAATAACATAGGTGTAACATTTCAATCTATTTGAGTATATGAAACTTCACTGAAGTGTTTGCTAATTTTCTGCCATCTTTACCTAAATTTCTCCCCATTACCACCCTTTTCACTCTTTCTCTTTCTCCTTCGTTTTTTGCCTTTCTCTCTTGCTCTGTGATAAATCCTAATGATGAAATAAGTCCTGGTCCCGAAAAATGAGTGCAGGTGCCCACCACCTGCAACTATTGGAACAAATTAAGAACTGTCTACAAGGTCTCAGGCTATTTTGTTTAGGGAAAATGTTATTGCAAAGAAGAGAAAGATTACAATTGCTTGTTTCTACAGTCACTTAGTACTGGTTTGCTTGGTTAGACAGTGTAGAGTTATTGTCAGCTCACTGCAAATTTGTATTACAGAGACATTGACAAGAGAGTACACTTTCAGTCTCGGAATAAGCAGTAGTGTACTAAACCTTGGATTGTCAATCCACTCCGGGCAAATGGCAAACAAATTGCTGAGGATAAAAGTACATTTTCAGCAAAAATATACATTCATTTACACCTGCTGTGAATTTATAAAATGAATCCTGGCAGGCGTAAATAGGTTAACCCCAGTCATAAAAGTAATCCCCTTTGGGTAACTCAAACACCTTAAATCAAACAGACAATAACATATACATATCACCAGAATATGACACCACCACCATCAAAAGGCCAAGTGCTCAACACATCAAAACACAAATATTTTATTTAAAAATTACCAAACATGTGGTCACACATAGAAAATATTTTCATCGAGCATTGGGGACATCAAGTAAAAACATCATACATAGCAAATAATATAGGAGAAAAGTAAAAAAAATCACTAAAAAAAGCAGTGCAATATTGGGAGAACAAGCAAGAAGTAATCCTTGTCAGAAACAAGGCAAAATCATCAGACCAGGATCATTTACCCGCACATTTAGATTTTATACATATACATTAGTTTCAGCAAATGTCCACACAGTCTAAGAGATGCCTTTTTCAGTAAGCATCGATGCGTTTCGGTGGGTATTGTCGTTTAACCGCCACCTTCTTTAGGACAAGAGACGATATCTCCCAGACACAAACACAAATCTTTTCTACAATCTTGTATATACACCTTAGGGGGTATAGATTGACCTCCCTTTTCGTTGGATAAACCTGGGCTTTGAAGAGAAAAGTACTGTCTAACCCCGTTATCTTCCACACCCAAAACTTGGTGGTAGCTGAAGCCGGTATAAGCCTCTCAGAGATAATAATTCAAGAATGAGTATGAAGCCCCTTCGTATGAAGCTATATACCCGAATCTCTGGCAGTTTCTCCATTCTAGGGCAATCTCAAGTATCTCTGGTTGCTTCTACATTTCATTAAAAATCTCGTTTGAATAAAAATACGGACGGGGTCTCTCAATACCTCCGTTTCAGAAAAAGTTTAGCTAGGTTAACTACTGTTCATTTATTTGCCACAACTACAGAGAAATGCACAGAAATGACTTCCTTGCATGGGATGGGAAGAGGGCTGAAAAAGGCAGGGCCAGCTTTAGCAGTGGTGGCGCGCAGTTTGACAGTCTTTTTTTCCCCCCACCCTATGATCATCTCCTCGGATTCCTTCACTACCACCCCATAAAAGTCCCCCTCATCTCTCCATAACCCTTCTCTCACATACATTTCATTTGTTTTAAGGCACTGGTAAAGGCTGGCTTTACTAATCCACTCAGCTAACAAGAGTCAAAACTGCCACTAGGCAAAAATCGATCTCCCTCTCTAGCAGGAACATTAATCACACAAATTATCTTGACATTTTTATAGCTGCCTGAAAGCTGGGCGCACATGGAACCCTGCAGCAGGTGCTTTTAAATCCTACGTTATTGCTAAACACAGCGCCCCCTCTGAGGTCAGTGACTGTGCCCCCCTTCCAGGTCAGTGCCCAGCGGGCTGCAAAAGGTCACACCGCCCTAAAGCTGGCCCTGGAAGAAGGCATGGTCAGCCTAGTACAATTGTAAACACCTGTACGTTTGAGTGCATTCACAAACACTTATCCAAGCATTTCTAAGCCTGGAAACAGTCAAAGATTTACTTGAGCGAAAGACTGGGGTAGCGCTCCTTCTAAGATGGAAAGGGTAATGGATCTCCTCCCGACTTGGAGGATATGTAGGGTTCTCCGTGGGGTAAAATGTTTTCCTCATGTGGGAAGCAAAGAAAAGAAAAAAACAGTGTGCATTTGCACATCAAGCATAGTTTCTCTAGCTTAAATCTACGCTCTATGGAATTACTCAGTGGGGAAATTGAAGCCTGGGAAATATGTCACATGCCATTCCCTAGAGTGCCACTTGTAAACGTGTACCTGGCACAGCTTTAAAAGTATACTGTAGGAAATGTTGTGAATTCTCAAAAGTAGTAAATCTGCACCCATTCGTAGAAGTATTTTTTGGATGCGGATTTCCTACTTATTTGCGACTTGCCCCTACTCTCTGCAGAGCTGTTTCTGTCTCAAGGCGTCCTTTTGGAGCTCTGGCCGCAGTTTTTCTCAAGAGCGTCTTCAGAAGAGTGGGGGACTATTACTGGGAGCAATTATAGATACATTTATAGTCTAGGGACATCTAAAGAGCCTAATTGACCAGAATTGTAGATTTAGACAGACACAAAAAACATGTTTCTCCAAGAAAAACACTGCATTATTTTGCGTTGGACTTAAATATTGCATCCTCCTTTGTTCCCTATACATGTCTAGGTTTACAAAAGCTACAGTAGAGCGTGTCTATGCATCAGCGCCAAAATATCAGAAAATGTCACCAACGCAAGATATATATCACACTAACTCATTTTTGGTGATTTATCAGGGGGAAATGATTCTAAAATCACGCTTGGGTGTTGTGTTATACTGATTACTTCTATTCTGTAATTTGTCAAACTTTGCAAATGTAATCTCAGCATTTTAAAATAACAAATGTCATGGCAAATAAAAGGTTCAGCAGGCAGCACATTATAGTGGGAATTCATATTGTTGTTTCTTTGTATTTCTGAGCTTGCCTGAAGATATAGCACAGCATGTAATGTGATATGCAAAGGAAACGGCACACATACGTTGGAAGCATTATTTAATACTTACGAAATAGAAAAGAAAAATATTACATATTCTGCGATGAAATGTTCAGAATGCCATTTGCTAATGACAGACATACAAAGTGGAAAGATATCATTCTGATGCTCTTCTTTCCTATTCCATTTCATCTGAAATACAAGACAAATTTTCTGTGTAACCGTTGCAAGCAAACAGTACACAATGCAGTAGACTGTGTGTACTCGGACTCCTTGTTCTTCGTGAAAATGGTAATGCTGTTTCTTAGACTGAAGGATGGAATAGAATGGGGTAAATGTATGGTGAGCTATTTATCACCCCTGTTTAATATTGATCTCCTGGGGTGGGATATTTACTGGGTTGTTTGAAATAGGGTCTCCAGTTGGCAGAGGTATGCACGTTGTCGAAGAAGGGCCCCCCACTCTAGTGAGCGTAAGTCGGATACACACCCAAAATGAATTTGTGTTACCCTCTGGTAGTCTCTGGTACAGCTCAATCAGGCCTAACTTAAGAGGCTATGTGTAAAGTGTTTGTGCTACACAATACAGAAATACTGTAAAAACACTAGGTTATTTTTTCAACACTCCCCTATAGCTCGTAATACGTCTTTAGAGCTAGTCATGTTAACTTGATTAACGCTATACCTTCGTGTCACATTGCGGGATAAAAAACACTAGACGCCATCAACTAACATCTTTGCGTGGTCCCTCCTTTTTCTTTTTCTTCTAACATTTAGGTAATGTTTAGTTAATAAACCACACCGTCTGGCATGTTCAATTGTTATATGGTACATTCATCCACTCCTCGTTATTCACCTTACTAATAGCATCTAGTCTTTACCATTCCATTATATAGCATTCATACCCACTAATTCACATTAACACACCCCACAAGATCTGGGTGAGGAGAAGTTCCCGTGTATTACACACAGTATATTTATCATTATCATTACTATTTTCAGAACACCCCTGACGAAGGCATTATTGCCGAAATGCATTGGGATTGTACCACACCATGATTACCCTGAACTACATGTTTTCCACAATGGATTCTGGGAAATGAAGTTTTCAACTCTAATAAAGTTTTCATTGAAATGAACTCAAGAACTTTTTCGTACAACATTGAATTACAATAGTGAAACCTTATTTAGGACTCAATACTCAGTGCCCGGGGGACATACCCCAAGGTTCTGGGGATGCACCAACAATTCATATTCTACACTCTAATTCGGTGAGTGATACCCCGGAGCACGAGAGAACTATTTCAACATTACAAACATAGGTAGTGAGCGCACTATACCCCCCTGCTTACAGTAATTTCAGATGTCATCAGTGATGTCATCAGTGATGTCACTGACCATGTCATGAGTGATGTAATATGTGACATCATCAGCAGTGCATTGCGGGGGCGCGAGTTATAGTTAGCTGAACTAACTATAACGGGGGAATTTCTAGGGTTTTGTACGAGGGAAATGTCCAGCTAACTATAACGCCCCTGAAACCTAGGGTTTTTTCAGTGAATTTCTAAGGTTTTTTAAATGCCAGTTCCTAACTATAACGCCCCTGAAACCTTTGGTTTTTTCAGTGAATATATATATATTCACTTACAAAACCATAGGTTTCACACACGTTATAGTTAGGAATTAGCATTTAAAAAACCTTGCAAATTCACTGAAAAAACCATAGGTTTCACACACGTTATAGTTAGGAATTAGCATTTTAAAAACCTTGCAAATTCACTGAAAAAACCAGAGGTTTCACACATGTTATAGTTAGCTGGACATTTCACTCGTACAAAACCATTGAAATTTCCCCGTTATAGTTAGTTCAGCTAACTATAACTCGCGCGCCCGCAATCCACTGCTGATTACGTCACATATTACATCACTCATGACATGGTCAGTGACATCACTGATGACATCACTGATGACATCACTGATGACATCTCAAATGACATCACTGATGACATCACTGATGACATCACTGATGACGTCATCCATTGAGTATGTGTTTCTGAACAATTTTAATATGTTTAATATATATAGAGAAAGGCCTGTTGAAGAATGAGTGGGTGTACAAGTGTGTAAATGGATGATTTTCTGTGGTGCGTAACATGATTCTATAAGTGAGTCATTAAATGTATCTTACTGCAGACTAGTAACTAAACTGTGTAAATGTCTGTATGTGTCTGTATGTTGGTGTATAAGTGGCTGCATGGTTTTGTGAATAGCTATATGAGTGTCTATATAAGTTATTGATTGCTTGTCTCAGTATCTGTATGGGTTCCTGAGTGTTTGTGTGGGTAGGGTGTGTGTGACTCTATGCATAGACGTGTGAGTGGGTGATTCTATGGGTGCATGGTTTTAAGAGTGAATCTGTGATGGACTGTATGGTTGAGTGAGTGTATGTATGGGTGTGTTAGGGATTGAATGTATATCTCAGTGGTACATTTGTGACTAACTACATATATGAAAGGCAGTATATGTGCGTGTAAGAGTATATAAGTGGGTAGATGTGAGAGTGTGTGATTGTGAAAGTGACTGTATGGATGAGTGTGTGCTTGTATCAATGATTCTATAAGAGTGTAAGAATGTGATACTATTTTGATGAGTAAGTGAACTTGAGTGTGTATAACCGCCTAGGTGAGTAAATGGGAGTGTGATTATTTGCATGACTGAGTAGGTGTAAGAGTAGCTCTATGGATGCTTGTTAGTGTGTGAGTGTCTATATAAGTGTATAAATGTATATGATAGTTTTGTATGGAGTGACTGTAAGTATGAGTGACTGTACAGGTGAGTGAGTGGAGGTGTATGAAGACCTAAGAGTTAATAAGTGGGTATGTAGTTATTGGTATTGCAGTATGTATAGTTTTGAGAATGGAACTCTTAAATTTTGAGTCGGTGTATCAAAGGTTATATTAGGGTGTGAGAAGATGTGGTAATTTATCACATGGATGACATCATCAGTGATGTCATCAGTGATGTCATTTGAGATGTCATCAGTGATGTCATGAGTGATGTCACTGACCATGTCATGAGTGATGTAATATGTGACGTCATCAGCAGTGGATTGCGGGCGCGCGAGTTATAATTAGCTGAACTAACTATAACGGGGAAATTTCAATGGTTTTGTACGAGTGAAATGTCCAGCTAACTATAACATGTGTGAAACCTCTGGGTTTTTCAGTGAATTTGCAAGGTTTTTAAAATGCTAATTCCTAACTATAACGTGTGTGAAACCTATGGTTTTTTCAGTGAATTTGCAAGGTTTTTTAAATGCTAATTCCTAACTATAACGTGTGTGAAACCTATGGTTTTTTAAGTGAATTTGTAAGGTTTTTTAAATCCTTTTTTTTCTTTTTCTTTTTTCTTTTTCTTTTTTTTTTAAACAACATGCTACCTATGTATATAATCATTGATTTACTGTATCCTGCAATATAGAAAGGTTCACCTTTTTTAAATTAATGGTTAGATATAGTTGAATAACATAGTTAATATCTTCTACAAACCTTTTTTTTTTTTTAGTATTTTTTTCCGTGCGCGTACGGTAAGCTTACGGTACGCGCACGGTACGCTTTATGTACGGTGCGCGTACATAATATTTATGCTTCGTGTGTGCATGCGTACGCGATTTACGTACGCGTCCGTACTTCCTGTGCGACGCGTAAGCGCTTGCTCCCTACGCGCGCGCGCACGTTACGCGGAACCGCCGTACGTGCGTGCGCGCGTGCGTGCCTCTAATGCACATGCACGCGTGCGCGTGTCTTATGTGCGCGCATGCGTACTTTTACCGTGCGCGTACGGTAAGCGTACGGAGCGCGCACGGTAGGTCATGTTATCCAGAAACAACACTTTTCATTGGTTTAAACTTGTTTCATATCCAGAAACTTCCAACACCACACCCATTCCCCTCATTACTGCTTGTGATTCCCTAGGCGAAGGAGCTGAATTGTCTTTGGGATACAATGGCAGAGCAGCAGTCCTCTTCTGGGAGTGATCAGGGCAGCAGCATCATCAGACAGAGAAAGAGGAAACAGAAGAATTATTTTGTCTGGGAATATTTCACATTTCCAGAGGGGCAGAAAAAGGTCAATGCTCCATTAGTCACCTGCTCACTTTGTGAGCGTGTCTTATCAAGAGGTAATACAAGGAAGAAGTATTCCTTTGGAAATTTCTCTATGTTTAGACACATTAGGGATGTACATCCCAGAACTTTTGCTCGACATACTGAAGCAAACCCTCCAGTAAGTCACCCGAGCACATCCGCAGAAGCTCAGCCGAGTACATCTTCGGCAGCTCAGCCGAGCACTTCCTCTGCGGTGGGAGCATCACCCTCTTCTGCTCCTCTGGACATCTACCCTCGGTTTCAGAGAGTACATATAAGGTGCAACACTTGTTACTCTCTTATTGCTATGGAGGAATCTAGTATTCCTCTAATAGACAATAAGATTGAGCAGCACAAGTGCGGTCCCTTTTAATATTCCCATTCTTTCTTTCCTCTGTCCCTGTATTAACACAAGGGCTCTTTTAAGAGCCACCCTACCTCACATTTTTTTTAAAATTTATTTTATCAGTTTTTAAAAAAAATTTTACCGTGCGAGTCCCTTTTTTTTTTTTTTTTTAAATAAAATATTTATTTCACCCTTCAATGTACTTGAGGGACCACAAGGGAAATGACAAAAGCAGAGTGAGTAGAAGTGAAAACAAGGGACTACGAAAGTAAATGTGTGATAAATACAGATATTTCAAACTTACCTGACCAACTTAATTATCATTAAATGGTTTTTTTTAATTGCTAGAAAAAAGGATTAATTTTCCTAAAATTTCTTTCTTAATCTGTAACAAAAGAAAAAAAGTATTAATATTTAACAATACATTTTAGAATACAGTACACATTTTTCATATTTAACAAAGACATGTTTTGCCCTTTTTTTGCTGTTTTCAGAATATATTGAATTTCACTGCAAATTGTGAAACCAATTGCATTCATCACTTAACAGCGGGCAAAAAAATTAACAATCTGAAAGATTGTTTAAAAAAAGCCCTGAATCTCTTCTCAGTAAAACATACCTTGATAGAAATATAATATATATAATAAAAATATCATCTAACAACAATAACTATTTGCAATAAATAACGTCTGTAAATCTTGTTGCTTAAGCTCATACACCCAAATAATATCTGTCAAAGAAGTCCACAAGAGAATTTTTTACCTTTCCATGAGGCCACATGGTAATTTTTAAATTCTTTTTGGATGAAATATCCAAAGGTAATCCAATAAAATCGCAAAAAATGATTTGTTCAGATGTTGCAATTTGTATCTAAAATTTTGGTTTTAGAAAAAATAAATAGGAATTTGGTAATTCTGCAGGCAAACGTTGCTTGAAAATCAATTGAGAATCATTACACAGTGTCCAGCCTTTTTCACATTTATGATAAACTGTGTAATGACCAGAAGTTATCGAAGGTCCATCATGGAAAATTATTGCAACTGCAACAAAAGTTTCTCCTGATATTGATAATTGTTTTCCTACAAACTTCTTTATAGAAGTGTCCAATTTTGTTCCATCAGCTCTACAACGTTGCATCATTAAAATTACATACTGTCCATATTTCTTTAAAAATAACGTTGAAAACATGTCTGATTTACATTCAGAACATTCCATGCTGTGATTGGCATCTTTAACTAATTTACTAAAAGTGACTGATTGACTCTCTGGTAATGTTAAATATATGAACCTTTCAGAATCAACATTAGAGCTGCATGTGTTGAAACAGTTTTCACAACTATGTTCCCATTTATAAGAGAGACCAAACATATTTTCTATTTCTACCCCTTCTTCTTCCAGTACCATAAGAATATACATCAAGAATTCCTGTGCATCTTGCTGGACATTTTGAGTAAACTGTGTACTTCCTGAACATACATCTAAAAGTTTTCTAACATCAGAAGCACTTTCTATTTTAGTTTTATCATTACTCAGCTTCTCAAAAAGAAAACTCAGCAGAGAACAGAATCTTTTTTCATGATTAAGTATTATCTGCTCTTGCAAACTTTCAAGATAAAATACAACATTCAGCACTACATTAGCGTAGCAGTTGACACCAGAGCTATTTTCAAAATGACAACCAACAACCTCTTCAGCACTGTCCTTTTTCTTTTTGCTTGCAATCACATCACTCTCCTTTTGTTTTCTCTTCTGTACATCCTCATTACAGATATTCTCAATTCTCCTTTTCCGACAAACAACACGTTTTTCAAACACAGGATACTGACCTAAATGAGGAGCATAGCTTCTTCTTAATCTATTATATTCCTTTACACAGTTTGCATCAGCACTAACTTTTAAGTCATCAAAGTCTATCATGAATAGACCGGATAATGTTTTCACTCGTGACAAAGCAACATATGCCATACCTTCTTTGAAAACAGTTGAACCAATGTTTACAAAAGCACTATCTACAGTTAATCCTTGAGATTTGTGAATAGTTACAGCATATGCTAGAGAAAACGGAAACTGCTTCCTACGTACATATAAGTCTTTCACAAGCAAGAAACGAACTGAACAACGACAAATGTCTTTAACCTCTTCAATCTGATCAAATTTTATTTTTAAAAATTCAATTCCATCTTTTTTCTGGTATTTCACATAACCCACAACTTTACCCATAGCTCCATTCACTAAACCTTTTTCTACATCCAAATTTCTTCCTAAAAATACTCGACAGTTCATACAAACAAATATTTTTTTCTAATCCAGCTGTTTTCGAAATGTTTTTCTCTAGAGAATCCAATTTATTTTTTCAGTTTGCCTGTTAATGTAATAGTAATTCCTTCATGCTGAATTTTGTCCACTGCTTCCATTTTCTTAATCACTTCCTTTTCCAATTTCAAAAGTTCCTCATTGAATATCGAGCATTCACGTAGTGTTGGCATTAAGCAGATTACAGTATTTTTTTCTGCAATGTTCTGGTATATTTTCTCTGCAACTATTTCTTCATTTGGAAATAAATTATGTAGCATCCGACTCTGTATTGCTTCTCTGCCAACTTCTGTAAGTAGACCAATTCTGATATCTTTCAGAATACTTGCATAATCTTCATCGTTTGCTTGCCTCATATTGTTAGTGAGTTCTTTGTACTCAAAGAATGACCAAATATTCGCATTACCAATACTTCCTAATGACTTCTTTGTGTCTTCATGTGTCACAGTATTAAACACTGGTTGTCCTTTAACCGGAGTGAGCTGCAGCAGATCCCCAAAAACTATAACATATTTTCCTCCAAATAACACGTCATAGTCTCTCTTTAGAATTTGCTGCATTCTTAAATGCACAAAGGCAAGCATTAAGTTTGATACCATGCTTACCTCATCAATAATGAGAACTTGCATCTTCTTCAACACTCTTGAAACTTCGAAGCATGCTTCTCCTGTTAACTTGTGATATTCTATTTTGTTCTCATGCTCCACTGGTAACATTAGCAAGCGATATAAGGTAATTCCTTTTATGTTATATGCTGCTAACCCAGTTGGAGCAGTAACAACACAAGACAAAGTTGAATCTGTTTTTTGCTGTAGGTAGCTTCGGATGACTTTAATTAAGCAACTTTTTCCAATTCCAGCTTGTCCACTCACATACATCCTGATTGGTTCAAATGATGCACATGAGCACTCTTTCTTTTCATGTAGTAATCCATGATCAATTTTTTTTGTGACTTCTTCATAAATTTGTTTTTGTTCTTCATTCAGTTGCTGTTCCAAATATGTTAAGTCTACTAAATCTTCCTGAGCTTGATTCATAGCTGTTTCCACTTCAGTCATTGCTATTGCAGCTTCATTTTCTACGATTGGTTGTCCTAGGGGATCTTGACTGAATGTTCCAGAACTTTGGCTGTCTTGAGAACTGTCTCTAGCTACTTCAGCTGCAATTGTAGCTTCCTGTTCAATTTCTTCATTTAACATTTGCACATAATTTGTGAAAGTACTGCATTCAATCGTATCTTTACATGCATTAAAGGAATCTTTATAGCTGTGAAAATCTCCAAGTAATTCATCCTCTGAACGCCATGGTTTAAACAGCAGTAAAAGTGCTAAGTAGTAAAATTCCTTTTTGTCAAGAGTGTCGCAACTCAGCTTCCTGTGATTAATCAAGCTTCCTTTTGTTTGCTTCACCAAACATCCTTCCTCACCAATGACTTTATATTTTCCATTGTTGATGTCTTCTGTGGCTTTCCGTGTAAAAATGTAGTTCTGCAGCACTTCATAGAGACACATGTTCTCAAGATGACGACTTCTTTTTGGATAATATGTGTCCAACATGTTTGATTTCAATATATCTGTACTTTCTGGGTCATTCTCTGCCAAATATTCAATTTCTCCAACAGATTTCAGTACACGATTTCGCATTCCTGCAAGGCCTAAACTTACCCAAATTATTCTTCTGGATTTGGAGTACAGACTTGCAGATGATAACCTATCTGAGCATTCGTAGGATCCAATTTCTCGATGCGATAACATCTTTAAACTGAAACTGTATAGCTTTTTACTGACAGTCTGCTCGTGAGAAATCTCTTCCCACATTTCCTTCAATTCCGTTTTCTCAGATTTAGTGATGTAAGATGTGACATACCGAGCAACAGCAATAGAATTGTCAGCTACATACTGAATATCCATGTTAGCATTCCACATGGATAAAATGACTGGGTTGTAGTCATTTATATATTTTGACTCTTCTTTTCTTCTTAGGTTGTAGGTATTTTTAGGCGATTTTCTTGTAATAGTATGTCGCACAGCTGACATAAAACTGTTGACTCTTCCTTTTGAAAGAACAGGTCGTGGAAATCCAAATCGACATTTTGTGTAGAATTTTTCTTTACTCTTGTACTTTCGTCGACAGTATTTTCCACACCGATGACTTTGGAAACGTAAAACTTGCTCTTTTAAGTGTTTCTCTTCTGTGCTTTTAGGTATAGCACATGTTGCATATCCTTCGATGAAACTTAAAACTGCATCATCAGAATATGTTCCAAATTTTGGGGCATCCTTGATCCACAACAGCATATGAATATGAGGAGCACCTCTTGCTTGGTACTCTTTTCTCCAAGAGAAATCCACAACTCTCCAAGAGGTGGATTTTTTTTTATTGCAGATGAAGGACATCATAGCCTCAAATCTATGATTGAAATATCTGCAAACATTAACCGGATCCAATGAGCACAATTCTCCTGCTGTCTTGTATTGGATGTTTTCAATATTTGAATTTGCCTCTCGAAGAAAATCCAGAAGATCATCCCAAGCGTACTGAGCACAACTTAGGGTGAGAAACCATGTAGGAGTTCCTAAATTCCGTAACATACACTTCAATTCTCCATGGCGTCGGTACCAATATTCATTTGTCCCACGCTGACAAGCCATTAGATTAATCAATTGAGATTCCAAATGATCATCTCGCTGTTGCACTTTGTTCATAAAATCCTTTGCAGACACATTACGTAGATGTACTCCAGTTTTCAAAATGTGATTTACTGCATAAGATAGTGCTGACAAGTCACTTTCAAATAAAAGATGGAACAAATAAGGAATACTTTGATGAAATCTGGGATCTTCTGCATATAATCTTGTAGTCCGATACTCAGAAGCAGGAATCTGTACTGGACGTTCATCATATCGTCCACCTTTTCCTGTAGGAAACAGCTGGGGAAAACAACGAGCTTCCAAGCTCTCCTCCCATACACTCACGGGAGTGCCTTGTGCTTTTTAAATCTGAAACAGATCAATAGTGTTTGCCATAACTTCTTCTGAATGAAGAGGATGTATGCTGAAATGTTCATAAATTTCTTCTTCTTTTGACTTATCCACTTTTTCAATTTACCCAGCTGGTATTCCTGAGTCTGGTAGTAAAGCTTCTTCCTCTTCATCCATATAAATTGTTTCATACCATTTATTATTTCTTTTCAAATATAAATTTGCTCTTTGTACTTTTCGTACATCTACCAGCTCCTGCCAAATGTTCTTGTTCTTTGTTGGTACTCCATTAACCAAAATAACTAATGGTTCAGTTTCCAATCTATCTGCATCAATAGTTTCCATATTGTTTTTCAAATCCAATGGCAAATAGACAACTCTTCCTTTTAAACCTCTTTGTAAATCCGAAGGAGGTAATTTGCCTGTTTTGGGTTCCATACGAACTATAGTCCGAAAAGGATGGACACATTGAATGAGTATAGACTCATACGTATTTAAATCACTAAGTTCTGCAGGAATTTCAACCAATTATAAATTATTATGTACAGCTCTTGCTGGCATTTTATTTTCTTCTAACTTGTTATAACAGTATTTACAAATACGGTGATATTCACCCAAATCAAAACAATTTTCCAGAAATAAATATGTAGCAAAATCCAACCACTTAGTATTATTTTCTTTTTCACTTTTTTTATAGAGATCAACATACCTTGTTTGATTTTTATAATGGCTTCTCCGGCAACAAATACAAGTAATATTTGGTCTTTCATTAGAGATGATAGTACATTTTGTCATTTGATCTTCAAAATTTTTACTAATAGTAGGTTCTACATTCTCTTCCACATTTTCTTCAATTACTGTGTCATTATCTGCACTTTCTTGTTCCGGAACAAAGTAACAAAACTGAATTTCATCAGTAACCTTCTCTACATCTGATACAGATCCACGGAACAGAGCCCTATTCAACTCATTTAACTTTAGTGCTGGACTTTTAGCAAAATACAATCTTCTCACAAACTTTCTCATTTCAGTATGATGAACTGCCAGCATCCTAAAATGGTGAAAAACACTTTGGCAAACTTTCCTAGAAAGACAAGCCAGAGAATGTCCTTGCAAGCCAGTATTCTCTCTCACTCTACATGGATCTAGTCTTTGAAGCACCTTAATCTTCTGTTTAACACTTTTTTTTACTATATTCTCTTAGAAATTCACGTAATTTATCAATAGATTCCTGTCGTACAGTACTAATACTACTACAATTCCAAGTGTACACTGGGGCTTTAGGACGTCTCCCCATAACCTCATCAGCTATCACTTCTTCCTCATTTCTTTCAACCATTTTCTCCTTTTCTATTATACAACCATCTTTCACTTCATAAGCACGACCACTGGTGTCAACTGCATGCAGCAAACTATTACTTTGAAGATAACTCTCTTCATTAAAAAATGGTTGTGTACTTGAACTATGCATCCATTCTCCTAAAAACACTTTACAAAAGTTATTTCTTTTCACTACTCTTTTCGTTTTGCTTTGTGACTTCATTACATTGACCATTTTATCTAATGTACGGCTCCTGTTCAAAATTAAAATGAATAGTTTTCTTTTTAAATCTAAAGCCTTAGCTACAATTGATTCAATATCTTGTTTTCGCTTATAAAATTTCGCTTTCTTCTTATATTTTTTCACATCCTTTAGCAAATTGGACATCACTCTTCTCTGAAACATTTTTCTACGAATGTCTTTAAATGCTGTTTTTCTTTTCAAGTCAATCTTTATTGCTTCTAATTGTACATTAGCATTTTGTAATTTCTCACTTTTGTCCTGTTGTTTTCTACTTGAAACTCTATTTGCAGTGGGGACATTTTTCAAATTTGTTCTTTTTTTGAAGATATTTTTTAAAAAATCCTTGGTTTGCTTACCAGAAGACTTTTTCTTTTTTCCAACATGAGGATCTTTAACTAATTTGGGTCCTCCAGTTGTCTTCAAATATAAATGTTTTTTCTGTTCTTTTCTCTTCCTTGATTTTATAGGCATCTTTAACTTATTTCACTGTTGTTAAGCAATACCTGAAAGAAACTAAAAAAAAATACCTTTATGTAATTTAAATTTATTACTATATTTTTTTTGTGCTTTTCAAATCTTATAAAACTATCTACCCCTTTCCTACAAGTGAAAAACACAATAAAACCATCACGAATTAAAGCTTCCCCTTTCCTACGAATGTAATTCTAAAAGAACCAGAATACCACAAATTAAAACTCAGACAACAATTCCTGTGTGCGCAGAGACTCATGTTGTGATTCTAGGCAGAAAATGAAATTTGATTTGCAATTTGAAAGCACACTTACTATTGTGGTAGAGCAAGTGATAATTACTGTAACAGTCTGACACATTTTCATTATTTCTTTCGGAAACAGAAAACAGCACTTGCCCAAACAGCTATTTGAGACCATGAACATGTGCAACCTGAATGACATACTACACTCTACCAAAGGAAATGTGCCTTGGTGATGTTCAATGTATTAGCGTTACTCACTGCTATCTGAAACATTACACAGCGCTGAATAGTAAGCATGACTGTACATGAGAAACAGCTTGCTCTCTGCTAAGATTGTCCTTCTGGAGACTGTCTACTGTCAGGTGCAAAAGAGATCTGCATGTACGCTTGCACAACTGCATAAACATTGGAGACATGTATGTAACACTACATGTGTGGTAAAAGTTAATTGGACTTTTGAACATGTACAAACTACATGACCCATTGCAGGAGTGGAAGGAAAATCTACCATGTTGATGTCAAATGTGTTTGCATTGCCCTCTCATTTGTGACATATTAATTTGGGCTCAATGGTAGCCATCACAGTTCAATAAAACAAGCTTCCCCTTTCCTACGAATACAATTCTGAAAGAACCAGAGTAACATGAATTGAATCTCTGAGAACAATTCCTGTGTGCGCACACACTCATGGTGTGATTCTAGGCAGAAAACGAAATTTGATTTGCAATTTGAAAGCACACTTACGACTGTGGTAGAGCAAGTGATAATTACTGTAACAGTCTGACACATTTTCATTATATTTTTCAGAAACAGAAAACAGCACATGCCCAAACTGCTTTTTGAGACCATGAACATGTGCAACCTGAATGACATACTACACTCTACCAAAGGAAATGTGCCTTGGTGATGTTCAATGTATTAGCGTTACTCACTGCTATCTGAAACATTCCACAACACTGAATAGTAAGCATGACTGTACATGAGAAACAGCTTGCTCTCTGCTAAGATTGTCCTTCTGGAGACTGTCTACTGTCAGGTGCAAAAGAGATCTGCATGGACGCTTGCACAACTGCATAAACATTGGAGACATGTATGTAACACTACATGTGTGGTAAAAGTTAATTGGAGTTTTGAACATGTACAAACTACATGACCCATTGCAGGAGTGGAAGGAAAATCTACCATGTTGATGTCAAATGTGTTTGCATTGCCCTCTCATTTGTGACATATTAATTTGGGCTCAATGGTAGCCATCACAGTTCAATAAAACAAGCTTCCCCTTTCCTACGAATACAATTCTGAAAGAACTAGAGTAACACAGATTGAATCTCTGAGAACAATTCCTGTGTGCGCACAGACTCATGGTGTGATTCTAGGCAGAAAACGAAATTTGATTTGCAATTTGAAAGCACACTTACGACTGTGGTAGAGCAAGTGATAATTACTGTAACAGTCTGACACATTTTCATTATATTTTTCAGAAAATAGCACATGCCCAAACAGCTTTTCTATGCTGAATACAAACCATCACAGTTCCAAAAAACAAGCTGCCCCTTTCCTGCGAGTGCAAGGCTAACAGAGCAAGAGCAACACAAATTAAATCTCTGATAACAATTCCTGTGTGCACACTGTCTCATGGTGTGATTCTAGGCAGAAAACAGTATTCCTGGGTGATACCACTACACCTTAACTTATGGTGAAGACATACTCCATAATATCTAACATGTTCAAGGCACTTAAATATCTTCCTTAACATAAAATGTAAAACACAACTTTTAAAGTGGTAGGAAAATGTACCATGCTATTTTCAAATGTGTTTGCATTTGCCTCTCATTTGTGAGAAAGTGATTTCTACTGAATGCTAACCATCACACTTCAAGAAAACAAACTGCCCCTTTCCTGCGAGTGCAAGGCTAACAGAGCAAGAGCAACACGAATTAAATCTCTGATAACAATTCCTGTGTGCACACACACTCATGGTGTGATTCTAGGCAGAAAACATTATTCCTGGGTGATACCAGTACACCTTAACTTATGGTGAAGACATACTCAATAATATCTCACAACTTCAAGACAGTTAAATATCTCCCAAAACACAAAATGTGAAAAACAACTTTAAAAGAAGAATCACATTTCTATTATTTATATCAAAATGCTCCACATACATTCCCTCTCAAATTCATAACTCACCTTTAAAAGTAGTTAGTTCAGAAATAAATGTGGCACTCAAACAGCAGATTATCAGAGCCAAAATCTCTGAGCTGTACACCTCTCTCCTCTCACCAGAACCAGTTAATGGCAATGTTTCCCTCTCTTTTTCCACACATATACATGTTAACTCCAAATCACAGTGCTTCCCACAATTTTTTCAAATAGTTAGTTCAGAAATAAATGTGGCACTCAAACAGCAGATTATCAGAGCCAAAATCTCTGAGCTGTACACCTCTCTCCTCTCACCAGAACCAGTTAATGGCAATGTTTCCCTCTCTTTTTCCACACATATACATGTTAACTCCAAATCACAGTGCTTCCCACAATTTTTTCAAATGGAAACACACATTTCTATTGGTTGCAAATTTCAACCCTTTCCAAATGATCCCTTCCCCCAACATGACTTCTGACTGCTACCATAGCAACAGATCATGGAACACTGGTGTGAGCAGAGAGGTCAGAAGTTCAGCACACAATGTTTCTAATCCAAAGAGCAAGATTGCTTGACTTTTCGAACCTAACAGAAAATCCAAAGTAATGTTCTGTGGGTACACATTTTTCTGAGCCAATACAAAACATGCTTGTAAAAATCTAAACATACAGCCTAGTTTTAACTGTAAAATGGTTTGAATCAGCCAATCAGTTCTTTTTTTTTTTTTTTAAAAGTATGCTAGCCTCCATTTTACAACTATCTTTCTTTTCATATTGCCATTTTACTGAAAGACACCTTCTGAGTGCATCCAGATCTCCTTGAAAGATGTTCACAGTGTGGATTGTAGGTCACAGCTATGTCTTCTGGAGTGAAAAGTTTGCAGAAAAAAGAGGTATTGTGAAAGACCTTGCTTTGCCAAATGTAGACATTAAATGGATTGGTCAGAGAGGGTTAAAGTGGCACCAATTAATGCCTTTGGTGAAAACCTTTCTACATCTCCCACAGCCTAACCTTATTATTGTGCGCTGTGGTGGAAATGACCTAGGCACTTTAACTGGGGTAGGTCTGGAAATGCTTATTAAGGACACCTTTGTGCAATTGATGTCACTTTTTCCACAAACTGCCTTTGTATATTCTAATATATGCCAAAGGCAAAAGTGGAACTGGTCCAACCAATTTTGTCCGCAGATTGACAAAGCAAGAAAGCACGTCAATAAGTCTGTTTCTGCTTTCCTCAGAGACTATGGTATGGGTTCTATATACCACAACAACTTGCGTTACAACATGCAAGACATTTATAGAGGAGACGGTGTACATTTCAATGATGAAGGGAACAGAGTCTTCCTCTTGAACTTTAGACTCTGCATCGGTACTTACTTGTAGGTACAAAAAAACACTCAATGAACACAACGGCTCTTTTTAGAGCCAACCAACATCCAAACATTTCATTTTGATTTTTAATTCTATTTTTTTTATTTTTTTTTACCGCCGTACGCGTTCCATGCGCACGGTACGCGTACGCCGCGATTTAAAAAAAAAAAAAAAAACATTTTTTTCACACTTCTGGGTCCTTTTTGGACCCCCTGCCAAAGGCTAGGGGGTCTGCAACTCTCTACCTTGCCCCCTTTTCACGTTCTCCACCTTTGTTTTTTAGTGTGAGACACACAAAATGGTGGCCGACACTTCCTATCAGAATTACGCTCGCGCACGGCAGCGTGCGCATACGGTATGCTTACCGTACGCGCACGGTGCGCGCCTATAGATATATATGTACTTTTAACTGAAATTTTCTCAGGAACTACTGAACAGATTGACTCCAGATATTCAAAAGGCACATCCCTGACCTGAGGACTACCTCTTTCCCAAATTTCAAATAATTCTGTTCAGCCGTTCGGGCCTTGGACTAAAGGTCCCTATGGAAAAATGCATGGGGAAAACGTGTTTTGGGACCCCCCCTTTTTCTAGGCCCCCACTTGACTAATCACCCAGAGACTTTCAGGGTAGGAGCGGAGCGGAGCGCCCCACCTATTTTGAAAAATTTGCGAGGATTCGTTAACCGGCGCCAAAGTTATTCAAAATAGAATTTTCAGATTTCCTATGGAAACACGGTCCTAACTATAACTATCTACTGGCGACCGCCAGTAGATAATATATATATGGCAGCAACGAGTCCAGTGCACGGACACAAGCAGGATCTCTTCAAGCCTTTTGCCGACGCGTTTCTGGAGACATTTCTCCCTTCCTCATGGCTGGCTATGGAGGAGAGATCCAGCTGCCTTACATTCTCATACTTTTAACAAGGTGCATAGTCCCGCCCTCTGGGACGTGTTGCTAAGTGGCATTCTGGTTCTTGTAGTAAAAAGTAAGTAAAATCCATAGTGGTTTTGGAAGCAGTCACTGAACCTTCCCAAATTAAAATCCATCGGGTTGCTTGTACCTCGTTGCTCCAAACGCATTGCTTTTCTTGTGCCAGATTGAAAGGTGACGCCGTTCCTGTGTGGTGTCCTATACTGAGAACATCCGGACCTGCACCGTCAGTAGGGGGGCAGCTTCGTGACCGGAGCAGGCCACTAAACATCCACAAGAAAATTGCTCACACATTGAAGCGCCCACTCGACGTTTGAAGTTTTACCTTTATTTGATTCAACTGGCAGCAACGAGTCCAGCGCACGGACACAAGCAGGATCTCTTCAAGCCTTTTGCCGACGCGTTTCTGGAGACATTTCTCCCTTCCTCATGGCTGGCTATGGAGGACAGATCCAGCTGCCTCACATTCTCATACTTTTAACAAGGAGCATAGTACCGCCCTCTGGGGCGTGTTGCTCAGTGGCATTCTGGTTCTTGTAGTAAAAAGTAAGTAAAATCCATAGTGGTTTGGCAGCAGTTACTCAACCTGTCCAAATTAAAATCCATTGGGTTGCTCGTACCTCGTTGCGCCAAACACGTTGCTTTTCTTGTGCCAGATTGAAAGGCGATGCCGTTCCTGTGTGGTGTCCTATACTGAGAACATAAGGACCTGCACCGTCAGTAGGGGGGCAGCTTCGTGACCGGAGCGGGCTACTAAACATCCACAGGAAAACTGCTTACACAGTGAAGTGCCCACTCAACATTTGAAGTTTCACCTTTATGTGATTCAACTGGCAGCAACGAGTCCAGTGCATGGACACAAGCAGGATCTCTTCAAGCTCCCGCGAGTGCTCTTTCCTATGGAGTAAGAGAAAGGGAAAAAGGAAGCGCATATATATATATATATATGTGATCAAGGCTCAGACGAGCCGAAACGCGTAATGGCGACAAAGGAGGAATAAAATAATTTTACAGCACGAACCTGGGTCTGTGTCTATACTTGGATGTATCCTGTATGTATGTGTATATATATATATATAAATATATATATATAAATATATATATATATATATATATATATATATATATATATATCCTTGGCTCCGTTTTCCACCTTTCCTGCACTCTTTGTGATGGGTGCTGGCAAGAATGGAGGTGGATACATTATGAATATTGGCTCATGTTTTTCATAGAAAACTGCTGCACTAGCGGGGATCTTGCAATTGCAAGGACGCGTTTCGGCGATTTGCCTTCTTCTGCTCGCACAGGCAAGTTAAACATAAGTACACGATGTTGCGTGATTTTAAAGAGTGATTTTATATCTTATTGGCAGAAATGTTCTAATAGGAGGAATCTGATTGGTTCTTTGCCGATGCCACTTCCGTCTTGAATCCGGGTGATTTACATAGTTCATGGTGCACTATAGGGAGCAACTTAAAGAACAAGTTACTTACCTTCGGTAACGATGTATCTGTAAGAAACATTAGTTAGTTAGATTCCTCACCTTAGAATATCCCCAGGCGTCAGACTGGATCCGGAAGATTTTTCGTCAGCAATACCCCTTGCGCGTCGCTAGGCGTCGTCTGCGGCTCCACATCCGTCGTCGGCGTCGTGCGCCGGAATGACGTCGGAGTACTTAGACGCCGCCCTCGTGCGCTGACGTCAGTTCTTCTTTTTTCCGCGCCAGTAAGCGCAGATCCGGGAGAGCTACCCCTTTAGTCAATTTTTGACTAACTTTTTGATCCTTTTTGATCCTGTCTATCGACACCGGTGCCGGTAGGATGCCTGGGTTTAAAGCCTGTACGGACTGTAGCCGATTGATGTCGGTTACGGACCATCACCGCCGGTGCCTGTACTGTTTGGGCCTCGACCACGACGCGGAGTCGTGCTCGGACTGTAAGGCCCTGACCTCGAAGGCTAGACGGGAGCGGTCCCGTAAGCTTCTCGAGATTCGCCACTCGGCTCCGCGCGCCTCTTGATCCCGGTCCAGGAGGAGGTCCAAGGATCGGTCGCGGAGCCGCAGCCGACGTCACCATCGGTCGTCGGGATCAAAGTCTTCGGGTAAGTCGAAGCATTCCAAGAAGTCCAAGAGACGACATCACTCTTCGGACTCCCCTCGCCGGTCGCGCGACTCGGTCGAGGGTCAGGGTGGTTCCACCCCCGCGGCTCCGGCGGAGCCGCAGGCGCCGCGTCCGTCCCCATACCCTCCGGTCCCTGGGACTAACGCGACGCCGGCGGAAGTCAGTGCCTTCCTCTCGGCCATGAGGAACCTGGCTCCGCCGTCGGCGCCCGCTGGTGCGCCTTCGGGCCCCGTGGACCCGACTGGGCTGCCTTGCCAGCCGGCGGCTCCGGCCCCGGCGCCGTTGACGGCTCCTGCCTCGACGCCGCAAGCGCCCGAGGGACCCGTTCTCGAGTCCCCGTCGACGCCGGTCAACCTTGTCACTCCTCCACCGGCGTCGACTCCGGTTCCACCCCCGACGCCGACGTCGACTCCGCTCGACGCCGTGCCCCAGTTTAGTCCCGGTCCGGGCCCGGCGCCGGTCCGGCGTCGATGGACGCCGAGATCGACGCCGCTAGAGACACATTTTGTCTACCGCCCGGCTCCGTTACTTTCTCCTCTACACCAGGAGTCGGATGATGGGGACTACTGGGAGGGATCCGAGGATCCTATGGCCCATCAGGCCCAACTGTCCCAGGACTGGGCAGATGAACTGGGGGAGGCCAGTGGTCTGGATACCTCGCCAGACACTGGATTCATCTCTCCTCCGACTGTGGCTTCGGAGGAGGGTGCTGCTTTCTCCGTGGTGCTGCGCAAGGTGGCCGCAGCCCTTGGGCTCGAGCTACCTGCCGTGGCTGTGAGGACGAACGTCCTCACTGAGGTGCTTCAATCTGCAGCAAGCTCCACTGAGCCTCTGCTGCCGTTCAATGAAGCCCTCACTGACGTTCTCCAGGGCACCTGGTCCAAGCCCTCCACAGTTCCTCCTGTGGACAGGAACGTTGCCAGGCGCCACCGCCCTGCTCCGGGCGACCCCAGTTTTCTGTCCCAACACCCTACCCCTGAGAGCCTGGTTATCCAGGCCTTCACCTCCCAATCCTCTTTCCCGACCGCCCCGCCGGACCGGGATTCCAAGAGACTGGAGCAGTTTGGCAAGAAACTGTTCTCATCCTTTAGTTTGGGCCTGCGGTCTTTGAACACCGCTTGTCTCTTGGACCATTATTCCCACTCACTGTGGGATGCGGTGGAGGACGCGCTGCCCCTGTGTCCGGAGGCGGTCCGGACACGACCTACCCAGGCTCTGGCCGATGGGAGGGATGCCGCGCGACATGCCATACGTTGTGGGCTTGACACCACGGACTCGCTGGGTAGGGCCATTTCCACCACTGTGGCGCTTCGACGTCACGCCTGGCTGCGGTCCACGTCGTTTTCCGGCGATGTCCAGAGCACTCTCATGGACATGCCGTTTGATGGCACTCGCCTGTTTGGCGAGAAGGCGGACAGTGCGCTGAACCGCTTTAAGGACTCCCGGGCTACGGCCAAGTCCTTGGGCCTCTCGGCCCCGTGGTCGCAATCTTCTGCTTTTCGCCCCTTTCATGGCCAAGGAAGGGGTGCCTCCTCACGTGCGCCTAGCCACCAGCCGCAGAACCAACCTGCGCGCGGTCGCGGACGTGGTTTCCGCCGAGGCGGATCTGGAGGACGACGAGGTCAGCCCACATCCACCCCAGCAGCATCCGCCTCAAAGCCTTCCTAGTCCGAGCTTTCAGGCCCATTCCACGCCAGTGGGCGGCAGAGTTCGCCATCACCTGCTCCACTGGCGGTCCATCACATCGGACAGGTGGCTGCTGCAAATCGTCCGAAGGGGCTACTCCCTCCCCTTCGAGACGACCCCTCCAGCCATGCCACCGCAGCACCACCGTATCTCGGGGGATCACTTGCATCTTCTCCACGAGGAGGTTTCCGCCCTCTTGGCCAAGGGGGCCGTCGAGCGCGTTCCGAGCCCAGAAGTAGGTCGTGATTGTTATTCCCACTACTTTCTGGTTCCCATGAAGGGCAAAGGGGGCCTCCGCCCAATCTTGGACCTTCGGAACGTCAATGCCTTCCTCCGGAAGGAAAGGTTCAAGATGTTGACTTTGGCTCAGGTTCTAGCTGCCCTAGACCCCGGAGACTGGATGGTAGCGTTGGACTTGCAGGACGCTTATTTCCACATCCCCGTCCTGCCGGCCCACCGGCGTTACCTGCGGTTCACGGTGGGCCAAGAGCACTTTCAGTTTACCGTGCTCCCCTTCGGCCTCACCAGTGCCCCTCGGGTGTTCACGAAAGTGATGGCGGTGGTCGCAGCTCATCTGCGCAGATCAGGGGTTCCAGTCTTCCCCTATCTCGACGACTGGTTGTTGAAGGCGGGCTCGCCCCAGACAGTCGTCTCCCACCTCCAGACTACGGCGGATCTCCTGCATTTGCTGGGGTTTTCCATCAACGTGCCGAAGTCACACCTGAGTCCCTCTCAGAAGCTCCTCTTCATCGGAGCGGTTCTCGATTCGGCGCAGTTCCGGGTCTATCCACCAGAACAGCGGGTCCGGGATATACAGGCCCTGATTCCCATCTTTCGGCCTCTATCCTGGGTTTCAGTCAGGCTAGTGTTGCGGCTTCTGGGGCTGATGGCCTCCTGCATCCTACTAGTGCATCACGCCAGGCGGCGCATGCGGGCTCTGCAGTGGGACCTGAAGTTTCAGTGGGCCCAGCATCACGGCAACCTGTCCGACCATGTCTTGATCTCGGAGGGCACTGCACAGCAGTTGCAGTGGTGGCTCACGGACCGCGATTGGGTCATGGGCAGGAGCCTCTCCCTTCCCCAACTGGAGCATGTCGTAGTGACGGATGCGTCCCTCCTGGGATGGGGTGGCCATATGGGAGAGGCGGAGATCAGAGGCCTCTGGTCTCCGGCGGAGTCTCGTCTCCACATCAACCTGTTGGAGTTGAGGGCGATCCGACTTGCACTGAAAGCCTTCCTTCCCTCTGTCAGGGGCAGTGTCATGCAGGTGTTCACGGACAACACCACCGCCATGTGGTATTGCAACAAACAGGGCGGGGTGGGGTCGTGGACCCTTTGTCAGGAGGCTCTGCGCCTCTGGACGTGGCTGGAACACCAGGGCGTCACCCTAGTGGTTCAACATCTGGCGGGCTCTCTGAACGCCAGAGCGGACGAACTCAGCCGCCGGTGCATGATGGATCACGAATGGCGTCTGAACTCCGAAGTGGCGCAAGGTCTCTTTCAGCAGTTCTGCGCATTGGAATTTCCAAGGCGGCACTCGCTCGGCGACGCTTTTCGTCACGAGTGGAGTTGCGGTCTGTTATACGCCTTTCCGCCTATACCACTTCTGCCCAGAGTGCTGAAGAAGATCAGGCACGACCGGGCCCAAGTCATCTTGGTGGCTCCGGATTGGGCACGAAGATACTGGTATCCCGAGCTACTCAGTATGTTGACCGATCCCCCGATACGTCTGCCCCTTCGGGAGGATCTTCTGTCGCAGCAGCAGGGGACGGTCCTCCACCCGAACCTGTCCAGCCTCCACCTCCATGCGTGGAGATTGAGCGGCGGCAGTTGATGCCATTCGACTTGCCTCCTGAAGTCTGTGATATCATTCTGGCAGCCAGGCGTCCCTCCACAAAGACGGTATACGCCTGCCGGTGGAACAAATTTGTGGCATGGTGCACAGCAAAGGCTGTGGATCCCCTTTCCGCCCCTCTTTCTGAGGTTCTCCTCTTTCTTCTTTCTCTGGCCCGGCAGGGCTCTGCCCTGGGCACCCTGAAAGGTTATCTTGCTGCCATCTCTGCCTTCTTGCGGCTTCCTGATCAGCCTTCTCTTTTCAAGTCCCCTGTGGTTACACGCTTTCTAAAAGGCATTACTCACACGTTCCCTCCTGTCCCTTTTGTAATGCCTCAGTGGGACTTGAATCTGGTCTTGACATTCCTGATGTGCGCTCCCTTCGAGCCTCTTCACAATTGTCCTCTTCGTCTTCTGACTCTTAAGACTGCTTTTCTGGTAGCCATCACCTCGGCTAGACGGGTGAGTGAGCTCCAGGCTTTATCTTCAAAGCCTCCTTTTCTGTCTGTTCATCCGGACAAGGTTGTCCTTCGGCCTCGTCCCTCCTTTCTTCCGAAAGTGGTGACTCCATTTCATCTTGGGCAGTCTGTCACCTTGCCCACCTTCTTTCCGCCTCCGCATCCTTCCAAAGAGGAAGAGAGGCTCCACCGTCTGGACCCAAAACGTGCGCTCTCCTTTTATCTGGACCGCACAAAGCAGTTCCGGGTGGACGACCAACTTTTCGTTGGATACGTGGGTGCTAAGAAGGGGAAAGCTGTGCACAAACGGACCATCTCTCGGTGGGTCGTTTTGTGCATCAAAATTTGTTACTCTTTGGCAAAAAAGGACCCTCCTGTTGGGCTGCGCGCCCATTCTACTCGGGCCACAGCGGCTACTACTGCCTTGGGACGGGGAGTCCCTTTGCAGGACATCTGTCAGGCGGCGACGTGGGCTTCGCTACACACGTTTGCCAGGCATTATTGCCTTGACAGCCAAGTCCGGAGGGATGGCTTCTTTGGCCGTTCTGTCCTCCAGGACTTTCTGGTGTGACCTTGGTTCGCAGACCCACCACCGGGGATGGTATTGCTTGGGTATCTATTCTAAGGTGAGGAATCTAACTAACGTGTTTCTTTCAGATGAACAAGTTACTTACCTTCGGTAACGATGTATCTGTAAGAAACATTAGTTAGTTAGATTCCTCACCGACCCACCCATCCTCCCTGTTCTGCAAACTGACATCTAGGGTTAAGGTTATCCTTTTCAGGCCCCTAGATTTTATTTTTGGCACCAGTGTCGGTCTTTGCATGGCTCTGCATTCCTGGCGCGGAAAGCTATGTACAAGAACTGACGTCTCATGGTTGACGAGGGGTGTGCTATTCAAAATATTTAGCGAATTGAACTGGTGCGGCAGACTATGGAGGAATATTGAAGAAACGAAACATGGAGGTTCTATTGGGAGTTTTATGTGCTGAAATAACAAGAGACATTGGTGAAGTCATCATGACTTTAATATTGTTTAATTTGCTCCCTATAGTGCACCATGAACTATGTAAATCACCCGGATTCAAGAAGGAAGGTGCATCGGCAAAGAACCAATCAGATTCCTCCAATTAGAACATTTCTGCCAATAAGATATAAGATCACTCTTTAAAATCACGCAACATCGTGTACTTATGTTTAACTTGCCTGTGCGAGCAGAAGAAGGCAAATCGCCGAAACGCGTCCTCGCAATAAATTGAAGTTGCAAGATCCCCGCGAGTGCAGCAGTTTTCTTTGAAAAACATGAGCCAATATTCATAAATGGATCCACCTCCATTTATGCCAGCACCCGTCACAAAGAGTGCAGCCGCGCTTCAAGGTGGAAAGCGGAGCCAAGTATTTCTACAAGCGCTTTGCAACACCATAAAGGCATCTCTGGTACCGGCGTCGACGATGGTCGCCAGTCATCCAGACTGGGGGTGTTACGGATATATTCCGACTCCGGCACTGATTACTAAAAGAAGTCTCATGGTTGACGAGGGTAGTGCTGTTAAAAATATTTAGCGAGTTGAACTGGTGCGGCAGACTATGGAGGAATATTGAAGAAACGAAACATGGAGGTTCTATTGGGAGTTTTATGTGCTGAAATAACAAGAGACATTGGTGAAGTTGAGGTTCTGTAGCAATTCGAACCTGTGAATTCGGTATCATAGTACTGACACGATTTTGGTACCCATGAACCGCAAACGATCCATTGTATACGTGACAGTGTTTTCGCTGCGCAACTAGCACGAATTCACTGGAAACTAGGGCATTCTCTCTAAAAGTCACGGCATCCATTTTAGTTACGGCATCCATCTTGTTTCTTGCCCTCACATAGTCAATGAACGGACGATGACCCCGGCAGAGTCACCTTGTTAAGGACACGTAAGCTCGAGCCCCGAGAAAGGCTGACGCTACATGACTAGGCAGAATCAAGCTGCCTCCCTTGCCTGAGGCCAGTCCTGCTATACTGGTTCTCGTGTCCGTTGTCCTGACTGAAAGGCCGAAGACGATTGCCCTGCCCGTTTATGATCCATAAACACCTCTTATCCTACATTTCAATCCTTTGCACCTGGCTCTGCTCCTTTCTTTCTGGGCTTTTACAATGGGGAGGTTACGATTTTTATGATGGGGAGGATCAAGTAGAGAATGAAAAACTGTCGAGAGGATCTGATTGAACACCGAGAACCCACAACTAATCATTGTTTGATATTTATTTATTGTCTGTTTGGGATACCGGGTTAGGCATGAGAAATATTCGTGTAATGTTGCCCCAAGACATTTTTCTTGTATTTAAGGAGCAACCCACTTAATGCAATTTGAACAGCCTCGTAGATTCTGCCTCTGTGTGGTTCCTATGGTTTCTGTATCCCTGCAGTAAATAAACCTTGGTCTTTGACGCCGCCATCGAGAAGCCCGTGTCTCTGTTTATTTGTGCACCGAGACAGGAGGAACTCAGGGGTCTTCGGGTGTTGTTTCCCTGACACCTCTGGACTCTTAAAAGTCCAGAACCTCAAAGTCATCATGACTTTAATATTGTTTAATTTGCTCCCTATAGTGCACCATGAACTATGTAAATCACCCGGATTCAAGACGGAAGTGGCATCGGCAAAGAACCAAGTGCATTACATAAGGGTGTGGTGACACAGAAAAAGGATTTCTAATACTCAATTCCTTCAAAACAAATATAAAGGCAGGGGCCATCTTAAAATTTCTGAAAAGAGAACATCATGCTTAGGACTCACCTTCTGCCCCACTGAAATGTTCAATTATTCAGAACCACGGATTGATATTTTCTAATTTATTAGGAAGCTAAAGCTCACTAAATGGCACAGCCTCAAAGCAAGTAGACCCCCTGCTGAGACTTCCATTCCCAAATCTTACAATTGGTGATGCTGACACATTGCTGGCCATGCATGAATTGGAAACCATCCCAGAGAGGGGTATTATTAGTGGGAAGTTCATTACCTACAGTGACCTTGATGTTACTACAGACAAAGCGGTGTGTACCAACATCAGACCCCGATCCGTGTTTTATCCCAATCTACCATATGATAGTATTGATACGTTTCACGAAGTTGTCACCAAAGCATTGTTGAAACATAAACACTTCAGTGCATCCAGCAATACTCGTGCACATAATTTATCGAGTAGACAAAGGAATATCATCACTTCCCTATTTAAAGAAAATGAGATAGTGATCCGACCAGCGGATAAGGGCGGCAACATTGTGCTTATGAGTAGACAGTTGTATATTGCGGAAGCATGCAAACAGCTTGAAGATTCTAGATTTTATTGCTCTTGCAATACTACCACATATAATGAGAGTATCACTACCACGTGGGAGAAGCTTTCAGAATGGCAGTGGTTGGGCATTATTACATGGAAGAATACTGTTTCTTAAAGAGGGACTATCCCAAACTGCCAATTTTGTATCTCCTCCCGAAAATATACAAGAATCCTGTGGCTCCCCCTGGCAGACCCATTGTGTCATCTCAAGGGAGTATGTTCAAAAACATTTCTAAATATGTGGACCATTTCTTAAGAGAGTAAGTGATCACTTTACCCTCCCATGTTAAAAACACTAAAGATTTTATGTGTAAACTTGAGGGCTTCACTTGGGATGATCAGTACATTCTGATCACTCTTGATGTGAACTCTCTATATACCATCATAGAACACAACCAAGGGTTAAATGCATGCTCCCATTTTATGAGCAACAAACATATACGGAATTTAGAACACACTAAAATGCTCATGGAAATGATGACTCTGTGTTTGGAAAATAATATCTTTATGTTTAACGGAGATCTGTATAAACAAATACTAGGTACAGCCATGGGCACATGCTTTGCCCCAAGCTTTGCCAATCTCTTCCTGGGCATGTGGGAAGAGGAAATACACAATGAGAGACTACTCTGCGAGGATTTAAAAATAGTTGTAGTATGACTGCGGTACATCGACAATTTGCTTATTATTTGGAAAAGGAGTGAACATGAAGCCACAAACTTTATTGAGAAGCTTAACACAAACTCTTACAATATTGTACTCAGTCACAACATGAGCAGGGAATATATTGAGTTCCTCGATGTTAGAATTGAAGTGCGACAGGGTACTCTGGTAGCAAAACTTTATTGTAAGGACACAGCAGGCAACAGTCTTCTTCATGCCCTCAGCAGTCACCCAGATGCTCTCAAATGGAGCATCCCCTATGGGGAGCTGCTGAGGGCAAGAAGAAACTGTAGCACTGTTGAGGCCAACCAATCTGAACAGACAATCATGATCTCCAGATTCAGAGAGCGTGGATATCCCGATTGGGTATTGAATTGTGCGATCAAAAAGATGAGCAGTACCACTAGACAGCAAACTCTTGAAGTCCAAACCAAAAAAGCTAATTCTACTGACAAGAGGGTTGTCTTGACCGTCAATGGTACGTCTCGAAAAATACACAAAATTCTGGCTGAAAATTGGGATATCTTGAAGAGAAACCCCATAGTGGGTCCTACCATTAGTGATAGACCCATGATCACTTACAGAAAGGGTAGAAGTTTTCAAGACACCTTTGTACACGGCGACATAAGCAAACCCCGCACTGGGAATACCTATAACCTTTCAGGGTTCTTCCAGTGCGGGTACTGTAAAGCCTGCCGCACATCTACATGGTGAAGGAATTCACCGTACCTGATCTGAGCAAAAAGAGAAGTATTAACCAATTTCTGACATGCAGTTCCAGTTTCATTATACATGTTCTGGAATGCCCTTGCAAGATGAGATATGTGGGCAGTACCACTCTAATGGCCAAAAAAAAGAATATGAGAACATCTCAGGGCCATAACCAATCTGGGCACCCACTACTCCATAGCCAGGCACTTCCAGGAACACCATCAGTCCGACAACTCTCTATTGCGTTTTGTTGCCATCGAACAAATACACATGGGAACTAGAGGTGGTAATAGGGCATTGGCACTACGCAAAAAAGAATCCAAATTGATACTTGAGCTAGAAACCAAGTTTCCCAGAGGACACAATTTAGACGAGGAACTAACAACTCACCTACAGGAAGACTAATGCCACTTTCCCATGCCTGTTAAATGTTGAAAATGTCTTACAATGTTCAAACTGTCTAAATGTGTTACCTGTATTGACAAATGAGATTTTTTTCTGTCTTTGCGCCCTTTACTGAAGTTATATGTTTTTAACGTCACTTGTACATTTGCACACATGTTTTATATATTCACATGTTCATTATATGTTTCCTTCACAGAAGGAAAGGAATGGACCCACCGTATCCTGACTAACACTTCACGGGTTCTCTGCCCTTTTCTTCCTCGTTTCTGGGTGTGCAATTCATCGAAGAGAAGAGTCCTTGCTTCTTCACTTTCACACGTTTTTTTGTGGTAACATGGACCTCTTCTCACTTCTTTTTGCCACTTGGCGAATGGTATGTCTGCATTTTGTATTAGGGGTGCCGGCCTTTTTCTTGGTCCTGTATCCTTGTGCTACACAGTACAGGTCCTTGGGTATTCTTTGGCCACTTGGTGAGTAACAGTAACGCTTGTGTGTTGTGCCAAGTACTATTCTCTGCCACTGGACATACATAGGTTTCCCGGTCGCTTTACAGAGCATCCTCCCCCCTTTGACATTCGTACCCACATCTACTGGTGTGGGTATAGACGCATATTTGTCTTCATGTCCTATGGCACGCCTGACACCTCATGACTTGCGCATCTCATAGCTCGCTCATTGTCAACCAAAGGAGGTTAGCCTGGGCTTTAGGCATTTGCATGCGTAACAGGGACTGTGGGACTTGTAATTTCCTGAGCACTATGCCTTGAATTTTATTTAAAATTACAGTTTGTCTGGATTTGAAGTGCCACGCTTTAGAGTATAGTACCATGTTTATTCTGCATGGGCTGATTATATGAATTAGGCACCATTGCTTTAACCATATGCTTCATGTTTCTTTTAAGACATAGTAACACATTTAAAGATGGCCACCGCCTTTACATTTGTTTTGAAGGAATTGAGTATTAGAAGTCCCTTTTCTGTGTGACCACACCCCTATGTAATGCACTTTTAAACAGTTTCATGTTGTGTGATCAAGGCACTGTTTCTGCCTAAACGCGTAGCAACTGAAATAAACACGCTGCAGGAGCATTTAATCTTTTGAGTGTGTGCCTTATTGGAGTTTTGTTTGGAATGAATCACCCGGCTGTGGTTCCGCCGGCTTTGCGCACAACCCGACACCGGGCTTGATCCCAGAAGGAACTTTCTCTCATGTGGTAAAATATATGTGTGTGTATATGTATATATATTCACTGAAAAAACCATAGGTTTCACACACATTATAGTTAGGAATTAGCATTTAAAAACCTTGCAAATTCACTGAAAAAACCATAGGTTTCACACATGTTATAGTTAGCTGGACATTTCACTCGTAAAAAACCAATGAAATTCCCCCGTTATAGTTAGTTCAGCTAACTGTAACTCGCGCGCCCGCAATCCACTGCTGATGACGTCACATATTACATCACTCATGACATGGTCAGTGACATCACTCATGACATCACTGATGACATCACTGATGACGTCATCCATTGAGTATGTGTTTCTGAACAATTTTAATATGTTTAATATATTTAGGGAAAGGCTTGTTGAAGAATGAGTGGGTGTACAAATGTGTAAATGAATGATTTTCTGTGGTGCGTAACTGACTATGAGTGAGTCATTAAATGTATCTTACTGCAGACTAGTGACTAAACTGTGTAAATGTCTGTATGTGTCTGTATGTTGGTGTATAAGTGGCTGCATGGTTTTGTGAATAGCTATATGAGTGTCTATATGAGTTATTGATTGCTTGTCTCAGTATCTGTATGGGTTCCTGAGTGTTTATGTGGGTAGGGTGTGTGTGACTCTATGCATAGATGTGTGAGTGGGTGATTCTATGGGTGCATGGTTTTAAGAGTGCATCTGTGATGGACTGTATGGTTGAGTGAGTGTATGTATGGGTGTATTAGGGATTGAATGTATATCTCAGTGGTACATTTGTGACTAACTACATATATGAAAGGTAGTATAGATACGTGTAAGAGTATATAAGTGGGTAGATGTGATAGTGTGTGATTGTGAGAGTGACTGTATGGATGAGTGTGTGCCTGTATCAATGATTCTATAAGAGCGTAAGAATGTGGTACTATTTTTATGATTAAGTGAACTTGAGTGTGTATAACCGCATAGGTGAGTAAATGGGAGTGTAATTATTTGCATGACTGACTAGGTTTTGTGAGTACCTCTATGGATGATTGGTGGTGTGTGAGTGTCTATATAGGTGTATAAATGCATATGATAGTCTTGTATGGAGTGATTGTAAGTATGAGTGACTGTACAGGTGAATGAGTGGAGGTGTATGTAGACCTAATAGTTAATAAGTGGGTATGTAGTTATTGGTATTGGAGTATGTATGGTTTTGAGAATGTAACTCTGAAATTTTGAGTCGGTGTATCAAAGGTTATATTAGGGTGTGAGAAGATGTGGTAATTCATCACATGGATGACGTCATCAGTGATGTCATCAGTGATGTCATTTGAGATGTCATGAGTGATGTCATGAGTGATGTCACTGACCATGTCATGAGCAATGTAATATGTGACGTCATCAGCAGTGGATTGCGGGCGCGCGAGTTACAGTTAGCTGAACTAACTATAACGGGGGAATTTCATTGGTTTTTTACGAGTGAAATGTCCAGCTAACTATAACATGTGTGAAACCTATGGTTTTTTCAGTGAATTTGCAAGGTTTTTTAAATGCTAATGCCTAACTATAACGTGTGTGAAACCTATGTTTTTTTCAGTGAATTTCAAAGGTTTTTTAAATGCTAATTCCTAACTATAACGTGTGTGAAACCTATGTTTTTTTAGTGAATTTGTGAGGTTTTTTAAATGCTAATTTATGTATGTATTATTATATTTTTTATATAATTATTTTACAATAAACTACCTATGTATATAGTTATAGATTGACTGTATCCTGTAATATTGAATGGCTCAGCTCTTTTTTTTTTAAATTGTATAAAGTTGAACAGCATAGTTAATATCTTCTTTAAACTTATAAACACTTTAATTTATTTATTTTTTAAGGGTTTTAGACCGTGCGCGCACCGTGCTTGCACGGTGTCTGCTCCACGTGCGCATGCGTATGTCATGCGTGCTCCGTGCGCGCGTGCTCCGTACGCGCATGCACGCGTGCTCCCTATGCGCGTGCTTCGTACACGCATGCGTGCGTGCACTGTGCACGTACGGTGCGCGCACCTGCATGCTCCCAGTGCACATGCATACGTTGTGCGTGCTCCGTGCGCGTGTGCTCCATACACGCATGCGCGCGTAGACCCTACGCGCGTGATCCGTACGCGTGCGTGCACCATGCGCGTACGGTGCGCGTACCGGCGTGCTCCGAGTGCGCATGCGTGCGTGTTCCGTGCGTGCTCCGTGCGCGTACGGTACGCAAACGGTGCGCGCACGGCAAGTCATGTGATTACAAAACAACACTTTTCGTTGGTTCATATTAGTTTCTGTTTCAGAATCACCACACCCACTCCCCTCACTTTTTTTACTAATTTCCTGAGAGAAGGTTGCTGAAGAGCTACTCCAGTGAAATGGCAGAACACCAGCCATCTTCAGACAGTGAGGAGACCTTTGAAGAACCACCAAGAAAGAGCAAACAGAAGCACTCTTTCATTTGGAATTATTTCACTTTTCCAGACGGGCAAAAAAAAGTGAATACGCCGAAGGTCACTTGTACAATTTGCGGAAGTGTCCTGTCTAGAGGGGATCCAGACAAAAAATACTCCTTCAGCATTCATTGCATGCTCAGGCATTTTAAATCAATGCATCCAATTCGGTTTGCTCGTGAAACCACAAGAGCCCTAAGGGAGAACCCTCCACCTGGACCTTCTCAGCCGTGCACATCATCTGCGGCTGCAGATTCACCATGCACCAGGCCTCTCGACATCCGGCCCCTGTTTCAAAAAGTGCACATTCATTGCAATATGTGCAATGAGGTAATTTGCTACGGAGAGAGTAGCAGATATTTAATTGAAAACCGTATACAACAGCACACATGCTCCAGGTCATAATTTTTTTTTTTTTGATCCTGTTGAGCAGTTTTTTGATTCCCAGTTTTGTTTTGGGGCTGTAAAAAAAACCACAAAAAAATAAAGAAATTGTTTGAAAACTAAAAAAAAAATATAAAACAAAAAAAAGACAAAAAACAGTTCTTTTAAGAACTCACTTCACTTCTCCAAAAAGAGCTATATTCTTAATATACTGTTTTTTATTTTGATTGAATGAATGTGTAGTGTATACAAGAATGATTGAAATGATTGAAATGACTGAGTGAAGAGGAGGAAAGGACAGACAGAATGAGTGAGAAAAGGAAATTATGATCAGTCATGAAAGGGAAGTGAAAGACTGAATGCAACAAAAGGACTAAGGGTAGAGGATACAGGTAAGTAGAGAAAATGAGTAAGGGAATGGCAGTGAGTAATGGAGAGTGATGGAGGGGGAGTGAGAAAAGGGGGGAGTAAGGGACGGAGATAGGAAAAGGGAGTAACAGATGAAGCGGATGAAGTACAGCAGGGTAAAGGGATTGAAAGTAAGAGAAGTGGAGTGATGGTGAGATAAGGGGTATGAGGATTAGAAAAGGGGGTATGGGAAAGTGAGAGATGGGGAGTGAGGGGATGGAAGGATTTAGGAAACTGGAGTGAGAGAAAGGGAGTCAGGATTTCAATGGGCAAAGGAGAGTGAGGGAGAGTGAAGGAAAGAATGCGAAAAAATGAAGGGGTGTGAGACACAGACAGGAGGAAGTGAAGTAGGAGAATAGGAGTGACTATGAGTAAAGGATTGTGACAGTTAGGGAAGGTGAGGGAAGGAGAATGACGGAGAAGGTTACAAAATTAACATAGATGGAAAATTAGTGATGGAGAGAGGAGAAGTGGTAGAAACAGAGATGTTAAGGAAATTAAGGGTAAGACAGACAAAGGGAGAGAGACAGAAACAGAGACAGAGAGCAAGGAACTGAGAAGGAGTAAGGCAGTTAGAATGACTGAGACATATGGAAACAGGGAGAGAAACATGGTTGAAAAAATAGTGATGAGGCAGTAAACCTAGGGGAGTAGTACAGAAGGAGTCAGGGAGTTACGAAAGAGCAGTAGAGGAAGAAGAGAGAGGGAAGGGGAATGAGAAAAGCAGAGTGAGTAGAAGTGAAGAAAAGGGAGCATGAAAGTGAAGGGGTGAGAAATACAGATATTTTAAACTTACCTGACCAACAAAATAACTTAATTAGAAATAAATGGTTTTTTTTAATTGCTAGAAAAAAGGATTACATTTCCTAAATTTTCTTTCTCGATCTGAAAAAAAAGAAAAAAAGTATTAATCTTTAACAATACATTTTAGAATACAGTACACATATTTTCATATTTAACAAAGTAATTTTTTGCCCTTTTTTTGCTGTTTTCAGAATATATTGAATCTCACTGAAAATAGTGATATCAATTGCATTCATCACTTAACAGCGGGCAAAAAAATTAACAATCTGAAAGATTTTTAAAAAAAAGCCCTGAATCTATCCTCAGTAAAACATACCTTGATAGAAATGTAACATATATATTAAAAATATCTTCTAAGAACAATAACTATTTGCAATAAATATCGTCTGTAAATCTTGTTGCTTAAGCACATACACCAAAATAATATCTGTCAAAGAAGTCCACAATAGAAACAGTTACCTTTCCATGAGGCCAAATGGTAATTTAAAAAAAAAAAAATTGGTGAAATATCCAATGGTAATCCAATAAAATTCGAAATAATGGTTTCTTCAGATGCTGCAATTTGTACCTAAAATTTTGGTTTTAGAAAAATTAAGTAGGAATTTGGTAATTCTGCAGGCAAACGTTGCTTGAAAATCAATTGTGAATCATTACACAGTGTCCAGCCTTTTTCACATTTTAGATAAACTGTGTAATGACCAGAAGTTATACAAGGTCCATCATGGAAAATTATTGCAACTGCAACAAATGTCTTTCCTGATATTGATAATTGATTTCCTGTAAACTTCTTTATTAAAGTGTCCAATTTTGTTCCATCAGCTCTACAATGTTGCATCATTAAAATTACAAACTGTCCATATTTCTTTAAAAATAAGGTTGATAACATTTCTGATTTACATTGAGAACATTCCATGTTGCATCTTTAACTAATGTACTAAAAGTCACTGATTTACACTCTGGTAATGTTAAATATATGAACCTTTCAGAATCAACATTAGAGCTGCATGTGTTCAAACAGTTTTCACAACTATGTTCCCATTTATAAGAGAGACCAAATATATTTTCTATTTCTACCCCTTCATCTTCCAGTACCATAAGCATATACATTAAGAATTCCTGTGCATCTTGCTGGACATTTTGAGTAAACTGTGTACATCCAGAACATACATCTAAAAGATTTCTAACATCAGAAGCACTTTCTATTTTAGTTTTATCATTACTCAGCTTCTCATAAAGGAAATTTAGCAGAACACAGAATCTTTTTTCATGATTTAGTATTATCTGCTCTTTCAAACTTTCAAGATAAAATACAACATTCAGCACTACATTAGCGTAGCAGTTGACACCAGAGCTATTTTCAAAATGACAACCAACAACCTCTTCAGCATTGTCCTTTTTCTTTTTCCTTGCAATCACATCAGTCTCTATTTGTTTACTCTTCTGTACATCCTCATTACAGATATTCTCAATTCTCATTTTCCGACAAACAACACGTTTTTCAAACACAGGATACTGACCTAAATGAGGAGCATAGCTTCTTCTTAATCTATTATACTCCTTTACACAGTTTGCATCAGCACTAACTTTTGACTCATCAAAGTCTATCATGAATAAACCAGATATTTTTTTCACGCGTGACAAAGCAACATATGCCATACCTTCTTTAAACACACTAGATCCAATGTTTACAAAAGCACTATCTACAGTTAATCCTTGAGATTTGTGAATAGTTACAGCATATGCTAGAGAAAACGGAAACTGCTTCCTACGTACATATAAGTCTTTCACAAGCAAGAAACAAACTGAACAACGACTAATGTCTTTAACCTCTTCAATCTGATCAAATTTTATTTTTAAAAATTCAATTCCATCTTTTTTCTGGTAATTAACAAAACCCACAACTTTACCCATAGCTCCATTCACTAAACCTTTTTCTACATCCAAATTACGTCTTAAAATTACTCAACAGTTCATACATACATAAAGATTATTTTCTAAACCAGCTGTTTTCGATATGTTTTTCTCTAGAGAATCCAATTTAGTTGTCAATTTGCTTGTCAATATAATAGTTATTCCTTCATGCTGTATTTTATCCACAGCTTCCAGTTTTATAATCTCTTCATTTTCCAATTTCAAAAGTTCTTGATTGAATATAGAGCATTCATGTATTGTTGGCATTAAGCAGATTACAGTATTTTTTCCTGCAATTTCCTTGTATATTTTCTCTGGAACTATTTGTTCTGTTGGAAACAAATTACATAGCAATCGACTCTGTAAAGCTTTTCTGCCATGTTCTGTGAGTAGTCCAATTCTGATATCTTTGAGAACACTTGCATAATCATCATCATTTGCTTGCCGCATATTGGTAATGAGTTCTTTGTACTCAAAGTATGTCCAAATATTCACATTACCTATACTTCCTAATGACTTTTTCGTGTCTTCATGTGTAAGAGTATGAAATACTGGTTGTTCTTTAACTGGAGTGAGCTGCAGTAGATCCCCAAAAACTATAACATGTTTTCCTCCAAATAGCACGTCATAGTCTGTCTTTAGAATTTGCTGCATTCTTAAATGCACAAAGGCAAGCATTAAGTTTGATACCATGCTTACCTCATCAATAATGAGAACTTTCCTTTTTCTCAATACTCTTGAAACTTCAAAACATGCTTCTCCTGTTAGCTTGTGGTATTGTATTTTGTTCTCATGCTCTACTGGTAACATTAGCAAACGATGGAGGGTAATTCCTTTTATGTTATATGCTGCTAACCCAGTTGGAGCAGTAACAACACAAGACAAAGTTGAATCAGTTTTTTTCTGTAGGTAGCTCTAATTACTTTAATTAAGAAACTTTTTCCAGTTGCAGCTCGTCCACTCACATACATTCTGATTGGTTCAAATGATGTGCATGAGCACTCTTTATTTTCATGTAGTAATCCATGATCAATTTGTTTTGTGACTTCCTCATAAATTTGTTGTTGTTCATCATTCAGTTGTTGTTCCAAATTTGGTAAGTTTATTAAATCTTACTGAGCTTGATTCATAGCTGTTTCCACTTCAGTCATGGCTATTGCAGCTTCATTTTCTACGATTGGTTGTCCTAGAGGATCTTGACTGAGCGTCCCAGAACTTTGACTGTCTTGAGAACTGTCTCTAGCTACTTCAGCTGCAATTGTTGCTTCTTGTTCAATGTCTTCATTTAACATTTGTACATAAGTTGTGAAAGAACTGCATTCTATGGTATCTTTGCATGCATTAAAGGAATCTTCATAGCTTTGAAAATGTCCAAGTAATTCATCATCTGAACGCCATGGTTTAAACAACTGTAAAAGTGCTAAGTAGTAAAATTCCTTCTTGTTAGTAGTGTCGCAACTCAGCTTTCTGTGATTAATCAAACTTCCTTTTGTTTGTTTTACCAAACATCCTTCCTCACCAATGACTTTATATTTTCCATTGTTGATGTCTTCTGTGGTATTCCGTTTAAAAATGTAGTTCTGCAGCACTTCATAGAGACACATGTTCTCAAGATGATGACTTCTCTTTGGGTAATATGTGTCCAACATGTTTGTTCTTAAAATGTCTGTACTTTCTGGTTTGTACTCTGCTAAATATTCAATTTCTCGAATAGATTTCAATACCCGATTTCGCATTCCTGCAAGGCCTAAACTTACCCAAATTATTCTTCTGGATTTGGAGTACAGACTTGCAGATTATAACCTATCTGAGCATTCGTAGGACCCAATTTCTCGATGCGATAACATCTTTAAACTGAAACTGTATAGCTTTTTACTGACAGTCTTCTCGTGAGAAATCTCTTCCCACATTTCTTTCAATTCCGTTTTCTCAGATTTAGTGATGTAAGATGTGACATACCGAGCAACAGCAATAGAATTGTCAGCTACATACTGAATATCCATGTTAGCATTCCACACGGATAAAATGACTGGGTTGTAGTCATTTATATATTTTGACTCTTCTTTCCTTCATAGGTTTTGGGAATTTTTAGGCAATTTTCTTGTAATAGTATGTCGCACAGCTGACATAAAACTGTTTACTCTTCCTTTTGAAAGAACAGGTCGTGGAAATCTAAATCAACATTTTGTGTAGAATTTATCTTTACTCTTGTACTTTTGTCGACAGTATTTTCCACACCGATGACTTTGAAAACGTAAAACTTGCCCTTTTAAGTTTTTTTCTTCTGTGCTTTTAGGTATAGCACATGTTGCATATCCTTCAATGAAAGATAAAACTGCATCATCAGAATCTGTTCCAAATTTTGGGGCATCCTTGATCCACAACAGCATATGAATATGAAGAGCACCTCTTGCTTGGTACTCTTTTCTCCAAAAGAAATCCACAACTTCTCCAAGAGGTGGATTTTTTTTATTGCAGATGAAGGACATCATAGCCTCAAATCTATGATTGAAATATCTGCAAACATTAACCGGATCCAATGAGCACAATTCTCCTGCTGTCTTGTATTGGGTGTTTTCAATATTTGAATTTGCCTCTCAAAGAAAATCCAGTAAATCATCCCAAGTGTACTCAGCACAGCTTAGGGTAAGGAACCATGTAGGAGTTCCTAAATTCTGTAACATACATTTCAGTTCTCCATGGCGTCGGTACCAAAATTCATTAGTCCCACGCTGACAAGCCATCAGAATAATCAATTGAGATTCCAAATGATCATCTCGCTGTTGCACTTTGTTCAGAAAATCATTTGCAGGCACATTATGTAGATGTACTCCAGTTTTTAAAATGTGATTTACTGCATAAGATAGTGCAGACAAGTCACTTTCAAATAAAAGATGGAACAAATAAGGAATACTTTGACGAAATCTTGGATCTTCTGCATATAATCTTGTAGTCCGATACTCAGAAGCAGTAATCTGTACTGGACGTTCATCATATCGTCCACCTTTTCCTCTAGGGAACAGCTGGGGAAAACAACGAGCTTCCAAGCTCTCCTCCCATACACTCACGGGAGTTCCTTTTGCTTTTTTCATCTGAAACAGATCAATAGTGGTTCGAATAACTTCTTTAGAATGAAGAGGATGTATGCTGAAATGTTCATAAATTTCTTCTTCTTTTGACTTATCCACTTTTTCAATTTGCCCAGTTGGTATTCCTGTGTCTGCTAGTAAAACTTCTTCATCTTCATCCATATAAATTCATTCATACCATTTATTATTTCTTTTCAAATATAAATTTGCTCTTTGTACTTTTCGTACATCTACCAGCTCCTGCCAAATTTTCTTATTCTTTGTAGGTACACCATTAACCAGAATAACTAATGGTTCAGTTTCCAAACTATCTGCATCAATTGTTTCAATATTTTTTTTCAAATCTAATGGCAAATAGACAACTCTTCCTTTTAAACCTCTTTGTAAATCTGAAGGAGGTAATTTGCCTGTTTTGGGCTCCATACAAACTATAGTCTGAAACGGATGGACACATTGAATGAGTATAGACTCATACGTATTTAAATCACTAAGTTCTGCAGGAATATCAACCAATTCTAAATTATTATGTACAGCTCTAGCTGGCATTTTATTTTCTTCTAACTTTTTATAACAGTATTTACAAATACGCTGATCTTCACCCAAATCAAAACAATTTTCTAGAAATAAATATGTAGCAAAATCCTTCCACTTAGAATTATTTTCTTTTTCACTTTTTTTATAGAGATCAACATTCCTTGTATGAGTTTTATAATGGCTTCTCCGGCAACAAATACAAGTAATATTTGGTCTTTCATTAGAGATGATAGTAAATGTTGTCATTTGATCTTCAAAATTTTTACTAGCAGTGAGTTCTACATTCTCTTCCACATTTTCTTCAATAACTGTGTCATTTGCTGCACTTTCTTGCTCTGGACCAAAGTAACAAAACTCAATATCCTCACAAACCTTCTTCACATCTGATACAGATCCACGGAACAGAGCACTATTCAACTCATTTAACTTTAGTGCTGGACTTTTAGCAAAATACAATCTTCTCACAAATTTTCTCATTTCAGTATGATGAACTGCCAGCATCCTAAAATGGTGAAAAACACTTTGACAAACTTTCCTAGAAAGACAAGCCAGAGCATGTTCTTGCAAACCAGTATTCTCTCTCACTCTGCATGGATCTAGTCTTTGAAGCACCTTAATCTTCTGTTTAACACTTTTTTTACTATATTCTCTTAGAAAGTCACGTAATTTATCAATAGATTCCTGTCGTACAGTACAAATACTACTACAATTCCAAGTGTACACTGGGGCTTTAAGACGTCTCCCCATAACCTCATCAGCTAACACTTCTTCCTCATTTCTTGGAACCATTTTCTCCTTTTGCATTACACAACCATCTTTAACTTCATATGCTCGACCACTGGTGGCAACTGCATGCAGCAAACTATTACTTTGAAGATAACTCTCTTCATTAAAAAATGGTTCAGTACTTGAACTATGCTTCCATTCTCCTAAGAACACTTTACAAAAGTTGTTTTTTTCACTTCTCTTTTTCTTTTGCTTTTTGACTTCATTACATTCACTAATTTATCTAATGTACGGATCCTGTTCAAAATTAAAATGAATAGTTTTCTTTTTAATTCCAAAGCCTTTGCAACAATTGATTCAATATGTTTCTTTTGCTTATAAAATTTGTCTTTCTTCCTATATTTTTTCACATCCTTTAGCAAATTGAACATCACTCTTCTCTGAAACATTTTTCTACGAATGTTTTGAAAATCTATTTTTCTTTTTAAGTCATTCTTTCTTACTTCTGATTGTACATTAGCATTTAGTATATTCTGTCGATTGTCTTGTTGTTCTCTACTTGAAACACTATTTGCAGTGGATATATTTTTTACATTTTTTCTTTGCTTGAGGATATTTTTTATAAAATCCTTAGTCTGCTTACGAGAAGACTTTTTCTTTTTTCCAACATGACGTTCAACTAATTTTTATTGTCCAGTTGTCTTCAAATATAGATGTTGTTGCTGTTCTTTTCTCTTTCTTGATTTTATAGGCATCTTTAATTTATTTCAGTGTTGTTCAGCAATACCTAAAAGAAACTAAAAAAAAACATACCTTTATGTAATTTAAATATATTACTATATTTTTTATGAGCTTTTCAAATCCTATCATATGAGCTGTCCCTTTCCTACGACTGCAAGTCTTACACAATAAAAGCTACACAAATTAAATCTCTGACAACAATTCCTGTGTGCACAGAGACTCATGGTGTGAATCTAGGCAGAAAACGATATTTGATTGGCAATTTCAAAGCACATTTACTACTGTGGTAGAGCAAGTGATAATTACTGTAACAGCCTGACACATTTTCCTTATAGTTTAGAGAGGCAGAAAAGAGCACATGTCCTAACAGCTACTTGAGACCATGAGCACGTGGAACCTGGGTGAGTGATTAGACTAGAGCAAAGGAAATGAGCCTTGGTGATGTTGAATGTGTTAGCGTTACACACTGCTATCTGAAATACCACACAGTGCTGAATAGTAAGCATGGGAGTGCAGAAGAAGCAGCTGCCTGTGTGCTAAGAGTGTGTTTCTGGAGACTGTGTATTGTCAGGTGCAAGAGAGATCTGCATGGACGCTTGCACAACTGCATGAAGACTGCAGAGATGTATGTAAGAGTACATGTGGGGTAAGGGTTAATTGGAGTTTTGAACATGTAGGATCTACCTCACCCATTGCAGGAGTGTAAGGAAAATCTACCCTGTTGTTTTCAAATGTGTTAGCATTTGCCTCTCATTTGTGAGATATTGATTTGTGCTGAATGCTAGTTATCACAGTTCAAGAAAACAAGCTGCCCCTTTCCTACGAATGCAAGTCTTACAGAACCAGACCACCACGAATTAAATCTCTGACAACAATTCCTTTGTGCACACAGACTCATGGTGTGATTCTAGGCAGAAAACAGTATTCCTGGGTGATACCAGTACACCTTAACTTATGGTGAAGACATACTCCATAATATCTTACAAGTTCAAGGCAGTTAAATATCTTCCAAAACATAAAATGTAAAACACAACTTTAAAACAAGAATCACATTTCTATTTTTTATATCAAAATGCACCACATACATCCCCTCTCAAATTCATAACTCACCTTTAAAAGTAGTTAGTTGTGAAAGAAATGTGGCACTCACACAGCAGATTATCAGAGCCAGAATCTCTGAGCTGTACACCTCTCAGCAGAACCAGTAAATGGCAATATTTCCCTCTCTTTTTTCACATATATACATGTTAACTTCAAATCACAGTGCTTCCACATTTTTTCAAATGGAAACACACATTTCTATTGGTTGCAAATGTCAACCGTTTCCAAATGATCCCTACCCCCAACATGACATCTGCCTGCTACCATAGCAACAGGTCATGGAACAGCAAATCCAAAGTAATGTTCTGTGGGAACACATTTTTCTGAACCAATACAAAACATGCTTTTAAAAATTGAAACATACCGCCTAGTTTTTAGTGTTGAATGGTCTGAAACAGCCAATGAGTTCTTTTTATTTTAAAAAAAGTATGTAAGCCTCCATTTTACAACTATCTTTCTTTTCATATTGCCATTCTACTGAAAGACACCTTCTGAGTGCATCCAGATCTCCTTGAAAGATGTTCACAGTGTGGATTGTAGGTCATAGCTTTGTCTTCTGGAGTGAAAAGTATGCAGAAAAAAGAGGTATTGTGAAAGACCTTGCTTTGCCAAATGTAGATATTAAGGGGCCCGATTCCGATCCTGGAAAAACCGGGTACGAACCGTCGGTCGGAGCGTTTTCTCTGTCCGACTCGTATCCGTGAAAAAAACATTACAAACATGCAAGTACGTTTCGCACGGAAACACCATTTCCGTACGAATCTTAAAAAACACCGACCGACGAAAAAATACATACCAATGTGATCCGGGACAGCGCCGATGTGATGTCGGGACGCATTCAGGCAGGAAGTACGATTCAAACCGACAGCAGTCCAGACGGCAATATTTTTACGGCACCCAAAAAGTGCCGGAAAAGCGAAGTACGCCGCGATGCGAGCGGAATTGGGGGCCAGGTATGTGCCGTACCCGCCCCCAGCCCCCCGTATGTATGCACCGAACACCCCCCAGCCCCCCGTATGTACGTGCCGAACACCCCCCCAGGCCGCGGATGGACGTTCCGTACCCTTAGCCCCCCCGCGGATGGATGCGCCGTACCCCTAGCCCCGCCCGTGGATGGACGCGCCGTACCCCTAGCCCCCCCACGGATGGATGCGCCGTACCCTCAGCCCCCCCGTGTATGTACGGTGCGGACCCCACCCCCGTGTATGTACGGTGCGGACCCCCACCCCACCCCCCGTATGTACGGTGCGGACCCCCACCCCACCCCCGTGTATGTACGGTGCAGACCCCCACCCCACCCCCCGTATGTATGGACTTCAGTTTTCCGATTCGTACGGAAAATTGTCCGGGGACGTGTCGGACACTTTTTCCGACCCGAGGACGTGTGGGGGAATTTTCCCAATGCGATTCGTATGTATTTTTTCCCATGCGAATTGTTTGTACGGTACTTGTACGATTCGGACGGAAAAAAATCCGGATACGATTCGTACGGGGAAAATTTTTCCAGGATCGGAATCAGCCCCTAAATGGATTGGTCAGAGAGGGTTAAAATGGCACCAATTAATGCCTTTGGTGAAATCCTTTCTACATCTCCCACAGCCTGACCTTATAATTGCACTGTGGTGCAAATGACCTAGGCACTTTAACTGGGGTAGGTCTGGAAATGCTTGTTAAGGACACCTTTGTTCAATTGCTGTCACTTTTTGCACAAACTACCTTTGTATATTCTAATATATGCCAAAGGCAAAAGTGGAACTGGTCCAACCAATATTGTCCGCAGATTGACAAAGCAAGAAAGCACGTCAATAAGTCTGTTTCTGCTTTCCTCAGGGACTATGGTATGGGTTCTATATACCACAACAACTTGCGTTACAACATGCAAGGCATTTATAGAGGAGACGGTGTACATTTCACAGATGAGGCAACAGAGTCTTCCTCTTGAACTTTAGACTCTGCATCGGTACTTACTTGTAGGTACAAAAAAACATTCAATGAACACAACGGCTCTTTTTAGAGCCAACCAACATCTAAACGCTTAAACTTGATTTTTAATTCTATTTTTGTAATGTTTTTTTTGCTGCCGTGCGCGCACCGTGCACGCACCGTGTGCGCACCCTGCGATATTCTTTTAAAAACCTATCCCCTTTAGCTCATTTAATATTCTGTCACATTTCTGTTCACACGTATTTAATGTTACTATTCAAAATACATTCAACACAGTTCTACAGTCGAAAATAATTTTTCACACGGTGGGTGCCCTTGGCTTTTGGCAGCCTGTCAGTGACTCGTTCTTCAGGTCACATCACTATTACACTGCCCATGTCCAGCTCGCATCCATTTTCAACGCCATCTTTTCCCCTTGTGAGTCACCTACGGCCCAAACGTACACTAATAATAAAGGTATCATAAACTAATGTTAATTTCTCAAATAAGTGATTTTCACTGTTCACCACCCACTTTTACTCTATCCCATGTTACTTTCTTCTTTGTTAAGCAAAAGCATTAGCAACAACAGCTCTCTTTTAAATTCAGGCATGCATATGCCAGGCATGCGGTACCTCAAGACCCAATCTTAGTAGTTTCTGTGTATGCGTGAGAGTTTTCCCTTTCAAAACGGGTTAGTCACATTACTATCTACGTAGTTCTAATTTGCACATGCGCAGAAGCGTTTTCCCATTTAAAGCGGGTTTTAGTTGCGTTGCATTTTATTTTCATTAATTAAGCATGCGTAAAGCTCTTATTCCCATATGTAAATGTTGTGCGTGTATATTCATTTAGTTTTCTTTACTATCTTTTGATAGTTAGTACTGTTAATGAGGCAATGCTCCGAGCAAGTTTTGTTTTCTTGAATCCTTGCTCCATCAATCCCCCTTCTGATGGCATTTTAGAGCCATCATGAAATACCCATCATTACCAAGTGCCAACTTTATCTATTCTTGGCGTCTACATTAGATTCTATACATACTTCATTTTTCTCTTTTATATTCATGTCTTTCATTGTTCCATATAGACTCTCTTTCATTTCCTCTAGTTCTATCTCCTCTCTTTCCCTCTGTCTTCCCATCCTTTTATTCTATGTTTCATTCAATAATCTTATTCTCAATTTTCCTTTGCAGCACTTGTATGTCATTATTATCATCAAGAGGACTAATGCTATTGATATTACATGTATTGATATTTTCCCTAATAAGCTATTCGAAACGTGGAAAACCAGCTACATATAGTGGAAATACTTTAACTGAGTCTTTCCCAAACACCGTCAACCTCCAGTTGGGTCAAGTCTTTATGAATCTTTGCATTATTCTTGATATATCCCTCAATACCTTTACTTTTGTCTGGGATATATGTACAGCAGTGTTGAACTTTCAACATGCCACAGACTCCACCCTCTTTTACCAATAAAATATCATGGGTAAGTCCATTTTGTAAAACAATAGATCTGATTGCAATCATTTCGGTATTGATCATTAAGAATCCTCCAGCAGTATCTGTCGATAAACGACCAACTACTGTGGACAATTGACATATCTGATGTGAGTTCAATACAACTCCAACTGACTGTATCAGTGCACCAAAGATGTTGCCTATTATGTCTGAAAAACTTGCTCTTTTACTTCTAGTTAGTCCTTTACTTATTCCATCTATTTCATTGTTCTTAGTTATGTGATATACCTTCGGGAAGACTATACCAAGGTAGCAACTTCCGTACCATCACGCGGGCAGCCTATAATAGGCATTTTTACCGCACACGTAATAAATACCGGGGAAAACAGGATCAGTTCCCCCTTTTAGTCCCCATCGCTAGTATCAAAGAAAAAGCTATTATACTCTGTTTTTAGTCTATGTAGCCAGAATTTCCCCACTTTTGACAAGTCTTGGGACATTGCAGCATGAGTCTTGCCTTTCTTATAATCTCCCTCCAAAGTAGCCCATGGCGGTACATGAGACTTCTGCTCAACAGCTCTCTTTTGGAAATCCTGCCTTCTACTAAATTTAGAAAATCTTTTTCTTCACCACGCAAAAGATACGTTAAATTATTTCTATGAGCATGTGTTATATCTATGGGATTCGTTGTTAGGAAAAATTCTCCCATGAATTCTGCATTTTTACCACTAAGGTGCCGATTCCGATCGGGTAAAAAAAATTCCCGTAGGACTCGTATCCGTATTTTTTACGTACGATTCGTACAAGTCCCGTCCCACCGGTGAAGTACGATTCGTACGGGAAAAATACATACGAATAACTGTGGGAAAAGTCTACGAGACGTACCCGGACAGTTTTACATATAAATCATAAAACTGAAGTCCGAGCGCACAAGTAAGATCCGTACCACCCTTCCGAATATACAAGCGTATGTAACACGTCCCGTACGGAGCGAACTCTGTACCACTCGTATCCCGGGTAAACTTGTGCCCGGGATACGAGTTGTACAGCCCTCCCCCCCTCCCCCGCGTATGTCCGCACGTCCCCCCCCCATATGTCAGCACCGTACCCCCCTATGTCAGCACCGTACCCCCCCATGTCTGCACCGTACACCAGCCCCGTACTTGGACGCACCGTTCCCCTAGCACCGTACACCAGCACCGTACTTGGACACACCATCCCCCAGCCCCGTACTTGGACGCACCGTACCCCAGCACTGTACCTGTATGCACCGTACCCCAGCACCGTACCCCAGCCCCGTACTTTGATGCACCGTACCCAAGCCCCGTACTTGGACGCACCGTACCCCAGCACAGTACCCAAGCCCGTACTTGTACGCACCGTACCCCAGCACCATACCCCAGCCCCGTACTTGTATGCACCGTACCCCAGCACCGTACCCCAGCCCCGTACTTGGACGCACCGTACCCCAGCACCATACCCAAGCCCTGTACTTGTACGCACCGTACTCCAGCCCCGTACTTGGATGCACCGTACCCCAGAACCGTACCACAGCCCCGTACATGGACGCACCATACCCAAGCCCCGTACTTGTACGCACTGTACCCCAACCCCGTACTTGTACGCACCATACCCCAGCACTGTACCCCAACCCCGTACTTGGATGCACCATACCCAAGCCCCGTACTTGTACGCACCGTACCCCAGCACCGTACCCCAGCCCCGTACATGTACGTACCGTACCCCAGCACCGTACTTGGATGCACCGTACCCCTGAACTGTCCCCCAGCATCGCGTATGTACGGACCTTACAACAACATTGCGTATGCAAGCACGGCACAACAACATCGCGTATGGACCCACCTTACATACGTGAAAACGACTCGTACTGAACCAGGACACTGTAAAACAGCACAAGGAGGGTCAATTTGACTCGCACAACACCACAAAACACGTCTACAGTACAAAAAACATCAAAATGACTGACCTGGCACATCCAAACAGGTAAACAGAGTCCCAAACTCACAACCACCTCTTATAACACACCCACCAAAAATTCAAACTCAGGCCCACCCACAAATGGACCAATAAAAAGGGCCCACACACACAAACCATGAGCCTTTGCAACAGACTCAATGCAGCTACTGAGCACACCCCAACAACTGCACCCATACACCTTAACATATACACCTTCACACACACTCCTTCACACAAACCCCCTCTCCACATTTCCACACACACCTTCACATTCACACCCACACACCCACAACCATCCACACCCTCACCCCGCACCATGCCCACAGACAAGAATCCAAAGTTCACAAGGGAGGAGCTGGACCTCCTTGTCAACGAAGTCATCAGAGTCGAGCCACAGCTCTTTGGAACATTGGTCAGACTGACCAGCATAGCTGAAAAATCACGCCTGTGGCAGAGGATCGTCAATAGGGTGAATGCTGTTGCGCCCATCAGAAGGACCAGGAATGAATGCCAAGCCAGGTGGTACGATCTGCGGAGGGCAGTCAATCACAAAATTAACGAGGACTACACCCAGAGCAACATCACTGGAGGTGGGCTGCCCCGCAGACCGGTACATTACCATCCCTGGGAGGAGAAGGTGATGGCCCTGCTTCCACCGGTGGGAGTACACGGAGTCGAAGGAGTTGCAGAGCCTGGTGAGTACACTAACAACTTATGTAACATGGGGGTAATGGCATCCACACCCCAACTACACAAAATGCACGCTACTACCCCCAAGCCCTCACCGGACACCACCACACTCAAAAACAATGCTCATACCACTAACATGTGTATGCCCCATCCACAGAGCAAGGCCATGCCATGTCCCAGGCTACACGAAGCACAAACCCAAGACAGGATGTCCGGGATGCTGGGAGGGTGGGGCTCACAAAACACATTGTTCAACTCTGAATCAGACACCATTGCCCTCAGCCCATATGTCCCAGGTACATACCCATGCACCATGCTCAATGCACAGGGACTGGCAAAGTACTGACAAGGTAGCTGACACTTGGCCCTGCTGTAGCCAGCACAAGGCCCTCCTGTGACCACTGTAAACTCAAACACCAACACCACAAGCTCAGATATCTAGGAGAGGAACTCACACTCACTGTCATGCCAGCATGCACCACGAGGGGACAGATACATCACCTGGGAGACCCACAGCCAAATCACACTACACCCACCAGCAGGCCCTGTCACACACACCCCTTACACAAGCACACACCCTCGGGCAGGCAATGGATTTACCCACTCTCACAATGGACATGTGACACAACAAGATCAATCCATAGCCAAAGAAGCATCCAAGCCAAAAATCTACATGTCAAACACTCAGGAGAACATAACAATCAGTCCCCAGCAACATACCCATCCACAAGTGAACAGTGAGGGGAATGCTAGGCACATACAACTACCTGGAGGAACTGTGCCAACTTGAATATGTATGAAACATGGATGTCGCATGAAACAGCATTAACATTGTCTCTCTCTCACACACAGGGCAACCTCATGGATCTCCGCCCAACAATGGGGAGGAAGAATCACAGTCCCAGGCTCGGGAGGAACCTGATACCACTGGCAGCGACGCCTCTCAACACTCCGTGGATGACCCCAACCCACCTGGACCCTCTGGTGTCCAAGCCCCTGCAGCACCTGCCTCAGGTACATCTGTGCCAACCACCACCCCCATTCCTGCCACATCCCAGGAGACACCCAGGATCCCTGCCCGCATTGAACAACTGAGCCAGTCTGACCTGGAGGGACAAAGTTCGCCGGGCACCCAGGAGGAGGCAGACAACCCCGCAACTGCCATCCCTCAGGGGTCCCGTAGCCCGATGTGCCCCCAACGGCAGGCCAGGCTCGTGTGGGCAGGGGTGGTGGGAGTGGAGGCAGGTGGAGGCGAGAACCTGACCAGCCAGCTGAAGGGACCGGTATGTCACACATACGCAACATCATGGACGCATACCGGCGTGACACCAGGGCCATCAGCCAGGTAGTGGAGAACCTCACAGAGATTAAGAACCAGCAGGTCGAGCAACACGCCAGTCAACAACAACACCAAGGACGGATGGAGGCAAGACTGGCTGAGCTCCTGGCGGTGCAAACGGACATAAGCCGTTCACTCCGTCGGATCGCCGACAACATGGCCAACCCTCCCTGTGGCTGGTGTTGGTCTTCGCCTGGTGGAGGGAGGAGGAGGAGGATTCGTCCGACGGAGCGTCCTAAACATCGTCAACGCCTGCATCTGAGGGTCCCCCGAGGAAGGTGGGTCATCCACGGAAAAGACCGTGAGAGGCAGCGGACCATCCACATCTCCCAGGTCACCTGGCCTGGCACCTGGCCTTCATGCGCTACAGCAGCACCTCATCCACTGACATTCTCTGCCACATGGATTTGCTGGTCACAGTCTGACCAATGATGACAAACTCTGTGTTCTGGACTCTGATGACTTCAAATGCAAAGGATCCCATCTCCCCCTGTGAACTTTGGATTCTAGCCACACTGTATAGCACCTATTTTCACCAACAATAGACGCCCCCACCGAGAATAAAACAAACTTTCTTTAATTAGATGTTGTAGTCATTTTGCATGAGTCCACAACATACGTGTGGGGAAATGTCAAACTATGCCTGAGTGTTGAACGAACTCCAGCCATCCATACCCTTGGATCTGATTCCGGTACAGGACACACATGGGTCACAATGTATCATCCAATACAGACATGGAGCACAATACTCACCCGTGATGGGCTCAAGCTGCTGAGGGGAGGCTTGCAATACTGTGTGGACAGACCAATTTGGAAGAGCATCATTAAGGTGTAGAGGTCATGGCTCATGTGGAGGTGCCTGGGGAGGGAGTCCCAGGTATGTGTAGCCAGGTGGGAGAACTATGTTCTGCATGCTGGAGTGCGGTGGATGTGAAGAATGTTGGCCAGGGCAAGGTTGGATGCATGGAGTTGGCCCAACGGGGTCTTGGATGACAGACGTCCAAGGTTGGTTTGGGATCTGCTGTTGTGGACTGCCTCCTGAGTGTGGGTGAGGAGTCTGAAGGTCATCCTGCAGCAGACAGTGATCCATTGCAGCTATCTCAGGTGGACGATGATGTGGCTGGGGCACGGGATGTTGAAGCTGAGGTGTGCAGATGCACCCTGGATGTGGACAAGTTTTCCGGGAGTTTGGCTGTACTTGCTCCGTAGAGGGTGGGGCTGTAGTTGACACGGCTGGTGTCGTGGACCTTGAGTGGATTTATCTGTGGGTCATGTGCATCATGCAGAGGGTGTTGCAGCATGAGGTACAGATGCTGGTGAGTTGCATAGCAATTGTGAGCGACGAGTCCATAATGCACACCATCTTGTGTGCGTGGCCACTGGGTGCTGGTGCAGTGCCCTGGCGGGTGGGACACAAGGAGTTGACCCAGCTGTAAGGGGACAATCCTCAGATGATTACCTCAGTCCTGTACAAGTCCTGCCTCAGGTGGATGATGTTCAGCCATTCATCAACGGACCTCATGCCTTCTTGAAGGTTGGAACTGGCAATGGCTGTGTCTTTGGTGAGGGTGAGGAGCAGCTGGCTGTCAATGGCATACGAGTTGATGATGAGGTTGTGTGCGCATGTGATGGTGGAGAGGGTGGTCATGGACACATTGAAGATTGACATGCTGAGAGATGAGCCCTGGGCCATGTGCCAGATGACGCCACTGTACTAAATGCTGAAGGCGTGAGTCCCACTCCCATGGCCTTGCTGGTGAGCCACTTGGTGATTTCATCCTGGTCCATCCCATGGATACCAGTGTTGGAGATATGTGAGCTGACAGTGTGTGAGCACATCGTGCATAATGCTGTGGAGAGGTCAAGGGGGGTGTCCTCACCATTGTTGAGCAGGGCAAAGTTGTCGGTGTTGGATGGCAATGATGACGGTTGCAGTGGGGTGATTACTGAGGAAGACGGTCTTGTGCAGGTTGCCTGGAGCTCTTTGCGTGGAGGAAGGTTGCCAGTTGCTCGTTGACTGTCTTCCTGATGACATTTGCTGGCTAGGGAACCACGTTGAGGTTCCTTGAGAGCCAGCGTTCCTGCCGTCCATTGTCTAAGAAGGGCCTGGGTCACTGCATGCCTCTATCTACCATGGAATGTGGCTAACTCCAAAGATACATACATGACGTGCTGGACGGGGCTACAAGGATGGGGAATGATGTGGTTGAGATGTTGTGTGGGAAGGGGCCTGATGGAGATCCCCAGGGGATGTTGTACATGAGCCGGGTGTTGTATCTGCTGATGATGGAAGTCCAAAACCTGAGGGTGGTTGGTCCCGTGTATAATAGTGCGTTCTGCCTCTGTGTGCCAAGGCTTGCGTATATGTCCATGAGCTTGCAGTGGTGGGAAGTTGCAAGGGATTGGCTCAGCCTTGCAAGGGTGGGGTGTCTTTTGGATGGAGAGCTGATGTCAGTGCACTCACGATGCTGATGACCTCCTTTATGTCGTGCTGTTTTTTGTCCCCCTCCCCATCTGAAGGATCTCATATGGTGATGGCTGTGTGTGCCGTTTTCCAGGGTTGTAAGGCCACTGATGGGTATTTGTGTTGCAAGCTGTGCACAAGAGTCCTGCTAGACGTGAATGAGTCCAGTAGGTCTGCCTTGACCCAGGTGGCTGAATTGTTGATGTGCGTCACAGGAAAGTCTGTCAACGTGGCTAGATTGTTGGATCAGTTGCTGATCCAGTGAGTGAAGTTGCAGGGTGTGGCGGTGGTGTTGGCTCCAGTTTCCCACACAGCATGTCTGTGTTGACTTACTTCAAGCATCTTTGGGGGATTGGTAGCGGGTTGTGTGCCAGTGTGTTGCCCGTTGGAGACGTGGATGCTAATGTGGATGGACCAATGATGGATGCTGGTGTTGTTCTCATCCAGCCAGAAGTTCCTGGCCCACAGCCACATGTATCCTGTGTATGTGAGGGCGTGCGTGACGATGGACGTGTTGATGGCTTTGTGGAATTGTGGATGTAGGGCTGGAGCTCTGTAGATGAGTGTTACTCTGATGGTTTGCAGGGGGTTTGTGCCAAACCGGATTTGTGACCCTGAGTGCGTACTTGGGAATATATATCAATTCATCCTCCGGGATTGTTAGTGCTGTCCCTGCGGGTGCTCTTGTGTCCGTCTGATATGGCAATGAAGAAGTTGTGTGCTGAGGATGCTTTCATCCAGGTCACTGCCATGATGGTGATGTGTGGGCCTGTTGTGTTGAGGAGGTAACAGAGTCCAATGGCGTGCTGTTGAACGGAGCCGGTGTGGAGTAGGAGGGACATGACCTGGTTGGTGTGACAGGGCCTGGAAGGCAGGGCAGCGCTGTGTAGGCAGTTGGAGTTGCACACTCAGCATGCGAAGGTGTCGTGTGTGCGCTTAGGGTATGCCTGAGAGCAGGCGGTTGATTTTTGCTTGGACATTGCTTGGAGGGTGGCTGCAACATGAGACTGTTGTGTGATGTGGGTCATGCAAGGACATGAGGGTCGTGCAATGTGTACGTTGCATGCGCTGACGGTCCTGCCTTTGGCACCGCCTGGCCGCAACAGTGGCAAAGACAAGCTGATGACAGCCTAATGAATGGGTGGAGGGAGGAAGGGAGGAGCATCTTGGAGGTGTGTGGGTTGCAGAATCCGGGAACTTGGTGGTCCCTTGCCGCAGGGCCCGCAGCAGCAGGCGGCATGTACTGGAAAGTAGGCCAAAAGTAGCACACAAAGACAAGGATGTCAGAAAGGACAACTGCAACAGGTGCATGTGAAGGAAGGAGTGTCAGCTTACTCATGGCTCACCCAGAGAAAATGGATGAACAATCACCAAAGATGACTGACACAGGATCAGGAAACAGAAGGCCGAGCTGCGCACAGGAGACACACCCTCAGCAGGCGTTGACGGCCCGTTGGTAGGAGCAACCTGACCAAATACATACACAACCATGGACTTCATGCACAATAGAGATCATTATCCATGAAGAACTGCATGCATGTTGCCGAACTACACATACACTCATATACACAATCTTTGACAACTATGCCAGAGATGACGCATGCAAAGTGGCAAGAGTCCTGCATTGACAGAGATGAGGCACTTCGGAGGGTGAGGGACACCTTTATTACTCAAGCTCACACTGAGGGAAATGCATCAATGCGAACAGACTCAGAGGTGATTTGACTGAACATGTGGGACCTACGCTGGACACCCCCTTCACAACACGGATGTAGTAAATCCAAATTAACTGGCACACAAGTTAAGGGGATGAGCCAAACACCTCCTGCTGCACACGGAGAGGCTGTAATTCCCCATTGAGCCCGTCATGGGGATGTCCCACACTATGTCCACCCATAGCATTCCGTATGTTTCAGAGGGAAGTTTTACACACATTGATGCCTTCATCAGAATCCTAAATCCATTACAGATGACTGTCACGAAGGGTGACTGTCAATTCATGGGAGTCATGCTACATGTTATGTGCCCCATGGTGAGTCAACATGTATGCATGGTAACACAACATGCACAGAGGCAGTCCCCACACATTCCAAACACGTACCACTCCCAAAATGCCTTGCTGGAATCCTTACCCAAAATGAAATTTCCGCATGTCCATGCATGGAACGCTGATTCAGCACACGTTGCAATACTCATGAGGAATAGCAGGAGGACAACGATGACACGAGCAGACAACATGCGCAAGAACCTGGGAATGACAGAAACACAAGAAGTCAGAGAAAATATTTTTTCTCCGCATACATGGACATTTTTCTAAACAGGAACAATGTTGTACCCATGCTAATTTAAAAGAAACTGTCCCTGCTAAAATGTGTGGAATGACATCATCACTCGAGTGACACATCAGAACACAAATCTAAGTCACTTAGCATACAGTCAGCTGGACACACACATTGCAACACATGCCACCCAAGCCTCCAAGCGTGCAAACTCAGACCCAGTGACTCACCATTATGAGAAGAAGTTGCGTATGAGCTGACTCCGGATATCCTCCTCCTCCTCATCACTTGCCTCGTGACAAAGCCCTTCATCCTCCACGGGTGAATGTTCCTGCTCATCCTGCTCCAGGATGAGTGGCACTGCCTTCTCCACTGCCATGTTGTGCAGCATGCAGCACATGATAAAGATTTTGCAGACCTTCGCCGGTGCATATGGGAGGGACCCGCCTGTCTTGTGAAGGCACCGGAATCGGCTCTTCAGGAGGCCAAACGTCCTCTCAATCTCACGCCTGGTCTGCCCGTGTGCATTGTTGTACCGGTGATCTGCAACTGACCTTGGGTTGCGGAGAGGCTTCATCAGCCATGGCATGTTGGGATAGCCAGAGTCCCCTACATGGAAACATCATGTAAATAAGTGGGTCACGAGATGCGGTAAGAGCCAGAGATACCGCAACACACAGGACAAACAGAGTATACCCACCAACAAGACATCTCGTTCGTTGTGCAGCCGCAGCATCATTTGTGGCACCCTGCTATGCCTCATGATGTAGGCATCGTGTGCTGACCCTGGAAAACGTGCACAGACATGGGAAATCAGCATGTTAGCAAGACACACCACAAGGGCATTTATAGAGTGGTAATGTTTACGGTTGCGATAGGCTACCTCGTGTGCCTGTGGTGGTACCAAAGCCACATGTGTCCCATCAATGGACCCAATGACATGGGGAATCCCTCCCAGGGCATAGAAATCACCCTTGACACCTGTCAACTCCTCAGGAGTCGTAAAATGGATGAATTCATCAAGGTGCTCCAACATGGCTGCCAAAACATCACTCAGGACACGGCTGAACATGGTCTGTGACATGCCACCAACATCAGCTATGGTGAATTGAAACGTACCTGTGGCAAAAAAAATGTAGGGCTGCCATCATCTTCATCTTGGGGGTCAGCGCAGTGGGATACCTGTGTCGCGGTTGGAGGTGTGGTGCCACCTTGGCGGTCAAGTCCTCAATCAACTGTTGAGTGAATCGGTAACGTCAGATGCAGGCACGTTCCCTCATGGCACTCAAGTCTGGCATTGTTCGGGGGACAGGCGGTGCCCTGCAGAAATTTGTGATGAATGACGAGGATTGAGAGCATAACAACATCAATGTCAATGAACAGAGCACATGCTCAACTGCTACTACACATCTGCTAAATACAGAGTCTGGTGTGTGCAATACATCCAGGACACGTATGCTAGCTTGGTGATACTCCTACGAAAAGCCAGATACACCCGTTGATTGGCAAGTCTACATGACATGCCCTGAAATGAGCTTGGGGCCAGTCTAAGTGAACAGCCAGAGACATCACAGGAGTGACATACATCCACATAGCTGCATTTGAAGGATGTCATCTCATACAGACAGCTGACGGCAAGCTAGATGCACAGGTCACATGGAAACTCATATGTACAGATCCAACACATTGCCATGAAGGGGTACACGTGAAAACAGAAAACACAGACATTGAGACAACGCAGATATGTCCTGAGGTGAAAATATCATGTCCGATGCATACAGACCCTGCTTACGTGGGAATCCACATGTGGCATGGTGTGCGTAGATGTGTGCCATGCCCATCTCCACACAGACACATGTTGGATGCAGCAACAGCAGATGTAGTTGACGGAACACATGACACACACATGACATAGTCACATCGGGGCATGGTGATTGTGAAATGTCAGTTGTTAGTGTCCCTGTCCCTGGCATTAGGGGACAGTTACGGGTGGTGGTGGCGACTGTGCCATACCAGTGATGCTGTGCTTGACACGTTTGTACTACAGGCACACATGTGCAAAGTGTGAAGGGGAAGTGTGCCACTTAGTGCCCCATCACACATGACATGTGTACACAGGTCATCAGACATCAATTGTGCAACTACATGAAGAGACATGTGCAATATCACTGCCTGACACGCCTAGGCCCTGCACATGAAAGTCTGCAATGACAATGACTTGATGTACAGCCTTGTGTGAGTCGGAGACCTCCATTCCTTTCGTGTGTGCCTCCTATCACCAGTGTAAGTGTGTGAAATGCACCATACACACACTCTGAGAGCGTGTGTACGGTCTATATCACTATTGTAGTGGTGCCGTCAGAGTACGCGTGGTACGGACCGTACATACGCTCTCAGAGTGTGTGTACGATCCGTATCACTATAGTAGTGGTGCCGTAGGAGTACGCGTGGTACGGACCATACATACGCTCTCAGAGCGTGTGTACGGTCCGTATCACTATAGTAGTGGTGCCGTAGGAGTACGCGTGGTACGGACCGTACATACGCTCTCAGAGCGTGTGTACGGTCCGTATCACTATAGTAGTGGTGCCGTAGTAGTACGCGTGGTACAGACCGTACATACGCTCTCAGAGCGTGTGTACGGTCCGTATCACTATAGTAGTGGTGCCGTAGGAGTACGCGTAGTACGGACCGTACATACGCTCAGAGAGCGTGTGTACGGTCCGTATCACTATAGACCGTATCACTATAGTAGTGGTGCCATCGGAGTACGCGTGGTACGGACCGTACATACACTCTGAGAGCGTGTGTACGGTCCGTATCACTATTGTAGTGGTGCCGTCGGAGTACGCGTGGTACGGACCGTACACACACGCGTACTCCTACGTCACCACTACTCTAGTGATACGGACCGTACACAGCCTCTCAGAGCGTGTGTACAGTCCGTATCACTATTGTAGTGGTGCCGTACGTGTACGTGTTAAACGCACTGTACATGTTTTTGGGATTCAAAAATTACATAGGGGACAAGTATTAGGCCCAAAATGCATGCTGGTTGTCATGGATACAGAGATTTCAGTTGCAATGTGGCCATCATGTGGCCTTGAAAAGTCAGTTGGGCCAAAAATTACAATGTTGCAAAGTGGTGTTTGCCTTGCTATGATGCTCAAAATTTGAACCATGCAAATTCGTGTCATTGGTGTATGTTTAAAGGGATTGGAGGAAACGTAGGATGCAAATGAGTCTGACCAATCACTCTGTACTCCTGTAAATGAAAGCCCCAGCAAGACAGATATAAGTCAGCTAGAACCCATAAGAGGGCACTTGCCTGCACAACTTTCCTGTCGACCACACTGCTGCTGTCTGTGCTTCCTCTGGCACCATGTCGCGGACTGTGGAGAGGGCCCAGCCATTCAGCCAGGAGGAGAATTAGGCCTTGCTGGATGTCCTCCTCCCACAGTACCCCAGCCTGTATGGGAGACGAGGGGAGCAGGTGAGTGCTGACCCCACTACCTTTGACTGTGCACCTGTTTCATGGCTGTCACTTCTGGCATTGTGTCCAGGTGTGACAGACATGCAATGAGTGGGTCTCAGGGGGGGTAAAGTCTTATGTCTGTCATGCAGAGCATGAAGTAATTCCTGTGTGCACTCCTCACTTGCATTGTGCTTACTGTGACATTCACTGCATAGTGCATGACACATTCAGCCTGGCACATCCTGGGTGGCATTTTTTGGCTATTATCCTGAGGTGATTCTGTGGTCCCCCCGGTGTGACAGGTGACTGTACCCACAGATGTGTATGAGTTGAGGGGAGCTGTGGTGAGAGTGTACAAGTGATGTGTACACCCTCCTGGACATTGATGTGTGTGAAGGTTCCTTGTCATGTGGGTGAGTGTCTATGTGAAGTGTTGCACCACAGCTGCATGGAGGAGGCAACAGCTCTACCCATCTGATGTGAGGAGTAAGCCGTGCTGTGTGTCTGACTTGCTGTTCTAGCCCGACACCTGTGACACCCCACAGGCAAGTGGCACATATGCAGAGTGAGGTATGTGTCCGCTGTTGCCAATGGCAGGTGATTGATCTGTGCCTGTGTGTGTCTGTGTACTCTGCTGAGGTTGTGTCAGTGGGCTGGGGCATGTAACTGCTTTGAGGTGCTGTCCATCAGCCTGGTGTTGCATGTGATGCACAGTGTGTGCCATGATCAGGGAGTGTGTCGCACCACTCCTGCCACCTGTGTAGTTTCAATGCCATGTAGTGCATGGGGGCTTCCACAGAGGCCAATGTCGATATGAGTAAGATGGGATTCCTTGGCAGCATCCTATGCCCTGTTCAACATATCATCGATGTTCAAATGTGTGTCTCTGTGACATGGAGCAGGTGTAGTGATGTTGTCTCACTTTGTCATCCTCACAGGTAACTGCCTACGAGAAGGGGGGGGATCTGGAAGCGGATCGTCAGGGCCGTGAGAGTGGCGGGGGGTCGCAGTCGGCACCTAGCCCAAGTCAGAAAACGGTGGCAGGACATCCGGTGCTGGACCCGGCGGATTGCCCGGGTCCAGCTGGGGCTCTCACCTCCACGCCCCCACGATGGGCACCGACGCCTGACCACCCACATGATGCGTGTCCTGGCGGTGGTGTTCCCTGACCTGGATAGGCAGTTACAGGAGGGACAGCAGCAAGGAGGGGGTAGGTACCTGTCTGTTTGTTGTGTTGTGTGTCCCCAGCTTTTGGAAGTGCTCTGTAGCCTGGATACACTGCCAGGGTTTATATGTGCAGTGCATATTCTGTTCCCTAAAGTCAACCGGTGCTCTTATTCGTCCCTTCCCCTGCTTGGCATGTGTCCCCTGGTCTGTGTGTAATCACAATTGCACATGGTCATCTAGCCTGCCAGTTGATCCAAGTGCACATTGCTTTCAGCATCATGTGGGAGGGTGGTCTGTGACATGTGTTGGTACCTTGCCTGTGCCCTGTCCTGTTCACTCTGTTGGGGTTACATATTTGTTGGCACTGATGATGAGTCTCAACATGGCAGTGTGAGGTTTCAAATGTACACCCTTGCAGCATGCATGACCAATGTTGTGGCCTCAGACATGATGTGCATGAGTGGGAGATATGCATGGTGCCAGGACGGTTGCTCATGTTACAGTCAGATCATTCCAGGAACAAGGAGCAGTGTGCCCACTACCATCCCTTGAGACACCCTTGCCTCGTAATCATGTGTGTCATCCAACACTGTGTCCATTCTCAGTGTGTTCAGCATATGTTTGCCTCTGTGGCATTGTTCCCTGCCCTCATTTTTATTTATCCAAAGTGTGCTACATGTGTCCACTGGACAGGGAGAGCCCATTTGGCTTGTGCATACTCACACTGGGCAGTGCCTGTGTGTCTATTCACAACTATCTGTCAATGGTTTTTGTCACAAATATGTGTTGGCAGCCTCACAAGGTGATGTGGAGTACATTTATGAAGTCTTGCTGCACATTTTAGTAAAGCCTGATTTAGAGGTGTCACTTCTTGATCTGTCTCAATAACATTGTCTCGGGTATGGGGGATTTGTGCGGGCGAGGCCTACATGGCCAGACCTTATGTCTCCTTGCTAGGTCTGACCTTGGTGTGATAATTGGCTGGACAAAGACTCAACGTGCAGTGTCCCAGTGATGTTGTGCAGGATTTAATGTTTGTGCTTTGCAGCATGTGTCAATTGTTTAGATACATGATTCCTGCTCATTCATGTTTTGCACCAGTGTGTGGTCAAGATGCTACGTAGTTCGGTCTTTGTGTGCTGACATCTGTGTGGACATTCTGGCTTGCCATAGGGGTATCTCCTCAGTGCAGGTATGCCTATTTACAACACAATAGCAGGCCCATTAGCTCATGCATTGTCCTGTGTTTGGACATGTGTGCCACTCCACATGACAGGCAGTGGGTCAGATGTGTTGGCAACTGTGTCATCAGGTAACGGATGGCCATGTGACAACTGACATAATTCAAGTTGTTAGTCACAAGGTATTGTACCTTGCCACTCACAACACTTGTCAACAGGTCTTCATGTTTTCTATGCTTTAGTTTGATGTTTTGTTGTTAACAACTATTATGTACCTGCATGACAGATGTCTCCCAAGGAAGTGCACACCAAAACACCTTTACACTTTCAGGGAACACACTGGCACAATTTTAAAGAAATACAAAACAATAGGGCAACCCAATAAACCCCAAGGATTTGGGTATAATGTAATTCCAAAAAATATATAAACCTTGAGGATTTACTTCATTAATATTTCTTAGTCATACAGTCACCTTAGTGAGCTTAATTTCAAAAAGAACCTAGAGGTAAACAGTAATTATCATAGTTCATTATTTATTCATTTTTTTTAATTCTTTTTTTAAATTTCAATGTAGCAAAAATTCGTATATACAAAAAGGAAAAGATAAATTTTCATTTATACACTGGCAACAAAAGACTACTGTCAATTCAATACACATAGAAAACAGTAGTTATTGACACTTTTTACAATGATGAACCATCCACAGTTTGGTCATGTATCAAGAAAACTCTTGTTTCAATATTTGTAGTATCAAAGCACATCAGATGGGTACTTGTTTACACCAAAGAAGTGTCACAGCGTCGACGTTTCGGTCTCCTATTAGAAAATGTTAATCAACGAGACCATCTTCAGGACCAAAGTTGCGCCATGTATCTATTATAAACAAATGTATTACATTACTTAACTCATTAATACAAATATACATCTAAGTTCTACATATTGGTATTGCCTATACAATGAAGGAAAACAGGTGTATCCAAGGATAAAAACCGATCTAGTGAACAAGATCCCAAACACCATAAAGTATATGACTTACATTTAAAATCTCCAAGACACAACTCCATTAGTCAAGCCAGTACGTGAAATGTAACCACTAATTAATATTTCTCACGCAGCGTGACCCTCACCACTTTGTGAACCTATTTATCATGTTAATGTGGTGGAAACGTGCCACTTACTATATAGAGACCATAGGTTAATCAAGGTCTATTGAATCAATTCTTCCGCAGTCTTCAAAAGAAGAGCTTGGTTTCTAAAAATGTATACAAAAACGCCGCAAATCAAAAGACTATCAAAGACATTTTAAAAACTTTCCATAAGTACACTATTTCGAACAAACAAAGTATAACATAACAAGAAAGCCTCTCAGCCACTACTTACAGGAAACGCCCCCTATCGTCGGCGGTGTATGAGTCCTTATTCTGTGAACAAACAGACACCCGCCTAATCAGTAAACGTCAATGCCATGTCTATAGTGTCTTTCTCAATCAAATCAGCAATCCCTCATACTTTCATGACTTACTATTTAACAGAAGTCTACAGCTATTCTCCTTCCATTACGCGTCTCGCCAAATAGTCCGAGCATGAATGCTGGGGCGACGCGAACCTAAATAATGGCGTGGTCTCAGACGTCATTAGTACGCGGTAGACAGATCGGCCATCTTTGAGTGTAGTACATGCGACGGACTACCCTAATATCCAGCTGGCTTCCAGATACGTCTTAACCAGTGACAACCAATTCATAACAAAATAAACCGCCTAATTACAGGCGTCCATCTGTCTTACGAAAATTTATTATATTTAGTGACACCACAACTGTTATGAAGTCGCTTATGCGGAACCAAGTCCAAATCGTCTTATTACAGGTGAAAAACTGTCGGCCATTTTAAGGTGGGCATATTTGCACTACAGATAAGCAGATAAAGTTCCGACTTACTGACACCATACTTGTATCTCCCTGGAGCTAGAGTAGTAGGAGAGCAAATCAGAAAGCCACAAGTCTAACCACACAACCTAGCTAATACTATCCATGTAAGCTAGGAAGCCACTTAAACCCATAAGTGTAGATGACTATATTAGCAGTATGAATCAGATGCTATCATTATAGAACTCATAGGTGGTATATAGTCCTACAACATCAAAGACAACAAAATGGTAATCATATAGTTTACAGTGTCGCCAAAGTTTGCCATTCAATAAAGGAATTTAATCCCCTCTCCACCGTTTTAACTAGCCAAATCCACCTGTTTTCCTTCAGAGTCAATAGGCGTTCCACATTCTGTCGCCTTTTTGTGTTCTTAATAGTCTCTAGTACAAACCATTTCATTTCAGTAGGGTTATGTTCTTTTTCCACGTAATGCTCTACCATAGGTGCAGTAATGATTCTACATCTAATACGCGATTGGTGTTGTATTATACGCTTTTTGACTTCTTGTGTTGTTTTCCCTATATAGTATAGGCCACAGGGGCATTCTATACAATATATGACATTTCTTGTCAGACAGTTTGTATGTTGGCGTATTGTCCACTTAATTCCATTCAAGACACAGGATTTTACTACTGATGTCGTTGGGCAGGCTATGCAATGCCCACATGGGTAGTGACCAGTTATGGGTGCTAGCCCCCACAGGTTTGTTAGTGTAGTCGGAGCAGGTTCTTTATACGCTTTTACGAGCGAGTCCCTTAGATTCTTTGCTCTTTTGAACGCAAACCGCGGTCTCGAAAGCTGTGGTTCAACTTTCTGTACCAAATGCCAGTTTTTTGACACAATCTTTTTGATGGAATTAGACTCCGTGCCAAATGTCATGACACAGGTAATGATTTCAGATGTGGGAGCACGTTGGTCCTTGCTCTGTAGGAGTGCCTCCCGATCATAATACCAAGCCCTTTTGAGTGAGCGTTTCACAAGCCTGTATGGGTAGCCTCTCATCCCCAGTTTTGTCTGTAAGATTTTGGCCTCTCTGAAATAATCCTCCCGTCTGGTACAGTTCGTAAACCTAACGAGGAATGGACTGGACAACTTTTTGAAATTAAGCTCACTAAGGTGACTGTATGACTAAGAAATATTAATGAAGTAAATCCTCAAGGTTTATATATTTTTTGGAATTACAATTTTAAAGAAGGCACTGTTCTAATGAGACTGTTTTTCTGATTATACATCTACATGTTCCCCCAGTGTTGTGGAAATTGGGTAGGTCATTGGTTGTTGGTGATACCAACTTACTAGTGTCAAGTCATCAAGCCCTCCGTGGGCCCATGTATATGTACTTGCTGCAACTACATTTCTTACTAACAGTGGCTTCTTTAAAGAAGGCTGGCAGCTTCTTCAATGACTGGGTACATGTAGTTTTGTGTACACCTCCTTGGGAGCCATCTGTTATGAAGGCACATGTGTGTTCTGTTCACAAAATGGCACATTCCCACAATCTGACCATGTCGATTGTGTCAAGTATTGTGATTCCCAAGGGACCAAGTTTTTTTAGTTTTGTGTTCCACTGTACTTACAGGTCTCGGAGTGTGGGGACACCTTTGGTATTGAGGTGTGTTACTTAGCCTTGGGTGCACCACTACTGTTTCTTTCAGGGTAAACAAGAGGTGGCATGACTTCATTGTATTGCTGTGCTCACCTGTTCCCAGACGCTAGCTCCTCAGTGTTTTCTCATTCAAGTTTTGGGCTGGTGTGTCCTATTGTTCCTTGTGTCCAAGTGGCATGATGGTTCTACCAACTGGGGAGTACAGGGCTTACATATGTGCGGAGTAATCTAGCTGTTACTCATGATGCATTGCCTGATATGCACTGTGACCTATTGTTTTTGTACTCATGTGTCAGATGTATACAGGTGACTGATGTTTTTCTGTATCTTCACCTTGCCCACAGCATCATCATTGGAAACCGAGGGAGACACCGGCCCGGACCTGGATGAGGGACCCAGCACCAGTGCCACCAGTGCTGGCGAGTCTGCGGGAGCCAGTGGCATGGAGGGTGAGGGGAGTCAGTCAGAGGTGGTGAATCCAACTACGACGCAGACTGGTCCGAGGATGACCTCATCGAGGGGACGGAGGCTGCTACAACACCTGGCAGCAGCCCAACATCTGTCCCCGCCTCCTCCATTCCCAACATCGCCCTCCCAGTTGCTCCGGTCCCTTCTGTCCGTGCAGGGCACCCCCATGTCTCCTTCAGGACAGGCACTGCACCCCCTGCCCCTGTCAGTGCAGAGTCTGTGGAGATACTGTGGCAGTTGCAGGATGGGCAGGCATCGGTGCTGACTGTCCTCCATGGCCACACTACACTGCTAACACAGATGGTGTCGTTCATGGAGGGCATGTCAGCATCGATGTCTGAACAACGCAGGTTTCTGCGGTCCATGGACTCTTCACTGACGGCAGCAGTGAGTCTCCTGCAGCGCTTCGTCCCCCCCCTACACCAGCCCCATCCACACTTCCCTCTCCCATACCTGTCCCATGCACACCCAGACAGTCCCAAGCACGCACCCCACCAGACACAGGCAGCACACCACCAAGTAAGGGCAAGCGCACACCTCCTGTCACGCACACTCAGGGGGATGTAGGCACACCCACTGGGTCTGGGGCAAAAAGACATGCACACAGCCACAGTCGGAGTCCGCAGGCCTCACAACCCGGTTCCTCCAAAAGCACTCCCCTTGGCTCCCCTGCCAAACTGACACCCGAAGAGCTGGCCATCACCCACACTGTGACACAACCCCGCAAGCGGGCAAGCGGGCAAGCGGGCAAGCGGGCAAGGAAGTCCCCGGCCAGGGTGGTTAAGTCCCCCCCTGTTCACCCCCTCCCCCACGGGCGCTGCACCCCATCCCTTGCCCACCCCCCCTCGGCCAACCCCCCCTCCATTGGCCCTGGGGTTTCTTCCGGTGCAGGGCTTACCCTGGACGCCCTGGCAGCAGTGTGCAGCGACGTGCTAACATCCACCTTTGCCGCTGCCCCACCCCCTGCATAGGAGACGTCCACCCCTGCACCCACCACACCTGCCCTTCCCCCTCCTGTCCCTGCGGTGCCTGGTCCTTCCCCACATGATGCCCCCCCCCCGGTCAACGAACCTGAGGGTTCCAATGTGCAGGTATGTGTAGGGGAGACGCGTGCCCATGTGTCCCCCCAGGGACTTCTATTGTGGACTGACCATTGGCCTTTGTATATAGTGTCATTACAATTTTTTATTTTTATGCTGAATAAAGCATTTATTTTTACTTTGCACACTATTGCATTTCAGGTATTGATGTTGGTGCTGAGGCTCCTGGAGTTGGTGTAGTTGTAATGTGTTATGGTTCTGAGAAATTTTCTACTCTGATGGTCATGAGGTGGACCATGGTTTCTGCGTGCCATCACAAGGTCTCTGCAAAGATTCATTGTTAGTGTGTGTTATTTGGGTTTTGAGACATTGTCCCAAGGAGTGTTCCTTCCTCTGTGGCACCTGACATCTTCCCTGCAAAAAGTTGCACAATTGTTGTGCTGACCTGTGTCTACATTTCCTTTGTTGGTGACGGATCCCTTCAACTATGGCCATGGCTGCTCAGCAATGTCTCCGGCTGCATCGTCTGTGCCATACTTGCTAGTCACTGTACTTGTGTATTGAGTATGTCGAAATGCCTTCATGGGGAAATTCTCACTTTTCAGCACTATGCATGTGTGTACTCCCGGCCTAGCACACATATGGTACTTTTTCAGCTGGGTATTTGGACACCTGACTTACAATTGTGGGCATTGTATCTGTGTGAACTCCACCCTAGTCCTTCCATGTGAGACAACATCTTGGTGGTTGGCCCAGCACCTGCACATTCCGATCAGTCCTGGTATGTGCGTGACAGTGTGTGTTCCCTTTGGCTCTCTTAGTTTAGTAGGCAGTGACATGACTATACAGTCTTGTGGAATGATCTCAGTGTGTGTATTGTGCTGCATCCGCCAGGGGTGGGTATGCATGTGTTATTTGTCCTCACACACATGTGGTGTGTCATGCAGTGGGGGAGTGAAATCCATCTTCCTGGGAGTGGGACACTGCTGTCAGTGATGTGTTGTTATGGCACTATCATCATTGTCCACAGTTAGGGATGCGTACATACACCCATGGAGTTGTGGTCATCTGATAATGATGTACACCCCCATGTCTCTGTCCACTGCTGGGAGTCCTCTGCAGCCACCCCTCACATGTCTGTCCACTGCTAGGAGTGGTATGCAGCCACCCCTCATATTGCAGGCCACTGCTGGGAGTCCTCTGCACCCACCCCTTACATGTCTGTCCACTGCTGGGAGTGATATGCACCCACCCCTCATATTGCAGGCCACTGCTGGGAGTCTTCTGCACCCACCCCTCACATGTCTGTCCACTGCTGGGAGTCCTCTGCACCCACCCCTCATGTCTGTCCACTGCTGGGAGTCCTCTGCACCCACCCCTCACATGTCTGTCCACTGCTGGGAGTCCTCTGCACCCACCCCTCACATGTCTGTCCACTGCTGGGAGTCCTCTGCAGCCACCCCTCACATGTCTTTCCACTGCTGGGAGTCCTCTGCACCCACCCCTCACATGTCTGTCCACTGCTGGGAGTCCTCTGCACCCACCCCTCACATGTCTGTCCACTGCTGGGAGTCCTCTGCACCCACCCCTCACATGTCTGTCCACTCCTGGGAGTCCTCTGTAGCCGCCCCTCACATGTCTGTCCACTGCTGGGAGTCCTCTGCAGCCATCCCTCACATGTCTGTCCACTGCTGGGAGTCCTCTGCACCCACCCCTCATATTGCAGGCCACTACTGGGAGTCCTCTGCACCCACCCCTCACATGTCTGTCCACCGCTGGGAGTCCTCTGCACCCACCCCTCACATGTCTGTCCACTGCTGGGAGTCCTCTGCAGCCATCCCTCACATGTCTGTCCACTGCTGGGAGTCCTCTGCACCCACCCCTCATATTGCAGGCCACTACTGGGAGTCCTCTGCACCCACCCCTCACATGTCTGTCCACCGCTGGGAGTCCTCTGCACCCACCCCACACATGTCTGTCCACTGCTGGGAGTGATATGCACCCACCCCTCATATTGCAGGCCACTGCTGGGAGTCCTCTGCACCCACTCCTCACATGTCTGTCCACTGCTGGGAGTCCTCTGCACCCACCCCTCACATGTCTGTCCACTGCTGGGAGTCCTCTGCAGCCACCCCTCACATGTCTGTCCACTGCTGGGAGTGATATGCACCAACCCCTCATATTGCAGGCCACTGCTGGGAGTCCTCTGCACCCACCCCCCATATTGCAGGCCACTCCTGGGAGTCCTCTGCACCCACCCCTCACATGTCTGTCCACTGCTGGGAGTCCTCTGCACCCACCCCTCACATGTCTGTCCACTGCTGGGAGTCCTCTGCACCCACCCCTCACATGTCTGTCCACTGATGGGAGTCCTCTGCAGCCACCCCTCACATGTCTGTCCACTGCTGGGAGTCCTCTGCAGCCAACCCTCACATGTCTGTCCACTGCTGGGAGTGATATGCACCCACCCCTCATATTGCAGGCCACTACTGAGTCCTCTGCAGCCACCCCTCACATGTCTGTCCACTGCTGGGAATCCTATGTAGCCAACCACCCACCCACCCACCCCCTTGGTGCAGTACACTGCTGTCCTGCGCCTACACACACACACCAATATAGTGGTAATATGCTGCACCAGCCCATAGGCCAACATTTGTGGCGTGTGTACGCCTTGTATCAAAAATGTACTGGTGCTGTAGGGGTACGTGTGGTACGGACCGTACCCCCGCATTCATGGGGTGTGTACGTTCCGTACCACCCATACCCCTACGGCACAAATACAATGGGGATACGGCCCGTACCCACGCCATGTATGCATGGGTGTGGTCCGTATCACTATGGTAGTGGTACCGTAGGGGTACGCGTGGTACGGCCCTTTTACATGTGGTTGTGTATTCGGACGGGCGGTACGGATCGTACTTGCGTGCTCGGACTTCTGTTTTACGATTTGCACGTAAAAATGTCCGGCTCCCTATCGGACACTTTTCCCGACGCAATTCGTATGTATTTTTCACGTACGAATCGTACTTCGCAGTTTGTACGGTACTTGTACGATTCGTACGTGAAAATATACGGATACGAGTCGTACGCAAAATTTTTTGCCCGGATCGGAATCGGCACCTTAATGACAAATCACTATTTGATTTGTTGTGATGATACATGCTCTTATCCATTTGTTCCAAATCTGTGGTAGTAGTTTTCTTAGGATCACTGACATAATATAGACAGACAGAATATCGAGCTACAGGAATATCGAGTATACAATATCAATGGACAGAATATTGACAGCCTATCTCTACAATGGTAAGTACAAAAATATCGAAACCAAAATATCGTTGTTTAAAATATCATTGTTTAAAATATCGTTTTTTTTAAATGTCGTGAAAATAATATAAAAATAATTAAATAATAAATAAAAACAGTTAGAATCATTTAAAAAATGATAAATGTAATATAAAAAACTTAAACATGCATATTTAATTTTTTATATATATTAACTTAATAATATTAATAAATAATTATTTTATTTAATTATAAAATGTTAGAAACATAAGAAAAGTTATAAATACACATATATATATATATATATATATATATATATATATAACGATACGAAGAGCTCCTTCCGGGATACTGGGACCCTATGGGAGGTGGCGTATACTCCGGCGGAGCGTGCCGGTGTTCAATGTCAAAGCGAAACAAAATTAATGTCAATACGCTCTCAGGAAGGAGGCGACACACAGGGAAGAGTTTTCCAAATCTTTACTCTACACAACGCGTTTCGGCGAAAGCCTTGGTCACGTGTAGTGGTGCAAAACATTACAGATCTTAATCAAGTTTGATCTCTTACATGGCATAAACATAAACATAGGACACAGTTCGTTAATGTGACTATGGCATCCATTTTGAAGTGGTGCAGATATGTTACCGTTCCACTGCGAGTGAAGTACTAGAATGTATTTGCCACGCATGAATAATATAATATAATAATACATTGAATTCCAAAATATGTTGTTGCACAATAACCAAAGGATAATAATATAGTATTCACTTCAGTGGAACACAATCACGACTATCATTGTGAAACAATGCATGATGACAAAACATACCGTATCAATATTGGCTCAAATCAGTATTGTTGCAATTGAAACGAGACTGCGTGTCAAACATAAATAAATCATTAATGCATATGTTCACTAAATATATGATTCACAAAATTTGCGCTAGATGTTGCTGTCGTGATTTGAAACAGTAATGGCTCACTCGGATAGGTAAAATACCTAATGCTAAAAACCTTAGTGGTACCATAAGCCAATATTTTTAAGAAGCAAAGGACACCATTTCAACAAAAAATAATAATATGTCACATTAATTATAAGCTCCTTGACCTTGAACTGCTATAACATGAATATGTGTGTTGCCACAACATGAACCCATAATGGGTATTGTAGTATCATAGTATCGCAGTCATTAGTTGTCTGAATAAAACGGGCCACTGCCCCTCGATCATTAATGATCACAATGTTGTTACACTGTTATTTCATAACGTATCCTAAACAAAAGAAGGCAAAAAGCAACACTGCAGCATACAGTAATGTGTCATGTTAGTCATGTTTATGCCCAATCCTACCCCTGACCATGAACTCTTACTAAATTACCTTAAAAATTATAAGTTATAAGAATGAATAAATCAACCTTAAGATGGTCAAATCTGGGAAACAAAGAATGGGGCAGTGTGTAGATTTGTCCATATTGAAGAATGTATATCTAACGGACCCCTTCCTTTTCTTCTGTAAAAAACACAGGAAGAACAAGAGAAAGAAAGAGAAACAGAGAAAGAAAGAAACAAAATAACTGATTAAAACCAATTAATTCTATCATACAATACATCATACAAAATGTGTAACTATTCAGCAGTTAATACAAATGCACAGGGTTCTTTTACAAATCGAACAATACAAGATAGTTCACATTAAATCTCACCATTGTTTACACTTATTCCAGGACAAACCAATAAGCAGCCCTGTAGCTAACACTATCTCCAAAATCACCAAAAAATACCCACTTATGGCCCTACTCTGAGGTGGATTGCTAATTCCTCATCAATGTTTAGACCTCCTGGGCTTTTAGTTTGGAAATCTATTATATAACGGGATTCTCGTTTTCGAAGATTGAGGACCCTATCTCCACCTCTAGGGCTTTTAGGGACATGTTCCAAAATAAAAAATAAAAAACTCAGATCAGCAACATTTGATGCATGTTTTTCGTCAAAATGTCGAGCTACCGGGTATTTTTGGTCGTGATTAGTGATAGCTCTAACATGTTCCAGGATTCGCTTTTTAGCTGGGCAAATGGTACTCCCAATATACCAAAGCTTACATGTGCACTCGATGGCATAGATGACGTAATTGGTGCCACATGTCAAAAATTTTGTAATTTTTCTATTTATGCCATTGTAACTGAGAGAACCCCTATATTTGCTGTGTCTACAAGCCTTACAATGGCCACAGGGATAGAAGCCAATGAGGCCGTGGCCAGTGATGTTAGTGTAGTTAGTGATATCGTTCCTAACTACCAAGTCACGTATATTTTTATTACGTCTGTACGTAATAGATGGTCTCTCGGTTATGCTGTACCTAGAACATTGTCAGTTTTCAAGATGTTCCAATTTTTTGTAAGAATGCGTTTGACCTTTTGTGATTCAGAGTTGAAGGTAAGAACTATACGAGTGTTGTCATTCTCACTGTGAGTTGGCTCTACTTTCTCACAGAGTGTGTCAGTTCTTTCTACTTTCTCCGCTCTTTCAGTTGCTTTCTTAAGCACCCAGTTAGGATACCCTCTGGTCTGGAATCTGGCAATGATGTTGTCTTTCTCACTCGCATATGCCTCCATGTTGTTACAATTCCTCTTTGCCCTCAGCAGCTCTCCATAGGGAATACTCCATTTGAGCACCTCTGGATGGCTGCTGAGGGCATGCAGGATGCTGTTTCCTGCCGTAGCTTTGCGGAACAAAGAAGTGCAGACCTTAGCATTTTTAATCTCTAGACTTACATCAAGGTAATCAGTCCTATCTGCATCAATGTTGCCAGTAAGTAAGATGTTATATTTATTTATGTTCAATTTCTCAATGAATTCTTCGGCATCTTTTTTGGTTCCTAGCCAGATGATAAATAAGCCGTCAATGTAGCGAAGCCACATGACGATTTTTTGGAGGTCCTTGGACAAGGTGTTACTGCCAAAGATCTCTTGCTCTCAGTACCCCATAAAGAAGTTCGCAAAGCTGGGAGCAAAGCCGGAACCCATTGCAGTACCTATGATCTGTCTGTAGAGGGCGCCATTGAATGAAAATATGTTGTTAGTTAAGCAAAATGCTATCATCTCAATGATCATCCTACTGTGTTCTCGATATTTCAAAGATCTCTGTTTCAAAAAGTGTTCACACGCTTCCAGTCTTTGCTGATGATCTATTATTGTAGAAAGCGAGTGAACATCTAACACAATAAATCGAAAATCGGAATTCCAAACCAAATTGTCGATTTTGCACAGAAAATCTTTGGTATCTCTTAAATAGCTGGGCAATTTTATCACATATTCCCTTAAAAAATGGTCTACATATTTGGAAATATGTTCACACACACACTGCCGATGGATGAGACAATGGGGCGCCCTGGTGGTTTGGTGCTGTTTTTGTGCAACTTAGGTATTAGATAAAGAATGGGGAGTTTCGGATGGTCGTTTTTTAAATAACAAAATTCCTCCCACTCCAGAAGTCCTTTATCCCTCCAATCAGTTAGTTTTTCCCAAATATCTGTGATACTGTTATCATACGTATCCGATGTAATGGATGTGTAAAATCTAGCGTCATTAAGCTGGCTGAGAGCCTCAGTAATGTAATCATTACGATCTAAGATTACAACATTACCCCCCTTGTCGGCTGGGCTAATCACAATGTTAGTATCATCATACAAAGATTTTAAAGCCTGCCTCTGATCGTAAGATAAGTTTTCTTTGATCTTCCTAGATTTGATTAAGGTCTGTAATGTTTTGCACCACTACACGTGACCAAGGCTTTCGCCGAAACGCGTTGTGTAGAGTAAAGATTTGGAAAACTCTTCCCTGTGTGTCGCCTCCTTCCTGAGAGCGTATTGACATTAATTTTGTTTCGCTTTGATATATATATATATACATAAACCTGTAATATAAATATACAAATAAAATACATATATAATAAACTGAAATATTAAAATTTATATTTATTTTAAAAATATATTTTACACTACACTAACTATAAAAGTAAGGAAATGTTGGATAGCGTAGGGGATAAAATTACCATTTCCACTACAGAAAGTGTAACAGTAGGGAAAGTGTTGGATAGCAGAGGGGAATAATTTACTATTCCCACTACAACAAATGCAACAGTAGAGAAAGTTTTAGATAGCGGGTGGGTAAAAATTACAATACCAACTCCAGGGAGTGCAACAGTAGGGGAAAGTGTTGGATAGCGGGTATGTAAAAATTACTATTCCCACTCCAACGAGTGCAACAGTAGGGAAAGTTTCGGATAGCGGTTATGTAAAAATTAGTATTCCCACTCCAGTGAGTTCAACAGTAGGGAAAGAGTTGGATAGCGGGTGGGTAAAAATGAGTATTCCCACTCCAATGAGTGCAACAGTAGTGAAAATGTTGGAAAGCGGGTGGTTAAAAATTACTATTCCCACTCCAGTGTGTGCAACAGTAGGGAAAGTGTTGGATAGCGGGTGGATAAAAATGACTATTCCCACTCCAGCGAGTGCAACAGTAGGGAAAGTGTTGGAAAGCGTGTATGTACAAATTACTGTTCCCACTCCAGAGAGTGCAACAGTAGGGAAAGTGTTGGATAGCGGGTGGGAGTAATTTATTATTCCCACTCCACCAAGTGTAACAGCAGGGAAAGTGTTGGATAGTGGAGGGGAATCATTTACTATTCCCACTCCTGCAACATAATAATTATTAATTAACAAATAATTGTTAATGTTAATGTTAATGGAATTTATAAAAGCGCACGAATACCCAAGGGTGTCTTGGCACTGAGGACTCCAATCAGCATGCTCTGCACCTAATCCTCCAACATCCAAGTTTTTAATTTTTTCCTAAAGCCCATTAAGGAGCTGGCGTTCCTAAATTCCAGTGGAAGAGAATTCCAGAGTTTAGATGTGCCGTAATGGAAGCTGCGGCCACCCGAATAAACAGTACGAATTCTAGGCACCAACAGGAGACTTGCCCCCATCGACCGAAGATGCCTGGTCGGTTGGTACCATACAAAGAGATTCTGAAGAAAGGAGGGGCCTGCATGATTCAAGGCTTTATAGACAAGACACAGTGCCTTGAATTTGAAGCGCTGAAGTACAGGAAGCCAGTGCAAATTGCAGATTTCATTAGATACTGTTTTATGCCTGGGAGTATTGAGCAATAGATGAGCCGCAGAATTTTGAATCATCTGAAGCTTCTTTAGGCACTGCTTCTGGGCATTCAAGTATAGCCCATTGCAGTAGTCTAATTTGGATTGAAAAAAAATAGTATCCGCTGGGATGTACGGAAATATCTTCCTTATTTTCTTAATACATTAACATTAACAAATAATTAATTTTTTAAAATAATTTACCTCCCACTATATTCCCCTATAAATGTCACCACCAATATTGTACAATATCATAAAATTAACAAAATTATTTAACAATTAATCAACTAATAACAATTAACAAGCCAATTAAAAACAATCAAAAATAAATTAGTTCACACAAGTAACACTATAAAATAACTTTAAATAAATATTGTAAACAAAAAAATAATGAAAATGTTATTAAAATTAAATTACTTCCCACCCTACTCCCCTATCAACCCACAACCAACTCATAAAAAATAACACAATTAACATATTTACTAACTATGTATTAACAATTAATATCCAATTAATAACTAATTAATAATATTCTTAGCACAATTAACAATATAAAATACTAATTACAAAAATATTAATTCATACAATTATTAAATAATTAAAATTAAATTATTTCCCAGCCTTCTCCCCTAGAAAACCACAACCTGCTCCTCAAACAATTACACAATTAACATATTTACCAATGTTTTTAATTACTAATCACGAATTAATAATTAATTAATAACATATTAATGTACACAATCAACAATATAAATTATTAAATACAAACATATTAATTAATAACATTATTAATTAATTAATTTAAATTAAATTACTTCCCACTCTATTCCCCTATAAACCCACAACCCACTACAGAACTAAACACAATATTTATGTTTTTTTTTTTATTATTAACTTCTAAAAAATGATTATTAAATACATTATAATTACATTATTTCCCACTCTATTCCATTATAAACCCACAACCCACTACGGAACTACAATGTGCAAAAATTAATTAGTTGTAAAAAATTCATACATATATTACAAAAATAAGCTATACTTTTAAAACATATACTAACATAAAAAACACTAAAATAAAATCGATATCATTAACAACGATATTTTTACTAACAATATTACTAACATCGATATTCGTTAAAACTATATTTCTTACCTGCATGTTGATATTCTGGTTGACGATATTCTTGATGGTCGATATTCTGTCATATCGATATTTAAACATCAATATAATGGTATATTGATATTTAGACATCGATATCATATCTGCATACCGTTTTCTTAGTAACTGCATTCATTCTTTCACTAGTATTTGTGTTATTACGATTATTAGTCACCATTAGAACAGGTATCACAACAGTTAATAATAACCACATCAACATTAGTATCGTAATACTACATAAGCAACACTCAACACATCTTTGTTTTAAACTAGATTTCGGATGTTCTGTCACTTTTACTTCTGCCATTTTTAGTATCTAAAATTATTTCTAAATGTATGTTCTTTCTAAAAAGAATATGTACAATGTCAAATCTTTGTGTGATCACACACTTCAAAAGCTTTCAGCTTTAGCTAGCCTTTTTCTTCAGATCCTTCCTTCTTTTTACTTGATAATCTTTTTGATAAAATCCACCCTTTGTGCAAAAGTCTTTCTTTAAGGTGGTCTCAATGCCCTTTCATCAGACCCTCCAACTGTGCCACTATTTGGTTCTTCATTTAGATCAAGATTTTCAAAATTTTCAAGGATAATGTAAGTCCACTCTGGAGCCTTATAGTTTCTGTTTGGAACCCTCACTCTTTTTGACAACCTTAATGATCTTCTTCTTGTTTGTTCTTGCTCAACCTGACTTGACACCTCATTTACTTGCTCTAGTTCTTTCTATGTTTTTCTTCTTAGCAAAAATATCTCAGTCTTTTTACTCCACTCGGCTAGTGTTCTCCCTCTCTAACCCTTTTGTTCTGTACTGCCTTTTCACCTTCTTCACCTATTGCAACTTGATATGAATTTTCTGTTTCTTTCCCTTCTGTGGTTTACTTTTGCTCTGGACTCTCCTGTTTTTCTTTTCCTTCTTCTGTTTGATCTGGATTCTCTATAGACGATTCTTCTATTGTTTGTTCATTTTGTTCTGGTCTTTCAAGCTCTGACTCTTCCTCAGTCGCTACAGCAGTATCTTCAGTCCCAGTAACTGGTGCCCACTCTACTTGACTTGTACTTGGTTGTTCTTTGTCAATGCGTTCTTCAGAGTCTGTTTCTCTGCTTTCTTCGACTTCACAACTATCAGCTTCTGGTTCTTTTCTTTGTTCTACCAGTTGCTGCTCTAGTTGTTCAGGTGGACTTGGGACTTTTTGGGTATGACTGGCATGGATACAATTTTGTAAGCCAGCACACTTCACTGCTGTTGTCTTGACCAGTATGATTTGATGAGGTCCTTTCCACCTGGGATCTAAACACGATTTCCTTACCATGACCCAGTCTCCAGGACACAAATCATGAGCTTGATTCGGCTGTGCTGTGTTTGCATCTTCTCCAAACTGGTGTGACACAGAACGTACCAGATCAGCTAGTCCTTTACAATAGTCCAACACTAAATCATCAGTTATATTCAACAATTTGTTTCCAGGTATAAATGCTTGTCTCATTGCTCTTCCCAAGTGGATCTCATGTGGATTCAATCCTGTTCTTCGGTCAAGAATGCTTCTAAGGCTCATCAAAACAAGTGGTAAAGCATCAGGCCATTTGAGTGAAGTAGATACACACACCTTTCCTAACCTGGATTTTATTGTACCATTGTGCTGCTCAACCACTCCAGAGGCTTCTACTCAATAGGCACAATGTAATTTCTGCTCAATTTTGAAGGCTGGACAAATTAGTTTGATTATCTCATTGTTAAAATGAGGTCCTCTATCTGATTCCAAGGTGACTGCAAATCCGAATCTAGGTATGTGCTCTCTCAACAGTAGTTTGGCAACTGTAAGACTGTCATTCCTTCTTGTGGGATAAGCTTCTACCCATCGAGAAAATAGACATACAATGACAAAGACATACTTCAAACTGTTGCACGGTGGCAACTACATGAAGTCAAGTTGCAATCTGGTGAATGGTCCCTCTGCTCTTCCAATTTTTCCCCAACTGACAACCATCTTTCTACCTGGGTTTTGCTGTTGGCAGGTCAAACACCTCTGGCAAAGACTCTCTGTAACTACCCTAAATTTGGGATTATACCATGTCTGTCCGAAATGTCTAATCATGGCGTCCCTCCCAATGTGTGTAGTTCCATGATATAACCTAGCCATTTGTGACAACAAGCTATCCGGCATTATTTGCCTACCAACTGGACACACCCACACCTCATCATCTGCTCTTCTTGTGCAACCTAATTTGATCGAGTGTTCCTTTTCTTTTGCATCTGCCTCATCCTGTAACTGTCTAACTTCATCCCATGTTTCAAAAGCAGAGAAAAACATTAGTTGGCAATTGTTAACTTCTTTTTCCAACCCTGTTCAAAGACATTGTATGTCGAGCACTAAATTGTGCAATTTGGTCAGCGTACCGATTACCCAGTGTCACATAATCATTTCCTGACTTAAGTGCAGCACATTTGACCACTGCAATTCCTTTGGCAATTGCAGTGCTTCCAATAGTTCTTCGACATTTTTACTATTCCAGATGGGAGATTCTGAAAAAGTCAAAAATCCCCTCTGTAGCCACAATTGGCCAAAATCATGCACAATCCCAAAACCATATTGACTATCTGTAAATATGGTTACTCTCAATTTCTTCCCAATTTTACATGCTTTGGTTAGAGAGAACAATTTGGATATTTGTGCAGACTTGACTCCTCTTAAACAGAAAGCTTCTAGAGTACCTGACACAGTACACACAGCATAGGCAGAACTAAATTCTCCATTTTCCCTTCTCAAGCATGACCCATCAACAAACATTACATAGTCTGACTCTTCTAAGGGAACATCAAGGATGTTGGGACTGGGCTTAGTACACATTTCTGTCACATCCAGACAATCATGATGAACTTTCTCTCTCACTTCTTCACAGTATGAATCAGGTAACAAAGTCGCAGGATTCATCATAGTCCATCTTGTCACACTTACATTTTCAGCACCCAATATTACTCTTTCATACTTAGTCAGCAGACTTAGGGTCAAATGCTGAGTGTGAGTCCTTGTTAAAAGGATCTCAACCAAATGTGGCACATACACCTTGACAGGATGTCCCATTGCAATCGATTCAGTCTGTTCCAGACTCACACAAGAAGCAGCTACTGCTTTCAAGCAGCCATGTAATGCCGCAGCCACTGGATCTAAAGTAGCAGAGAAGTATGTTACTGGACGACAGGACAATCTGTGTCTTTGTGTTAACACTGAAAGTGCACAACCTTCTCTTTCACAGCAGAACAAAGCAAGCTCTTTCGTATAATCTGGCTTTCCTAATGCTGGCGCTTGACACCAAAAAATTTCAGTTTTACAAATGCTTCTTCACTTTCATCATCCCACTCAATTGGATCCATCACATCTTTTTGTGACAACCTTATCAAAGGCTTTGGAAGCAGCGAAAATCCACTGATCCATTGTTGACAATATCCAACCACTCCTTGAAGCATTTGCACTTCTTTCTTTGTCTTAGGCAGCTCATTTGTCGAATCACTTTTATTCTTTCTGATGGTACTTTCCTAAATCCTCTTTCTATCTTGTGCCCTAAATATTGGACTTCTTGTCAACAAAACTGTAATTACCTGGCATAACCAAAGTCTCCAAACATTTTTTCAGAATCTGATGAAAAATTAAGGGACTCTCTGTGTACCCTTGAGGAACTAGGCACCATGCCAAAACATGGTCTCCGAACCGGAATGCAAACAAATATTGGCTATCCGGATGCAATGGAATTGAAAAGAATGCTTGGCACAAATCAATCACAGTATACCAATGAGCATCCCATAGTATCTGATAAAGAATCATTGCTGGATTCGGTACTACTGGACAACAAGGTTCTACTATTTTATTGATTTTCCACAAATCTTGCCCTATTCTCTATTTTCCACTACGCTTTTTAGGTACCATGATTGCTGAATTACAAGGACTGCTCAATATTTCTTTTAGAATATCTTGTTTATTCATTTGATCAATAACTGGGGCAACTCCTGCTTTCACTTCAGGACTCATTCTGTATTGGGGTGTGTTTGGGTTTATAGCACCTACTTTTACCACAATTTTGATTGGGTCTACCTTTGTCATTAGATCAATTTCTTTCCCTGTAAAATCCCACACATCTGACCTCACTGTGGTTTTCAATTCATCAGGCAAATCATTTTCAGTAAGAAGTGAAAACATCTCATCCACTTCTATCCCCTGTTTCGCTAGCATCATCTTAAAGGCAACGTCTTCATCAGGTGTTTGGAAAGCAACACCATCAGGCGTAAAGAAAATGGTGCAATTCATTTTGCACAACAAGTCCCTACCTAACAAATTTACTGAACTTGAATCACATACCACAAATCGATGCATGTCTCTGAAATTACCAATATTTACTTCTATTGGTTTTGTGACTGGGGTTCTTCTTTGTTTATTTGAGACTCCTACAACTTGGATAGTTTCTCCAGAGAGAGGTAGGTTTGGAATTTCTACTGCTCTCACAGAAGAATGGGTAGCACCAGTATCACCAAAAAAATGATGTTGTCTCCTTCAACCCTTCCATCAACAAATGGACCTGACTGATCTACCGCCAAGGATGCGCCAAGCACGCACTCTTCCTCTCCCCTCAGGCACAGTCATTGGGACATTTCCGACTCACTATCATCACTTTGCATCCAATATTGTTAAACCGTCTGTGTATTCTTACCACTTTCTCCACGAAATCCGGTGTTCACACTGTATCTCTGCACCTCAGCGTTCACATTGTTGGGCATAGGGGCTTATGGCACCTGCAACTGAGGAGTAACTACATGATGCTGCTGTTGTTGATTCACAAACATCTCATTCTGCATCTGTGGATTTAAAATTTAATTTACCCCATTATTCTGTTGAATATTTCTACACTTCCAAGCCTAACGCATACATGACAAGGATATTTATTTTTCGCTTCTTCTCTACTCATTCGTCCTTTCCCCTTACTTCCATTCGACACTTGACTATTCTGATTCTGCCCATTCATCTGGTTATCATTTTGAGAACCAGAAGTTGCTTCTTGGCGTTCTGCTATCTTCACTTGTGCCCACATCATTTTCTCTCTTAACTTTTTATGCTTTGCATCAATGTCATCACTACAATACTTTGCATATTTTAAAATCTCGTTGATCGGTTTGCTCTGCCAGCAAAGCATGTGCTGCTGAATCATCTGACTAATTTCTGACCTTAAACCATACAAAAACCTATATACAAAATGTCCCATATCTTTATCACCAATATTTTCAAATCCGCTATACTGCTTAAACACCTGCAGAATTGCGGGTTTAAATAGCACGAGGGTGCCATACATTGCACAGTTTGGCTTTTTAATAAAGACACTTTTCAATCAAGACTTTTTACGAACAGGGTCTTTGGACCTATTTAGTTCGATTGCGGTCCCCCTGAGGATCTGTTAACTTCTGCCTTTTCAAAGTTAGTGTGGCGATTTTAACATTATAGTACCTGCTACACAGCGGCGTTATGAGTAGTGCCTCGGCAATTAGTGTGCTATTGCTGTAGGCGTGTCAGTAGATAGATCTTGACAGAATTACACAAATGCAACTTGTTTTGAATAAATCAAGGCAACGTTTAAGTTCTGTTGATTGTGGCTTTACTAGAAGCTAGATTGCTTCATTGATCTTTCCAACGTCTAAGTGGTAGTTTACCATTGTGTTTGATGTACTGTTTTTTGTATATAGATTCTCTTGATTAGCTCAGAGTTGTTGACACCAATAGAGCACACAATGAGATCTGTAGTTACTCTTAGTGTGCATTTAGTGAGATTACTTTCATTAAGTTTTCTCATATTTGGATAACCTCTCTTGTTTCAGAGCGGTGCCTCACATCCTGAGCTGTTGCCAGGTGAGGTACTGTCCCTTACTTGCAAGAGATGGGTACGTTTTGTTTGTACATCAGGGAAGTTGGTTTGATGCAATGCTAAATGTATGTATCTCACTCACATCCGATAAACTGATGCCTTGTCACTTTCTCTACACAGGTTGACTTATGCACATGGACCATCTATCTGAGATCTGGTGTGGTATATGTTGTATCATTTCCATCTTAAATATTGTTTGGTTACACTTTTGTTTTTTTGAGCACATGCAGTAGCAATTTACATCTAGGTCCTGAAGAAAGTTAGACACCTATAGGGTCATGATATCTGAAATATATAGACCACGGCTGCAGTTATTTTGTGAAAACTGCTTCTTTGCACAGTTTTTAATCCTGACATCATGAGACAACCATTAAATAGTTCTATGCCTCCTGATGGTCAGTTTTAGTTCACATCAGCACATTTATTGCTTCAGTTTGCACTGCGCTCATCACTCACATTCCATAACAATAGCTCTTCATTCTGGGTTTTAGGAACCCGTAGGATAGTGATAACACTGATAAAAAAAACATCCCTGTGCTCCTCCCTCTTAGTGAGGGGGTTGTAGCCCTCGACTGTACTAGGATTTACAGCCGGTAGGAGGACCCAGATGATGAAGCATGTCACTTTGGTGAGTGATGGTATTCCGTCCTTTGAGGTAGAACTTCCTGTGTAGGGTTATTTTCTTAGTGTACGTATAGGCACTTAGGTCATCATAGGTGTAGGTGACTTTCAGAGACCCATAGACTTGTTTGTTTTGTACATGTTTATTAATTTAAGTAACTTTATTCGATAAAAAGTCATCATAAAAGTATGCAGTTTTACAATACAATACAATACGGTAATGAAAATAAAAACATGAACCCTCCGATCCAAAAATACAGACAACAACCCCTGTTTCACTTTTACTAATTTGGTGAAGGGAACAAAAGAACACTGTCAGATGTCATAGGAGCTTTCTGCCAAAGGACTTCCAGTAGTTAGGTAGGATGGGGGAGGGCCTTGGCACGCCTCGTACGAGACAACCATGCACTGCCCAAGTACTTAGCTACTCCACACACCATGGCAGTGGAGGTTGTGTCGGTGCAGAGAATCCGCAGGGCCATTTTGTGACATCTGAGGCCCAGCCCCTTGCATAATGGCTTTAACCATGTTCTCCTGGCTACCCTATACGCTGGACAGGCAAAAAAGAAATGCGCTACGGACTCATTAGGGGCTGCGCAACCTGGACAAGAATTAGATGAGCCACCTTGTTTATTCCACCTCGAGGTAAAATCATTCACCAGGAGAATCCCGAACCTAACCTTTAAATAAAGTGATCTGTCCAGGGGTTTCTCTATGAAGTCCAAGAACGGTTCAAATCTCCTTGACCATTTGAACGTCATAAACTGCTTGGTTAGGGAACCTCCTGCACCTCTACAAAAGGTCTCCTTCTGAACCCAATCCCAGTACAGCTGCTTAATTGCTAACTTGGGTGGTGGTATTTGGCTCTTCCATGATTCGCTCAAACCCAGTAGAACGACCATCTGCCTCAGATTATTCAACCATTTGATCCGATTACCAGTATCAAGCAAGATAAGTTCATCTAAAGCAGCTGCGTACTTTTGTAGCTCCCTGGTCCTTCGCAAACAAACCCAAAAAAGTAATGGGCGCAGGCGCACTAGATCTTTGAAGGGGCGCCTGCCCATGTCTAACCGTAGAGGGGTTAATGGGACGGAGACAGGGAGGGCAACCAGATCTCTCAAAAACTTATTTTCAGATATGATTAACTCAGGCGTATTCTCGAACCCCCATAATTCGGAGCCATATAGGGCGGATGGTAATACTTGGCCCTCATAAATTGCGAGAGTCGGTGCCACAGGCTTACTCGTGGACTCCCGATGTTCTCTTAGGACCGCCCCTGAGACTCTCTTGTGGTTTAGCAACATTTTGGCCAAGTGGTCTTTCCAGCTCATCCGACTATTAACCCTAACTCCCAAATAATCAAAGGAATCTACCAACTCCAAAGGCTCACCATTAAGCGAGAGATTATTCTTAAACCTGGTAGAGGGTGGTAAGGCCATGAGCTTTGTTTTAGAGGTATTGATGGTAAGACCTCTATCAATACAGAACGCACTAAAGCGGTTTAGGAGCTTTTGGAGGCCTGAAGGGGACTTAGAGATCAGAATGGTGTCATCCGCGAAGAGGAGTGTAGGGGTTTTTTCACCTGCCAGGGTTGGCGCGTCGGCCGGGTCCTCTCTCAGATGGTCCACCACTCCATTCACAAAGAGAGAAAACAGCGTTGGTGCCATGACACATCCCTGGCGCACTCCCCTCTTCACGGGTATCCTCTCTGTCAGTTGTCCTTGAGTGCCCCATCTAATCCTCGCATAATTCCCCTCATGAAGTTTCACAATGAAGCCTAAGAGTGGTCCTGGGATGCCCATATTCTCTAGAACTTCCCACAGCCTTTCACGAGGGACCAGGTCGAACGCCATCCTGAGGTCTATGAAAGCTAGGTATAAACTACCTTTATTGATGGTTACTGTCTTCCAATAGATCGCAAAGAGGCGGTAGACCTGGTCCATCGTGCCCACCTTTTGACGGAACCCAGCTTGGAAGTGAGACAAGATGTGTTCCTCCTCCATCCAGACACCCACCCTCATGATGATGACTCTGCCAACCACCTTCTGGATCACGTCAATCAGACTGATCGGTCTGTAGTTGGCAGGGTCATCTCTGGCGCCCTTCTTGAACACAGTAATCACCTCGGCTCCCTTCCATGAGTCTGGCACGGGAAACCCCATGGAAATCAAATTCATTATTTGGGCAATGAGTTTGGCCCATATTACGGGTTCTTCCAATAGGAGGTCTCCTGGAATCCCGTCAGGGCCGGCGGCTTTCTTCGGGGTCAAATGTCTAATGGCCAACACCACCTCGGAAGACAAAAAGGGTTCTTCAAACAGCAATAAGGAAGGAACCCTGGTAGCCGAATTGGGGGGAGGGGGATGGACCGCTTCTATCCCGCCATACAGTGCAGAAAAATGGCAATGCCATTGCTGGCTTGTTATGTGATTAGCTAGTGGTGGCGAGTTACGCTGCCTAGCCTTATTGATCAATTCCCAAAACAGCAATGGGTTCTTACTTTTAGAAGCACATTTAAGATCCTGCCAGTATTTTTCCTCCCACTCTCGTTTGGCCTGCACCAGTACCTTTGCGTAGTCCTTTCTGGCTGCACTAACTAGGGGTTGACTCTTTTTACGCAAGGCCACTGTCAACTCTTTCCTTTTTGCCTTGCACTGGTCCGAGTACCAAGGGTTACTGCTTTTGGGCGTTTTTTTCCTCAAACTACCATTTTTATCCTGGGCTAAAAAGAATTTCCCTATTTCCTCTACTACGTTTTTATAAGCCTGTGTAAAGGGCAATCCCTGGGCACTACCTAATCCCAGTTCGAGATCCGTCAATACTCTAGTCAGGTCTACTGCATATGCCCTGATCCTTGCCAAGGCGTCAACCTGAGGTAGAACCTTGTCCCATTTCAACCTGCCTTACCTTTATATGGGACGACCTCGTTGGTTGTCCTCAGGGGGACAATCCCATCTCCGCTGTTTCGTTTACCCCACCTTAACTTCATACATAAGGGGTTATGATCACTATCCTGTGAGGATACCACCTCCATATCTATTAGATCACACCACAGTGTGACGTCCAATAGGATGTAATCTATTCTGGATGGACTGCTGAGTCTGTTAAAGGTCATTGCACCGTCGCGGTCAGAGGAAGTCCTACCATTGAGTGCTCTGAGATTGTGTTCCACTGTGAGGGCATTGATCTGGATTACCTTTGTTGACCTTTTTTTGATTGGGGCTAATGTCAGGGCCGGAATGGACCATCTAGAGTCCTCCTCCTCAATACCCAAAGGGTCATCCCCACTGAGGGGTTCAAATGTGCAGTTAAAGTCCCCCCCCACAATAATTTTAGAGGAGGGGGGACAATTGGCTATTGCCTGTTCTAAAATCGATACTGTACTTGATGTTGTATCCCCTTTGGTCCCTCTTGAATAGATATTGAATAAATCTATCCTGCTGCCCTTTTTTTGTCCCGCAAATGAGATGTGTTGGATATCCCAACTCCCAGAATCGTGAATAGAAACGTCCCAATTCATTGCAATTTTTACCCAAACTTGTAGACCCCCTGCAGGTCTGCCCTTCCCACAGCCTTGAGCAGGCAGGAAAAAGGTTGAGTAACCGGATTTGTGTACTGGAAGCAAACTCCTGGTTTCTTGGAACATACATACATCGAATTGCTCGATGAAGGTGTTCCATTCTGGGAGATCCAACTTTTTTAGCAATCCAGCCACATTCCAAGATACCAAATGGATAACCATGGTGTCTAGTTCAGACAAGTCAGGAGTAGCCCCCTCATTCCCACCCAGCACCCGTGGGATAGAGTTGATAGTAGAATCTAATTGATATAATGAATTTGGCGGTAAACAGCCTTCGGCACTGCTACCCAGGGACTGAAGTTGAGTGGGGGTTGCAGTCCTATCAATATCAGATCCAATGGGTTGCGTTGGGAACTTAATCCCAATGTCAGAACCAAAGGTCTCCATGTGAATCTCACAATCACTGCCCTCTGGGCTGGCAGCGCCTACTCGGCCCCCCAAGCCCGGCATTTCCTGTAATCTTCAGTCACAATCTTCCATGCCAGTGAGCACGTCAAACCTGTTTACTGCCTCTAAGGGGGTGAAGGGCCTCAAATGGTCCCTTCTCCTATTAGTTATTCTGTTAGGTCTGGGGGATACGATGTTCCACCTTGAGGTGTCAACAGCAAAAGCTGTATAGGTACCGAGTGCCAATTGCCTAGGACTGGGTGCTGTCATGGGGTTTGAATGAATTGAAGCCTGTTTATTTATAAGGGGTAAAGGGAACACCACGGATCTAGGGTAAAAGTAAGTCAATGCGCGGGGGGTGATACAGTTGTTGCCACTTCCTGTGTACCAGTTCAGAATATAATCAACTGCGCGTGGGTCTCTAAAATTTACTACAACTATATCACCCTCGATGTCTTTATTTCTACCGCCCAACCAGGAGAGGCGCCTTACGTGGATTATCTCTCCATTAATATTCTTTTCAATTGGTCTATGTATACTGAGCCAATGCATGATTTTGTTTTTCAGCTGAGTGAATCCTTCTTTTTTGTTATCAGCCAGTGGCGGCACCCCCGTCAAAACAACCACCAGAGGCACAGCTTCTGGGGGCAATTCAACTTGCGGCCCACTTCTCACTAAAGCCCTGTTGTAATTAGTATCTCCCCTCTCTTCCCGCTTGTTCCCTTTAAATACATTAGCTCTGCCCTCCAAGAGGTCGCTAGGTGGATTCCCGACCAAGGTATTCATAATCCTAGGGGGCGGTAACCTTTGATGGTTGAGAGCCATCTGATTAATGGGCTGGGGTATAGCTTTATTAGCTTTGAGTGCAACAGTAGTAGGTAGTGGGTCAATGGAAATGGGAGGGGCAGCCACATTCACCTGAGCTATAAATGGGTCGGCCTTCCTGCTTATAGCGGATTCTATATCCGCAAGTCTTTTCTCCAACCTCTTTAGACTCTCGATGATGGGTGAGATAAGAGACTTAATCAGTTGGTCCAGAATGTCAAGTTGGACAACAGAGGGGGCTGCTAACAACAGCCGTTCAGCGGGAGAAGAGAGTATCTCGATGATGTTCTCCTCTGCTTCTTGAATGATAGATGGAGCAGGGAGTGCCAAACTGGGCTTTAATGCGGGTACAACTACTTTCCCCAGTACAGTACTAACAGCATTCTTTGATTGCTTCCCAAAGTCAGAGTGACTAATCTTAGGTTTGACCAGCGCCCCCCCTTTCTTACGTCTTCTTTTGCTCGGTGGTGGGCCATGAACCTTGACCATTTTTGAGATCTTGGGAATCTTCTTCGCCTGCTTACCACAAGTAGGGATGTGTTTGTTTGGAACAGCAGGTATGCTAATAAAATTATGAGAGGGGGTAGCACTGCTATCATGGTCAATAGTGGCACAATGCGTAGGGGTGCAATCCCGTAACAAAAAGGGAACATTCTCCTGCGAAGGGAGGTCATCATTAACAATGGAACTGCCTCCCTCCCGGGGAGATGGCTGGGGTGTAGAGGCCTCGGGAACCCTGAGTTTTATATTTTCTACAGAGCGGCGACGCTCTGTCCTGCGTTTAGCCAAAATTGTTTCCATGACCTCGTCCGGCTGGACCCTTTTGAAATATTTGTCGAGAGAACCAATTAACATAGCCCCCGGCTTTACGTTAGCGGCGTTGTCAGGGCTTTGGGCCATAGCAGCAATTATAACCGGGAGCACAGAGTACAAAGGGCACGGAAAAATATATTACAAGTTTAAATAAATTTAAATGTAAATAACCGGGCCCTGCCCGGCCTCACTTGGCCTCTGAGGGCCTAAGAGGGCCGCCCTTTGCCCGGGCTTCACCCACGTCAGCGCCCCGCTCATGTCCCGCTCACGCGGGTATTGAAGTGTCTTAAATAATGGGGGAGGAGTCAGGAAGAGGGCGCCAGGTGCAGGTGATGGTATTAGCGTGATGCACCCTGGGCCTCGCAGTCCTGAATATTATACCCCCGAAGTCCGTGGCACACAATTTCCCGATTGAGAGTCCGCCAGCTCCACACCTCGCCTCAGGGGAGTTCAAGGACCAACAGCAAAGAACAGAGCCTGCGAGCGGCTCCCGCGAAGCGGGGTGAACCTTGGGGGGAGGAGTCGGTTCGGTTCAAAAAATCTTTATTCGATTCATACAATGAATCATAAAAGCACAAAGTTAAAAAACATAATACACAAATAAGGTGATCCATCCATAAAATAAAAATTACAATTCAAAAAAATCCATCATACAGCATAAATACAAATCCAATGGCAAAGCACAGTTCTACAGCTAATTTATCCATAGCGTTTCCTAATCTGAAGTGAAACTCTTATAAAATTTAACATGGCACAGCAAGTATCAACAGAAGATAATGACAGCAAATAATCATAGCCTTCTTTATAAGTGCATGGTTGCCGCCCCTTCAGGACAGGTTTAATAAATCTAATCCTAGGATCTTGATATAAGGAGCAAAACAGGACAACATGTATAGTACTTTGGCTAACTCTGTCATTACAGGGACAAGGGGGTAGCTGCTCACACCAACCCCCTTGTTTAGGAAAGGCGAAAAGAAAATGGAGGGTATTTAGCCTAAACCTCGTGAGATAAAACCGCCATTGGACATTAGTTGTAAAAGTTAAATAAAATTGATGCTGTAACTTAGGTACATAGCCAATAGGGCCTCCCAGACACCGTGAGCCTAAAAACTTCCAGTAATTTGACTTAATTTGGGTTTTTATGTTTCCCTGGATGTTTGCAGGATTTTCATAAACATGACCCAAACCTATCTTATTCAACATGTCCCTGACGTATGACAACCAGGGGATCTTGTTTGCATTATCCAGGCTCAAGCAGTCTGAGAGAATTTCTCTCGAGAGCTGCAAATCGTCAGATAACCATATTTTGCCCCATAATAATAGGGGTGACAGACGAATGATGTCAGTCACTTTGGTCATTCCCATTTCATTATGACAGAAGCTATTCGATGAACCCGATGGAATCAGTAATACCCGTTTTAGGAATTTATTTTCCATCACTTGTACCACTGAGGGGTTTTCGGTCCCCCATACTCCTGCCCCGTAGGTAGCCACAGATAAACATTTAGATATATAAAGAGTTTTAAGGTGCGCAACAGGTTTTTGACCCAACTTACCACAGAAGCGAAAAAGACCTTCTATGGAGCGGGTAGCACTCTGGGCTCGAGCCTTCATTAAAGGAGCCCAACTTAGTTTGCTATTGAAAAGATTTCCAAGGTAATTAAAATTCTCCACCCTTTCAATAGTAGAGTGATTCACCACAAATTTTCTAGGTTTTGTTCCTTTAGGACCACAGACCATTGCAAAAGATTTTCCAAAATTTACCTTCAGGTCAAGATCCAGCATGAAGGTGTTAAAGGCATCTAGGCACAACTGCAAACTGTTTCCAGTGAGGGTCATTAAAACAGTATCGTCTGCATATGAGAGTATAGGAATACTCCTACCGTTTACCTTAGGAAAATCACAACAGTGGTCCAACAAGTACTTTTCTAGTCCATTTGTGTATACTAGGAACAAGAAAGGCGCCAAAATGCAACCTTGACGCACCCCCTCAGTTGAGGGAATAGGTTTAGTTGTTTCCCCCCCAGGTCCAAATCTTATAGCCACGGACGTTGCTGCGTGTACTCTGCGGAGAAGTGTCACCAGGGGTTCTTCGAAGCCCATATCGTCCATCATCTGCCACAGCCTGCTTCTACAAACAGTGTCAAAGGCGCTTGACAGGTCCATGAAGGCAAGGTAAATTGCAGAACTCCTTGCCTTCATGTACTTGCCAATAATTAGCGCCAAATTCAGGCACTGCTCAACTGTCCCCTTCCCACTTCTGAATCCATACTGGGAGTTCACAATTAGACCAACAGAGTCAGCCCATGTTTCTAATCTGGCCAAAATAACCCTCCCCAATAGTTTACATGATGCATCGATCAAGGATATAGGGCGATAGCATCGGGGATCACACCTATCGCCCTTCTTGAAAATCGGCACCACCACTGCCACCTTCCACGATACAGGGATGCGACCAAGAACAACAGCCCTAAAAACATTCAGTAATAAAGGTGCCCAAGCTTCAATATTATGTTTAAAAAAGTCTAAAGGGACGGCATCAGGGCCCGGGGCTTTTAATGATATGCCCTTCCTCAAAGCTACTTCAACCTCTTCCAGTGTAAGTGAAGAGCTAAGAAGCAAAGCTGAAGATGGTACCACCAAATCCCCTACATCATCCAACAAATCCGAAAGTAATAATGCTTTGGGATTAAAGATTTTACCAAAGTGAACTTCCCAAGATTCACCAGTAATCTGCGTCAGTATACTTTCTTTGGTGTCATTTTTAAACAAGGGACGATTTACTACTTCCCAGAAGAGCCTACTATCTTTTAGCTCAGAGGCCTTCTCTAGATCGTCCCAGGCTCGATTTTTCAATTCCTGCTTCCTCTTTGTGATGGCCTCTTTATAAGCCCTTCTGGTCGATCTTATCAGTTCCTTATTTCTTGGTTTTTGTGTAAGGGCAGCTTTTAAGGATTTATGTGAGGCAGAGCATGCGGAGTCAAACCATTTAAAACACCTTAAATTCTTTTTCCCCACTGGTTTTCTAAGGTGCTCAGCCACGTGCCCACATAATTTTTCAAAACTCCCAATGACCTTGTCTGGATCAGACGTCAGAGACAGGCATGATTCGATCTCAGTTTTACAAACATTCAGAATCTCTACCTCAAGGCCTTCAGCATTTATTTTCCCCCACTTCATGGTAACTCCCTGATTTTTATTATATGTTATGGGTTGCTCCCAAACCAAATGTTTTCTACTAGCAGGGGCACTCAAGGATAGCATTAAAGGATTATGATCGCTTACGGCACTTGCGATTACCTCAAGCCTATTAACATAATGAAGAAAGTTACTAGACACAAATACAAAATCAATAGTACTCATTGCACCTCTTGTTCCCTGAAAGGTTGGTATTGGCGATATATTTGGGGCAGCCCAGGGCTCTACCATACATAAGTCATTTAGAATAATGATATTATTTAAAGCGTCCCCCTGGGGCGTGTGTTTAAAATGCATCAAGGGCTGTTCATTTAGATCATTGATACCACAGACATTGCAGCCACCAAATTTGCACAGTGTACAATTAAAATCACCAACCCAAATAACTACTAATAAAGCTCGATCACTACGAGCCTTACATATTGCTTCCTCCAAACTCTGGATTGTAGATACATCATTTCTATCAAAGACATTATGGTACCAATTAATTAACAACACGGGCTCTGGGAACAAATTTTCCAACAAGAGCAACTGGTACCAAGGAGTATCCACTATTTTTGAGGTTATCAGGTTCTTTAGTTTGATGGATAGAGCTGTCATTAACCCACCCCTTGCCCTCCCAGCTAGTGATGGGACCGCCAAAACATTAAAAGATTGAAAACCATCAATTTCCCCACCCACTCTGCTCCATGTCTCCTGAAAGCACAGGATATCCTGACCACCCACATGCTCCAGCCAAGCTTCATCCTCCATTCTACCTGCAAGACCTGCAATATTCCATGAGATTAGACACAGCCCAGGTTCCCCTAGGCTATTGTCCACAAACTTTATTGGAGTTTCCAGGTCAGGCCCAGTAATTGGTGGGTTTAGCTCACAGGCTAAGTTGCTAACAGTTTGACTATCCGAACGCATATTAGGTTGAGCATTGTGGTCGAAAGCGTCCACCACCTGGTTATCCTCCTGCCTTATCCCCCCGTTTTCCCCCATGACCAAATCTGTGGTAGATAAAATGCTTTCCTTTTTCTTGTCTAATGGTCAATCTAAACCCTCCATTCCCACCAGTGGGTCAAATCGGTTTCTTAATGGAATATTGTTATTTGGCATCCACCCTAGGTATTCCTCCCCCTGGAATCTCCTTCTTGATTGGTCATAGGGGGTTTGCCCAAAATTTTTGAAACTTGTTGGCCCCATGAAAGATCCATCACCCTGGAACCACAAACCAGGATGATTTTGAGGGGGTCGAGATATAGTATTAATCTGAGTCCATCCAGAGTAATTATTACCCTGCACTCTCGACCCAGGAAAGCGAGGGTTAGGGGGAAGATGATGCAAGTTGGGATAAAAATATTCAAGACCTATACATTGAATATCCCCCATTCTAGCAAACCTTGCTTTGTTACAGATTAAGTCCTTGACCCACCTGTCCCTAAAATTAATTAGGATACAATCCCCCTCTAAATCCTTCTTGCTTGGGCCAACCCAAGGGACCCTTCGTACGTTTAATATTTTTGTACTAGAGGCTGGGGGGAGTGGTCTATTGTTGTTGAGCCAGAATATGACTTTATTTGATAGGTCCTGATTTGATTCATGTTTATTTGGTGCGACCACCGGGACACCTGTCAGGATGGCCATAAAAGGTGCAGATTCGGGGGGTATATTCACACATATTGGTTTACTTGGAGGTGCCATTTCATCCAGAACTAATGGGCCGCTCAGTGGAGTTTGTTTAACTTGAGATGAGGCTACTGGCTTAGATGTAATTGAGCTCGGTGCTGCTGCTATAGCCATAATCGGTATTGACTGAGAGTCCCCATCAGCCACCAGTGCAGGTCTAGTTGGGACTGATCGTACAGGGGTTCGCTGGGAATCAACAGATGCAATAGGCTGGGGCGGATTACTTGGTTTTTGAATAGAGGTTTTATGAGCCCCCTTCTTTATTTCAATACAATTCCCCTGGGCCTGTGGAAATTTGCTGTTGTTAGCCAAAATTTCCAGCGAATGTGTGTTAACTGATATTAAGTGCTCTAATTGGTCCAATTTTAGGTTAACTATTTGTGTTCTCTCAATAAGGGGTAACAAGAGATTTTTTACCAGCTTCTCAATATGTGTTAACAAAGCTTTGTTGTTGTTGTTTTGGCAGCAATGAGTCAGATCACCAGGGTCTCCCATACGTATGACCCTTCCCTTCAAGTGACCTCCCCCTCTTTTACGTTTACTAGTTTTTGTGACTTCTGGAACAGAGGCCGAAGCTTTGGATTGTAGGGAAATGGGGCCCGACAGGGTCAAATTAGGGTGTTGGATCCCATCCTCAATATTGCTCAATACAGAACAATCTTCTATTGGACCGTTCACTACATCGCCCATAGATATTTCTTGATTTTCTGAAGTAACGGCTAAGTCTGGGCTGGCTTCCAAGTCGTTTATTATGCTCTTTTCAGGAGTGACCACAGATGCAAACCGACCCAAAGATGAACGCTTCCCCGTAACTAAGTCCAGAGACAAACGCTTTTCAGTAAGAGCAATTTCCTTATCTAATATCCCCGTGGCACGGGTGATAAAATCATCTAAGGTTCCAGTGGCTTTAACACTACTTGACTTTACTGTAACCCGCCTACCCTTTCTTAGTGATGAGGACATCATAAGACTAAAAATAAGGAATAATGTGTACAATTTAAAATATAAATTAGATAAAAGTTTAAAACTTCAATTACACATTATAACTACATTCAACATCTTATCACATTGATAACTAAAACATACTTTGAGTCCTCGAATCCCGAGAGTAAGAGAAAGGGCCCGGCCCGTCCCTGTACGTCCTTGGACGGCCTTAGACGGCCCGCCCTTTGCCCGGGCTTAGCCCCGGGCGCTCCCGCGCGCTCCCGCGCGCTCCCGCGCTGCGGATGAGTGGCTGCTTAAGTTTGGAAATTAGGTAGGTGAGGGGGGCGTGTCGTGCAGGGAGAGCAGCCCAGGTGTAGGCAATGGGGCTCGCAGGGACTCCTGGGCAATGGAGTCCCCTGCTGCTCGCAGCCCTGTACAGATGCGCTCACCCCGGTGAAGGCAACCCCGTCCAGGCGCTCTTACGGTGTTCACTGGACGCTGCGGGACCCGCGCAGCGGGTCCGGCGAGTTGTTGGGCCGGGAAAGGCAAGAAAGTCAACTGGTTAGTCCCACGTCGTTCCTGAAAGCAAAGATGAATCCCAGGGATGGGAGCTTGGTGTTCTGCTTTTAATCACAGCTATGCAGGGGGGCGTGTCGTGCAGGGAGAGCAGCCCAGGTGTAGGCAATGGGGCTCGCAGGGACTCCTGGGCAATGGAGTCCCCTGCTGCTCGCAGCCCTGTACAGATGCGCTCACCCCGGTGAAGGCAACCCCGTCCAGGCGCTCTTACGGTGTTCACTGGACGCTGCGGGACCCGCGCAGCGGGTCCGGCGAGTTGTTGGGCCGGGAGAGGCAAGAAAGTCAACTGGTTAGTCCCACGTCGTTCCTCAGATTCCTTCCCTACTGCAGCTGAAAACAGAGCGTGGATTGTGTTAAGAGTCTGGATAGCTTTACCTCCCAGTGCTTCAAGCAGTTCATAGCACAAGTCTGTACAGGATGGTTAAAGAGGATGCAACAAACTAAGGGACCCAGGAAACCCAGGTTGTGAAGCTTTCATGTCCCAGAGGTGTTGATTGGTGGTAGAACAGCCTTCCCTTCTGTAGGGTGGCTCATGAGGCCACATGTGCAGCTGGTGCTCCTAGAACAATGCTAATGTGAAAGATGGCAAGACATAGGTCGTAAGACTATCCAAGAGTGTCTGGAATGACTCTTACTCCTCAGCATAGACAGGCCCATAAACAGACTGTAGTTACCCAGTTTTCTTTACTCCGCTCCGACGGGGGGAGGAGTCAGGAAGAGGGCGCCAGGTGCAGGTGATGGTATTAGCGTGATGCATCCTGGGCCTCGCAATCCTGAAAATTATACCCCCGAAGTCCGTGGCACACAATTTCCCGTTTGAGAGTCCAGCAGCTCCACACCTCGCCTCAGGGGAGTTCAAGGACCAACAGCAAAGAACAGAGCCTGCGAGTGGCTCCCGCGAAGCGGGGGCCGCGAGGCGTAATGAACCTTGGGGGAGAGGAGTCAGGAAGAGGGCGCCAGGTGCAGGTGATGGTATTAGCGTGATGCACCCTGGGCCTCGCAGTCCTGAATATTATACCCCCGAAGTCCGTGGCACACAATTTCCCGTTTGAGAGTCCAGCAGCTCCACACCTCGCCTCAGGGGAGTTCAAGGACCAACAACAAAGAACAGAGCCTGCGAGCGGTACATGTAGTGGGGATTTAGTCTGAGCTGGCCTTTAAACCTCTCCCTTTGGCCCTCCCTTCCTGTTTTTGTATCGTCATCCAAATCTTTCAACAAAATCTTTGAAACCTTTACAAATCTATCTACCTGCTTGTACCATTCAATTGGTTTTTCTCTCAATTTAGGGAAGGTCATTCGTAAAGGACAAAACATCCTGTCTACTCCATGGAACATGAACATATCCACCACCAGGAACTTCTCTCATTGGACACATCCTTTCAACCATTTCTACTTCTCTCAAAGGAAATGCAGATGCTTCTTTTGTTGCGGCTTCATCCCTCTTTTTTGTCCATCCACTACTCCATTGATCTACATCTCCCCATTTCTTGAAAATGTGCATTAATTCCTTTATTTGCAATCTCCTTCCTGATGCATTCAAACTCTCCCGATGTACCCCCAGCGCATAATGCTGGGGGTACGCGCGTACATACAGGGCTGGGGGTACGGCACGTACATACGGGGGGCTGGAGGTACGGCGCGTACATACGGGCCTTGGGGTACGGCACGTACATACGGGGGGCTGGGGGTACGCGCGTACATACGTGGGTGGGATGGGGGTACAGTCCGTACATATGCAATGTTGGGGTACGCACCATACATGATGACACGTACGATGTGGGTGATGGCGTGTACGGCATACCGGACCCCCTTTTCCTCGTGCATCACGGCGTACTTAGCTTTTCCGGCACTTTTTGGCTCCCGTAAAAATATAGCCGTGCGGAGTGCTGTGGGTACGAATCGTACTTGCTGGTCCGTAAAACGCTGCCTGACTCCATGTGGACGTCGCGGACGTGCTGTCAAGGATCGGAATTGTATGTATTTTTTAGCCGTACGGTGTTTTTTACAATTCATACGGAAATGGTATTTCTGTACGAATCGTACTTGCTGGTTTGTATGGTGGAATTCCCGGGTACGAGTCGTACGGAGAAAACGCTCCGTACGACCATTTGTACCCGGGTTTTACAGGATCGGAATCGGCACCTAAATGCACCATCATCCTTCGTGTACTCCACCCAATTTTCCAACCATACACACATATGAAATCCACTTCCCATCATCACATAGGAAGCTGGCATATTAGGAGGTAGCATAAGAATTCACTCCCTAGTTACTATGCACTTGTCCTTCCTAAAGAAATTCTTGATCTTATTAATCAACTTCATTCTCTCGTTCTTTTATCTAATTCACTTGATAAAATCTAACAAAACTCTTCTATGTTTTCACGAAGCCTGTTAGCTAACACTCATCCAAAGGCAGCGCGACTCACACCAACTCTGTCTACTCCGCTAAACCAAAGATAGTTTCTTCACTCGCTTCAAAGAGAAAATTCTTCCTTTCTCTACGAGTAAAACCCACTGTTTACCCTTCACTTAAGCTCGGGGAGGACCTGTTACTCCTCTAGGGAAACTCCTCTTCTGGGTAAGGCCAAAGTTTTATAGGCAGGCCCTCTGCTGTCATTCACACTCTTCTCTTATACGATATAGTCCCTAATATAACACCTACAGCCCTGCGTAGCTTTTAGGTATTATGACAACAGACGAGTAACCTTTTGCAGTGTGATTTCCTTACCACACTCTTCTATATTCCGTTCCCGGGATTCCCAGGTATCTCTGTCGATGTACTTCCAGACAACATAGAACACAACACTAACTCTTGGTGTTAAACATATTGTTAATATTCAGAAATATTTTTTCAATAATCAACAATCACCAAACTAATCAATAATAACCATTGCTCTGCTACCAGAAAAACTGATCCAGCGGAAAGCCAGGGACGAACACCTCACAAACATCTAAAAAGTTCAATGGGCCCATATACAACAATCAGATTTCCTGGCTGTTTCGCTGGGGTCGAGTTTTGTAATTCACTTTGATCTTGATTAGTTAACTCGCTGGAAATTCAATTTACTCCTGATAAATCTATATTCAATGTCTAACTAATCTTCACAGATCAACACTCTTCCTTCGGTCGATGGACCATTCGTTGAGTAGTTGATGGTGATATGAACAAATTAACTAACTAAACTTACAGATCTTAGTGATATAAACCACAGACTCTGGGTAAGATTCAATAAGTTTATCTAAATCTCAGTCATAAATGAAAGCTCATTAATCCAAATTCACAGTGCAAACACCATCAAATTTTCATGGGAGAGAAAATTAATTTAACAATGTACATTCAATTCACAGACTCATTCAACAAATCAATGCATTAAGAGTGGATAGATAAAGAGACAGAAGACATAATAAATCATACATTTGCAAAGGTATGCAAATTTGAGACAGAATAATAATTGCCCAAAGGTGATTATTGAAACCCCCAACTCTCTGGCCAAAAAGGGCTGGTGGTGGTCTCCTGATTAAGACTCAGGAGACAAAAGTTATACAACAGGCTCAGGCCAGAGTAAAACTTACTAAACTTCTCTATAGACCTGACACACCAGGATGCATCCCTCACTTACACTCCATCCCTCCTCAATATTCTTCCGGAATCTTTGATCTAATCAAGTATCTTTCAGAGGTGAATCTTCCTAGTCTGTTCTCTCTTTCCTCAGAAGCAGTAGTTCTTGCCTCTCTCTTGCACTCGTGCTTACCTCACCTCACGTGCATGCATGACAGGACATCTCTTAAAAATTAAGTCACTCTAGTTATAGTGTTCATTTCTGCATGTCGCACCCTCAAAAGTTACAAATCTTGATGAAGTATGAACTCTGATTGGACAGGGACAAGGGAGTTATCATCACCTCACGCTGACATGTTTAATTTTTAATAACTCTTTTGTCTAACAAAACCCATCCCCTTTAGGTCATTTAATATTCTGTCTCATTTCCGTTCACACATATTTAGGGGTCGATTCCGATCCTGGTTTTTTTTCCCCGTACGACTCGTATCCGTATTTTTTTACGTACGAATCGTACAAGTCCCGTACAAACGGCGAAGTACGATTCGTACGTGAGAAATACATACGAATCGCCTCGGGAAAAGTCTACGAGACATCCCCGGACAGTTTTACATCCAAGTCGTAAAACTGAAGTCCGAGCGCGCAAGTACGATCTGTACCGCCCGTCCGAAAACACAAGCGCATGGAAAAGGCTCCGTACGGAGCGAACTTTGTACGAGCCCTACCCCGTGTGCCCAGGGTATGTGTCGTACGGCCCCCCCAGCCTCCCACCCCTCACGCATACGTCCGCAACGCACCCCCCACCCCCATATGTATGGCGCTATCACCCCACCCCCCCGTATGTACGGCGCGTACCCCCTACCCGCGTATGTTCGCATCATACCCCAGGCGTACCCCCACCCACATATGTTTGCACCGTACCCCAGGCGTACACCCCACCCGCATATGTTCGCACCGTACCCCAGGCGTACCCCCCCACCCACGTATGTTCGCACCGTACCCCAGGCGTACCCCAATCCTCACATATGTACGGACCGTATATACGCGAGGATTGGGGTACACCTGGTTGTCAGTGACTTGGTCATCAGGTCACATCACTATTACACTGCGCATGTTCAGCTCGCATCCATTTTCAACGCCATCTTTTCCCCTTGTGTGTCACCTAAGGCCCAAACGTACACTATTAATAAAGGAATCATAAACAAATGTTAATTTCTCAAATAAGTGATTTTCACTGTTCGCCACTCACTTTTACAGCGACAGCTCTCTTTTAAATTCAGGCATGCATATGCCAGGCACGCGGTACCTCAAGACCTAATGTTAGTAGTTTCTGCGCATGCGTGAGAGTTTTCCCTCTCAAAACGGGTTAGTCACATTACTATCTACGTAGTTCTAATTCACACATGCGCAGAAGCGTTTTCCTGTTTAAAGCAGGTTTTAGTTGCGTTGCGTTTTATTTTCAGAAGAGTTTGGCTTGGTGGCTGAGCATGTTTAAAATTGTCCTAGATTTAGGTTGCCATCCTGGAATGCAAACCAAGATTTCTGATCTCTGATTTCATTAAGAAAGGAGGATGTGTCACATCCTATTAACACACTGTAAGGGACTTTCCCTTTTCTTCTCTCACCCTTTCCTCCACTATCACCTCTGCCAAGTAGTGTTCTCAACCTGGAGCATTCGCTGTAAACATTCCTAGATGACAGTTAAACCAGCATTCTGATGCTGACCTCTGATGTTAGCAGACACTCAATAAAGTTGTGTCTTCACAGAGGTTTTCGTCTCTGCCTCTGACCTCGTAACATAGGTGGCATAGTTAGTCTATTTTGGGCACTCTACGTGTAAATCACTTATGCATAGAACAGTGTGCACATATGAGATGCACATTGTTGCTGTTTAGAAGCATCAGTCTTCACCAGTCATGACCTAATTACAGATAGTGCTCTTGAAGTTCTGCATAACATATATTAGCCATTATATATCTAGCCAATCAGCACATCGCAACATTGCCCCCATCATCAAATCCTTTGAATCCCTCAACATATTAGTCTACCCCATACATAAAAATACACTCATTCTCTCACATACCCTCGGCCAACACACAACATCTACACTCCTAGCAGAACTCCAATTCTGGAAAGATTTCAATTTCTAGCTGAAAGGCCAATACTTGCCTTCAGCTAAAGAATTCATAGAAATTTGCACAAGCTACACTTTGAAAAAGCTGCCACTGTTTCCCCTTATATTAAGGTTCATTGTCTAGATATTGTGGTGCACAGTGGCCTCCACACTTCCAAACTCAGGATTTCCATTTTCATCTGGTCCAAGCATCCCTCTATCTCCTTCAAGACAGCTCCGACTCGCCCCCTTTCAGCAGAACAAATCCCCATTTCCCTTCACTATTTCCACTCCCAAAAGAGATAAACGCTGAAACCTACAAATCTAAACAGGAGTGAGATCTCACCTCTCTAAATACCACCAGCTCCACTTCAATTATTCTGGATTCATTACATTGCTCCATTGTGGAGTTTTTTTAATAAGTAAAACAGACTCTTCCATGACATATACAATTAAAAAAATTTCTCTAACAAAAAATACCAGTATGGTTTGGCAGAGTCTGTTCCAGATCCTCTTTTAATTCTCAGTTTCACTTTCTTCCTGTCAGTTCTGGTCTTCCTCCCTCTCTGGGTTGTTGCTCCTACGGCGAAAAATAACTAAAATTTAGGTAAGTATGGGTTTACACTGGGAGAAAGAGAACATGATGAAAATTCCATTCTCTGCATCCTGTGTTTTCTTTTCGTATTCTCTTGGTCATTTGTTTCTTAACTTTCTATTGGTTAAATATGTAAGGTTATGTTATAGGATTTGTAGAGCGCATAGCTTCCCCAACAATGGGGCTTTGCAGCACTAGGCATATAGAGCACACAACTGCAACTGCCAACACTCCAAAGGAAGGGGGAGAGAAGGTAGAAAGAGAAAAGCCATGTCTTGAGAGATTTTCTGAAAAGTAGATGGTTTTGGATGTTTCTGATAGAGGAAGCACGTTTTAAAGAGAGGGCCGGGGTGTGGAAGGATCGGCCCCCTCTCTGTCTATCCAGACTCAAGGAACAATGGCCAGGTTGGGGTTGGTGGAATGCATAGGCATGTGGACCAATAGGATGAAATAGGAATGCTCAGAATCTGGACTCCCTGAGAATAAAGAATCTTGTGGGCAATGCAGATCATCTTAAAATTAATATGCTTATCCACAGGGAGCCAGTGTAACCTGCACAGAAGGCAAAAGACAGAACAGAACTTAGAAAGGGAGAAAAGCAGCCTAGCAACTGCATGTTGGGCTACCTGGAGTCTTTTTGTAACAGATTTATTGACTCCCACAAATAAAATGTTACAATAGTCCAGCTGGGACTAGATGACTGCCTAAATGATGGTTTAACAGGTGTATGGGTCAAAAAGGCCCAGGATTGGTTTAAGGCTTCTCAAGAGTCCAAAGCAGGTGCCAACAACCGATTTAGCTTGAACCTCAAAGGCCAGGGTGTTGTTCATCCTAACTCTTAGGTTTTTGAAGGAGGACTTAGGTTTGAGGTGAGGCCCGAGGTAAACAGGCCACCAGTGGTCATCCCAAGAAAGAGCCTTTTTGCCTAGGAAGAGAATTTCAGTCTGGTTGGCGTTGGGGCGTAGACAGTTGTTATTCATCTGCTCTGCCAACTCAAGCATACCTTTTTAAAAGTTGACCATGTCTTGCAATGGATTGTCCAAGGGTGTCAGTGCAAGCTGAGTATCATCAATGTTTAAATCTGTTTTTATTGATTTTAAATTTTCCATCTTCATGAAAGACAAAATACGTCATATGAAGCCGACCATAGATTGAACCATCTAGCAATATCAAATAAGCATTTTGGCTGAATGGAAATAGAACGAACGTACATGTCTATGACATTATTGACCTAGTTACAAGGTGAACCTCGACAGGGTAAAGGCCATCAAACATTAATGACATGGTTCCATTAGTGTAGTGTACACAGTCTTCTCAGTGTAGGTAATTGCACAGATATTATAGAGGAAAAACAAAAACAAAAAACTCAAAACCAGTAACAGCAGCATAGACCGACTTTTGGATGTACACTCCTCACCATGTCCCCCCGGCTCCCCTCCCCAGGCTGAGTATCTTCAATACACGATACCATCGTAAGCACTGAAGGGTATACAACCTGAGCTAAAGGCGGGATGTATAGGTTGAACAATGTAGGGCTTAATGACGACCCCTGAGGGATGCTGTACTGTAATGCGTGGGGTTTAGAGCCATACGGGGGAGAGATAACCTGAAAGAAGGGCTCAGAAAGAGACAAGGCAAACCAGGAGAAAGCGACACCTCCTATGCCAATGTCCTGCAAGCGCTTGTGTAGGATTTGGTGAGACACCTAATCAAAATGCGGCGATCAAGTCGAGCAGGATCATAGCTGAGGATCTGCCTTCATCCAAGGCAATGCAAAGGTGTTTAGAAATAGCAACAAGATCAGATTTCATGCTGGGTGCACACCGGTAGCCATTTTGAGATGCGTCCAGGATGTGATTATCTTCTAGAAATCTACTTAGAATGCTATTGACGTATCACTCCGTAACGTTTGCAAGAAAGGATAGAAGGTAAATGGGACAGAAGTTTTCAGGCTTAGAGACTTCTAAAGACAGTTTCTTAAGGCGGTGCTTCCATGAGTCAGGCACAAAAGAGGTGGACAGAGAAAGGCTGAACAGTTCTAGGCAGAGAGGAAGAAGCAGGTCTTGAAGTTTAACGAAAATATCCAGTTTGAATGAATCTTCAGGTGAGACGGTTTTCACTTGACTGCAGAGTTCGAAAGGAAGGCAGGCATAGAGGGGCCTGCGAGCTGAGCAGTACCGCAGGAGAGCTGTCCGCTGCCTGCATCGCAGTCTCAGACCTCGCAACAGGGTTGACAGGGGGAAAGTGTGAGTAGATGTCCTCAATCTTATTCATGAAGTAGTCTGCTAATTTGTTGCAGTGTGCACTAGAGTCTTCGATAGGGTCAACTGAGAGCACTGGTTTCGAGAGGCTATTTACCAGGCTGAAAATGTATTTAGCAGGGTTGTAACTGCTGCCATTTTTTTAGCATAATGTTCTGCTCTAGATTTCATGATACGTTTGTGATAGGACTTTGATAGTTGATTTGAATACAATTTTTTGTGTAGGGTCATATGCATTCCTCCAGGAGCGTTTTAAGGCCTTGCAGTGCTTTTTAGCACAAAATAAGGGCCTCGTTGAAAGAGGGGGCAGAGAGTCTTTGCAGAGACCTGTCTGGCTGGAATAAAGACGTCTAATGCAGAGGTAAGCCCAAGTTTCAAAGCGCTAATTGTAGTCTCAGCATTACAGAGCAGCTGAGGGAGAGTGGCTTGGATGAACTGGCCACATTTTTAAAGATTGCGCTTTTGCCACAGATATTTGAGAGTGGGTTTCGGGGCTGGCATAGTCGTCTTGCGGCATAGGCGAATGGACTGGGGGGGTCATAAAATAGTCGGTCCAGAGCACGGGTAGGAGTAGAGCAACCTGTAAGGATGTAAGATTGAAAAAAACTGGGTCAAGAAGGTGACTGACAGAATGTGTGGAACCTCCAACAAGTTGGGTTAAATGCATAGCAGCAAGGTCATCAATCAAATTAGTAACATAACTGTCCTGGGTGGCCTTCAGATAGAGATTGAGGTCACAGAGGATATTGAAATTTTCTAATTCAATGGGCGAAGGTGCAATAAAATGAATCAATACCTCCCCGATGGCTTTGGAAGGGTTGGGGGGAGGCAAATTCGAAGTCTCAAAAAGGTAACGTTTTTATCAAGGACTGCTTTTGCAGTCTGTGATGGTACATTGAGACAGACTACAGATGCCCCAATATGCCACTAGTTCTGTAGATGTTCGTTAGGTAGTAACCTGAGGGATCGCCAAGGCAGGTTCTGCAACTGAGGACTGGTCCAGCCAAGTCTCTGTGAGGAATAAAGAATCTGGAGTGTTGTTGTGAATAAAATCATAAATGTTGGCATGGTGTTTAACCAAGGACCAGCAGTTAATGCTGTAAAGCTTATATTCCGTGGGCCTAGCAGGGGTCTTGAATGTCTGGGAGGTCTGAGAAGGCGACCCGCTATTCGACCCAGCTGGGCAGGCTCAGGTCCTGCAACTGAACATTGACTCCTCTGGGGCCTACACATGCAAGCTACAGAGTCATGAGGAGTCCCTGAGTGCATAAAGTTCATGGAAAGAGCAAGTTAACCTGCGGGAGGTAGAAGGGGCCGGGTGCTTAGCCCCTGGTACCGTCCAAATGCTGATGGGCACAGATGGGCTTGCCTTTGGCACACCTGCTGCTTGTGTCCATGCCAAAACCTTCATTAAGTAATGGGGGAGCTCTAACAGGTTCCTCCTGGCATGTCTTCTGATTGGTTCCCCGGAGTTCATTGGTATGAGGCAAGTTGCAGGCAAAGTGAAGTTAAAAGACAAAGCTACTAAAGTATACCAGTGTTTTTAAAAAAATAACATGAGACAAAATTCACTTTCAGCTGAAGTTGGGTCGCAGCAGCAGGATAGAGCGCTGGCAAGTGGCAGCATGATTAATGAGCAATACTTTAAAAGAAGTTAAAGAAGAAGAAAAAAAAGAATGATTCCTCAACTGTTCAGTCTAGGAGTCAATGGAGTTTAGGCTATTCATTACCCGTTTGACAGTAGGTTGTAGTGGGTGAGCCCTTTCAGAAAATTATAATGTTCCTTAATGGAAAGAACATGAGCTCCTTTCCATTCTTCTTCTCAGACATGAACGAATTTCACCTACCTAAATTCCAGGGTCTCTTAGACCAAACAAACAGAAAGTAACTTCCTGATTCTTTGGTCCCGTCCTTAAATTTTAGAACTCATTGATACCCATTCTCCCAAAGTTTATGGTTTCCCCCACCTCCTGTTCATCAACTGGTTCCTCTTGTCTAGCCTCCTTTTTCTTCTCTCTTTGATGCTGGTGTCCTTTTTCTCTTTCTATGACCCCATTGGCATTTCAGCAGAATGAATATCTTCTCAAAAGGCAAGTAAACTGTGCTATAGATATATTTTCAACTGTTGATATCTGCTCTCTCCTATAAAATGTCAGAACAGAGCTGGGCATAAACCCTGGTTTTCAGATTCCCTAACTCTAGTGGAAAATCTGCCTGGCACAGAACACCTTCAAAATCCCCCTTACTGCTCTCAGACACACAAGATGACCTGCCCCCAACGCTATTTTCCACGCTAAAAAATGACTACTGCTCACAGCAAATTCTGGAGGCTTTGTATAGCATATGCAAACTCTTTAAAGTGGTCCAAAATGTGCTAACATGACATATTAGGATGTAATTATTTTCTAGGAATCTACTTAAAATGCTATTGAGGTATCGCTCCGTAACCTCTGCACGTAAGGGTAGAAGGTAGATGGGACAGACGTTTTCAGGGTTAGAGACGTCCAAAGACAGTTTCTTAAGAAATTGCTTCCATGGGTCAGGTACAGAAGAGGTGGACAGAAAAAGATTAAACAGTTCTAGGCAGGGAGGAAGAAACTTGTCCTGAGGTTTAAGGAAAATGTCCGGTTTGAATGTACTTCAGGCTAGCCGGATTTCACTTGACTGCAGAGTTCGAAAGTTTGGGGCGTGGCCTGAACCATGGGTGTGTAAGGTGCGTTTCCAGTGAGCTCTTGCCGGAGGACTCAATCCGTCAGAAATCCTGCCACCTTGAAAGCAAGCCGAAGGTGCCCGTAGAGCCCCTCAGGATGGTGATGTGGCACTGATTAAAACCAAGTGCCCCAGAAGAGCGCTCCTGCGGAGGCATGGAACACTGCCGTGGAGACGAACTGACAGATGCTTTCTGCGTTGGTGCCCCATCTGGCCTGACCTTCACTGGAGCTCTGCGGTCAGCTGCCCCTCCGGGAGATAGTGGTTTGGCCGGGGTCGGAAACACCAAATGTGTGTCCCGTTGAAAGAAGTAGTGCAGCATCTCTCTCGCTTCTCCCTCCCTTACCGATACAGAGAGCCCACAAGGCTGAATAGGCCGCGCAGAAAAAAGGTGCCGTGAGGTGGTAACTGAGAGCGGTCAAAGCAGCTGCCAAGTGCTGCATGAGACCAGCGCCAGCTGGGAACGGCCTAAAGCGAAGAGCGAAGGAGTTGGCGGGCCCCGAGCTTGGCTGCTCCAATATCGATGATTGGCATGGAGGAAGCACGACACCCCTCTGAGGTGGGGCCAGTGGGCTGAGGTGCTGGCTGTGGCCCAGGGAAGAGACAGTGACTGTGGGACCGGTAAGGAGGGGACCCACCGTGCCTCGCAATAAGCGAGGGGAGCAACCCTGCGGCTGAAATGAGAGATTGCTAGAGCCCTTTCCCCCACATTATTCGTTTTACTCTCCTCGAAGTCCTGGGGCAGATGCCCAGTTACAGTGTAGTGGAGAGTGGGGCTAAACGGAGGGAGTCGAGGGCGGCTGCCAGAATGGGGCCAGAAGGACAGTGCCACACCTGGCCACAGAAATGAACTGATGTATTGCTGTTGGGGCCTCAAAAAGAGGGTGGCCCTGACCCCTCGGTACACAGAAAGGGAGGACGTGTACTGGCCATCAGCCACTGCCCGAACTAACAGTACTGCAGATTCAAGTGACTGCTTCCCACTAAGGTGGCCGAGGCGGGCTGTCTTGGCCTGAAAGCAGAAACGTTCTTAGAGCAAGGTCCTGACTTAGAGAATAGACTGGTTGAACGCTTCCTCATCCATTTCCCCTGTGCGGCCAGCATGAACAGAGTGGTCAGTGACAGCGAGGGGAACCAGAAGGACAGCAAGGAACCGGCAGGGTACTAAAGGCAATACCCAAGAGCCCTAGCCTTCCAAGTAGTTGTGCCACGATGATGGCTTAAGACAAGGACCCCAGACACCCTAGTCAGGGGAAGATGGACTGCTTCACAAAAGTGCTGGCCCCCCAGATGGAGGCCGCTCAGCATCCATCAGACATGGCTGTGTTACTCCAAACAATACAAAGCTCCAGAGAGAAGCTTGAAGGTAAGATAGGGGAGGTCTTCTCCGAAGTTGCACTCCTACGTCAAGACCTGAGCAAGGTGTTGGAACGGGTGACAGAAGCAGAGACTTGAGTCTCGGAGGTGGAGGATGTGGTGAAGGACCTCCAGAAAGGGTTGATGTACCTCCACAGTAACAACGGAGACATAATATGGCGACTGGAGGATGCAGAAAACAGGGCCCGGAGAAATAATCTCTGCTTAGTTGGCTTCCCTGAGGGAGTGGAAGGGACCAACGTACATGTGTTCTTGGCGACCTGGCTCAAGTAATAATCCTGTCTGAACAATTCTCTGCCTGCTTCGTTATAGAGTGGGCACACTGCACATTGAGTGCACAACCACCCCTTGGTGCCTCTCCCAGACCGATCATCGCAAAGTTCCTTAACTTTTTGGGCAGAGATATGGTCTTGCGAGAAATGTGTCAGAAAGGAGAGGTCAGACATGAAAACTCTAAAATCATGGTATTCCTGGATTACAGCCGTGATGTTCAAGGACAACGTTGGACATTTGATTCCGTCAAAGCTAAACTTAGGGCCCTGCACATCCATAACATGCTTATTTTTCCTGCAAAGTTAACGGTCATATATATGGTAAAGTCACACTTCTTCCAAACCCTTGAAGATGCATGGGCTTGGCTGGAGGTGAGATCTGTTCTCTGCCCTTCAAGGGACTCCGCAACGGAGAGACGCGAAGAACAAACTACGGAAACGAGACCCCGGGCCACGCTGTGAAGGAAATGCAAAACCAAACATAGAATGCGACATGTGGGAGGAGGAACGCCCTACACCTTGAGAAAAGCGGCCCAAGACAAGAGACGCCTTTATGAGGAAGATGGCGAACAGGTCAGCGCAAGGACTGGGACTGTACGAGGGGCCAAGTCTTTGGATACCCACACTGAGTCTAGGGACCCTGGGATGTCCTCAGGACCAGAAACCCTACACCTACTGGCTTCTGCAATATCAGCTCGGGAGCAGGTGGGAGGGGCGGGAGCGCAGTCGGTGCTGAGCGGGCTTCCGGACTCGCGGACCTAGGAACTGGCCCTTGAATACTGGCAGGGGGGGCCCACATGCATAAATACATGCATCTAGCCAGTGGCTAAAGCCTCCTTTTTTAATTACATTGTTGGCTGGTTTAAATGTTTTAAGTGTATGAGGGGTGGATGACAGACTTCTCCATCTTCTGTGGTGAATAGCTGCTTCTTCAGGATGATTGGGCTTGGTGCTGGGGGGATTGTGTTGGGTGGGTAGGGAGTTTACTGGGTGAGAGATAGGTTATGGTTGAGTTTTTCTATTCATTGTGTGCCAGTCGCATGGGTCACTAAGGGATGGAGTCCCCATAGGATACATGTAGGTGCCAAGAGCCAATCCCACCTCAATGGGGTGGAAAACAATCATGTCCTATGGCCACATCTACCCTAGCTCCAGAGACTTTACGGTGTTGATGTGGAATGTCAATGGGCTGGGTGACAAAATTAAAAGGCGGCTGGTGATGCATTTTTTTAAGAGACAACACCCAGACATAGTGATGCATCTTCAGGGTACACAGTGCAGATTTCTAGGTCGGGGTGCCTACACGGTGTTGGCGCATGCAGGATATTCTACTGGGCCAAGGGGAGTGACCATATTGATTAGGAAATCTCCCCCCTTTAGGACAACACATCTCTGGCAAGATCCCATTGGCAGATATGTGGGAATGACCGGGCAATGGCCCAGGAGAGATATGACATTGATATGCGTACATGCGCCGCTCAGACTCCATGTGCCTACTCTGAGTAAAATTGTAGACATCATGCTTGAAACACCTGTAAAGAAGCATAGACCAATATAAGGTAAGTCACTTTATTGGTAGTCAACAGGACATGGAAACAGCTCCTCTCGTTTAATCGTCTTCTCTCGAACCCTGGCTACACGAAGATCTCTCCATTCTCCCGACAGCATTCCACACGTCCAAAGAATGGAATGAGAACCCAACACATCTCTCCCATTAACACAATGGAACATTTATGAAAATGTACAAAAATGGATATGAACACACTAATATCTAAGAGGTAAGCAATAACAACGAGGCTAGGAATAAAGGAAACAGATTAAAGTTATTAATTGTGATAATCAATGGACGTGGGAAAGTGTCACAAAACATAAACCCGGAATTTAGAAGGTAATCTAATGGACCTGGATGACAAGGAACGAGTCATGACACAGGCCTTTTAAGGAACTTACACACAGCTAGATTATTTGGATAGAACATTAAAGCCCATCTTGGACACAGCAATCTTCCCTTTATTCCACCACTTACCATCATCCAATTTAACATTGCCTTTGTTGACCTTCATAAACCTTTTCAAAACTGAAAACTTGGATTCTCCTTTGGGTAAGATCCTGGAACACTTCACTCTGACATTCACCTGTCTGGGACTCATTCCGACTTTTGTTTGATCGTATTTTCTGTGCTTCCACTCGCCTCTTACCAACCTACTCAATTTTCTGCCTAGGCAATGTGAACCCAGCATCACCCATCCATTTTCTCAACAACTTGGAAGTTGGAACCTCCATCTTAGCAGGACAAAAGGAGACACGTGAGTGTCAGAATTAACAGTTCTGCGGACTGCCCAAAGAAATTTACTTAGTTCTGCCTTGCAATTCAAACCACTCGCTCTTGACGATTGGACGTTTTGTTTAATGACCCTGTCAAAGAGCTCAACAAGGCCATTACTTCTAGGATGATAAAGAAAAATTTGGAGGCCATTGTCAGTGAGTAATCTTAAGGTACACCTTCCCTGGCAAACAACGATTCAAGGAACTTGATGATAGAGATGGAATCGACTTTTTCACCCATTTGATTTCTGGCCAGCGACTGTGATAATCCATGAGGACTATTCCATACTCAGACAAGCTACCAGACATGAGCATGGGAACAATAATGGCTATAGCTAATTTGACAATTAAACACAAAGAGAGAAAGGGTAGAGTGCAACTACTCCCAGTCCCCTTTAATAAGTCAATATCACAACAATGAAGGAATGATTCCAAACAAACCTTAAGCTTAAAATGCGAATGAAAGCGAGAAAGAGGAAAACAATTATGTTTAAAAAAGAACCCTCACTCACCAACCTAGTTGGTGACATGCTTCATCAAAGGGTTCCCACCCGAGCAGCTGAATGCCACTCGGGTGTGCTTCGATGCCTGATTACAGCGGAGCAGGATGTTTAAGGTGAAAGGGTGCATGTTCATGAGAGAATCCCCAAGGCTCCTGGCTCTCTTGAAGGAAAAGAGTGGCTTTTCCCATTTCAATGTGCCTGTGTGCAGAATTTTCCAGTGTTTGTTTATTGATTTTGTCACTTGATTGGAAACCGTGCTGTACGTAGTCACGCAAGTGAATAGTATGTCATTACTGGATTTGGTATTCTCTTTTAGAAGTGCTTCCCGTGGCTGGTTTCTGGCCCGTTTCTGGCATTTATTGAGAATTCTATCCGGGTAACCCCGGGAAGTTAATTTTTTGGATAATGCAGCTGCTTGTGTTTGGTAGTCATTTAGCTTACTGCAATTTCTCCTAAGGTGGAGATATTGCCCATAGGGCAGGTTTACCCTGAGGGCTCTAGGATGGAAACTGTCAAATTGTTCTTTGTAGTTGGTTTATGATGTGTCTAAGTTTCCAATCTGCTCTGTTCTTTAGTGATGGTTATGTCTAGGAACACCATTCTGTTTTCATCCATGGAGTGCATGACTTTGAAATTCCTATCACAGTTGTTAATCCATACGAAGAACTCAGATAGCACTTCTTTCGGTCCTTGCCAAATGACAAGGACATCGTCAATATATCTCCTCCATAATGATATATGGGTTGCGAAGGGGTTGCCGTTGTTCAAAATGTATTTCTGTTCAAAATCATATACTCTGGCACACTGGGGGCAAATGTACTCCCCATTGAAGTCCCATAAGTTTGTAGAAACAGATCCCCTTCAAATTAAAAAATGTTAGCCTTGAGTGCCAATTTGGCACACTCGATAATAAAGTACTTGGGCATTCTATATTCCCAGCCAGCCTCGGCCAAGGCTTTTGTAAGCACTTACACAGTATCATCTTGTGGGAGGCTCGTGTACAAGCTCTCTATGTCAAGGCTCAGAAGAATGGTAGAGTAATTGACCACATTGATTTCTTTCAGGAGGTTCAGTAGACTCTTGGTGTCCTTGAGCTACGTCTTCGTGTTCTGCACGTATGGTTTGAGAAAGAAATCGCAAAAACGTGATAGGGATTCCAACAAGGAGCCTATACCCAAGACAATCATGTCGTCCAGGAGGGAGTTGTCTGCTTTTATGCATTTTTGGTAATGTGTAAAAATAGGGAATTCTGTCTTCACCTGTTACCAGGAAATCAGCCTTCATTTTTTAAATATGTCCATTTGTTTCAGCAGAATCAACCAGGGCTCTGATCTTCTTCTTAAGCTACTGTGTCAGATTAGTTCTCAGGGGGGAATCATTTTTCTTGTCATCCAGCAGGTGACAGCATTCAGTTTGGCAGTAAAATTTATCTTGTACCACAACTCCACCGCCTTTGTCTGCCTGCTTGATTACGATAGTATAATTGTCCTTAGGTATTTTGAGGGCTGGAGTTTTCTCTTTACTCATGTTTTTGCAATTTTGCCTGTCCTCCATCATTTCAACGTCATTAAACACAGCCTGTTCAAAAGTCATAATCTCCACTGGAGTAGTATGAGGTGGTGGATTGAATGTGGATTTCAACCATAATCCTGTCTCACAAGAATTGTGAGTTATCTTCTCTTGGCCCTTGCTTCTCAAAGAAAGCCTTCAGTCGGAGCTTCCTAAAGAACTCAGTGAGTTCACAGTGTAGATTTAACTTATCTAGTCTTGCTGTTGGCACAAAACTCAACCCTTTGTTCAAAACCCTTTCGTCTGTTGGTGTAAGGGTCAGTGAGGAAAGGTTGGTGACTAAACCCTGTGATTGCTCATCTCTGCTTGGGGTTCCCGCGTTGTGCTCCTTGTGTTGTTCCCTACTGGGTTCTCCTCCTCCCAGAGTACCTGATTTGACCCCTTTCTCCTTTCCCTTCCGCCTCTCCCTAAAAAAATACGGTCTGTATGGATTTTGTGTCAAAGGGGGTTATGGGAAGGCTGGGTTCCATCCAAACATTGAGTATTGTTGGTGTGGATTGAACGGGCCTGAGAAACCCCCCATCATTGGTGCGGGGAGGTTCTGCAATGGCTGTTGAGAGTTTTGAAATCTATTCCTCCCTCTCTGTCTAGACGTGTTACTGCCTCCGCTAGATCCACTGTTTGTGGAGGAATCATCGTCAGAAAGATCTGAATTTCTCTTATTCCTTGTTGAAGGAACAAAGGCTGGGTCAGCATATGGGTATGTTTTGACATAGGAATAACCATTTTAAACCCTTCTGAAACTTCTATATTTTCGACTGGGTTAGGTTCTCTTTATATTCGTTGATTTCTTTATTAAGTTCATCTAACTTTTTTTGAAGGCTGTGATGGTGGTTTTAAAGTGATTCTCCGTGACCTGTATTTCTATAAGCATCGCTTCTGAGAGTCTTAGGGCTGTCTTGATAATTAGGACAATCCAGTCGAGTGTACAATGCCACGCGATCTGGTCCTGAAGAAAGCCTTGCAAATTTGCAATCAGAGGCTGAAGCATGTAGACCACGATTCCTGTTTACTATATACACTGTCTGGATGTCACGGGCCAATTTAACCTCATAGGACATTCCCGTCTGCTTTTAATCTTGCCTTATTGTTCCATCATAAAAATTAAGGGAACAATAAAGTCTATTTTATATCACTTCTTTTTCACGGACACGCACCCTTACACCTTAAACATCCTGCTCCGCTGTAATCAGGCACCGAAGCACACCCGAGTGGCATTTGGCTGCTCAGGTGTGAACCCTATGATGAAGCATGTCACCAACTAGGTTGGTGAGTGAGAGTTGTTTTTTAAACATAATTGTTTTCCTCTATCTCGCTTTCATTTGCATTTTAGGCTTAAGATTTGTTTGGAATCACTCCATCGTTGTTATTACTATGGCTAATTTGACCCGAGGTTTGTTAGGAACATCGATGGCCTCCATGGGACAAGGAGAAGTTATTTGCGACTTGTGGCTAACCGCACACTCCATACAATCCCTTACAAAATGCTCCACCTGCTTGTCCATGGCCGGCCACCAGAACTTTTCCCTTACGCTCCTCTTCCTGGCACGCATGCCGATGTGACCTTCGTAAACAAGGGTGAGTACTTTGTTTCTCATGACATCCGGTACTACTAACACGGATGACCTATACAACAAACTGTTCACCGCTGATAGCTTGTCAAAGACATGCTTGGACCTACTGACATAACTCAGCTCATTAATTTCATTCGGCCACCCCTTGCTTAACATGCTTACCACTTCCTTAAGTTCTTGATCATTCTCAGAGGCTTCTGAACACTCTAGTTCTGATATGGCATCTTCGGAATGACCCAATACACTGCATACCAACTCCAAATCTTCATTCTCACTCTCTGTTACCACATAATTTCTGTAATCAGAGCTCAGCCAAGACAAGCAATGAGATTCCTCTTACCAAGCTTATACTCAACTCTGAAATTGTGTTCCATGAGTCTAGATTGCCCTCTTGCTATTCTAGGAGTCGCTTTACCAAGGGGTGAACAACTCTATCAAAGTTTTATGATCAACACGTACAACAAATCTAGAGCCGTACTGGTAATGTTTGAAATGAGTAATGCCCCACCAAGGAGCAAGGGCTTCACGATCAATTACGGAATACGAGGCTTCAGCGCCATGCAGACTCCTAGAAGTGAAGGCAATCACCTCGTCCTTGCCATCTCTATGCTGCATGAGTACAGCACCTAGACCCTTTTGACTAGCATTAGTCATTATTATAGTTTGATCAGAGGTGCTAAACGCCTTCATGAGAATGACGTGAGCCACTTCATGTTTGATTAAATCAAACTCCTTATTACACTCATCATCCCAACAAAACTGAACATTCTCCTTGAGTAAAGAACTGATGTGGAATGTCTTAGATGCACAATTGGGTATGAATCTGGCATAAAATTCAATGAGACCCATGAATAACCTCAATTGATCATTGTCAGTAGGAACACAGAAATCTTCAATGGTATTTACTAAACTTTGTTTAGGCTGCACCCCTTCAGAAGATAACATATAACCCAGTAGTCTACAGTGGTTACATTCAATCTGCATTTGTCAATGCCCAGTGTACATCTTTTTGCTTTAACAAAGACAAAACACAATTTAATCTTTCGTTGTGTTGGATTTGATTCAGCCTGTATACCAAAACGTCATCCTGAAAAAGCCACTACCCTGGCATGCCCTTGAACATGGTCTCTACCACTCTCTGAAAAACGGCGGAGGCAAGGCAAAAGAACATGCGTCTAAACTGAAACAGACCCTCTGGAGTAATGAATCAAGTAGGATGTCTTGATGCAGCATGCAACTCAATTTGATAATAGGCAGACGACATGTCCAATAAACTGAAGTACCTGGCACCTTTGAGGGTGGATGTCATCTGAGTAATGTTGGGTAAGGTATGTTGATCAATCTATATATTTTTGTTAAGGTCAAGCAAGTCCACGCACATGCGCAGATTGCCATTGGCCTTCTTTTCCAAAACTACAGGGGACACCCAATCAGAGGACTCGATAGGTTCTATGACATCGCATGAGCACAATTTATCCAATTCTTTTTTTAAATCGACTTGCAATGCCAAAGTCAGTCTCCTGACCTCGTGTACCACGGGTCTAGCGCCTTCCGTTAACTTAATCTTATGCTTAAAATCCTTATAGAGACCTAATTCTTTCATAAATACATCAGGATACAGTTATTCTCATGAATTCCCTTTGATAGCCTGCATGTGGAATAAATCTTTTTTTTAACACTACTTGTTGAGCATTATTGGAATCAAGTACAATACCAAGGTTGCCCTGATCTCTCCATCCCAGGAGACACGCCTCATCTTTGGCTACATATACAATGCCTTTAGATCAATTGCCTTTAAACAAAAAATCGGCGTTAAATTCTCCAAAAACATCAATGGCCTTTCCGCCATAACCAACAGAATGTATGTAAGATTGCTTTAAATTTTGCTTTGAAAACAAATACATCCAAACAGATTCACTGATCAGAGTAAAAGGAGACCCTGAATCGGCTAACATTTTGACACAAATATCGTTCACTTTTATAGAACACAGAGGTCTTCTCAGTCCTTGCAAATTAACCTCCAAATGCCACTAGAGTCATTCATATCCACTATAGAAAGAATCTCATCTCCTTCACTGTATGAGGATGCGTCCTCCATTGTTGACTCTACGTTGTGTACTTTTCTAGATGGTCCTCTACTAGAGGATCTGCATACCTTGGTGAAATGCCTCGTCTTGGAACACCTTGAGCATGTTTTGTCCACAGCGGGACACGATTTATTGTGAGCTAAATGACTGGTGCTACCACATCTGTAACACACTAGTTTCCTCTTGGTGAAATTATTACCGTCACTTCTGTCTGACCTATCCTTGAATTCTTTTGTCTTTTTATGTTTTGGTTTAACTGTTAGAACACCTTGAGATTTGCTTTAAGATAAGGACATCTGCTCCATGTATGAACTAGTGCTTTCTATACTTGTGGCAATGTCTTATGCTTTTTGTAGGGTGAGATCTGGTTTGGACAGAAGAGCTTCCTGAACGTTTTTGTTGTTAGTCTTTTCCACTAATTGATACTTTATCATTTCCCCTTCAAATACCTTATACTCACAAGAGGCAGCAAGAATACGAAAGGTGCCAACATAACTTGATGCAGATTCTGCTTGTAATTGGACTCTTTTTCAAAATGTAAGTCTTTCTAAGGTAATGTTTTTACAAGCTTTGAAACGAGTATTAAAAGCCTTGATCGCTGTGGCATACTCATCATCTACACCATCAGCTTCTCCCTTGCGTACGATAATTGGATCTTTAAGAATGTGCTTTAATATATTGCACCTTGGTTGCCTAAACAATGTCTAAGAATAGCACATTTCTTTTTATTCGTGAACGATTCTCCATCAAGAGCTTCCAAGTATACTTCAAACCCTTCTTTCCATATTAATTTCTGAAGAAGCTGGATTGGGAACGAAGGGTGTAGGTGGTGAAATTGCCTGGTGCATGATGTCATAGTAATTACGCATAAATAAGAATTGATGTGATGGAGGAACAGTAAAATTAAGAGATCAGCGCATAAGTAAATGGGCAATAAAGATTATGGTGTACGAATCTCCGAGATTGGCACAGTAAGGAATGTGATGTGCTAGAAGAATAAGAAATTGATAAGGGTGTGCAAATCTCCTAGATCAGCACAGTAAGGAATGTAGTGTGCATATCCCCAGAATTAACATTTGTAGACAAAATGGTGTGCAGATCACCGAAATCAGCCATTGATGATAATTGATGACAAGGGTGTGCGAATCACAGAGATCAGCACAGTAAGGAATGTGGTGTGTTAGAATCCGTGTTCTCTGGTTGGCACAATGTAGGTACTTGTGACAAGCAGGGAACCTTTCCTCTAGTCAGGGTAAGGGGTTACACTACTAAAACAACCCCTTGCTCACCCTCTAGGTAGATTGGCACGAGCAGACAAGGCTTATCTCAGAGGGTTATAGGTTAAGCATTTGTGAACACATAAAGTAACCAAGTGACAACACTACAAATGGACACCACACAGGTACTTATATTAAAAATAAGGATTCTTTATATAGGATTATCACAAGACCATTAAACGATTAAAAATACACAATACGGTTGCTTAGTTGGTAGAAGATTGCTTAGTTTCTCTTAAGTTCCTAAATGCGACACTTTAAGTCAATGTACCTTAGAGGCGACTCGCAGAACAACGAAAGTGTTGCAGCGATGCAGATGCGTTGAAGTTCTTGGTGCAAAAGAAATAAAGACGGGATCTTCCAGATGCGTTACGCTTCTCCGATGTTGCGAGAAGGCTCGACTTGATGCGTCAGCTACAGCGGCGTCACCCTTGACGAGATGCGATGACAGCGGCCTTGGCAGCGGCACCCTTTTCCGACATTGCGATACGCTTCCGCTCGATGCGATGCTGCAGCGGCGACACCCCTTCTGCGAGATGCGGCGACAGCGGCTCCGACGGCGGAACGCTTCTCCGTGGATGCGAGGCGCTTTTCTGGATGCGGTGCAATGCGACAACTACGATGGCTGCGATGGCGACACGCTCCCTCCTCGATTCGAGACTCTTCTCTCGATGCGGTGCAATGCGACAGCTACGATGGCTGTGATGGCGACATGCTTCTTCGGCGTTGCGAGACACTTCCGGAATGATGTGAAACGCTTCCGCTCGATGCGATGCTGCAGCGGCGACACTCTCTGCGAGATGCGACGACAGCGGCTCCGACGGCGGCACACTTCTCTTCCTTGCTTCGCGCTTCCAGCTCCTTGTGACACGCAGTCCCTCAGAAGGCCCAACAACAGCAGCAGGCACTTCCAAAAGACTCTGGGGAGCTGGGGGTGAAGTCCACTGGTCCTGGGACTTCGTTCAGGGGGCAAGCTCAGTTCAAGCCCTTGGAGATCTTTTCAAAGCACAAGTTGAAGCAAAGTATTTAGCAGTCTTTCTCCTCTCCTTCAGCAGCAAGGCAACCACTGCAGGCCAATCACCCAGGTCAGGGACAGTTACTCCTCTTACAGCTTTCCCAGTTCCTTCTCCTCTGGCAGAGGTTCTTCTTGTTTCAGCAGGATCTAATTTCTTGGGAGCAGGGTCCCAATACTTATACCCCTAATTCCTTTCTTCCTCTGGGGTTGAGGGGCCTTTGCCCAGTCCAAACCAGTTCTTGAGCACTCTGTTGACATGACTCTGCCTTTCTTTTCAGGGTGCAGGGCAGAGACATCAGCCGCTCCGCAGGAGGTGGAGCCAGCATTGTGGTAGCAGAGCACAACCCTATTCAGAGCCCAGGTGTACTCCTCCCACCCATCTGACTGCCAATCTTCCTATTCACCACCAGGCTACCTAGCCCTGCCCCTCTGGGTTTCCTCAGCCCTGTCACTCACACAACCAGACAGGCAGATACACATCATAGCAGAGGCGGGCTGAAATGGTCAAGCAAGCAAATACCAACTTTCTAAAAGTGGTATTTGCAAACACAGAATATTAAAATAAACTTTACTAAAAGATGTATTTTATTATTCTGAGTTCAGGCATACTAAACTCGAATTTCTACCATGTTCCCTGGGTCTGTTAGGATCATAGGATGTAACAATCCTAACAGCCCATTCTGGCCTATGGAGAACAGGTAGCCTTACAATAGTGAAAAACGAAAATGGCTGTAATTCACTATTAGGACATGCCACACACATCAGGGCTTGTCCTACCTTATGCTTACAATGCACCCTGCCCTTGGGCCTACAATAGGGGTGACTTATATGCAGTTAAGTGAAGGTTTAGGGACTGGCACGTGTGTGCACTTGCCCAGTCAGCATGACAGTACCAGACTGCACGCAGGTTCTGCACTGGCAGACCTTAGATACATTTTACCAGGCTGCTTCTGTGGGTGGCACAACCAGTGCTGCAAGCCCACCAGCAGAATTTGTATTTACAAGCCCTGGCACTCCTGGTGCACTTTACTGGGGTCTGACAGTAAGCCAAATAAGCCAATCATGGAATCCAACCAACATATACATTTTAAATAGGGAGAGCATATGCACTTTAGCAGTGAACAGCAGTGGTAAAGTGCCCAGAGTCATAAAACAGCCAACAACAGGTCAGAAAAAATGCAGGAGGAAGGCAACAAGTTTAGGGATGACCCTGCAAAAAGGGCCAAGTCCAACATGGTGGGACTTCAATTGATTGGCATACTTGACAATGAAATTAAGGCAAAAGTGGAAATTAAGCAAGGTGTGCGCATCACCGAGATTAGCACATGAAACTGAGCCGTCTTGATTCTAGAATGGTTGCTATAAATATGTTGGTGGAGTGTGGTAGAAACAAGGACGCATTAGTTAAATACGGTGTGCGGATCACCGAGATCAGCACATGACATAGCAGTTGCCTGGATTAAAGATGTACACCACGTATGACGTGTTGATGTGGTGGCGTGATGCGGTGTGCGGTGCATCGCGAACCACACATGTGAAGAATGATGGCGTTGTCTGCTTGATCTAGCGGGCAGGAAAGAGGGCTTGAGAAGAGAGACAGTGAGCAGCGTAGGCCAGAAAAATGGTACAGTACCTTATTGACGGAAGAGGTGCAGATACACACTTGGCTTCATTGAAGGAAAAATCCCGACAGAGGAGTGTTGAGGAATTCAGATGAGGAGTCGTGCTGAGAAAAACACCGGTCGTTGCACATGTGGAGGTCCTGTTGACTTGCAGGTCGTCACCAGTGTAAAGATGCGTAGCCAACCGTCTTCTCTCGAAGCCGGGCTATGCTAAGTTCTCTCCATTCTCCTGACCTCTGGGTATTCCACACGTCCAGAGAATGGAATGAGAACCCAACAACACCTAAATCCCTTCATGTGATAGATGGTGATTTCAACAATGTTATGAGTTCATCACTGGACCATTCTGGGGGGGGGGTGGAGGTTAATTGGCCACCCCATTGTCACAGTTTGCTTGTACCCTTGAACTGGTCGACTTGTGGCAGCATAAACATCCCCAAGATAGGCAATTCTCCTACTATTCCGGTGTGCACAATGTGTACTCCAGGTTAGACTATGTATTTGTTCCCGGGTTTGAACTAAATGAGATGGGACAGGCTGATTATTTGGGAAGGGGTCTTTATGACTACTCCCCGCTCATAGTACGAATAGGAACCCGGGGTCCTGAACGTAACACAGGGTAGCACCTCAATGCCTGGTACTTGCGAGATGGTAAGGTGCTGAGGGGAATACAGGCGGGCACAGAAATATAATTCTGTAAAAATGAGAATTCAGTTCCTTCCGTGGTGACGGTGTGGAAGGCCTACAAAACAGTGCTGCATGCTAGGCCTAAAGTCGCATCACATCGGAAAAGAAAGATAGGGCTAAATCACTAGAAGACTTAGAATAACAGATACTAGGTCTCGAAAGACAGGCAATTCATAATAAAGATCCCAAGCTAGCCCGACAACTTGACACCCTGAGATGACTTAACACCCTGAGACAGGAATATAGGGACTTGGGCAGGGATAATGCCAGGAAGCAGACTGGCGATGCTCCATCGCCTTTGCGAGGTTGGCGAGAATGCGGGGAAACTACTGGCCTGGATTAGAAGGAGCAACAGGCTAGATGGGTGCGGGAAATTGTAAATAGTCATGATGTCACCCACGTTACAGACACTCATATCGCCAGGGCATTTACCAATTACTACCTGGACTTCTATACAGCCTGCCCCCTAAGCTCAAACACTGAAATATAGAGCTACCTGGCAGCGGTCAGACCCCGGTGCATGGAGAAGAAGAGGCGTGAGAGCTAGAGGCTGACCTGACCCTGACAGAAATATAAGAGGCAGTGACGAAATTGTGACACGGGTAGACCCCGGGCTCAAGGGGTTACTGTCTGAATTGTATAAACGTTGTATAGACCTCCTGAGCCCCCACCTGCTGCGTCTCTGAACACTAAGGTAAAGATTTTAGCAATGATTTTAGCAGCCCGCCTCCTCAGACATAACACATCTCTTGTTCATGAAGACCAATCAGGCTTTATGCCGGGACGCGCCACCAGACTAAACCTTCATAGGATTCATGACTGGTTGATGGAGGTGTAGGACCTGGACACACCACACATATTTCTATCGCTGTATGGGAAAAAGCATTCAACACTGTACATTGGCCATTTTTAAAGTGTACACTGGCCAAATTTGGTATAGGCTCTAAATTCCGCAGTTGGGTAGCACTACTATATAATTAGGGCTCCAAGTTTTCCATTTTTACATATAAATACTGACAGAAAACACTGTGTTTCCTGTCTGTTTTGCAGCTGAGCAGATAGACAGCATCGGGAGTTAAAAGACAGGATGGTATTTCATTAAAATACAGGCATATTTTAACATATATTTGTATATATTGCTAATATTTGCCTGAGGGTGCAATGTTTTCCTACATTGACTGCTTAATTAGCTAACATGCAACAGGCATCAAAGCATGTTTATCAGTAAAATATTGTATCACTCCATTTGTTCTTAAAACACAAAATAAATATGGATAAATACCAAAACGATGGGTAAAAAATAAATATAGATAATTACAGATAGAAATGTTTAAAAAATAAATACCATAAAACTGGGAGCCTATATATAATATGCCCACTGCCACGGGTAGAGTAAATGGGGTGGTATCGGCAGCCTTCCCCATTGGGCGGGGGATGAGACAGGGATTCCCCCTTACTTCGCTTCTCTTCACGCTCACCCTTGAGTCACTTGCCTGCGGTGTCCGGTTTCATCCGGAAATCCGGGTTTCAGGATAGCTTCCACCAGCGAGGAGGAAGAAAAGATTTCCCTTTACACCTATGTCACCAACCCCGGTACCAATATTCCTGTCCTATTCAACACTATGGAGTATGGAAGTCGCTCCAGGTACAGGATGAACTGGAATAAGTCCATGCTCTACTGCCCTAGTGAAACCCCAACACGGTTGCCACTACATGAAGACCTAAGGGTTGTTCCCAAAGGCTTTCAATACATGGTCATTTTTATCACCCCACACAGGGAGAGGTGTAGGATCCATAATCTTGGGAAGGTCCTGGAGAATTTCAAATAAGACACGGAGAGATGGAGAGACCTCTCCTTCGCTTTGCTTGGGAGAGCGAGCATTTTAAAAATGATTATCCTGCCCCAACTGCTAATTTCTCTCCAAAACACGTACCACCGACTCACTTGGATGGTGTTTACCGGGCTGGAGAGCGACCTCGATCCCTATTGTGGCAGTGAGGTCATCCCAGAATTGCACTAAAACGCTACAATGAAGCCCCTACAATGGCGGGATTGTGTTACCAGATATAGAGACCTGCAACTGGGCCGCTCATCTCGCTTCCAATAAATGAATGGCTGCACCGGGCAAGAGACCACCCTACATATCGACTGGAAAGAGAACTTTCTCCAGATGCATCTACACTATCTCTATGCTGGAAAGGGAACTTCCAAACTATTGCTAGTAACACAAGTTACCCTGGAGGCATGGGATAGAGCAACAAAAGCAATAGGGTGGACATACAGGGTTACTGGCTGGCATTAAAGGGATTCAAAGCCTGTAATCTCTTGGGCATCTCTACGAGAGGTGATATCCTGGAAAAGGGAGCACTTAAGCCTTGGCCAATAATTAGTCAGGAATATGGGCTACACAGATCCCAATTTATTAAAAATTCACAGTTGCACCATGCATGGCAGGCAGAGGACATACCGTGCATGGACTTACCTGAATACGCTCCACTAGAGGGGAGTCTACTACAGGTGGAGCTTGTAGAGAAGGCTGTCTCTTTCACGTACAAAACTATAAACAGTAACATGCCAGACAAACTGGGTAGGTTATGGGAAAAATGGGAGAACGACGTGGGGCCTTTAGAGGATTTAGATTGGGAAGCAGCCCTAATTCACCCCAGAGAGATAGCCACCAAAGCAAGGCTGCACATTGTCCAATATAAAATTCCACACAGAATATACTATGACAGAGAGAAACTACATAAGATGGGCAGGTCGGAGACACCATGCTGTCTTAACTGCAGAGATATCAAGGGTGATTTCTATCATACGATATGGGCTTGCCACGCTATACAAGCCTATTGGGAGGCTATAATTAGAGTGTTGGGGATGATACTGGGGTGTCGCTGCCGGTCGACCCTGGCTTTGTCCTCCTGGGGATCCCGAGCAAGGTTGAAATTAATAGGGCCCAATTACTCTTTGCTGCTTTGGGTCTGGCAGTAGCCAAGCAAAATGCGGCCAGACGATGGGGAGTGGAGGAGAATCCCACGATACAGGAAACGACAAGGGGGATGGACCTTTATATGACTGCTGAACGTACTACATATCTGAGCTGGGGTATCTATGAAGTCTCGCATCCATAGAGACGATACTATGGGTTAGATCTCTGGGACACTGCACATGACTCCATACTAATGTCTGTCGGTGATGTTGATACTGTTGAGAACAGGGGTCTTTCTAAGTCAGGAATATACTATGATGGGCTCTGAGGTGAAGATATGTTTCATGAAATGTCAACATTATTTATTAACTCCAACATAGTACACTGGGGATGTTAGAATTCTGTCAATGGTGGCTTTGTTTTATGTGACTGACGTTTTGGTTTTGATATCTGTATCTCCAAAATAAAAAGATTTATAAAAAATAAAAATGTGCTAATCCCCATTGCACCATTGCAACCATATCCCCCACGCAGGATCTCTGCCAATGATTAGGCTGTTTTCATCATCAAAAACATTAAAAGCATCGATGTCAACATAGCCAGTAGCTTCCCAATTTTGATAGAGCCTTCTCATACAGTATCTGAAGAAACAACACCTGATCTCTCTGTTTCGCTGAAAGTTGAACACACCACATAACTTCTTACATAGAAGGCTGAGACCAAGCAAGGGTCCTGGATATCCTTGCTCAGTTGACACTGCAGCAAAACATGCTGCCTCCCTTGTCCCCACCTCAACTGCTTTCATTAATAATCAAGGGAAGCCCGTCCCCCTCTGATTGTTCATGCTCCTCCTAAAAATGCCCTCATTAAAACCTGCTGACCCAAACAACTGTTGCCCCATTATTGGTCTCCACTGGATACAAAAAAAAACTAGAAACCTCACAGCTCCCAACCCACCTAGAATCCATCATCATTCTACCCACAAACCAGTCTGGTTTCAACCCCAAGCAGAGAACAGAAACTGCTCTCTTCAATGTTTGGGGTGACATATTTCAAATGGAGGATGAGGGATCACTCTGTGTCTTGATCTTCCTTGACCAGTCAACTGTTAGTTATCGCAGTGGACCATGACCTCCTTCTGTAATATCTTCTGTCAGTATCACAAGTCACATCTCAATCACTAAATTGCTTCAAACTCTTCCCCAAAGACCAACTAAAAGTAGTTGATTTGGAGATTTCACCTCCTCATCCTGTCCAGTGACTGGTGAGGTTCCCCAAGGATACTCTCTGCCTACCCCCTCCTTTTCAACATTTGCAGGTCGCCTTTTCAGTACCTAATACACTACCACAATCTCCTATTCCACTCTATGCCAATGATATTCATGTTCCTCTGAAAAATACTTGCAGGAGGAAAACAATTATTTGATGTGTCCAATGATCTAAAACAAACAAAAACAGGATGAGACAAAACTGACTGTAGAGTAATTTATCTTTCCACCAACTAATGCTAAAAAAACATTCCCTTTCATACCCACACCACTATAGTGCAGTCAGAGCTTTAATTAACGTCCAATCAAACTATTGCAACTCTCTCCACTACAATGTTTCCTCGTATCATGTCTGCCAAATAAAAAAAAAAGACTAAGCTGTTGCTTTATACAAGACTTGGGCAAAACCCAAATCATTAACCATTACTGCAGAAAACTCAGCTGACTGCCAATGAAAAGACAGTATTACTTTAAAATGCCTTGATGGTTCAGCACCAACCTATATACAGAACAAAATAAATACATCCTATTTAGGCCCAAATGTTCTAATCACCTTGCTAATGTCCCGTATTTGGGGCCCTTTTCCTTTCTTCCTGCAAAGGATTTTTTTAGGTGCCTGAGGAATAAAAGGACTTAGGATCAATTAGAATTTAACAATTACAGTGTAACCCATCTTGCCAACCAATAAAGCTGAGATTAATTAATTATGTATTTATTACAAATTCAAAGCCATACAGATATACACAAGTCTCAGGAATACATTGTAACAATGCAGAATTACTACAGGCAGCCCAAAATGATGAATATAATTTACCCTTAGGAACATAAAACATACAAGTAATTTGATGGTGGTGATGCAAAATAATAAAAAGAGGATCTGATGATTCGTATACGATTTGCTGTCTTCTTGCCTTTTATGCGTGAGGATAATCTAAGTCTCCTGACCTGAACCTACTCTAAATGGTACTGGATGGGGAAACCCTAATTAAATACATTAAAGGAGAAAGGTGTCAGCATAGTAGAACCTCTGTAGAAGTTCTTTAAAGTAAGACCTTTGTATAACATGCAGCCACACAACAGAGATGTCGCAAAAGGTATGTACCTCTCAAAGTCTAAAAGGAATCTGAATAAAGCTGGTGTGGTTCTCGATTATACCCACAATGGAACCTTCGAGAACCCCATATCACATGTCTCATTATTTTCCACCTTAAACAGTAAAGCTTGGCAACTACACTTGAAAATCCTTTCCTTTGGTCCATATATCAGAACGTCCTTGGATTCCTCCCGTCCCCCCATTCTGCACAGACAGTAGTCCTCCCTTTGCTGGTTAAGGCTTTTCATCCTTGCTAAAAATACTCCTCTCAAACCTCAATATGTCTTTCACACAATGTACCTTCTCTATTCGTAAGGTCATAGGACTGCACCTGCAGAGGAGACAAAAATATTGCATCCAAAGTAAACCTTCATGTTGAAGGTTAAACATTAGGAAATCCAAATGCTTAAGGCCGTTGGCCAAGTTAGTGTGGCAAGCATCTCAATACATGTTTAAATACATGATTACGGATACATATACGGTTACAATATAAATGTAGACTACTATTCATATGGATACATTTCCAGTTATAAAATAAATGCAGAGTATTATTCAAATGAGTACACAAATATATACGAATTAACAATATTATTCAATCCACACAAATGCAGATATATGTGAGAACTGCAATTCGTTGTTACTGTAAAGAAAACGTTAAGATGCACACACACATATATGTCAAGATTACATAGTAAATGCACCTTCAGTATCTTTTTAAGTGCACTACATTACATTAATAATGTTACATCACATGAGTACATAAGGCCATGTGTAAATATATATATGGCCTAATCAAACAAAATGGTTGAGCCAAAATTACGGTGCACCAGTCCCCCCTCTGATTGTGAATCAATCCATCACAGATTCCTACCTAACTTTAGCAGAAGGACCATCCAAAAACTTGTGGACTTGGGCATCTTTTGTTTTCCAGATGTTTCAAGTCATCATAATATTTAGTCTGACTTTCCTCCAACTCTACATCTGCTCTCTTCCTCTTCACTACCTGTTTAACTTGTGCATACTTGTGTACCTTGAAGATCATAAGTAGTAATATTGCACAAAGGGCAATTATCAAGAGAGTTTTCAAAATGGCACCCACAATTCCACTTCCCAAGCTTCCAAGCCACTTGCCTATTGAAGCAATTCCACTTCCAATAGCTTCCTAAACTCCTGTCCCTTCTAACTCTTCCAAATCCTTTGTCAGCCCATATATGTTCCAAATATATTTCTCAAGATCCTGACTTTCCTCTGGGATGTAAGTACGGTATTGCTGAACTTTTATTATCCTACAGACTCCACCCTCTTTCACATGTAAAATGTCTAAGGCAAGTCTGTTTTGCAAAACCATAGACCTTCTTGCAACCATCTCAGTATTCACAAGTAATAATGAATTTACGATACTAGTAGCCAATTTCGTCACTATTGTAGATAGCTTTCTAAATTTCAGATCATTCAAAATTAATCCTGCACGTGGGATTATGGCACCAAACATATTTCCTACAAATTACGCTGCACTAACACCTCGTCTAGTTATAGGTCATCTTTCCCATACAGGATCATTAAAATGTTCCACATGTTAAATATTTAGAAAAACAATACCAAGGTAAAATGTACAGTGCCATCCATGGGGCAATTTAAAATATGAATACTGTCCACAAATAAAGTATACTCCATGAATAACAGAATCCTGTCCCTCCAAGAAAAGATCATTCTTCCCTCTTGCCTCGAAAACACGTTCACATACCATCTTCCCTAAAAATAACACGTCTATATAACAGGTCAAAGTGTATACACAGCTTTCCCTTATGTTGCCAATCTAAGGTCAAGGCAGACAAATTTCCCTTTACCTAATATTCAATTTCTTCACTACTCCACCGGTGGTGTCTCTTAAGATCTTTAGCAGTTTCAGATTTGGACTCTAGATCTCTCCTTTTGTCTTCCACTAAATTCAAGAATTTCATCTCCACATCTGACATTGAACAAGTCATAATATATCTGTGTGCAAATGCAGTGTTTAGTGACATAAGAGACACAGAAAAATTGCCTGCAATCTCTTCCACTTTAAAATAAGGATTCTTATTCAAATGTCTGAACATGGGAAATTCTGAAAGGACTAATTCAGAATTGGAAAAATAATATTGGAAACTCCCCTGTCTATAGTATAGGCTTAGTAAAAGACTACAAGAAATTCTGTTTGTCACGGTAAAGTGGTGGTAGGTGATACCCTTTGCAACAGAAGCAGGCGACTGGGTACAAACATAACATCCCTTGCATTCATAGTGTCAATATATTCACAAAGCAATCTAAAATAAGCATTTAAAGAAAAATCTCCCCTTGATAGATCTGTGTGCAATCTACTAACCCCCATCAACTGTGGGTTATTATCAGCAGGATAACGTATGGTAGGGGCCATAGTAGGTTTGCTTTCTACTTACCTATATATAGCTGCTATAACCCTGTAAACACTAGGATTAATACTGCAACTTCAACTATTAGTGTGCATGCTGTGATGTATCTACTCCTATTAGTATTAGAATTGGCTTCCATTTCTTCGTTGGAACCTAAACCGGTGGGTGGAACGTAGCAGATGCAGAGTCTTCTTTGTCAATTTCCACCGGCGCAAGCAGCAAAACCAAAGTTCAAATCATATGCAACAAAATTATGTAAAAAGGTCTTTGTGAGTCGTCCTTAGGCCTACTCTGTATTCTTCTAAAGGACAACCTTAGGCTCCTTCAGCTGCCTTGGCCCTTGGTACTCTTCTTTCTTCCCTACAACGTTTATTTAAAAGTCTCTAATAAGAAACAGTTCAAGTTCATTGACAATCAGTTCCAAAATGAAGTGTTTCAGCTCATCAGCTAGCACAGGGATCTCATTAGCGACAAGAAAAGAAAACTCTGCCACATCTATGATGAGATTTCTCACGGCACTCAATCTTAGTAACAAAGGAAGTTCAAAAGCAAGATGAAACTGAAGATCCCGTTTCTGAAGTTTCACTTGCATTTTCACAATGATCCCAGAAGTCCCAGAACTTGTTCTCCTTGTCATTTGCAAGGAAGTGAGTCCATTCAGTGGAAGGGTACCTCCAACAGGGCACTCTTGCTCTCTTTGACATTCTGAGTGCAGTTCCCTCTCCTTCTCCATCACTGAGATCAGAATCCTAAGTATCCTCTGGGATGACTGGGAGGTCACCTTCTCCCTGCAGGATCATTCCCCCTTCTCCTGCCTTTTCAATCAACGTTCTCGTGTAGCCACTCGTGGCTCTACGCCCTCTGTCTGGGTCAGAGACTTGCTCAGTCACAACCACTGGATTAGCCTCTCCTCCTTCAGCTTCGACAACCAACTTGGTCTCTCAACCAGCATTTGTGCTTCTGAGAGAGGTACTGTTATATCATCAAGGGGACAAAGAACTCGGAGAGTATGGGCAGCATTCATCCAGTTGGAGAGACTTATACACTTCACAGCAGTTGTGGTGACAAGGATTACCTGGAAGGGCCCTTGCCAGTGAGGCTACAGACATCTCTTTTGAATATGCTTTTTCACCAGGACCCAATCACTGGGGCTAAGGTCATGGCACTGCTCCTGGTGAGGCAGGGCTGTGGCAGCTTCAACCTGATGAGATAAAGAACGAACCACATCAGCCAGTCCTTTATAGTAATCTGGTGTGAGATCATCAGTAACATTCACAAGTGCATTTGCAGGCACAGCTGGCAATCACATTGCCCTGCCCATGTGGATGTCATGAAGGGACAATACTGTCCTATGATCAAGTATGCTGTGGAGACTCATCAACACAAGCGGCCAAGCATCAGGCCATTTCAAAGACGTAGAAGCACATACTTTTGTAAGCCTGGATTTCAAAGACCCATTGACCTGCTCCATCAGACACGAAGCTACAATTCAGTCTCTGTTCAACTGGTGAAGCAGCGTACAGCATCCTCAGGATTTCATTGTGGAAGTGCCTGCCTTGGTCAGATTCCAAAGAATTTGGGAAGCCAAATCTGGGTATGAAGTCCCTCAACAACAACTTTGCTAGTGTGAGAATGTTGTTCTATCCTGTGGGGTATGTCTGACCGAATCATGAAAAGATACATACAATGACCAACATGTACCTCAATCCATTACACACAGGCATCTAAATGAAATCTACCTGCATCCTGTGGAAAGGACCATCTGACATCCCTATGTGACTCAGTGTTGCTGCAGTCTTTTTCCCCACATTCTGTTGACACACAACACATTTGTGGCACGATGCTTCAACCATCAACATAAACCTTGGATTCAGCCAAGTCTGCCTAAACAACCGGACCATCAGGTCCCTTCTCACATGAGTAGGACCTTGATAATACCAGACCATTGGGGGTAAAAGACTGGTAGGTAACACTGATTTACCGTCCCCTGAAACCCAAATCTCATCCTCCTCTCTTTTAACACAACCTGATTTGACCCATCTCTGCTCTTCCTCCTCTGGCACTTCTTCCTGCAACCTACTGACTTCCTCCTAAGTATCAGCTGCAAGTTAAGAAAATGTTGTAGCAGGTCTCGTCTGTTCCTCATTTGTACACTCCCCACTATAGAGACAAGCATTGTAAGCACAGTATCTTGCAACTTCGTCTGTATATCTGTTGCCAAAGTTCACATAATCATCCCCCTTACAATGTATTGCACACTTGACTACCGCATTTTGAGCAGGCATCCGCTATGCTTCAAGGAGTTTTCGGACTTGCTCCCCATTGCGAATGGGGAAGCCCAAGGAGGTCATAAACTCCCTCTGGGACCATAACTGTCCGAAATCATGAACGACATTCAATTTAATTCAAATTGTCTTTATTCGATCTTGCGAGTACAGATCATGAAAGATACACACAATAATAGATAAAAAAAAAGACAAACTACATTATAATCAACACATGTTAAAAGATAGCAACCACATTTTTCTTTTAAAAATATAAGCACAAATATCTTGATGTACGATTAATAAAATAACAGGGCAAGAAGGCTAATTTACCAGCAGATAAAGTGACGGTGCAACAGTACTGGATCCAGAGGTAGCAGCAAAGAGGCAAATAAGTAAATATTTATAAAAATTAGCATCTGTAATATAAAAATCATTTCCAGAGGGGTGATTGCTAAAAAGAGCACTAGAATACATTTTGTGCCAATAAATAGTGAGAATTAGTATCGACAATGAAACATTTTAAAAGACATTTCAAATACAGTGATTACAGGAGTCACTAAAGTGCTTTTGTATCAGAACAGCATTCTCTTTCTCTTGGTTAAAGTGCACTTCAGAAAACTCGCAACTGCAAAGCAGACATTATAGTCCTTGAGTTGCTGTAGATAATAAAGGGCCGCTTTACACTTAGAAAATGTATGTCTGAGCAGTATCGGTAATAAGAACTTCCTAGTAAAAGGGAGATAAAATTGGTAGAAAAAGACAAAATGTAAAATAGTTTGATTCGATTGCTCATTGCATGGACACATATCAATAGTTTCAGAAGAATACTGGCCTAGAGGGAAACATATCATCCAACGAAACGATCCTAACCTGAATCTTGTCAACAGGTTTCTTTCATAGACATTGTTCACGTATAATAAATATGAAGCAATTGAAGGGGACGCTTGAATGAGGCAATAGTCTCTAACTGAGGGTTTAATGACTTCCGATAGTTCCCTGGAAGATTGCTTGTTCTTACGAAAACTATCCATAACCCACTTTCTGTCCCCTTTACCAATTGTCTCTGGGTGCTCAAACAACGAGGCACAACCATGTGCTGAAAAGCAAGTTTTAATATATTGGAGCCAAGGTATGGACAGGCCCCGGGCACAACTTAAACAATCTCTAATAACAGCCAGGTTAAAATCTGCTTCTTTGTTTGACCTGGTTGAACACCAAATAGCTAAAGGGGCAGCATTAAATGTATCTTGGACATAGTCCATACCTAGCTTCAGATGGAGGGAGAAATGTCGAGATGAGGGGGGAAACCCCTAAAACTCGACGGCAGTATCTATTCTCCTCTATCTACATTGCGTGTGCATCCCTATAACCCCAGATACCCATTCCATATGTTAAGATCAGCAGGCATTGCGATTGTAGATCTCTAATATTGGAGCAGTGGGCTTTTTACCAATAGGCATTGCAAGCGAGAAAGTGGTGCCTACAGCTTGTTTTTATCGGGTTATTCTATTTTTTACACAAGTCAGCCATGAACAACCTTCATCAAACTCTAGGCCTAGGTAAGGGAAGGAACTAACCCTCTCCAGAAGGTTTTCCCTCTATATTTAGACTACGGGTTCCAGTATTTTTTGGGCAGCATATCATTGTAAAAGTTTTCTTGTAGTTTGGCTCCAAGCCCAGATCCTTCATGAAACTGACATAGCTGATGATACGTTTTTTAAGACCCTTCACAGTGCTTGCCAGAAGGACTGCATCATCAGCATATAGCAGTGCGGGTAAGGCCTTATTCTTCACATGTGCGACGTTAGCCCCAACCAAAACTAAAGTGTTCTCCAGGTCGTTTGTAAAGAGAAGTAATGAGATTGAGGCAAGGACGCAACCCTGACGCACCCCGCGGTTGATGCTGAATGGCTCTGTACATTCCCCAGCACCACCAAACCTAATTGAAGCAGAAAGTTTATGATGGAGATGCCTTAAGAATATAACCAGACCCGCATCAACACCCATGTTTTCTAGGAACTTAGAGCGGGAGACATAATCAAATGCACTTGACAGGTCCATAAATGCCAAGTGAGTGGAGACGCCCTTGACATATTTATATTTTGCCACAATGAGGTGGAGATTAAGGTACTGTCCAATTTTGATGAGCCCCTTTCTAAACCCATACTGCTAGGAGCAGGTATGCTGTTGGCATTAATCCAGTCCAGTAAGCAGTCTAAAAAGGACTCTCCGAATAATTTTAACGGAAGAATCCAGAAGAGACAATATGGTGATAGCATTTAACATCATGCAGATTTCCTTTTATAAATACAGGCACAATTACAGATGCATGCCACGACCTTGGCACTCCCTCGCTGCAAGCGGAATTAAAAACTAAAGTGAGGACTGGGGTCCAGAACACTGGGTCTTCCTTAAATAAATCAAGTGGAATGCCATCCGGCCCTGGAGCCTTCTTGCATCTGCTATTAACAATTGCTCGAAAAACCTCCTCTTCATTAAAAGCAAGGTTTGGACACATTGTAGTCATCTGTGTTGAGGCTTCGTCAGCCCTGCAATCAGAGGAATACAACCCAGCATAGTGCCCCACCCATGCCTCAGCCGAAATGTGGACAGTTACTTTATCAGTTGGTGAGATGCGGGGTAGGACAGACCGTACTGCTTTCCAGAAGGCTTGTGGGTCTTTAAAATTGTAGGCACCCACAATAAACTCCCATTTCTCCTCCTTAATAACCAACTTTCTTCTTTTAATGGCATTCTGGTATAACTTTCTACTTTCCTTAATCGCATGCTGGTCTCTTGGTATTTGCTTTAGGGCCCTACGTAGGGTGTTATTGGCTTCTCTACCGACGTCATCAAGCCATGATTTAACATGGTGATGCGGCTGGGCAAATGGGTCTAGAAAGCAGCATTTTAACCTTAGCTAAGTGGTTTGTGAAGTCAATTAGGATGCAAGCCAGAGCTCAGGGTATGCGATTACAGCTATGGCAGTACTATTGCAAATCACCTAGGACATAATGCTGTTCATGTTCGCGGTTTGCCATACTACCCTACGCCCTGCGTCCTTAGTAGATAGGGCCTGGGAAGGCAGAGGCTTAGGTTTATGTTGCATATGTGGTAGCACTATCTTAGCAGAAATGGGATTGTGGTCACTATAGGTCTGGATAAGTACCTCAAAATTCTTAATAGTTGGGGACATACTCCAGGTGGCAAAAATGTAGTCAATGGTGCTCCCTGGCCCCGCCCTATGAAGGTTGGATTATTTTGGTCAATAGAGTTAGGAACCTTATTGATCATAAACAACATCAAAGCTGTGCTGACTTTCAGTGAAAAAGTTCACTCTCTGCTGGTCTGAGACACAGCATGCTCTAGGAAGAGCAATCAATTCAGCCACTTGTTCTGAAAACACTCCCTGGAGCCATAAAGCTTCTGTTATTCCTGAAAGTGTACAGAATGCATAAGCAGCTCATACATTTCCGTCATGGTTTTGCAAACACGAGCCATTCACAAACAATGCAAAATCAGATTCAGGCAATGGCTCATCTTGTATATCTGGTCTTGGCTTGGAGCACAATTCAGTGATATCGAGACAGTCATGCTCCACTTCATTTTCATCATTGTCAATTTCAGCACGCGGCAACAGGGTAGCAGGGTTCAAAACATAACATCTTATTAAGGTTACATTTTCAGCCACCAGTATTTTCTGTTCATACTGGGGCAGGTGGCTGTTTGTCAAATACTGTGTGCAAGTATGAGTCAACAGTATTTCTACAGAGTGACGCACGTACACCGTTAGAGGATGCCCCATGACGATGCCTTCACATCTCTCTATGCTGATACCCGCGGCAGCCACAGATTTAAGATATATGAGCAAAGCAGCAGCTACTGGATCTAAAGTAGCAGAAAAGTAAGTTATAGGTCAATGGGCACTTCCATGTGTTTGTGTAAGCACTGAGAGAGTGCAGCCCTCCCTCAAACTTCAAAAATGCAAAAACACTTTATTGTAATTAGGCATTCCTAGTGCCGGGGCGTGGCAGAGGCTTTCTCTCAACTCTACGAAGGCAACGAAACAATCATTGTCCCAGGCCACCAGATCCAACACATCCTTGTGTGTAAGCCTCTGTAAAGACTTGGCCAGTAGGGAAAAGTTGGCTATCCAGACCTCTTTCTGGTTCGTTGGGGGTTTCATATGCAAAATCGCCAAGATTCTCTCCTGTGTCACCTTTCTGACTCCTTTCTCAATATGATGACCCAAGATAAAAAAAACTTCTTTAAGCAGTACTGCAACTTATTGGGGGACACTTTATGTCCATCCTTGGCCAAGTTGTTCAACAAAGCAACAGTGTCAGTCTTACAAGCTTCTTGAGTGTTTGACGCAACCAGCAGGTCGTCAATATACTGTACTAGGACAGAGTTACAGGGCACGGCAAAAGACTCCAAATTATTTTTTCAGATCTGATTAAAAATGAGGGGCTATGGGTATACCCTTGTGGTACTTGGAACCATGCCAAAAAACGGCTGCCGAGCCTTACTGCTAGGCTTCTGTAAGCCATAATGGGTGAGTTACATGGACTTACCCTAATCTCTTTCAGAATTTCTTGTTGGATCATTATCTCCATTACTGGAGTTATACAGGCAACTGCTTTATTGGTCACATTATCAGTAGTCATATCTGTAAACTGACAGGCTCAACCCCTTTGATGAGTTCAATGTCCTTTCCTGGAAAATCCCAAACTTCTGACCTCACAGTATCTCTGAGATTCAAGGGTAATTTGTCTCTTGTCATTAGAGATTACAGTGCAACAGCTAGATTTTGATTAACCATTTTGAAGGTCACATCCTCAGTGTGGGTTTGTCAATCAATTAATCAAGCAATCAGGGGTTTGATAGCATGGCTACACACCCATGAGGGTCTGAAGGCGGTGGGCACTGCTGATCCGTCTGGGCTTGGACGTTCAGTCGAAGATCCAGGTCTTGAGATCCTTCCTGAATTGGGTCAGCGCCAGAGATTGCCTGAGGTGGACGGGCAGTTTGTTCCAGGTCTTGGCAGTGAGGTAGGAGAAGGATCTTCCTCCAGTTCTGGTCTTGTGGATACGTTGGATGGTGGCCAGGGCAAGTTGGCAGAGTGAAGTTGTCTGGTGGGTACGTGGAATGAGAGGTGCTGGTACAGATATGCTGGTCCGACGTTGTGGAGAGCTTTGTAAGCATGTGTGAGGAGCTTGAAAATGATTCTCTTGTTGACTGGAGCCAGTGGAGTTGTCGAAGGTGTTCGGTAATATGGCTGCAGCAGGGTATGTTGTGGACCAGTCTGGCTGCGGCATTTTGAAGGTTCTGTAGTTTCCTGAACAGTTTCTGGTTGATGCCGGCATGGAGTGCAGTACCGTAGTCAAGTCTGCTGGTGATGAGTGTGCTGGTGACCGTGTTTCTGGATTCTGTGGGGATTCATCTGAATGTCTTTCAAAGCAGGCGGAGTTGGTGGAATCAGGATGAGGATATGGCATTGATCTGGCGGTTCATTGTGAGAGATTAGTCCAGTATGATGCTGGGGTTATGTGCGTGGTTTGTGGGGGTACAGTGCAGCGTACCACCTGGAGTCATCCCAGGCTGAGGGGGTGGGTCCCAGGATGAGTACTTTGGTCTTGTCCGAGTTGAGCTTCAGACAGCTATCTTTCATCCAGGTGGCAACAGCTTTCATCCAGCTGTAAAAGTTGTGTCTGGTGGCTGTGGATTTGTTGGTGAGGGAGAGGATCAGCTGGGTGTAGTCGACAGTGGAGACGATGTTGAGTCCGTAGTTTCTAACCATGGCTGCGAGGAGGGCCATGTAGATATTGAAGAGGGTGGGGCTTAGGGAAGATCCCTGGGGCACTCCGCAGCTCATCTCTGTAGGTTCTGAGAGGAACGAAGGTAGTCTGACTCGCTGTGTTCGGCCGGTAAGGAAGGAGTGGATACAGTCCAGGGCCTCATGACGGATGCGGGTGTTGTGGAGTCTCCTGATTATTGTGTGTCGGGGACGGTATTGAAGACGGCCAAGAGGTCCAGTAGAATGAGGGCTGTGGTTTCACTTTGGTCGAGGAGGGAAGGAGGTTTGTAACTCCACATCTCTCAGTGTGCTGTGAATAGCGGATTTCAACTTGCACAGCACGTCGCGTCCCAGAAAATTCACAGGGCTTTACTCACAAACTGATGAGCATCCTCAAAATGTCCTATTCTTACAGGCCCATCCTCAGTAATGGGATTCCTCATTTGTTGATAGGCAACTCCAACAACTTGGATACTTCTTGCTGAGAGGAGTAGATTTGGAACTGTTCTCACAGTAGAACAGGTAGCACCTGTATCAACCAAAAATGAAATAGTGTGGCCATTTACCTCACCATGTACAAATGAGCCACTTTGGTCTACCACCAAGACTGCGCCAAGCACGCAACCTTCCTCCCCCCTCAGGCACTGTCAGGAGGACTGATCAAAGCCAAAAATTGTCGACTGTCTGTGGAAACTAAGACACAACTTCGCTGTAAGTTTCTGTTCAAGTGCTTTATTAAGTAGGTATTCTCACTCCTACCAGCACAACACATCTGGTCAGCTCCAACTTCCAGAACCCAACATTCCTAGAACCCTGGGCATGCCTAGCAACAAGCTTGCCACCCGCACACCTAGACACAGCTAACATTCCATGACCACGATGCAGGCTCTAGATACCACACTCCTTCCCCACATAGAAAACAATATACAAACTTGAGATCATGTTTACATCACTTTACAAAGTTGTTCGAATATGATGGTTTGACGACAGGTCTCAAACTTCTTCTTAGACGCCTGAGTCTTTCAACGAGGTTATCCACAGGATTATCCACAGGCTTCTGGCTTTCTAAACTTGGTTGCTGATCCTCTCCAAATTCATCATGTTGAACTTCGCCACTCTGTTCAAGTTCCATAGTTTGTGATGCTCAGTTTTTATAGCATTGCTAAACAATGTTATAACCTTTAACGGTTATAAACAACTTTATAACCTTTAAAGGTTTGTTAAACTTGGAGATACAATAAGCAGAACGTCCCAGTTTTATTCTTACCCAATCACCAAACACAACTTGTGTCACTCTCACTCTCTTATGACTGTTAAATTCTTCCTTCCTTCTGTTCCTCTTCTCCTCCTATTTATATCTGCACATGTCTTTGTCAACCCCACCTCCCAGGCCACTCTCTCTTCTCCTGTTCCCCCAACTGGGACAAATCACATAATTAGGTTTGCTACCCCTGAAAAGTATAAAAGGAGACAAACCTGTGGTAGAATGAGGCGTTAATCTATATATCCCTACTTTATCCTGTAACTCCTTCAACCATGGCTTACCAGTCATTCTTGAACATTGTATGGGCTCTTTCAACACTTAGTTAAATCTTTCAATTATACCATTACACTTGGGATGATAAATGGCTGACTTCTTATAAACCGCACCATTGCTTCTTAAAAAATGATCCATCTCTCTCTAAGTAAACTGCGCACTGTTGTCTGTCAAAATTATAGAAGGACACCCCTCTGGGTCAAACAACTTCTCCAAAGGTTTTACAAATCTCTTTGTTTCAAAAGAATTCACCACTGTCACTTCTGGGTAATGTGATTAACAATCAATGCAACTCAAAATTTACTGATCAACACTCCCTTTTCTAATGGGACCCACAATATCAAGTGACATTTCTTCCCAAGGAGCTGAAGGTAGCTTCCTCACCACCAACGGTTGCATCCTGCACTTCAGATTCTTATCACTGGCCAGACACTCAGCACAGTCCCTTAACTTCCTTTCTACCATTACGTCCATGCCAGGCCACCAATATTCAGTTCTTATCCTCATCTTGGTCTTTGGCATACACCGGTGACTTTCATGACCTAAGGAAATGATCCTACCTCTCAATGCTGAAGGAGGAACCAATTTGGTACCTCTCAGAAGCAGATCACCACCTACTGCTAGCTCCTCCTTCACTTCCCAAATCCTCTCACATCACAATCCTCCTTCCTCGGCCATCCAAACATCACCCATTGTTTCACCTTCTGTAACAATTGGTCTTTCTTCAACTCATCGACCCATTCTTCTTCCAAAATCGAACCTTCAGTCACCTCACAAATCTTCACATCATCCTCACATCAAACACTTTATGCAATTCCATTATCCGTTTCACTTTTACAAACTTGGCTACACAACCGTGATGCACAGTCCGCTTAAATATTCTTTGCACCTGGCACATATTCAACTCCAAACTCAAATTCCTGCAACGCTATAACCTATTTACTAATCCTGGAAGACACTGCATAAATACCTTTGGACATAAAAATCTCCCTTCTCCCTCAAAGGCTTGTGATCAGTTTTCACCAAAAATCTACTGCCCCATAGAAAGGTCCGCAATTACCTGACAGCCCTAAATACTCCCATTGCTTCCTTCCCAGTAATCGAAAAGCTCTTCTCCACTCCTCTTAAACTTCTAGATGCAAAAAGAATAGATTTCTTTACACCATCCAAAATTTGCAACATGACTGCACCCAAACCTTTTGAACTGGCATCCGTCATCAACACTGTTTTCTTCCCTGGTTCAAAACTAGATAACCTCAGTGCCTTTTTCAACATGGTGTTCAACAATTCAAATTCCTTTTGACAATCCTCACTCCACACAAAACCAATACACTTCCTGAGTAGTTCCCTCATATTGACAGACCTTTCTGAAAAACCATCCACAAATTTACTGTAATACTTGGATATTCTGAGAAATTTCATCAATTTCAATTTGCTTTCAGGAGGAGGCATGTCACTAATACCGCACACAAGTTCCTCCCTCGGACTGATTCTCCCAGATGATTTTCGATGACCTAAATACTCAATGCTTTCCACATCAAACTTGCACTTCTTCAAGACGGGAAGCATCCAGTCTGGCAAGAACATCAGGGAATCTCCTATCATGCTCCGCAGCTGAATCACCAAAGATTAACAAATCATCTTGATAAATTTTGACCTCCAACACTCCTATCAAGATGTCCTCCATCACTCTCTTAAAAACAGCAGAGCAGAGACTAAGCCAAACGGCATCCTCACGTACTTAAATGTCCCAAACTTGTATCACTGAGGCTTGTGGTACATTAAAATTTCTGCGACCTTGGTCTCAGTACATTTTGTGGGTGTATGAAATTATTATTCTGATTTGCAAGATTAAGGTGACATTCCAGCTTCCAATGCCCTAACCTGTTACAATAGTGTAATGACACGGGTTAGACTTTTTCAATGTGGCTATATCAATCCCAGTACTTGGATCAATGGGGACACCCAGACCTCTACCCTGTGATTAAAATCCTCCTCCACCTTGCATCACTGGTGCTCCCTGTTGATACACTCCTTGCATTGGAGGGGCATTCCCTATGAAGGCTGACTTTGACCCCCACCCCTCTGGGCAGCTTAATTTTGTGCTACCATTAGTTTGTCCTTCAATTTCTTCTGTCTCATGTCTATTTTGTCATTGCAAACTTCGGGGTATCTCAAACTCTCATCAACCGACTTATTCTGCAGCAAATCAAATGCTGCTGAATCATTATACTAAGCTCAGGTCTCAATCTCATCACAAACCTGGAAACTAAATGACCCATGTCCTTGGGCTTTAACGTTTCAATTCCACTATACTGCTTAAATTCCTGTAACAATGTCTAATAATATGCATGAATAATCTTTTTGGGTCCCTTGGTCATTTGTTCATTCTTGACCCAGTCAAATTCTTGGGGCCACACTTTAGACTTCAACCATGTCAACCTGTTTGTACTTTCACATTACTATGGATGACAATCATTAGTCAATGGGTCTCTTGCTGGTTCCCTCTCGGGCCACTCTGTAGCTATCTTACATGCTGTCCACAAATCACTTGGAATCACAATATCAAACAATGTATTCAATTCAGTCCATAAAACTTTCAAGATTTTCACAAATCGTTCAACTTCTTTGTACCATTCCACAGGATTCTCTCTTAACATAGAGAAATCATTAGTGAATGATGCAAGATCACTCCTACTCCAGGGTACATGAACATACCCTCCACTGGTTACCTTCAATAAAGGAAACCTTTAATTCCCACTCTCGCCCTCTCTGAAAGGAGGCAGTTCCCCCATTGATCTTTTGGGACCTTTCCTTTTTGACCATTTGACTCCAGAAGCTTTGGATTAATACCCAAATTTGAATTTTCAGCCCTGGTATTCTCATTTTTTCTATATCCTGATTGCAAAAGCAGAGTTGGTGGGTCTTCTGTAAAGACTTTGTCCTCTCCAAATCATCTTCATATATCTGAACTATTTCAGATAATTTATCATAAGCTTGTCTCACTCTCCTAGTAACAGCCTTGCTCATAAACAAAAGTTCATTTTGCTGATGTATCCATTTGAGCCTATGCAAGTCTCCTACTTATTATTTAACCTAATGCAAGTTTTAATTTAGTTACATCCACCAAATTCATTCTCAATGATGACTTGATTGTTCCTTGGCTCAATTCTGTGCTTCCATTTTCATTTGAGATGGCATTAAGAGCTTTCACCCACTCATCTAATTTCTGAACATTAGGACTAGATTGCACCTCAGTAGCTTTAGATACTGCTTTCACTCTGGGTGTGGTACTATGCACATTCAAGGGTGAATCCCATGTGAGTGTAACTAGGTCTGGCAATACCGGGACTGACCTCAAGGGTCCAAACCCTTTCTGGTTCACTGTTGAATCTGCGCCGGCTCCACAATGGAGACTCAAACTCATTGGGACCAAAGGAACAAGCAGTCTCAGATTCAAGCTTATAGGAGCCTACTCTGGGGCATTCGACTCAGTTAGAACAGCCAAAATTTTGTGTAGCACTCCCTGTGGAGCTAGGATTATATACAGGCACTACAGGGCAAATTGTGACTGGTACATTGAGAGCACCGGGAACATTTTGAGCTGCAGAGGTTCTAGGAGCACAAATCTCTGAACTACCTCCCATTGAATTTTGATTCATATTCACAAGGATGGCCCTTCCTGCATTATGATTTACATCTACTGGTGCAGTAGCAAATTCCAGATTGACACTAATATTAGCTCTTCCACATCCTTTTGTTTGGATCTCATTATATGGAGGCAGATATTCTGACAACAATACATCTAAAAGACTTTCACTAGAGTAACTGTCACAATCTACAATTCTCTCTTCTGGTTCGCTGGCCTTGTCCCTCTTCTCCTTCCTTACCCTCTAATTTTCTTTCTCCACTTCATTGCTTATTAATGCTGGATATAATGTCATTCCCTCTATCGTATTGGTTCACCTCTTCTGTTCTGCATCCAACCTCACATCAGCATAGGTGTGCACTGCCTTTCTAGCTTTTGCCTGATATTGCTCTTTCTTTCTGACATGAGCTGCATGCTCTCAGGCATTGAGCTCTTCAAACTGTGTAGGCCTAGGCTGTGGTTTCATCTCATATAAAATGCTCCTCAAGTTTTCAATGATTGTTATGTTATGTTATGTTAACCAACTTGTAGAGCTCAGTGATTACCCGAAGGTGTCTTGGCACTAGTCCTGCGAGCAAAGGTGAGCGAGAAAGAAAAGGAAAAAAAAGCCTAATTGACAGAATTTAATCACACAAGAAATCATTCGGAAACAACGCCTTTGGATCTACTCTGACACACATTCGAATAAAACCTCGACCTGCGGGGAATCACCCTGATCAGTACAGTTTCCCTCTGTACAAAAGTTACACCATACTAATCATACCTCACTTTCACACATAAAGATACGTGTTCCTATCTCAATTGGGCTGTCGATGACGTCTCATGACAGACACCGCAAATCCTTAGCAGACAATTACAAGACAGTGTATTCTACACTTTTTAATATCACCCCGGGACCTTAGGCAACGTCTGACCCAATAACAACTTCAACTTTCCTAAATTAAACACTACATTCACACAACATTCGAAATATCTCTGCCAAACATCACACAATTGCTATAACACCACAAGCCAAGCATAAGACCTCTGCCAAACATCGCACTGTTTCTATAATACCGCAAGCTAAGCTGTACACATGCAACCCTATTAATACTCAATCTTCCATTGTGACCTCTCCGCCACAAACCACTGGATCTCCGCCAATCCTCTAAATCAAAACAGAGGCTCTGGAACTGGGACTTTAAGTGTTCTCATATAAAGTATCCTGACTCATCTATCTTAGGATCTACCCATCCTATGCTACCATCTGCGAACCCACCGTATTTGGGCCTCTTTTCCTTGTTCTCTGAAAAGAACATTTTTAGGTGCCAGAGCGATAAAATGAGTTAGGATGAATTCCAATTTAACGATTACAGAATAACACATCCGGCCACACAGTAAATCTCAGAGTCAATAGATGGGATTAAGTATGGATTTATTACAAATTCAAAGCCAGACTGATATACACAAGTCTCAGGAATATAGTGGAACAATACAGGATTACTAAAGGTAGGCCAAACCGATGAATAAAATGAAGCCTCAGCACCATAACACATACAAGAAATTTGGTGGTTGTGGTACCAAATATTAGAAAGAGTATCTCATGATCCGTAGATGATTTGCAGATCTCTTGCCTGTTGTGCATGAGGATAATCTAAATCTCTTGACCTAAACCTACTCTAAATGGTTCTGGAAGGAGAAACCCTAATTAAATCTATTAATGGAGAAAGGTGTCAGTATAGCTGAACCTCTGTAGAAGTTCTGTAAAGGAAGAATGTTGTATGGCATGAGGTCTGTACCCCTCAAAGACTAAAAGGAATCTGAATAAAACTGAAGTGTGATAATCAATTATGCCCACACAGCAACTTTCAAGGATCCTATTTCACATATCTAATTATTTTCCACCTTAAGCAGTAAAACTTGGTAACTACACCTGAATCCCGTTTCCTTTGGTCCACACATCAGAGCGTCCTTGGATTTCTCCTGTCTCCCCATTCCGCACACAGTAGTCCTCCCTTTGTTTGTTAAGGCTTCTCATTCTTGCCAAAAACACCCCTCCCAAACCTCACTATCTCTTTCACACAATGTGCCGTCTCTATTCATAAGATCACATGACTGCACCTGCAGAGGAGAGAAAGACATTGCATCCAAAGCAAACATTCTTGTTGAAGGTTAAACATTAAGAAATGCAAATGCTTAAGGCCTTTGGCCAAGTTAGTGTAGCAAGCATCTCAATACATGTTTTAATACATGATTACCGATACATATATGGTTACAATATGGATTTTGTTTTCAATGAATGGGTTAACTCAGCCCTGGATAAAATAGCCCCTATAAAGACAATAAAATTAGCCAGGAATAAACTGTCAGCACCCTGGTTCACCATGGAGCTCTGGACGCATAAAAGCCTATGTAAGAGGCTGGAGCGTGTCTGGCGAAAAAAGTATTAACCTTCAGCCAAACGCGAATATAAAACAGCACTGAGGAAATTTCATAGTCTGAAACGTAAGCTCATTAGGGACTACGTTGTAAAGCAGATCAAGTCCTCTGACAATTCCGCAAAATAAGTTAATAAGATAGTTCAAGGTTTTATGAAACCTCTAGCCCTAAAGAGCACTATTCCTCCATCTTTGGCCCTCTGTGAAGATCTAGCTACTTTCTTCCAGAATAAAATTTTTACCATTTTTGCCATCTACTCCTCTTTCCACCATTGGGATTACCTGAATTGACAACTCATTCCCCATTGGATACATGGTCGGCCTTCCGCCCTTTTGGGATGGAAGCATCACTGGGGGAATTAAATAAAATAAAATCAGGCTCTCCATTGGATCCATGCCCGGACAGATTTTTCAAGTTATTAGCCCCCTGGTTCAACTCTACACAGAATCCTATTTGAAACTCTTCGCTAGAGACTTAGGTTTATCCAATTAGCTGGAAAAAAGCCTACATCCAGCCTATCCTCAAGAAAGAGGATGCTGACCCAGCCGAGTTAAAGAATTTTAGGCCCATATTTCTTCTCCCAGCACCAGCTAAAATTCTTAAAAAGTCCTGAGACAACTTTCAGACTTCTTAGAATCAAACAACCACCTTCACGATTCCCAGGCTGGATTTAGGTCGGGCTACAGCACAGAGACAGCTCTGCTCGAAGTGGCCGAATCGATCCGTGAAACCCTAGATCAGGGTAGATGTGCAATGTTGGTGCTGTAGGACTTGTCCGCAGCTTTTGACACGGTATCACACAGGATTCTCCTGAACAGACTCCATCACTTAGGAGTGATGGGAACCGTCTTGGGATGGTTCCGTTCATTTCTTGAGGGTCGTTCTCAACAAGTGATTCTTCACCCCATGTCTCTAGTTCCAGCCCCCGGATGTGTGGTGTATCTCAGGGCTCGGCTCTGAGCCCCACACTTTTTAATGGTTATCTTACTCTCCTTGCGGCAATTGTTGAGCAATGTGGGGTGAAAGTCATCTTGTATGCCGACGACACACAACTAGTGTTCTCTTTTAGAGAACACAACGAGACAGCTTTCGCCAACTTTAGACAGTGTCTTTTGAACATCTCCTCATGGATGATGGACAGCTGTCTAAAATTAAATACCGATAAGATGGAGGTCTTATTTTTTAATCAACCTACTCTGCCCCGATCTGCTTTGTGGTGGCCGACTGAGTTACATCCACCCCCGCTTCCTTTTGCCTGTGCTAGGAACTTGGGGTTCAAGTTTGACTCTCAACTCACTGGCAAGGCACAAATTGCGCATGTCACCTCACGGTGCTTCTGGAAACTGAAGGGTCTGCGGAGATTCCTTCACTTCCTGCCCATGGACTGCAGGAAGTCAATAGTGCATGCATTGGTCACCTCTCAACTTGACTATGCTAATAGTCTCTACCTTGGTCTTCCGGAGTATCTTATCAGGAGGCTACAGCTCACTCAAAACGCGGCAGCCAGGCTAATTAGGTATGTGCCGCTACGACATCATATTACCCCCCACTTGCGCAGTCTACATTGGCTGCCGGTAAAGAGAAGAGTGAAGTTCAAAGCCATGGTCATGGCTCTTAGAGCAGTTAGAGGGACTGGTCCTCTATACCTGAAGCGGAGACTTCAGAAATATAGCCAACCCAGAGCACTCAGATCCAATGATCAGAATCTTCTGGTGACCCCCGTTTTGCAAAGGCTAGGATTGGGGCCCGGGCCTTCTCGGTGAAAACCGCTACCTTATGGAATTCCATGCCGGATCACTTGAGGAAAATCAACTCGGAAATCATGTTCAGGAAAGCCCTAAAAACGTGGCTTTTCAGCCTGCCTTAGAGCCGACAGTCTACCCCGGTTTCCTCCCCCCCCTCAGTATGGATGCGCTGTTAGCGCCGGGACACTTCCGTTGGAGGTAGCCGCGCGCTCTACAAACTCCAATAATAATAATAATTATAATGCAGAGTATTATTCAAATGGATACATCTTCAGTTATAAAATAAATGCAGAGTATTATTCAAATGAGTATGCAAATATATCAGAATTAACAATATTATTGCCTCCACACAAACACAGATATATGTGAGAACTGCAATTCGTTGTTGCTGTAAAGAAAACGTTACAATGCACACACATATAAATGGCAAGATTACACAGTTAATGTACCTTCTGTATCTGTTCAAGTGCACTACATTACATTAATAATGTTACATCACACAAGTACATAATGCCATGTGTAAATATATATGTACCCAAACCAAACATAAAGGTGGAGCCAAAATGACGCTGCTCCAACCTCAGCGTCCTCACAATTCCCAAATGCAACTACAAATCCAGAGTGACCAGACTTCGCTTATTGAATAGTCTTCCGCTACAATATGGGGCATTTAACAGCCTCCTTGAATTTGGAAAACAATTGAAAATGTTCTTATGCTAAATTTCTCACAACATTCACCTGTGCTCAACCTACCGCTCCTCCCTATTTTTAGTACGTAAAGGCAAATCAGTAGTTCAGTGTGCCATACAAAATGTAAACATAAGAAAATATACTCCTTGTTATTTTGTCCCCCACTACCTCATCAGGGTACTGCTGGCAACATCCACCCATTAACGTTTGCAGCAAGAAAGTCTGTTTTCAATTACATCTATTACACTAAGAAATGAGCAACAATTTGTTTTATCTCATTGAGTCTTCTTACATTCTCAAAGGGACATAATAAAGAATGCAAAATGGAAAAGAGAAATACCAAATCAAATCTGACCCAGGTAACACCTGCAAATGTTTTGTGCCCAAATTACTTGCTTTCCTACTATTAACTAATTGGTAATATTCTTAAATATGTGTTTGTCTAGTTGCCAATCAATGTGTTAAAAATTATTTCATTTCCTACGCATATACATTAGCACAATCTTGAAATTTGCAATTATAATGCAGCAGCTAATCACGTCATTGTTCAAGGCCTGAAATCTGCTTTTCCATCCCCATTGGACTGCCCACTCCATCTTTTGCTCCTGAGCACATGCTCTCTATTGAGCTAGGTGACCACAGTGCATGGGCGGCTTCTAACATGTTGGCCAACCCTTCTCTTGAAAAAGAGCTTAATATAGACAGTTCAGCAATCTTGCCTTCTTGTCCAGCTTGCTATACAATGGCCAACTAAATTCACAGCAAATACAAATAAGTTTATGGAATGCTTGCAAATAGTCTTACCACTGGCAAGCGCTTGGGATAGCATTCCAACCCATCATTTTTACCCACTGTGCCACCTTAGATTAGACCCAGTCATATGCAAATTAGCCTTGGTCCTGCCACAATAGGAATAGTCTAGCCCTAACTGCCAATCCAGGTTCCTCTCTGAACTGGAACACAAGCAACCCAAGACCAGCCTTGGCCTGGTTTAGTCTCTTCTTTCGGTGCAGCTTGGTAAGTATGGAATCCATGCCTGGGCATACCCTTAGCATTGTAGCCTATTACATCAAACACAGAAAAGGTGATGGGAGGCCCTGGTGTGACCGTTCCTGCTGAAATTTTCCTATTAGAGCATGATCAAGGCGAATTTGCATATGTCTGCCTCTAATCTTAGATGTCACAGCGGGCAAAAAACACAATGGGCTGGAATGTTATCCTAAGCGATTGACATGCTATTTTCATTCCGATGTAATATGTGGGTTTTCTGGTTATTTTTAAAGAATTACAATGAAGGAGAAACTTTTAAATGTGTGAGGAGAGATTTTCATATTGTAGGTTAATTGTCTGAAAAGGACCATTAAATATTGGTTTTTAAGGTCTCGCCTAGGCAGCGCGCATGCGCTGCCCTAGGAGATGACCTTTAGAAATTGATCAGCTCTTTTCAAGCACTCGTGCTTGTGCTGGCATCCACCTTGCGGGAGTGAGCAGCGACGGGCGCGCTAATTTAAAGCAGATGACCTGCGCGCCCCTGCTCGCTTCCGCAAGGTGGATGCCAGCAGAAGCACGAGTGCTTGGTGAATGCCGCAAGCCTTGCTTTATCAGCAAAACATGGAAACCGTGCTGTTGAAACCGTGCGGTTTTCGTTTGTTTTATTTGCAGCTACTACAAGCTCACCCGCTTACCAACCCGCCCTATTTTCCAGACTCAAGTGTGGCAAACAATAATAAATGGATGCTTTCTCTTTTAAATATACTCCCTCCCCGCTTTTCGGCTGGCCGATGCACTTCAAGCTTGGTTAAACTTTTCAATTAGTTGCTTTATCTTTAATCAACCGCAAGCCTTATCTTTTAATCGCTGGCACAGTCTAAGTGCTGGACGCTGCACTTTCTCTCTTAAAAACACTCCCCAGTTTACGGCTGGCCACCGCACGACATGCTTAGTGAGTGAATAAAGTGATGTGCACGACACTAAAAGCATGATGGACAAAGTGTCGCGATACCTGTGACATACTCTTCAATCGCATGTCCTGGCAACTCTATGCGACGGGTGCAGCCAGCCTCTTATTAAGTCTGTTTGATATCTCCACTCCTCCGTGACCTCGTCCAACCTGTCTTTGTCACAAAGTACATTCCCGTGAGTATTTATTTATTTATGTATTTATGTATGTATGTTCAATTTTGTTTCACAATTCTTTATTAAAATGTTTCCAAAAGTACAGAAATATTAAATAACTGTCACAGATCAATCAAAAAACAGAAAGATATCTCATGAGTAAAATATGCAATAGGAATAAGAACAAGCATTGGCATAGCCAATAGGTCTCGCTTTTGGGACCTTATAAGTATTTAGTTATGCAGCACAATACCCTTGGTGCAACAACATCAACTGTTGCATGGCTAAACACTAATAAGGTCCCAAAGGCGAGACCTATTGGCTATGCCAATGCTTGTATTTAAAAGGGGGCTTTGGAGGTAAGTGTAAATGACTTTGAAGAGTTTCTGTGAGAGTTACGAAGGAGGAAGTTTACCTTTGTACATGAGGCAGGCAGCTTTAATAATGTAATAGAATTCCAAAAGTAGATTTTTGAACAAGACAAGGACAGAGACAATTATGTTAAATCGTATAGTGACACCTGGGCAGTAAAGTGTAGGTCTGCTCTTCAGAGGTCTAGACGTATCGAACAGGTGGGTGAGTAAGGTGCTCACACATTCAAAGTGGGATACCACCACAGCTGGGACAACTGATTTGAAAGATTTCATATTGTTATATGGCACTCATGGGGTTTTTCTTGCTATGTAAGTCAAGACTGAGTGAATTATCTAATGAGAAACCAAGTGAAGACCTTCGGTTCATCGGTCTGGTTATGCAATAGTCCTGTTAACTGTTTGGGGACAAGGGAACAAATTCTAATTTGTGTGATTTAAGATTGAGTTTTATTTTGGAAATTCAAAAATCAATCCCGGAAAGGAACGTATCAACAGAGAGTTATCTTTCTGTGCCTTAGATTTTTAAGTAAAGCTGAAGAGTAAGATCAGCATAATGATTGAGGTAAAGCAAGAGCTTTACAATTTCTCACTCTGCAGCTCCAAGAAAAGGTTGAATATTAGCAGGTACATGTTAAATGGAACCGTTGTGGGTGTTGATATGGTATCATCCATTAAAATGCAAGAGTACCCCAGTCGGACATTGGTACATATTATTTCAATTGTAAAAAGCACATTGACTTATTTCATGTAGTTATTTGCTTATATAGTTTAAACGATTATTGTATTGCAACAGGACTCTTACTTTAAACTGTGCATGTTTTGCCCCATTTCTTAAATTCGTTTTTAATTTGTTTTTCATCAGTGACTAAACAAAATCTCTTCAAACTACAGACATAACTTTTATCCCACAATGAAAATGCCATTTGTTCTACTAAAAGCCAGTAATGGACTTATATATGTTCTCCTTTTTTTTATTCTTTTTGGAAAAGAGCTCATTTTGATACATATATCAAGCACGGGATAAACAGGAAAACAAAGTGAAAAAAATAATGCAAGAAATTGAACAACCGGGTACAGCTTATTATATTTTAAAATAATATGTATCTGTTGGAAGGTGGATTATTAGTAGGGGTGAGTATGCCCCTACCACTAGAAACAAGCATTTGCAATGCAATAGGTCTCGCATTTTTTAGAGTTAGAGCTATTGGCCTTGTAAATGACAATGTATTTTACCTATGTGTTTTGGTTTGGAATGTAGTGGATGTATGAACAGAGACGCAGCTGTAGCACCGTGTAGAGGTCTAAGAATGGGGAATTACCATTGGGAATAGAGATGCGGCTGCAGTATTGTCTAGAGGACTTAGACTGGAGGAGTTACAGACGGGACCAGAGAAGTAGCTGCAGCAGTGTTATGGGGACTAAGAATGAGGAATTACCTCTTGGGACAGAGACATAGCTGCAGTACTACATAGAGAAGTTAGAATGAGGGAGTTAGTGACACGACCAGAGAAGCAGCTAAGAGTACTGCCTAGAGTACTAAGAATGAGGAATTACTACCGTGACCAGAGACACAGCTGCAGTACTGCCTAGAGAACTTAAAATGGGGGGATTTCTGACAAGACCAGAGAAGCAGCTAGCAGCACTGTCTAGAGGACTAACAATGACGAATTCGCACTGGGTGCACAGACACAGCTATTGCACTGTCTGGAGGATTTAGAATGGGGAATTACCACTGGGACCAGAGAAACAGCTAGTAGCACTGCTTAGAGGATTTAGAATGGGGGAATTACTGATGAGACCAGAGAAGCAGCACTTTCTAGAGGACTTAGAATGGGCTCATTACTGACGAGAAAAGCAGCAAGCAGCACTGTCTGGAAGACTTAGAATGCGGAATGACAACTGGGAACAGAGACACAGCTGCAGCACTGCCTAGAAGACTTAGAATGGGAGAGTTACTAATGGGGCTAGGGAAGCAGCTTACAGAACTGTGTAGAGGACTAATAATGAGTAATTAACACAGGGAACAGAGACACGACTACAGCACTGCCTAGAGGACTTAAAATATGGGAATTGCCAACGAGACCAGAGAAGGAGCTGCAGCACTTTCTAGAGGACTGAGAATGAGGAATTACCAGTATGACCAGGAAACCAGCTAGCAGCGCTGTCTAGAAGACTATGAATGAGGAATTGCAACTGGGAACAGAGATCAGAGAAGCAGCTGAACCCTGTCAAGAGGTCTTAAATGTGGGAATTACCGAAGTGGCCAGAAAAGTAGCTGTAGCACTGTTTAGAGGACTTAAAATTAGGAATTGTTTATGAGTCCAGAGACACAGCTGCAGCACTTCCTAGAGGATTTAGAATGGGGCAGTTACTGACGGGACCAGAGAAGCAGCTAGCAGCACTGTCTTGAGGACATAGAATGAGGAATTACTGACTGGACCAGAGAAGCAGCTAGCGGCAATGCCTAGAGGACTAAGAATAAGGAATTACCACTGGGAACAGAGACACAGCTACAGCATTGCCTAGAGGACTTAAAATATGGGAATTACCGACGAGACTAGAGAAGCAGCTGCAGTACCTTCTAGAGGACTGAGATTAGGAATTACCATTATGACCAGAAAACCAGCTAGCAGCACTGCCTAGAAGACTATGAATGAGGAATTGCAACTGGGAACAGAGACACAGCTACAGCATTGCCTAGAGGACTTAAAATATGGGAATTACCGACGAGACCAGAGAAGCAGCTAAGAGCACTGCCTAGAGTACTAAGAATGAGGAATTACTACTGTGACCAGAGACACAGCTGCAGTACTGCCTAGAGAACTTAAAATGGGGGAATTTCTGACAGGACCAGAGAAGCAGCTAGCAGCACTGTCTAGAGGACTGCCAATGACGAATTCGCACTGGGTGCACAGACACAGCTATAGCACTGTCTGGAGGATTTAGAATGGGGAATTACCACTGGGACCAGAGAAGCAGCTAGTAGCACTGCTTAGAGGATTTAGAATGGGGGAATTACTGATGAGACCAGAGAAGCAGCACTTTCTAGAGGACTTAGAATGGGGTAATTACTGATGAGAAAAGCAGCAAGCAGCACTGTCTGGAAGACTTAGAATGCGGAATGACAACTGGGAACAGAGACACAGCTGCAGCACTGCCTAGAGGACTTAGAATGGGAGAGTTACTAATGGGGCTAGGGAAGCAGCTTACAGAACTGTGTAGAGGACTAATAATGAGTCATTAACACAGGGAACAGAGACACGACTACAGCACTGCCTCGAGGACACAGAATGAGGAATTACCACAGGGGTCAGAGAAGCAGCTGCAGCACTGTGTGGAGAAGTAAGAATGAGGAATTACCAAGGGGACCAGAGAAGCAGCTAGCAGCATTGCTTAGAGGGTGTAGAATGAGAAATCACCACTGTTAACAGAGATACAGCGGGCTAGCGGACTTATAATGGAGGAGTTAACAATGGGACCAGAGAAGCAGTTGCAGCAATGTCAAGGGGACTAAGAATGAGGATTGACCACTGAGAACAGAGACACAGCTGCAGCAATGCCTAGAGGGCCTAGAATAGGGGTGGGGGTTTACGGATGGGCGCAGAGAAGCAGCTGCAGCATTGTATAGAGTACTTAGAATGAGGAATCAGCACTGTGACCAGAGACACAGATGCAGCACTGCCTGAAGGACTTAGAATTGGGGAGTTACTGACGGGACCAGGGAAGCAGCTAGCAGCACTGCCTACAGGACTGAGAATGAGGAATTACCAGTGGGAATAGAGACACAGCTGCCATACTACCTAAAGGTCTTAGAATGGAGGAGTTACTGACAGGACCAGAGAAGCAGCTAGCAGCACTGCCTAGAGGACTGAGAATGAGGAATTACCATGGTGACGAGAGATACAGCTGCAGCACTGTCTAGAGGACTTATAATGAGGAATTACCGATTGTACCCGAGTAGCATACGGCACCACTGTCTAGAGGACTTAGAATGAGGATTTAACACTGGGACCAGAGAAGCAACTAGTAGCACTGCCGAGAGGACTTAGAATGAAGAATTACTGACGAGACCAGAGAAGCAGCTAGCAGCACTGCATAGAGGACTTAGAATTAGGAATTACCACTGGGGCCAGAGAAGCAGCTGCAGCAGGGGGTAGAAGACGAAGAATGAGGAATTACCACTGAGACCAGAGAAGCAGCTAGCAGCATTGTCTGCAGGACTACTAAGGAACTAATGAGGAAATAATGAGGAATTGTCACTGGGAAAAGAGACACAGCTACAGCACTGCCTAAAGGACTAAGAATGTGGAATTACCACTGGGAAAAATCAGTTTGGAAGCAAAAGAAGCACACAACACCATTAAATCAATATAAACCAATGTTCTGCCGAGAATCCTTGGCAACCACAACCGTTTAGACACCTCATACCATTTGTCCTGGCAAAGCACACACCCATCTATATAAAGAGAACAAAAAATATGATGGAAAACCTTGAGCTACCGCTGTGCTAGGCATCCACAGGATACAGAGGACAACTAAGTCTGTATGATCAAACAAGTCATGGCTCAAATGACTAGCTATACCGAGACTACTTGGAAACAAAAGTATACTCTGCATGATTGATATGTCAGTCTTGTTATGAACTAGTAGAGCACAAGTGAAGATGGAGTCCCTTAACTAACGTACAATGTGAAAACTAAAGATTTGAAGGACTGTGTTTTGCTTTCAAGAACAAGTAAGCAAGATTAAATAGCAAACTGAACGGATTAAAAGATGAATACCACATGCATGAATAAGCACATTCCATTAAATTAAAACAACCATGAAGTTGTTACCCAAGAAATAATTCCACAAATTAACACATACACTGCAAGTTAGTGACATCTCACATGGCTTGCATTTCTATCAGCTTGATGATAAATGATTTAAAGCTCCCTTCTTAGTTACATCAACACAACAAAATACATACGTAAGCAGTAAAGGTCTCAATTCTAACAGATAAAAGTACCTAATTTCACAAACACCAAGAGATAAAGTATAGAAATATGTAACCCATCATTATCTTACCGCTGAATGTAGAACATACACCACCATCTCGTAATTCTGAGGCTTCACAATTCCGATTATGCAAAAGATATGCAAGGTAGATTGTCTGACACACACGCTAGATGTCACTACGCAAAATGCTTCACGCTGAGAGTTTATGCGTGTCACAAATAAGGATAGGGGTTGTATGCACCACAGAACACTTGCTCTACCTGAAGCCTACCGCTGCAACAACAAAAAAGCATTGGCATAGCCAATAGGTCTCGCTTTTGGGACCTTATAAGTATTTATTTATGCCGCACAATTTCTTTGGCTAAACACTTACAAGGTCCCAAAGGCGAGACCTATTGGCTATGCCAATGCTTGTTTATAATTTTCATGTGTTCGTCATTTTTTTGCATAGGTGTGCGAAAAAGAAATAAACAGCACATTTTTCAAGGTCAGACCAACTGGCTTTGACAGTGCTTGTTTTTAAATGCAGACAACACTTTTGAAATAAACAAATGCAACTACTTACCTCATCTACTCACTGCATTAATCAAAGAGGGATACTCTAAGTCATAGAGCATTATCAGTGCAATAATTACTGCAGTTTGAGCGAACCCTAAGTACCAATATGTTCAAAGCACCAGTCGAGTATTACATAATTATGACATCAAATGATTTCTGAATAACGTTAGTTGTGAAGCAAATAAAGTCTTCACCATTGCATTGTCTGGTTGTGGTACGAGCAGCATCAAATGTGTATTGAGTGTTGTGGTGCGCTGTTCATAATGAATGCAAGTGTATAAAGCACAATTTGTTATGCACTAAACTGTTTTTACATTATGCTGGAAAGCCCAGGAACCCCGTGCTAAGTGCAAACCTACAAAAACAAATCCCACACATGGCCTGTAACCTTTTTGAAACACTATTTGTTTGGGAGACACAAGCACTTTTGACAAAAGAGTTGGCTCGAGCCAACTTGGAACAAGGGAAGCTCACAATAACATCCAAAGAGTCGATCAATGTAGTTGTTTTTTTGGTGAAAATCGCCGCCTAACACCCGCCCTATGGAGTGCTTAAGTAAAACGTAAACAGGATTTCAAAAGTGAGCAGTGAAAGCTACAAGTAAAGCGTCCATGCTTCAGAGGAGGGACAAACAGATGAAGAGGAAGTAAAGCCCACACAATCTAATAACGAGCATAGGCTTAGCCAATCGGTCTCTGCAATGGGACTGCCTAACTACAGAGACGGCAAAAGGGGTGTTGCGGCGGGGAATCAACCAATTATCACACAAGCTGCGGACAAAGGCTAGCAAATATGTTACTATATTTAAAATAATTTTTCAGGCCCCAAAGGGCGAGTGCTGTTTTAAAAAAGTAAAAATTGGGAATGCTATTAAACGTAGAGCCTTCAAAATGTTTTTAGTTAGAAGTGTAAACAAGAAGAAGCAGGAATAAAGCACCTATGGGAGAGAGGCGGGAGGCATGGGAAGAAGAGAGGTGGAAAAAGCGCCAAGCGCCAACCGCCAACTGTAGCGAAACCATCACAAACCCAACCACCCTCCCCACTGATGGGCCCAAAAAGTTATCAAACTGCTCTGCACAAGCACACACGGATACACAACTGACACAACCGCGCCTGACATACTGCGAACGACAGCCAAGGAGGAACGGAAAACCGACCCGCAGCTGTAGCCTCCATATCTCAAAATGTTTTAACATTCCGGGTGCAACCCAGGCAGTCAATGTTTTCTGACAGCTTGAACATGCGTGAGTGGACAGACACGCTAGCCTTGAAAGGGCGAAATCAATGCACAACATCACTCAGCATTCTGAGTAATCCTCTGGAAAAGCTCCTGCCCTGAGTCCTCATGAATGCATATCTGACTGCAATAAGCATTGCACTGAATGAACATGACAACAGTTTTCACCATGATGAGGATGTCAGTCTTCATTCTGTGCTCAGAGGCAAACAAATGCTCCTTTTCCGGAGCTGTAAGCGTGCGAAAGTATTTTTACACTTCAACGTTCCTTACTCAGACTGCGAGCTACGGTTTTGCATGACGCGGCAGACATGTTTAACACTTGTTAAACTGTGTTACAATGGGATGAAATCAAAGTGACAGAAGCATATTTTGGTGAAAATTGTCAAGCAAGAAAATGAAAGGGAAGTGATACGGCGCTCGGAGCGAATGATTAGCGGGATGAGATAAGAAAAACAAGACAAGCCGAGCGGAGCGTGGCGCGCGCGCGCTTGGCGGGGGCGGTGGAGCGCATTCCAGGCGGGGGAGCGGACCCTTTGAAGTACGATGATAAACGGATTGCATGGCGGCACGATGCACGTGATTGTGCGTGTGCTCGCCATGCAATCCGCTTTTGGGAGCACTTTTGGGAGCCCCTTACTAGAGTCTTGCTGTGCGATCGCTTACGCGAAAGCCAGGCGAGACCTAAAAAGCAGCTGTGCAGGAAGGACGGCAGCAATGACGGGAGGGGGGTGCAAGTGAGGAGGCAACAGATAGCCAACAAGTAGCAGTGCAAGGAAACTCCCTTTCAAAACAAGCAGCGGTGCTGGAAGGACACCAGCAATGACGGGAGGGAGGGGGTACGGGCAAAGAGGCTACAGATGGCCAGAGCTGGCCTACCAAAAGAAACAATCAGTGATGTCCACTGGGAGGGAACTAAGCACCCAAAGGTGGGACAGATAGACACTATTGACCAACGAGACTGAAGGGATTTCGAGAGGCAGGACAACCAACCAACCAGAAGCACTGAACATGTTGAGAAGCCCATAGACTGAATGCAACATGCCTCGCAGAGTAGCGCATGCACTGTCCAGGCTCGACATAAATACGTAAGGCTGGATGAACCACTCACACCAGACATGGGATCACTTTGTGATCCATAATCTGTTGGGCTAGGGCTATGCCCCACCATTCAATTTGGATACAGTGGAAGAGGTGATGCCCCCTCTCACCTTCCTCATAAAACAATTTTTGAGGTGCCCTAAATGTTCACCTATGCTGTCTGGTTTACAGATAAACAAGGGAGGCTTGGACTGAATGGGGGGGATGCATGAAGTATGTCGACCCCCAGATCCATAGGTGCCTACCATGCACTGCTGTACCCTCCCACATATAGCCAATAACATCCACTCCCTGCCCCCCTGCAATGGGTTTGGCTCTGTTGGCAGCTTAGACAGTCTTTTGTGCAGCTTTAGCAGGAAAATATCCCAGAACATCCAAAACCATCAAATCAAGAATCCATCTAAACCAGAAAGGTTGTAAGACCCATGGCTGCCGTAAAAAGTTTGGAAGGTTTGCTGGAATAACCTGAGGTTGAAGTCTTATCAGAGAAATCAGTAGGCTCGTACAAGGGTCTCTGGTCACTAGTACCACTTGTGCAGAGCTCTACTGCTCGTAGGGGTAGCTTCTCCAGACCTGTGTTTCTCTTTGCATTCTAGTACAGGCAGTCCTGCATTAAGAATCGAGAACTACAAAACTACAAGTACCAGAATGCAAAGAAACAGACAGGACTGGCGGTGCTACCCACTCCATATATTGAGCAGCTTGAGATCTATTCTAGTACTGTAAAAATACCTTTCTTGTGAGAGGCCGACCGAGTAAGTCCTACAGAAAGAGAGCCAGCCAGGGCCGAACAGGGAACACAAACCGGCCCTGGCAATTAAGTCGCACCAGCCACAGGATGCTGGTGGGAAACACTGATGCTGCTTTTGGTACAGGGGCCGATATTTCAGCACTGCTGCAAACCGGACCGCACCATTCTGGCCCACCGGGAAACCGCCTGGTGCCCGCTACGGCCAGTACGACCCTGGAGCCAGCATCTAGTGTGGTGCTACTAGCCATTACCAGTGCTTCCATATTGAGCACTAACGTGAAATCTTATGTGGGGCCATTTTGCATGGAGTTGGGCCCAGCAATATAATACTGAGATGAGGCATATGGTGAGTGCTGCAATGCACAATAGACATCATAGTGAAGCCAGTAGGTGCAATGGTACAGACACCATCTTGTGTTGTGACACATTCAATGCTATCATACATGCTCGCTTATGTGTGACCAGATCCAGTGCTGCATGTGTGAGAGCTACCATATTTTTTGAGGTGACACCTAATGCTCCCATGATGCCCAGTAAGAGAACTACTAACTTTTGGGTGAAGACAACAGAGTTAGACCGAGCTGCGCAGTGTCATAGTGAGCAAAATGGGCTGAGCTGCTAAATATAGCAGAAATGGCACAAGTGAAACACACTGCTACCAGCTGTAGCAGGCACAAGAACCTGGACTGCTGTGTCCCTCAGAAGATGACAGTTGGATAGGTCAGTGGAGTACAGTAGCAATTCATATAGGACGAGCTGTCTGCTCGGGAGGATGTGGGTAATGGTCAGAGCTGCCGACTTTGGACTGAGGAACCAGGCACAAGTCTCTGCATCGACTCAACATCCTATGATTCTGGGCAAATCACTTAGGGTCTGATTTCGATTTCAGCCAACGGGTTACTCCATCACAACGGTGACAGATATCCCGTTCGCTGAAATCTAAATGGCAATATTTCCTATGAGATTTAGATTTCAGCGGACCGGATATCCATCACCGTTGTGATGGAGTAACCCGGCTTGCGAAATCTAAATCAGGTCTTTCTGTTGTGATGGAGTAACCCGTCTGCCGAAATCTAAATCATGTCTTTCTCTTCATGCCTAAAAATGAATGTGTTCCTGTGTAATGTAGTTAGTGCTCATGTAAAGCGATCCAATACCTTTGGGTCGAGTTCACGCTAAATAAAACTGCAACAAAACCCAGAAAAGCCAGCAGACGAGGGTCATGTAGGCAGCACAGTAGTAACCAGCAAGGGAAGGCCATGTTGTAGGTTCTAAAGTTGGTTTGGCAGTGGTGCTCCACAAACCGGCCTGGCGGTGCCGTAGCATTTAGTTGGCTCAGGTGAGCTGGGATATACATTCCGTAGGTCTGGCTGCAAAGTACAGAGGTAGTTGGTGCAGGTAAGCTGGTGCATGCAGTAGGCCTGTCTGGCTGCTTGATGTAGGTGTAGTGGTAGTCAGTTTAGTTAAGCTGGTGCATGCAGAAGGCCTGCCTGGCTGCTTGATGTAGGTGTAGTGGTAGTTGGTGCAGTTAAGCTGGTGCATGCAGTAGGCCTGCCTGGCTGCTTGATGTAGGTGTAGTAGTAGTCGGTTCAGTTAAGCTGGTGCATGCAGTAGGCCTCTCTGGCTGCTTGGTGCAGCAGTAGTTGGCACAAGTAGGCCGGGATGCTGCAGGCAATAGCGGCTGGCACACCTAGGCAGGGCTGCTGGCCACAGTAGCAGCTCCCTGCCGGCCTGTGGTTGCTGCCAGGCTCAGGCCCGTCACTTACCTTCCCAGCAGCTCATTACTCCAGGCCCCGGCAGCCGCTGACAGCCCTGTCCTTCAGGCCAGCTGCTAAAAGCTGCCAGCAGATGGAGGCCGGAGCCCGGGACAGGCAGGAAAGGCCCGTCTGAGCTGCAGCAGAGCCCCCACCGAGGCAAAACTGTGTTAGAGAGAAAAATGCATTCTGTACCTGAATGATGGAGGGGAGGCTTTAGCAAACACTTTAATCTGCAGTTGGAGATCTCCGGGGCACGTGTATGCTCCAGGACCAGTTGTTACCACAATTTGTATGACGCAGGGGGAGACCCGGTGGCAAACGTCGAAAAGATGCATAGAAGCAACAGGACGGAGCTAAATCAATGCCCAGACTTCACTGGAAGAGAATCTAGAAACTCAGGAACTGCTACATGTGCGGGAACCAATCTGCTGTAGGCGGGCTCGCGCCCCTGGAGAGTCCGACAATACATGCTACATCTTCATGCTCGAGAGACAGCATCGGGCAGAAAGGCAGTAGACGATATGTCCTCGATGCTTTGCATCACAATGAGCTGTATTATATGAGGAAAGCACAATAGAAAGCTAAGAACCGTAGATCTAAATGTTGAACTAACAATTCTAGTGTCTGTGTCTTGGACAGAGTTCGTCCCCAAATCCGCACCACACGGGAGGCTTCCACCGCTTGAGGAACAGAAGCTGCCGGAGAGACATCCACCACACGTAGGCGCGCCCCCTGCTGGCCATATCGATACACCCTCCCTCCTTACCGAGAGATCCACACGCCGAGAGGCCATATCCACCAGGCCCTTGACGTATAAAGTAACAAGCTGCGTATTTCGGAGGAAGAAACAGGTTCGAGTCTCGGCCTCGCTCGGCATCCTGTAATTCTGGGGAAAGCCTCAATAAACAATTGCGACCTCGTGTAATGTACCTGGTGCTCAGATAAAGCGCTCCAGTACCTTCGGGTCCAGTTAGCGCTATATGAAACTGCAACAACAAAAACAAGCATTCGGCCGCGCGGCCGAAAACGAAAGTAATAGCGATCGCGATCAAAGCGAAAGTGATCGCGATCGCTTGGACGGGAGCGCTGTGTGGCAAGCACGCGAGTGGTGCGCGCGCAGCAGTGATTGGCGCCTGCGCGCGTGCACGTTCACGTGCACTGTAGCTTTAGGCCACGGCAGCACTTTGAAAAGCCCAGTTATAAAATGTCTCTTTCGAGACCTAAAAAGGCCACCAACGCAATACAAGGTCCAGTCAAGAACTCAACACATTGATGGCTCAACCCTTTGTAGCTGTCTGTGAGCATGCAGACTCACCTCTAAAGCATTTAAAAACACCAATACATTAAATACGTAAGACACAACACACAATAAAAATCCCACACCAATTTAAAACAATATGGAATATTTTCATCTTTAAATTGACACCATGATGACAAAACTCTAATATAGGGAACCAGAGATATTATTTTTTGAAGATTTAACACTTTCTAGTGCTTAAAAAATATATAGTGCCAACTTGGGACATCTGGTTGCGTTTGACCAAGAAAAAGTTTGAGGTAGACCGCCATGAAGCCCAGGTCAGATATACTAAACGGGACGCCCCGGAAAATTTTACCTTCAAACTTGGAAACTTTTCTGGAGGATTTTCTCTCGACATCGTGAAGTCCCCTCCAGCAGGCAGATGTCGATGCTATGTCGTCAGATTGCTTTTCTGCAAGGCCTCTGTCAAATCCTGGAAGTCTGGAGCTCTGGAGCTTTCAGCCGGAGTAAGGCCTGGCTAAACCAACCTACTGGTGTGATTCGTTTTAATTAACTCTTGCCCTCCAGACCTTCTGCAAATTCCATTCATGGGCCTGCCATCTGGCTGTGGGTACAGGAAGAGGGGGTAGACCTGGTAGGCATTCCTTACTGTCCTGCTCTCTTTGAAGCCCAGTTTGATTCACCCATCCCACGTCCTAGCCTGTTCTCTGCAACTGCAGAGTCCCCCATCAGATAACCTCTGTTCTATGCAGGCCACTCATCACCTCATCAAAGCAGCATGGCTAAGTCTGTTAAGGCTGACCAACCAGGAGGTACTGCTAGAAGGCTGGATTTTGACTCGCAGAGAAGACATTTTTATAACTTATTTTCTGTACTAGTTATGATCAATTCAACAGTGGCAAATTGTTGGATTTATCATTACTAATCTTTTAAGTCCTCGAATGACATTTTGAGCTCCTTTCTAGCAATATTTATACTTAAATAAAATATTCCAAAGTTAGCCGAGGGAGTTTATGATCTACAATGGGGAACATGAAATTGGTAGTTTTTCCCTCACTAGTGCATATTAAACATATTTTATAATGTCTCTTCTTATAGTTACATGGCACCCTACATATGTTACAAATAGGGTAGATTACCACTTTGGAAGCACCTTTAATTCCGAGGACGAATTTGCATATAATTTACTTTTAGAGACAGCCTTTCAAAAATGACAGCAGGCAACACAGCAGTGCACCCTCCAGTACAAGAAATCTACTCGACCTCTAAACCTCCCTGCCCTATTATATACTATGGATTTATAGGTAGTTTGAATCCCCCTTGCCATATTATACACTAGGGACTTACCAAATGTAATCATAGCTAATCACCACATACCTCTACAATCAGAGCACTAGCCCTGGCCTGGTAAGAGTCACTTACCACCAGTATCAGTCAAAAAATAGGGGTTATCAGGGCAAAAACAAAAATCTTTCTCACAGTTTTTGAGACCTACTGGGGTAAACTTGTTTTAGGTGTTTATAGGCCTCAACCTTAGTGGTGTGGAATGGACCACACCCCATGTTTAATATAGCATCATTTACATTCATTCAGGGGAGTCCATGTCGTATTATCAATGATGACCTGGTCTCTAGAAAGGTGTGCAGTGTTTATACCGGCAGAATGTGCAGACTCGCAAGGATATGAACTCCCATTTATTGATTGCCATTTAAGGAAAACAGCTTACTTTCTTATACTTATTTATTCATCTATTTGTAAATGCAGTTCTGCCTTTGGAAACTGGCTTCCTACTATAATTGGATCCTTCTACAAACTGATCTCTAAAGTTATTGATTAACCAAATCTTGTCTTGATAAAGTCCTCCATAGTATTGGCTGCCTTGTATTACACATTGTCTCAAGATATGGTTTATCATCTTTAAAGAAACCATTTATAAACTATCTAAACAAACTGTGGTATCTCTATGTGCCTTCAATGAACTTTGCAGTGGAGTGCTGCTCTTCCTTTGACGTCTAATCCCTCTCTGAAATCATGGGCATGTTATTTCTTTATACATAGCAGACAAGTACGAGAGCATTGGAGACCAAACTATTTCAAAAGATTTACCTCTGTGTTCAGTTAGTAAGGTCATTTTTTATATTTCTAGGATTTCCAGATATGAGCCACCTAATCCCTTGAATTGGACTGAAATCATTTTCTCCTCTGCAATAGTATTGGCCCAGTTACTTACTGGTTACCTTCATTATTGCAAGTTCTAGTCTTCCTCATCACAGTCCTTACACAGTAGGATTCCATCCTCTGACACAGTCATTATTTTACCACCCTAGCAAAAACCTCAACAAACTTCACACTTTACACATGATCCCTAAATAACTATTCTTCGTTTCCTCTGTGTGCCTGACAAGGGTGCCTAAGAGATACACTTCCTGTTTTTCCTTCTCTCTGAAGACATCGAGATTTCTGGTGTTAAGTATGATTAAAGTTTTTTTAAATGTGTTTTCTTGTTTCATCAAGGAGCATTTTATAACAAATAAGGAAAATCCTTGGCACTCTGGGCCTCCGATGGTTGTGCTCTATCCAGCGCTGATTAATTTCTAGCATAAGTGTGCAAGCTCTGCGGTGGGTCCTGCTTTAGCCATTCTAACCTCTCATCCGGTCTGCCTGTATTATTTTCTTACAGTTTTTGGATCATTGGCAGACTCATGCTCTGTTGGTTGCTTGGCGTGTGTAGGTGGATGTGTTTTCAGAGGTAATGATGACTGGACTGTAATAGTCAAAATCAGGGACAATTATTTGCCGTTCTGTGCACCTTAAGAAGTATTTCAGTGAGATAGGCCTAGGAGAATCCTTCTCGGACCTCGGGGTATACACACCCTGAAATATAGTCAATAGATACTCAGGGCCTCATTTATGAAAACTGTTACAACCCTGCGTAAAAACAGCGATGCAACAGGATGGATGCGCCTTATTTAATGGACGACGCTCCATGTTGCAAGGAGTTACAGATACGTCAGCATTTTTGACGTATCTGTAGGCGCAAAAGTGTCACATTGCTGAGGATTGTCTGAAAACAGATGCAAATCCAGCAATGTGTCCTTTCACATGGGGCAACCCACATGTTAATGGGCCTGCGTCAGTCTACAAGGCTTTTTGCCGGGTAAAGCCCACCCTGCATACATTATACCTGGGGCAGGTATAATGTAGCACTGGGGTTTACAAAGTGACGCTTTCTGGCTAGATGTGTCACTTTGTAAATAGGGCGCAACATGGCACATTTCTTATGCCGTGGATGCGTCACAAAAGTGATGCAATGGTGGCGCAAATGTGTCGCATGGCCTCATAAATAAAGCCCTAAATCTGTTTTCGTTTTTGGCAGATTATAAGTAGCAGAGGCTCAGTGGCTCCAGAAACTTTTAAGCAAAGACCTGATCTCTTTTTGCCACATTCGTCGAGACTTCATGAGCACATTCCCAGTATGTAATCACCTTGTAGATGGTCCAGCACTCGTAAGGTCAGCACTTCAGTTTAATTGACATTTACCTTAAATCCTGATTCTTTTTATTTACAAAATCTTCCAATTCTTGCAAAAGTCTGTGAACAGATCGCAGCAGATCAGTGGCTTTCACATTGTCTCTTCCCCAATCATGGTTAATTCGGAGGTATCTGTATCAATGTTCACTTCCTTAATTCCGTCCTCCTTCCTAATCTATTCTGCAAAGTTTCTGACAGAGCATATAAGAATTGGAAGTACACTTTATTCACTCTAACGTCAGCTTACAGTAATTGATTGATAGATTAGTAGAGGTATACAAGGCCCAGGCGAGAGGGGTGGTGTCATATGGTGCTGAACTTTGGGGCCATAATATGGTCCAGATTTTAACCAAGTCAGAAAATCATTTTATCAGACAATTATTGGCACTACCCACGAGTACCCCCATGCAGCCTCTCAGGATGGATCTGGGCATACACCCAATTGCCGACCTGGTAGCCTCACGTCCGGTCATGTACTGGCGTAGACTATGGAGCACTCCTGAACTTGTCAACTTTCTGGAGGAATTGAAATCTATTTTGTTGCTCCCAAAGGCAGGTGCCATCCCGTGGCTAGCCTATGTAAAAAAATCTTTGAGGGCAATCGGGAGAGAAGACCTCTGGCACACACCTGAGGAGTTATGCCCTATCCTCCCAAAAAAGACTCTGGCTAAAGCCTTGGAGGAACATAATTTGATGCAGGTCCTACGCACAGAGAATAGAACTAATCTGACCTCGGCATTTCTCGAGGTGAAAATCGGATATAGTTTTGAGCCTGCACTAGACTTGATTCACCCGCTAACCGCCAAGAAATTATACATGCAATTTAGACATGGATCACTCCCCCTCTTTTGCAGAACAAGCAAGTGTTTTGGTTTTAGTAGACAGCCTTGTCCTGGGTGCGGTGTTGGTGAAGAGACAGAGGTTAACGTCATATTCTTCTGTACAGCCTACAAAATCCCCCGTAGAAAATGGATTATCCAGCTCGCTAAAAACTTGGGGGTTAGGAATTATAGAGATTTGTTCAGGCTGTTGAAGTATGACCCATCCCTTTTATTCGTCACAGCGATAGCTACATTTTTATTTTCAATGTGGTTAATTAGAAAACGCTTAATACCACGATAAGGTATATCTCTGTACTATTTCCTTTTAAACATAGTGATAAATTTGCTGTTCTGGTCTAAGTGTATGCTTACATGCCTTTTTATCCACACTTTTAATGTTGTATCTTTTTATTATATTTATTGTTTTAAAGTATTGTGATGTATGAACTTTTATGGCTGACAGCCGAAATAAAGTTTCTGACTGACTGACTGATTGATAGATGGCCATCGGCCACGTTTGAAATTGTGGGCCAAACCCTGGGTGTCATATCAGGCAGCACAAATGTGTCCATATGCCAAATGTCTTTTCTGCATTTAACACGAGCATTTGTATGAGTGTGCTGGGCATTTTCTGTTCTCCTAAGGATCTTTTTCAAATTGTCTCCACATTGCCAAAGCCAGTGTACCTCGACTGGTCTAGAGCCACTTTTCCTGGCACCCAAGGTCTCATGTAGCTTGCCAGTTTGACAATCAAATTTAAGAGTGAGGTTGGTCTGTATGATACACATTGCAAAGGATACTTTTCTGTTTTCAGACTTCCTTTTTGTGCAGTATCATACATTGAGTCAGTCACTTTGCCAATTTTGCAATTAAAATGAAAAAGTCTCACTAGGAGTTGAGTCAGGGGTCTGCTAGAGGTTTCTAAATAAGAGTCGGAAGGAGGGATGTGCAAAATGTGTGGAATTACGGGAAGTCTCATCAAAATTAGGTGAAATTACATGTAATTCCATGAAAAGGCAAATTAGTCATTTTGTGCTGTCAATTTTGAAGTGAGGATGCATTTCATGCTAAGAAAATAATGAAAAATAAAGAAATCACTGAAAACAACAGTTGCTCACGCCACGCATTTGTGGTAAGAAATGTACTGCAATGGTGTGTTTGCAGTACATTTTTACAGTGAATGGTGTGCAATTACACGAAGTGTTTTAATGGCATAATTTGGGGAATTTCACCTAACAAATATAATGTGAAATTACATAAATCATATGAATTACCCTGCTGTGATTTAAGTTTCACTCAGGCCTAGTGGACAGGCTATCCGGTCCCTGAGCCACCCCCGTTACACACTGTGTATTTCCCTGTAACATAAAGGGGTCAGCCAGGACTTTCGCCTGTTGTCTCGTGACTGTTTAACTATGATGGTACATATCACTGTCCTTCCATATTCTGGCTCTTCATCTTAGAGTCAATGGTAAAAATGTGTTATAAATGGCTTTGTTGTCCATAACTACAGTCCCTTCAACGTGTTGTAGTTGCTGGAGCTTTTCCTGAACTATTTTCCCAAGCTCACAGCCGCACTGCTAGTAATCTCCTAGCTTTGTTGCCTGAAGCATAACATGTTTTCTTAGTTCTTATTCAAGCGTATCACAAACTTGCGAGTGATATGCCTGGATCTTGTGCCACGCTTGGGTTACATCGTCAGTTTATTCAGTTTTCATGATTTTGACTTTTCTTTCACTCTAGTTGCCGCTCTCTCTTTGGTGTGAGGAGAAGCTGCTGATATAACTATTCAATGCAGTGTGATTTTCATAGTGACTCATATGGTTGTTATCTGCACTTCTTCTTTGTCGTTTTTGACTAAGTTTGCAATGGCCATTCCATCGCCTTTTCTGAAAGCTAGTAGTAGACTACCATTTACCCGCACTTGTGGGGACAACAATGAAATTGAGATGGTTGTGCGGTCTGAGAGTGTAATGTGCCCTAAAGAAGAGATCAAGAGCTGGTGAATCATCTCATTGGTCACTAAGGAGAAATCTAGTATATTGTATTTCTTATGTTCATGTGAGTATTATGTAAAGTCTATGTCAGCTATATGTTGTGCTGCTCACACATGTACAAGACCCAGGGAGAATAATTATTCCCTAAAGGGCACTGATGCTCCCCAAAACCCAGTCTTTGTGCAGTGTGATCCTTCCAGCCCTCAAAAACTATATTTAGGTAGTCTTCAATAATGACCCCGCCCTCCGCTATTTTATAGACTTTGCAAATGTCCAACTTTACATATGATTCTGCATTATATCCTTGGCATACAGTGATGTTATTGAGAAGTCAGTTGATCTACAGATCACTGTGACTACCCTGCCTCTGTCTCACCACTGACTACTTTTTTGATAGTACCCGAAAAGTGTCAAATAAGATCACCACACGACTTTACTGCGGGGGCCCGATGAGAAAAACTGAATTGGGAATCCGTTGGATCATATTGCACCACACCCCTCTGACTATAGTGTGTTTTTTTTAAACAAGCATTTATCTTCCACAGACTCCCTGAGAAGATTGAGGACCGCCATCCGCTTGCCTGGGGAGTTAAGGGGCATATTAACAAGGAACGGGGAAAATTAACACTAAGGGCGCTTAGCGTTAATTTTTTTAACGCCCGCTATCGCTGGATAATATCGCTTGGTTATAGCGTTATTAACAACACTAACCGCCTAGGCGATAAAAAATCCAGCGAAAGCGGCATTTTGGGAGGTTATCGTTGGTAATGCAGGGATAAAACTACAAGAATAGGGATATCCTTATTGATAGCCCATGGTGGACTTAGCCATGTAATCCACCTCCCATTGAATTACATGGCTAAGTCTGAAAATTAGCAGACGTAAAAAAGCAGCGTTAACCGTGGTTAGCGCTGCTTTTTTTGTCTCCAACAGGGTTAGCGTGAAGCTTGATAATAGGAGAAATGTCGCTTAGCGACATTTCTCCTATTATTTTGCCCTGGAATGCCCACTTTGCATCTCATTAGAGATGCAAAGGGAAGCGTAGTGAACAAGGGTGCTAACATGCGATTTTGCATGTTAGCACCCTGTTGTTGATAGGGCGATATTTTTATCTCCGCTTCTTTGGCTTTTAAAGCCAAAAAAGTGGAGATAAAGCCCTTTTTAATATGCCCCTAAGTCTTTTAACATTAAGGCTTATAACTTGCACCATGTCTGATGATTCACATGTGTGCAATAGTTTACGCTCTCCAAGGCCAAACACTGTTTTCCAGTGGAAATGTAAGACAGTAGAAGGTTTTGAAAGTGTGTGAAATTCCCAAAAGGGAGCACCCCCCTTAAGTCTAGTCTACTTTCCTGCCCCTCTAATAAAGATACAAAGAAAGGAGGAAGGTGGTGTCAGGCATAGGGAAGGCGCAAAAGAAATATTCACTGTAATTAGAACAACACTGTATTAGGACGATGCTACAAGGAGGAGCGAACCACCCACTACTCCTAATCTGCAGCCTAGGCTGCAACACAGAATATTCAAAACAGTCCTTAGCACAAGTAGATCATCATAATGTGGTAAAATGAGCAATGATTGAAGAAAAATGAAAGACAGATAAAGAATCCACAATTCACAGCTAGTTTTCTTGCTGTTCTTCACTCTTTTAATTTATATGATGAATTTCTTTTTGTAAGTCATTCATGTGACTGGTCGAGAATTTCAAAGCCAAAGCCAACACGTGTTTCGTTGCTTTCTTGTTTTATGTACATGCGACTTTTTCAAGGCTGGATACGGAAAAGTTCAGTACCGTTGGCGTGTGGTATTAATTCCAACCCACAACGTAACTCCGGCGGGGGGTAATGCCAATTTCTATTCAGTAGGTGCCGCAAAGTCCGTGCAAGGATCAGGAGTCAAATATTCTCAAGGTATAACGTGAAGCCCAATCTAATCCTATGACTGCCACACCACGCCGGATTCACTCGAGTACGGTTTTTGAAAGTGTGTGAAATTCCCAAAAGTGAGCACCCCCCTTAAGTCTATTCTACTTTCCTGCCCCTCTAATAAAGATAACTGTACTATACCAAAAAATCTAAATCAATGCAAATTCTTACACATTTCAGAGTTTGATGCCCATTGTAGTTGTATGACAGTCGCTCCTGTCTCCTGCACACCTAAAACCCATCAAAAATATGAAACTTCTTTTACTCATAAGCTATTAAAAGGGAATGTTAGCCTTCATTATCTATTACTCTCTCCATTGGGCCCCTGATCTCCTTCATCTGTTGGACTGTGTCCATACTTGCTTGTACAATATAATTAAGAGATGGATGTCATCCTCTTTTCTTCAATCATATCTTCTGCCACGGATGTTTCTGTTCTTCTTGTAGACCATTTGGTGTCTTCTGTTACATTTTTCCCATTTGCTGAGGTTAAGCATAGGCTCGTCTGTGCTTCCTCCAGGGAACCACAAAAAGAACAGTAGGGAATAGTGTCTACATTGATAGGACAACTCATGCTTGTGGAGTACATCGGTCACTTACTTACATTTTCATCTTCTTCTTAGGGCAGAAGCTGCCATATCATGGAATAGTCATACCCTGTGTCCGATAAAGCATATGTGTTCTAAAGTCCTTTGCAGTGATGTTATCTCTTCCATTTCCTCATAAAAGTGGACTCTCGTCAGTACATGTGGCGGGGTCCATCTTTGCATGACTGTTAGAAATGGGGGTCTCTAGTTGGCAAGGGCTTGCAACTTTGTCCAAATAGGGACCCTTCTTCCTAGTCAGGATAAGGCAGTTACACTCCTAAAATAACCCCTGCTCACCCCCTTGGTAGCTTGGCACGAGCAGTTAGGCTTATCTTAGAGGCAGTGTGTAAAACATTTGCACATAACCAACAGTAATACAGTGAAAGCACTACAAAAGGGACACCACACCAGTTTGGAAAAATACCCAATATTTTTATAAACTTAAGACAAGACCACAAACGATAAAAATCTTCAATACAGTCCTTAAAAATCAACAGTTATCAAATGATGCTTTAAAAACAGTTCCTTGGTGTTGATAGCTCCGTCCGGGGCTGTCACGGCGTCGTGAGCAAACAAATCCCAACAGTTCTGGCTGACCCGCAAACACTACCAAAACTCGTTGAGTTTCTGAAAACAAGGCATCCACAGGCGTCGGTTCTGGAGGTCAGTGCAGGAGTCATCGGGGCCCTCGAAGTCACACAGGTTGCAGGTTGATCTCCTCGCTATTGGAGTCAGAAGCGCCGGCGTCGTCAAGCGTCGGGTGCTGCGGTGCGGCATGCGGTGCCCTCTGGTCGCCGTGCGAGCAGCGGCTCAATGGCGGCGTCAGATGGTGTTGTCTGTGAGACCAGGGTCGCGGTGCGACATGAAGGCGGTGCTCGTCATGGTGCTGGGAGGTCACTGTGCAGCAGCGGCGTCGTCGTTGCTGAAGTGCTGTTGTCGGCTGACGAACTGGAGTCGATGGCACCGGCATCGGTAGGCCAAGGCTGCGGTGTGGGATTAAGGCGGTGCATCGTGTAACTTTACGAGCAGTGCCCTCAAACTACAGTGCAAGCAGCAGCATCAATTTTGGCGTGGAGCGGAGTTGTTGGGGAGGCCAAGGCATCGTCATTAAATGAGGCGGTGCGGAGTGTGGTGCACACAGGTCGCGGTGCGAGCAGCGGCTCGGTGGTGGCGGCTGCAGGCGTCGTCGGTGAGACCAGAGTCGCGGTGCGGCGTTGTGGTGGTGCCCTCTGCGGTGTCAGGGCATCGTAGTGAAGCGAGGCGGTGCAGTGTGGTGCCCACAGGTCACGTGCGAGCAGCGGGTCAGTGGCGGCGTCAGCAGGCATTGTCGGTGAGACCAGGGCCGCAGTGCAGCATTGCGGCGGTGCCCTCTGCGGCACCTTCAGGACACAGAGTTGGCAGCTGCATCGTAGACGTAGCTTTTCTTCTGTTGCAGCACAAAACACACAGTCCCCAGTAATGAGGGCAAAAGAGCTTGAAGTCTTTGCTGTTCTTGAGACTTCGTGAACAGGACAGGCTCTAACTCCAGCCCTTGGACAGACTCACAAAGTAGATTGCAGAAAGTTCAGTCCCGTCCTTTCACTGCCCAAGACAGAAGCAGCCACTGCAGATCAACACAGCAGAGCACACAGCAAAGCAGTAGTTCCTCCTCACAGCTTCTCCAGCTCTTCTTCTTGGCAGTCTTCTCGATCCAAAAGAGTTCTAAAATTCAGGGGTCTGGGACCCAATATTTATATCCCAAAATCCTTTGATCTCTGAGACAGAGAGTGTCTGTGTCCAGCCAGAACCAGTTCTGCCTTCTCTGGTGTGATTTCCTGGCAGGAGGGGGAGAGAGCACTGTCAGAGGCAGACCAGGCCCTTTGAGGTGCAAGGAAATATCATCCCTCTTCCCCTACTGCAGCCCAGGTCTATTCAGCCCTTTCTTGACCCTACCTAGACTATCTGGAGCCACTCCTACTCCCCAGCCTTCTGTCATCTAAAACTCAGACAGGTAATCCACATTCCAGCAGAGGCACACGGGATGACTGAGCAAGAAAATACCTACTTTCTAAACGTGGTATTTTCAAACACAATGTAAAAATCACCTTCACTACAAGATGCATCATTAGATTCTGAGTTCAGGCATACAAAACTTCATTTTCCCACCTAGTTCCCAGGGCCAGTTATGTTTATAAGATGTTATAAACAAACTTCCCATTCTGTCCTATGGGGAACAGGTAGCCTTGCAATAGTGAAAAACGAAATGGGCTGTAATTTACTATCAGGACATGCCCCACACACCAGGGCAAGGCCTACCTTACACATACACTGCACCCTGCCCACAGAGGTACCTTGGGCTTACCTTAGGGGTGACTGACATGTAGAAAAAGGATGGTTTAGGGCCTGGCAAGTGGGTGCACTTGCCAAGTCGACATGGCAGTTACAAACTGCGCGCAGACTCTGCAATGGCAGGTCTGAGTTACCTTTTTAGGGCTACTCACGTGGGTCACACAATCAGCGCTGCAGGCCCACTAGTACCATTTGATTTACAGGCACTGGCACACTCAGTGCACTTCACTAAGGACTAACAAGTAAATCAAATACCCAATCATGGAAACACCAATCCATAACACAATTTACCACAGGAGCACTTGCACTTTACCACTGATCAGCAGTGAGAAAAGTGCGCAGAAGCACAACGCCAGCAAAAACAGAGTCAAAACAGGGAGGGCAGAAGCAAAAACTCAGGAAAAACACGCCAAAAGATGCCAAGTCTAACAGTGACTGTGCCTGCTACTCTCTGCTTATGGTCTAAGCATATAGACGGATAAACAGGGTGGCTTCTGACTGAGTGGAGGAGGTTCCTGGCAAAAACAGTGTGTCCTTCAACATTTCTAGGTAGGCCTGTAATGCAAAAATTGCTGCATCGAGACCTGTTCTTTAAGTCTTTCTATTACATCAAAAGTTAATTGCATATTTTTCTTCAGCAACAACAGTCTCTTTCTAGAGCGATGTTGTTTCTTAAATTGTTCCCATTTTATCGCTATTTCTTTAACCTTATTGATTAATGAGGTAACTTCTAACTGGATTTCTCGAGGTCTGTTTTCAGGTCCTCTCTAATCATTTCAATCTCAGTCTTAAGTGCCTGTAATACATGTACAATGAATTCTTGGTCAATAGCCAATCTGCTTCTTCAGGGCTCAGAACAGGAAAAAAAGAAACAAAATATTTACATAAGAATAAATATGATGCTCAAAGTGTCGCATCTATTAGATGACAAAATTGGAGTCAAGGAATCGCAAAAACATGAAGACAGAAACACAAAATACTATTTTTTAACTGTTGGTGATCGTGTAAAGTTGAATCCTGTCCTTAGCCCTGAAGAAGCAGGATGGTATTTCTGTGAAACACGTTTTGTCAACTACAGAGCTGTGGCAACTACAGTGTTTTGATTTGTGTGAATCTATCTTATCAAATGTACAAATTTGTGTGATTGTGTTAATATACTATTTATGGATTGATTGTACCCTAACAATACCCTTGTTCTTAAAAAAGAGCGTATAAAAACAGATGTAAAACTTCTCCATGGTATTTGATGTATTCATATTGTTTCCCACTACCCCCACTGTATAGCATTTAACAAAGCATTGGAGCGGGCAGTCCACCAACTGAGAACTATAACATGTATACTTTAAAAGAGAAGCAGCACGGGCCTAATTCTTCGCACTCTGGTCAGACTTTTGTGAGAGTAAAAAGAAAACCTTGATAAAAAGACACAAAAAAACTTGTTCTCAGTGGGATTTCATTCTCTTTTCCTCCCTGTTCGGTTTTATGTAATAAAGTGGCTAACGGTGTCACTGTGGAAGAATAAAACAAGAACACACCTACGTCTGCACGTTCAGAGCCAGACACAACAGACTGATAATGACATTGCGGAAGATTCTGTATTAATAATATTTGTTTTTTAGAGTGCGTTTATCCTCGTCTCCGGCCATAGTTTAAAACTTTGTATTCTGTTTTACTCAGATAGCTTCAGCTTAAACCGAAGATGACCAGGGTCTGCTCTCCATTGACATGGTACTTGTCAATAAAAAAAAACTGTATCCAAGCAACGGATGTCTTAGCAACTTGAAGCACCTGTATAAAAGATGGCACGGAGAGGGCTGGACAGCGTGGTATCTGATTCCTCCCTTGAAAAACACATCGAAAAGAGTTTTTACGGATTCAGAAACAAAGCCATCAATCATATCGTGAATCCACAGACGAGCGAGAATTGGCCGAGAGATGCAGGTAAAGAGACGCATTTCAAACATTGTTTTTGACTTTTTAAGAGTGCAGTGTCTACAGTAAAAAAAATATAAAGCAGTATAATGGTACACTTTCCTCTTGTGGAAATGTTGCTTGACAAACTTCTTTAAAACATAACGCAAAGCAGCATAAATTAATCAATGCATTTTAATGATTATGTTTGTTTTTTAATGCTTATACTGCTAAGTTTCCGAAAAAAAGAATATGCGTGCTCGTTTTTGAGCTTATGTTGATTAAAGTATGTGCATGAGCATTTATTTATTTACGTAGGTTCAAGCCTCAACTGACCTTTTGGAATTATATATGTAAACATTTGCAACAACATGATATCTATTGTAATGCAACTGTCAGCCATAACGTTCAGAATTAAACTCATCATGTGATTTTCTGTACCTGCAAGTAATACGCTCATATACCAGGATACTGAGGGAATATTTACTGACGTTTGCGTGGGCGCCGGCTTGCAAGGTCGCACTTTTGTGATGAGTTCGCGGGCTTTTATAACTAGTGGCAAGTTGGTCCTACTTTTTGTGTTGTGAGGTACCACGCCGCGCCAAGCGTAGTAGTAACGTATATTCTGAGCTCTCGCCACTTACGCTTGTCACTTAGTAAAAGGTCAAACGTCATTGAACAGACCTGCAGAGTGAGGCACTGGTGAGCCCCAGCTGGTCCTGTCCTAGGGCCCTCTTGGCATCACCTCGAGGAAATGTGGTAAAGCTGGAGCTAGTGTTCAGTGAAGATACGGCGTTAGAAAACAAACGGGTACTTACAATAGAAGTCTCATCTCCCTTGAGAGAACATGGAAGCAAAGCAAAAACTTCAACCTGAGAACTCACTCCCTGGTGAACGTGAACCTGATGTTTAAAAAGCACTCCAAGTGTAAGAAAAACATCTTGTCCGTCAATAGCGACTGAGAATATTCAAAGCCTGTGGGGAGTCCGAACTGATAGGTGCGCATGCGCAGCGAAAGCAGCATGCTTAACTACATATAATATACACGCTCGAGTGGATATTATTGGTATCTTTAAATGCCCAGCCATGTGTTACTTTAAGCACGTTGGGAAGTATTTTCATAAGCGCTCTATTTAGAATGACCCTGTAAATATAAAACACAGAACCACTGCAGTAGGATAAAACATGTTTCCGTTGAACCACTCGGTATATATTTATTGAACATTTATAGAAATGCACGCTAAGAAAAAAAAGACAATACGAAATGATGAAAAAAACCGAGCTGTACTCCAATTCGAGCAAATAGACAAATACACAGAAGGCATTTGTATATTTTTTTTAAATTACACAAGCTGGGAGCTAAAAATATAAATCTCATACTGCGTACCCTACATACGTGTATCTGAGATCAACAGACGCACCCGTTGTTTCTTTTCTACTTAAGCACTGGTGCAGATACTTTATAAAAGTAAAATCCGCCTATTATCAACGTCAAGACAAGAGACCAAGCACCCTACGAGTGGTCCTTTATTTAAACATTTGATCTAACAAACACCCCTTACCCGACATGACGCGCTTCTTCCTGTTCACTTGAAGGCATTAGGGGATACGTTTGGCTCCTGATGTGCATGAAAAATATTAACCCTGTCAAAATATCTGGGAACATGAATGGGGCGGCGGCATGTCGAACTCTTCAGGTCCCAAACAGGAAGGAGCCCAGTGACAAGTTGCGGGAGCAAAGGCCCCTGCTTAATTCAAACACATATTATGTATTCCACAGTTAGGTGTTTTTATTTAAGTGCCCCAGCTTTGGCAAGTTATAAAGCACCTGCTGTGTTATGGCTCGCCTGGGTTCAATCGTTCTGACGATTTACATGCATTTAAAGAGCCCTCGGTATCGGCTCTAACTTTATTCTACAATCGTGTTCCATACCCGGAAGTAGTAAAAGACCCACGGGAGCTATTTTTAACATGACTTGGATGAATTTGGATTTTGAAGGTGCCCTTTTTGCTAGACGTGGTTAAAGCTAGGGTCTGGGCCTGAGTGACTCAATGCATTGGATTATCAGAGCTCATTAGTTTCCAGATCCAAGGGTGAGCAACTCACCTAGTCCAGGATGTATTTTTTTCTGCCTGATACTTGTAGTAAAACATTCATAATGAGATGAACAAGACAACTCGAACTAGAAGCTACAGAGAAATCCTGGACTGGATGAGCTACTGAATAGTCTTGCATGGATTGGGGGAGCGTGCTTTTTAATGTATTAGTTTTTCTGTTGTAAGTTGGATATTTACAATCTGTCATTGGCATAGCATCTCTTGTTTTTGGGGTTGACTTTCCAAGGGGTACCAACGTTTCCATCTCAGACCAGCGACTCATTTATTGTGTATAAGTTTTGAGTCAGACTCAAAATGCTTACCTTGTGGAGCTGACATTGCCACCGTTGTTGCTGGGGTCCACACGCTGTCTGTTCTCCTCCGCTGCCTGCGTTTGTTGAACTACGCAGCCGCCGTGGGGGGAGACTACAGCTCCCAGCTGCCCTGTGACTTCCTGCTTCCGCCCACTTCCTCCTTGAGAGCGCCCGGAGGTGCATAAAGATCGCCTGCCCCTCGGTGGAGCGGGGGACTCAAAACGCTTACCTCGTGAAGCTGACATTGCCACCGTTGTCGCTGGGGTCCACACGCTGTCTGTTCTCCTCCGCTGCCTGCGTTTGTTGAACTACGCGGCCGCCGTGGGGGGAGACTACAGCTCCCAGCTGCCCTGTGACTTCCTGCTTCCGCCCACTTCCTCCTTGAGAGCGCCCGGAGGTGCATAAAGATCGCCTGCCCCTCGGTGGAGCGGGGGACTCAAAGCGCTTACCTCGTGGAGCTGACATTGCCACCGTTGTTGCTGGGGTCCACACGCTGTCTGTTCTCCTCCGCTGCCTGCGTTTGTTGAACTACGCGGCCGCCGTGGGGGGAGACTACAGCTCCCAGCTGCCCTGTGACTTCCTGCTTCCGCCCACTTCCTCCTTGAGAGCGCCCGGAGGTGCATAAAGATCGCCTGCCCCTCGGTGGAGCGGGGGACTCAAAACGCTTACCTCGTGGAGCTGACATTGCCACCGTTGTTGCTGGGGTCCACACGCTGTCTGTTCTCCTCCGCTGCATGCGTTTGTTGAACTACGCGGCCGCCGTGGGGGGAGACTACAGCTCCCAGCTGCCCTGTGACTTCCTGCTTCCGCCCACTTCCTCCTTGAGAGCGCCCGGAGGTGCATAAAGATCGCCTGCCCCTCGGTGGAGCGGGGGACTCAAAACACTTACCTCGTGGAGCTGACATTGCCACCGTTGTTGCTGGGGTCCACACGCTGTCTGTTCTCCTCCGCTGCATGCGTTTGTTGAACTACGCGGCCGCCGTGGGGGGAGACTACAGCTCCCAGCTGCCCTGTGACTTCCTGCTTCCGCCCACTTCCTCCTTGAGAGCGCCCGGAGGCGCATAAAGATCGCCTGCCCCCTCCGCGTCGTTGGACGCGCGCGGGCGGCGCCGGGCTGAGCCCGGGCAGAGGGCGGGCCGTCTGTGGCCGTCAGGGGCCAAAGGAGGCCGGGCCGGGCCACCCCTCGTGAGATCTATTTCAAGTAAGAAAAGTGTTTGCGCTAGAGACTATGGACATGGACACACATATGTCACGTTGCATATTGTAAATAAGCACCCAAATTGAGGTGTGACACTGACTGTTAGGAGGCCTTTTGTGCTATTTGTGCTAACACTATGGCAAGTAAGGTTAAAACCCGAGCGGCGAGGGCGAAATGCAATTTCCCGATCTTGCGCAAGTTGCAAACACCTGAAATATGTATAATCCCATCTCCAGCCTCAAAGCCTACGGCTATTGATCGCATGCTACAGAAAGCTATTGGGGCTGTATCATGCGAAATTGAGCGAACAGAGAGACGTTTGTCTCTAATCCCTCAGCCGGTCTCCCCTACTCTATCACTTGGTCCAGTAAGCGAAGTCATGACTATCTCTCCCTTTTGCTCTCCAGAAATACTGGACCTAGATCTCCCATGTGGGCAGCCAGATACTGGGATAAACACGGGGGTATCAGACTCTAACAACTTACCACAAAGGTTTGGGACACGGAAGGTATACCGGAAAAAACGGAAAGTGAGGAAAAGTAGTGCCAGTATTCCCCTAAATGAAACAAGAAGCAGAGCAAGGGTTGAGCAGGCAGACAAGGTGGTCCAGAAATCAGTTCCACCTTTATGGGCGACGCAGATTGTGTTAGACTTACAAAACTACCTTGAATCATTTATAGTAACCCAAATAAAACCGCTGGCTAGTAGGCTGGACAAAATCCTAAATGAGGTAAAAAATAGAAGTAGGATTTTGGGAAATACAGGGGAACAGCATAATTGTATAGTGATGCATGATACCAACACAGGCCCACAACCGGTTATCCAACCGATGGGGCAGAACGCCGGCCAATCTCAAGGGAGTCTGGCTCCAGAAGTAATGACCCACTCGGCACAACAGGATAGAGCCCCCACTTTAAATACTAGGGCACCACAGAATGATCAGGGCCTACCCGAGCAAATGTCATCAGCACCACAAATAACAAAACAACACAGAACAGAAAGGGTGCAAACACCAAAGCAGCCCAATGCTGATGTCCCCTCGATGCCACCCAGGCCCCTGCCGACAATTAATCTCCCACCAGAAGCCTCTCCTTATGTTATAGTGCTTGCAGGAGCACCAGAATAAAGGGGTGACCAGAACGAGACACACGTAGACTTACACAACAAGGTCACATATTGGCTTCACATCAATAAACCTTTGACTAGTAATGATAACGCTAGTGGGGAAATACTACATGTCAGAAGGGTAGACTGGGTAGGCTCTAGACGCAAGGACATTGCGGGTAACTGCATTATAGTTAACTTTAGGGACAAAAGAATTGTGGAACATATTATGTCGCACAGGTCAGTTAATTACTCTAGTGGTATACAATCATTACCACTGGGCTATTTTTATCCCAGGTACGTAGCACCTTATGAAACCTTATCAGTGGGGAGACACATAGAGAGACCCAATAATTATAGGGCCCAGGGGCATGTTGGCGACGGCCCTAGAGCAAGGTACCCTGGACCCTCAAGCTGGCAAAATAGGTTTAGCCCCCTGACATCGCTTGAGGAGAATGATTGACTCAATAGCTCCTCACCCACAGCAGATCCCTGGTATAGATGGAAAGAGAGGAACATGACCCCGGAGGATCCACAAGAGGCAGCAATAGAGACAATACAAACAAACACCTTATTAACCCCCCGGCAACGGGAGAATGCCGAAATCCCGTGTAATTGTAGGGGGAGAGCCTTGGCAAATCCTCATTACAGCTAACCGCACCAAGGGGGGGGGAGATACCGTAGCATTGAGTAAGACAAGGGAAAAGAACAGCGAGCATAAACCACGGGGTAGTGGAATAGCACTAGGAATAACAACGGGATTGTCAAATATATCACCTAACCCGGCAGGCATAGCTGGCACACACAAAATTTCGGGAGGGATACAACTTATCTCCTGGAACATAGCCGGTTTGGCAAATAAATTCAATAACTGTGAGTGGAGGCAGTACATAAATCAGTTTCAGATAATTAGCCTCCAGGAGACCTGGGTGGTTGACAACAGTCTCTTTCAAATGCCTGGGTACAAATGCTTCTTTGTCCAAGCCCAAAAATCAAGATCAGGCAGAGCAAGGGGTGGCCTGTCAATATATGTGGACCTAAATCTCAAGGGATCATGGAAAGGCACGAACTGGTCCTCGCAGAACCTTCAGGCCGTATGGTTCAAGGGCAAAGGGTTAAAGCGAATCCTGTTTAATGTTTATAATAATGGGTCCCCTGGAGATAACAATCCACTCCCCCTGGAATTGGATCACAGGTTGAACCAAGAGATAGAAGTGAGCAAGGGGGCACCAGCCCCTGCTATTCTAGTCATGGGCGATTTTAACTGCCACCTCTGCCCGGCTTTACTTCCCACTGATGCCGACTGGTCCCATTGCCCAGTCAAAAATGGACCTCACTTTTGCCACACTCAGGAAGGCTTGGCTTTCACCAAAGTTGTAGACACTCATGATTTGGTGCACACCATGAATATGATGGCTTTGGACAAAGATGGGATGCTCGCCCCCACCTTTAAGGGTCGAGGCTGTTCGTCATTCATTGACTACATTGTCTTATCTAGCCCCCTAAAGCTTAGGGTCATAGCCGCAGGGATTGAATGGAGTCCTTTTAGTGACCACAATCCTGTGGTTTTGGAGCTTTTTTATCAGCCCCAGTCTGGCAGGGAACAGTCGGGTGGCATCGATCAGAGAGCAACAGACCAGGGGAGGCGGCTTAGGTGGTCAAAGATAGATGGGGAACACTTTTATAAATCCCTTATGGATAGAGGGAAAACCTTCATTGATGGCTGTCTTGATCCCACAGTGGAGGGGTTACCGTTAATTGAAGCATTTGGGCAGATAACCAACCTGGTGGATGGGCTTTGAAAAACTAGTGCCCCAATAAGGAGAACTGATTGCCCGAGATGGTTTGATGGGGACTGTTCCCGCGCTTTAAGGGACCTTAAAGGTAGTCTTAAGGAAAGGCCAAGGGATAAACAAAAAGTAGCCCAGTGCAGATTGAGGTATAAGAAAGAGATTAAGAGAAGGAAAGCAATTCTACAGGGCGAAGCTTGGGCTGACTTAAGATAGGCCGCAGAAAGGAGAGACAACACTGAGTTCTGGAGAATAATCAATAAACCCTGTTTCCAGGATAAGAATGCACCAGTGATTGGGACAAATATTCTCCCGGACCAGTGGCTTACACACTTTAAGGGATTGTACAATTATGGCACAGCACCCAGTTTAGAGGAGAGAGGGGCAACCAAGCTAGGGCAGGATGTTTATTTCACTTTAAAAGAAATCACAGTGGGAATTGAGGGCCTGACAAAAATAAGGCCCCTGGCCCTGATGGGAGACCGCCAGATTTGTTCCTGAGTAATATTGAGCTGTGGGCCCCAATACTCACGAGAGTGATAAATGCCGCTATTAGGTTGGGCCTTCCCCGAACCTGATCAACGGCCATAATCGTCCCGATTTTTAAAAAGGGGAACAGGGACAGCCCACAATGCTACCGCCCAATCTCATTGATTGATGTGTCAGCCAAAATATTGGGCCGGGTAATCTTGAACCGCCTGACCGAGTGGACGGAGGAGAATAACATTATCTCGGACACGCAGTACGGCTTTAGAACAGGGAGATCCACAAGTGATCAATGTTTGAACCTGTATATGCTGGTAGAGAAATATACCAAAGCCAGCAATGAAGCCATTTATCTAGGGTTCATGGACTTGGCAGCCGCTTTTGACCATGTAAATCGGGACAAACTGTGGTCCATGATGACACACTTGGGGATTGACTTGGGCCTGATTAACATCTTGAGGGAACTACATAGGGACACTTCAGCAAGAGTACGCTACAACATGGAGGGAGGGCTGACGGAATCCTTCCCATGTACTAGTGGGGTGAGGCAAGGTTGTATTTTGGCCCCCTTTTTATTCTCACTCTACATTAACAACCTAGAGAAGTACCTGATCAATTTAAAAACTGATTGCCCATGCGCAGGATCGCGTCCCATCCCAGTCCTCCTTTACGCTGATGACGCGGTCCTACTTGCACGTACCCCTAAGAGCCTACAGCTGCTAATAGATGGTTTTGTAAAGTTCATGGCAAACTTAGACCTATCGGTGAACTTGGGCAAGTCATATGTGATGCTGGCTGGTAATAAACCCTGTAATAATTTTTCTTACAAAATAGGTAGCCATACACTAGAAAAAGTTCAGGCCTTTTCGTATCTGGGCCTATTGTTCGATGGCTCCTTGCAATTCAAACCCCTGGTTGAGGAACGCTGTTGCAAGTTGATATCCTCCAACGGTGCTATTGCAGGCTATGGGCGTAGAGTGGGCCGATGGTCCCCCGAGCAAAGTATTAATCTTTATGGAGCGATTTGTTGTTCCAAGGCCATCTATGGCGCAGAAGTGTGGGGATTTGTAAATATTCAGCAGTTACAGAGGGAGGAAAATAAAATTCTACGCTCAATTTTGAAAATTCCACAGAGCACCCCTGCTGTAATAGCCCATAGAGAACTAGGGAGGCCATATTTAGAAGATTTGGTCAAACTCAGACCCATTCTGGCATGGATGAGATCTTGGCTTAACCCTGAGGCGACCTTAAGTAGACAAATTATAAATGACTGCCTGGGAAGGGATAGAAGCTTGAGTATTCCATGGTTGAAATATGTATTGATCAGTCTGGAAAACCTTGGCCGCAAGGATCTCTTCTTACATCCAACGAGAATTGTGTCACAAGACAAGTTGATTATAAAGAGATTATTCTTGTCTCAGAGATGCAAAAGCAGAACAGAGACCGAAGGGATTAAAAGCACCGTGAACGCCCATAACCTGTTAAAAAACAGTGAGGGGATGGAGCCGTATTTGTACCTCATGCATAACGCTCAGGATAGATTTTTAATGGCGCGTTTTAGGCTCAATCTTTTACCTTACTTACTGGCTGATCCACCAGGTTTTACATTATCGATTGAGCAGAAGGGTGCCTGCGGCTGCGACAATAGGTCTCCGCAGGACACCCTTCATTTTGTACTTTTGTGTCCTTTTTATTCAATGCCTAGGCGCAGATTCTTAGTAAGAATCCTAAAGCAAGCGAAATTTGCACATGCTAAAGATGCATTAATTTTTTTGCAAAAAGCGGCCGACCCCCTGACACTCTGTAGTATCATGAATTTTATTAGAGTTGCGGTACGACTAAGGGCAACTAGAGAACCAATTTGATTGTTTTTTAAAATGAAATGTGATGTTTACTAATGTGTAGTTGTAGTCAGGCTTCTGGAAAATGGAAGGGGGATGGGAGCACACTGCTACCTCCCAGCACAGGTCGCCCCTTTGCATCCTGGTACATGCAGTTCAATTTAAATGCTTACTTGAAATTTTGCAGAGTGTCTCACCAAAGTTGGTGCAGGTTAGTGCTGTTAATCTCTAGACACATGTGTTTCTGGATTTCATCCTTCTTCAGTAGAGATAAAACGAAATTCTTCTGGGGTTTGCTGAGAAAGCTGCCACAATCCTCTCAGGTCTCTGTACCTCTCCCTGGCGCACAGGTGCCTCCCATGAGCTCGTCAGTCCAGTGGCTCAAGGGAGCCTTTTTGAAACAGAAGGGGGATGGGAGCACACTGCTACCTCCCAGCACAGTTCGCCCCTTTGCATCCTGGTACATGCAGTTCAATTTAAATGCTTACTTGAAATTTTGCAGAGTGTCTCACCAAAGTTGGTGCAGGTTAGTGCTGTTAATCTCTAGACACATGTGTTTCTGGATTTCATCCTTCTTCAGTAGAGATAAAACGAAATTCTTCTGGGGTTTGCTGAGAAAGCTGCCACAATCCTCTCAGGTCTCTGTACCTCTCCCTGGCGCACAGGTGCCTCCCATGAGCTCGTCAGCCCAGTGGCTCAAGGGAGCCTTTTTGAAACAGAAGGGGGATGGGAGCACACTGCTACCTCCCAGCACAGTTCGCCCCTTTGCATCCTGGTACATGCAGTTCAATTTAAATGCTTACTTGAAATTTTGCAGAGTGTCTCACCAAAGTTGGTGCAGGTTAGTGCTGTTAATCTCTAGACACGTGTTTCTGGATTTCATCCTTCTTCAGTAGAGATAAAACGAAATTCTTCTGGGGTTTGCTGAGAAAGCTGCCACAATCCTCTCAGGTCTCTGTACCTCTCCCTGGCGCACAGGTGCCTCCCATGAGCTCGTCAGCCCAGTGGCTCAAGGGAGCCTTTTTGAAACAGAAGGGGGATGGGAGCACACTGCTACCTCCCAGCACAGTTCGCCCCTTTGCATCCTGGTACATGCAGTTCAATTTAAATGCTTACTTGAAATTTTGCAGAGTGTCTCACCAAAGTTGGTGCAGGTTAGTGCTGTTAATCTCTAGACACATGTGTTTCTGGATTTCATCCTTCTTCAGTAGAGATAAAACGAAATTCTTCTGGGGTTTGCTGAGAAAGCTGCCACAATCCTCTCAGGTCTCTGTACCTCTCCCTGGCGCACAGGTGCCTCCCATGAGCTCGTCAGCCCAGTGGCTCAAGGGAGCCTTTTTGAAACAGAAGGGGGATGGGAGCACACTGCTACCTCCCAGCACAGTTCACCCCTTTGCATCCTGGTACATGCAGTTCAATTTAAATGCTTACTTGAAATTTTGCAGAGTGTCTCACCAAAGTTGGTGCAGGTTAGTGCTGTTAATCTCTAGACACATGTGTTTCTGGATTTCATCCTTCTTCAGTAGAGATAAAACAAAATTCTTCTGGGGTTTGCTGAGAAAGCTGCCACAATCCTCTCAGGTCTCTGTACCTCTCCCTGGCGCACAGGTGCCTCCCATGAGCTCGTCAGCCCAGTGGCTCAAGGGAGCCTTTTTTAAACAGAAGGGGGATGGGAGCACACTGCTACCTCCCAGCACAGTTCGCCCCTTTGCATCCTGGTACATGCAGTTCAATTTAAATGCTTACTTGAAATTTTGCAGAGTGTCTCACCAAAGTTGGTGCAGGTTAGTGCTGTTAATCTCTAGACACATGTGTTTCTGGATTTCATCCTTCTTCAGTAGAGATAAAACGAAATTCTTCTGGGGTTTGCTGAGAAAGCTGCCACAATCCTCTCAGGTCTCTGTACCTCTCCCTGGCGCACAGGTGCCTCCCATGAGCTCGTCAGCCCAGTGGCTCAAGGGAGCCTTTTTGAAACAGAAGGGGGATGGGAGCACACTGCTACCTCCCAGCACAGTTCGCCCCTTTGCATCCTGGTACATGAAGTTCAATTTAAATGCTTACTTGAAATTTTGCAGAGTGTCTCACCAAAGTTGGTGCAGGTTAGTGCTGTTAATCTCTAGACACATGTGTTTCTGGATTTCTGGAAAATGATTTAATTGTACTATGATTTAATTGTACTTTTAACTGTCTGTATATGTGTGCTTTTATGATGTTTTTAAATCATCGAATAAAGAAATACTGACTGAGTCAGTAGAGCGAATGGGAGAATCCTTCTGCTATAAGAATGAGTCCACTTTAATAATTAGTGGGTTGGAAAAGTGGGATCTGACAGCTTGCCTGCATCCTTAGCACATCTTCTTGGTTGGTACCATGTCCATTTCCTGGCAGTCTTATGTGCTTGGTATGCAGTTAGTGGACGTATGTGCCTTTGGGTTTATTAAGAGCCAGTTAATTTATACATTTAGGCTTTGTCTGTTCATAGGTCTGCAGTGGGATAGTGTGTGCTGTATTTTGCTGAACAGTACTGGTCTGAGCACTTGGCTACTCACCTATGTGGTATGCTTGGGCTGTGTTTGATGTCTGTAAAGTTCTATATAATGTGTAGTGCTGGATCTTATGCTTGTAACGTGATGAGTGGTGTGTCCTTCTTTTGTGACTGCAGTGACCCCCAACTATATGAAGTATCTATGGTGTGTTTGTGTGTGCAGTGATCTTTCTAGATTGTGCCTTGGGAAGTTATGCATGAGGTGCATAATGTGGGATTTGCGCTGTTGTCAGCACAGTGCTATCAAACTATATAGGCTGTGCTGGATGCATACAGAGGGGCAGATTTACCAGCCCTTTGCGCTGCCAGTACGTCACTTTTTGTGACGCACTGGCAGCGCATTTCTTTGCCCCATATTTACAGGGACTGGAAAAGCCACCCTGCGTGGCTTTTCCTGTCCTTGTAAATATGGCCCCTTTACACGCAGCACTTTGCGTGAAAGGGGTGTTCCATGGGTGTTGCTGTGGGTGTTCCCACGCAACACCCATGGAACCAGACACATTTCCAAATTTACGAGAAATCGTGATCCTGGAAATGCATCAGTTTGCTGTGCCACCCTAGGGGTGGCCTAGCAAGATGCATCCTTGCACCACAGTGCAAGGATGCCTGCGCCGGCGCATGGCAGCTGTTTAAGTGCCAGCGCAGGGGAGAGCACAGGAATGCGACATATTGTAGATATGTTGCCTTCCTGTGCTCTGAAAGTGCTGCAACGTGTTGCAGCCAAAGGGCTAGCGGTGCCGCACTGCAGAACTTTCTTGTAGATCTGCCCCAAAGTGTTTTATAAAATGTGTTGTGTTAAGAGCACCACACACACTACAAGGCAATCATTGCATTGCTGAAAGAGGTAACTGAACAGTTAGATACATTTGGAATTCAAAGAGAGGCGTTTATAATCTTGCTAGTCCCCTGGCACATGATTTAAGGGTACAATGGTGTGGTCGAAAGTGCTTTTGTCGGCTCATAATTCCCAACTGCTGCTATAGTGCTGTGAAGACTACTGTATCCTCATCTGATGTTTATGTTTATGTTTATGTTTCTTGCGTTTTTTATAGCGCGCAAATACCCGGAGGTGTCTCGGCGCTCACACTACAGAATAATGCTGTGGCAGAGAATTAACGTGAGAAAAGCCAGGTTTTTAATTTCTTCCTAAAACTAAGAAGTGTGGGAGCCGTTTTGATGTGGAGGGGGAGAGTGTTCCAGAGTTTAGCAGTGGAAATCGTAAAACATCTGTCACCCCAGTTAGCTCTTCTGGTTCGCGGAACCTTGAGCAGATGGGTAGAGGAGGAACGAAGCGTTCTTGAGTTATCAAGTGGGCAAAGGGCGTCTTTAAGGAACTGTGGGCCTAGGTTATTAATAGATTTATAGGCGATGCACAATGCCTTAAACTTTGTGCGGCTCTTAACAGGGAGCCAATGCAGTTGTTGAATGTAATGAGAGACTGAAGATAATTTAGGGATGCCCAGTAAAATTCTGGCTGATGCGTTCTGGACTAACTGCAGCCTGTTGAGGACTTTTTCCTGGGCGTTCAAAAACAGGGCATTGCAGTAGTCTGTTTTTGAGAAGACCAACATGCTAATTAAGGTTTTACCAGCTGAGGTGGGAAGGTAGGGTAGTAGCTTTTTGATCCTTTTCAAGATGAAAAATGATGTGGAGACCACAGAATTAACATGATGCTGGAAGGTCATTTTGTTATCAAATGTGACTCCAAGATTGCGGACCTTGGTGACAGGTACTGGTGGAGCTCCCATTTTCGTTGGCCACCATGTAGGGGACCAATTAGGTTCCAGTTTCCCGAATGTCATCACCTCTGTTTTATCAGAGTTAAGTTTGAGACAGTTTGATGACATCCAGGAACTTATTGCCAGCATTCCTTCTTGAAAGTTGGCAGCTACTGCTGCCCCATCGTTGTGGACAGATAACACCAGTTGAGTGTCGTCGGCATAGGTCGTAAGGGCAATGCCATAGGTTTTTATCACCCTCGCCAAGTCCGCCACATAAATGTTAAACAGTGTCGGACCTAGCGAGGATCCCTGCGGTACTCCGCAAGGAAGGGTGAAGGTAAGGGAGGAAAAATGGCCCATTCTTACTGTCTGTGGGCGGTCAGTTAAGAAGGAGGCAAGAAGCTCTCTAGCCTTATCGTGAATACCCAGAGCTGAGACACGGTCGATCAAGGTGACATGATCGACCGTGTCAAAGGCTGCGGAGAGATCCAGCAGTATTAGTACTGCCGCTCCACCCCTATCTAATGTCCTCCTTATTTCGTCTGCCGCTTTTAGTAAGGCAGTTTCGGTTCCATGCCCCTGTCTAAACCCAAATTGGGTTTCATCCAGTAGGTTGTTGTTTTCTATAAATTTAGAGAGTTGAATGTTTATGGTTTTCTCAAATATCTTTGCAGGGAAAGGGAGACATGCTATGGGCCGATAGCTGGCTGGGAGGAGGGGATCAAGCGTGTTTTTTTTTTAGTAGAGGCTTAATAATAGCCTCCTTCCATACTGAGGGGTAGGTACCCGTGCTAAACATGGCATTGCAGATGTTGGTCAGTGCAGGGGAGATGGCATCTGGGATGAGATTAAGAGTGGCCGGGGGGCACGGGTCTAGGGGTGAACCTGATTTTGTGCTGAAGATTAGGCGTCTAATTTGTTCCTCAGTCGTTGCTTCAAAATTAGAAAAAGTAGGAGTATTAATAGGGTGACGTTGATTCGTGGTAGTACTGGAAGCCGAGTGGGTAAATGCTGAAAAAATAGAAATAACCTTGTCTTCAAAAAACTCTGCAACAGAGTTACAGAGGGTTTGAGAAACAACAGGGCGCGGATTGGGGGGATTAGACAGTTGAGTGACTACCTGAAACAGTTGTTTAGCAGAGTTTTTTGCCTGATTGATTTGGGAAGTATAGTAGTCGCTCTTTGCAGAGACAATGGAATGCTTGTACTTGAGAAGGGCGTTTTTATAAAGGACTTTGTCCGTAAGATTATAGTGACGGCGCCAAAGTCTTTCCAAATTTCTGCAATATTGTCTGTGAAGGCGAAGGGGTTCTGTGAACCAAGGAGCTGATGGGAGCTGTCTGCTACGATGGGAGGTTTTTACTGGTGCTAACGCTTGGCATGCCGCGTTTAATCTGTTTAGGTAGTAAGTGGAGGCTAAAAGTGGATCCTGTTCAGTAATGCTGACGCTGTCATTCAGCATGGAAGTAAGGTGAGCTGTGTTGATATTTTTCCAGTCTCTGAAGGTAATGAGAGAAGGTGAACCGGTCACATGAGAAGTGGATTTAAGTTTGATGGAAAAGCAGACTGCTGAATGGTCTGTCCAGATAAGGGGGATCACGTCTGCAGCCCTAATAAGTGGGTTGGTGGTGAATATACCATCCAAGGTATGTCCAGCTTTATGGGTAGCCTGGTTGACAATTTGCTGGAAGTCGGTTGCTGCTAGATCATTGATTAGCATCGAAGTATCATGGTCAGAGCAGGACTCAAGATGGAAGTTGAAATCTCCCAGTATGGTAAAGTGAGGAGCTCCAGCTGTGGCCTCGATTAGGTTGTTAAGATTGTTGAGGAAATTGGCTCTGACCCCCGGCGGGCGATAAAGTAAAATGCCTACAAATGATTGGTTGTCAGAGAGACAGATGGAAAATAACACAGCCTCACAGTCATTTTGTTTGAGATCAGTAAATTTAGCTTTGAAATGATCCCGGTAAATAACAGCTAGCCCTCCCCCCTTTTTTCTCATTCTATCTAATCTATAAACACAATAATTATCAGGGGTGGCAGTTCTGAAATCTGGGCCTGAAGAGTCATCGCCCCAAGTCTCGGTGATGAACAGGAGGTCTAAGTTGTGTGACTCAATAAAATCTGCGATTTCCATTTTGTGTTTCGGCACAGAACGTGCATAAATAAGTGCTGCTGAGACTTCGATGGGGGGGTTAGCTCGGGGGGTAGAAATAGTGCAATTTGGGCACTTGTGAGGACCTATCATAGGATTTCTATACTGTAGACAAGGTGTAAGATGTGGCCAGGTTGCCGAAGACCTGAGATTTCGAAGCTGGTCGGAAGTGTATTTCCGTACTGTAGGAGTTTGAGCGATGGATGGTTCAGCGGAGCCAGAGGGGGTGGCCCCTGGCCCGAACTCGGCACAGACGAGCACAGACGAGCTTGCCTTAAGCGCGCCTTCGGCGCGCAATCGTCGCGCCCGCTGCGCTCGTCCGCTGCGCTTCCGATAGATGCACATCCTTTATGGAAGTGGAAGGGTGTTGAGGGGGGGTGTGGCCAGCGCGAGTGGGCGTGTCAGCTGGGTCGGGGAATGGCGGCAAAGATACACAACAGACCCTCACACCGCAAGAGCGATGGTTTGGCTGTGCAAGGTGCTCGACTAGCTGTGCTATGTGCCCAAGAACAGGTAATTTAAAAATCAATATCACAAGATTTTTTCATTAGTTTTAAAAACGCTATCAACTTCTCCCGGCTTCCGCCTCAGGAGGATTCTGTAGTAGTCGCGCTCGAAGCCAGAGCAAATTTAAATAGCCCAGCGCGGGGGGGCGTGGCCAGCGCGAGTGGGCGTGTCAGCTGGGTCGGGGAATGGCGGCAAAGATACACAACAGACCCTCACACCGCAAGAGCGATGGTTTGGCTGTGCAAGGTGCTCGACTAGCTGTGCTATGTGCCCAAGAACAGGTAATTTAAAAATCAATATCACAAGATTTTGTCATTAGTTTTAAAAACGCTATCAACTTCTCCCGGCTTCCGCCTCAGGAGGATTCTGTAGTAGTCGCGCTCGAAGCCAGAGCAAGTTTAAATAGCCCAGCGCGGGGGGGGCGTGGCCAGCGCGAGTGGGCGTGTCAGCTGGGTCGAGGAATGGCGGCAAAGTTACACAACAGACCCTCACACCGCAAGAGCGATGGTTTGGCTGTGCAAGGTGCTCGACTAGCTGTGCTATGTGCCCAAGAACAGGTAATTTAAAAATCAATATCACAAGATTTTGTCATTATCCTAATAATGCAGAGGCGCTTGAAGTCTCAAATGTGATCAAGAGAAACTTAAGAACTAGCTTTGTCCTGCAGTGCTGCCGTTTGAGTCAGTGATTCCTTGGCAGACATCTTACCGAAGGGTTTACCTTTCTCTTCCATCTCAGTTTCACCCCAGTTCCTTCAATAGACCGTTCTCCTATCATCAACCTGCCTTTCCTCCCATTCTCCGATAAGATAAAGCAGCTTTTGGGTAGCGAGTACTGTAGATCTCCACCCCACATTCTTCTAATGTGGTGGAGACCCAACATGCCTTAGCACCAATCAGAAAACTTAATTCAGAGCCTATATCCGCCCTTACCGAATAGCACAGGTGTGCGCAATCACTAACATGTCTACCTGAACCATGTTCCAGTCTCCTTTTGGTGCACGTCTCACATACATTTTAGGATATGTGAGAGGCAGATGCATGCCATCTCATTACCAGTAACAACAGATTATGTCAGGGCAGTTTATGACAGACCTGAAGTGAACACTTAGGAGAAAAGTGTATTCTTATGGTTACCATGTGAAGAGATGGTAAAGAAACAGCAGACGTTTAAGGTGTATGTTTCAGAGATTAGACATTAGGACCACTATATCCCGCATGTACTCCAATCAATCAATCAATCAATCAATCAATCAATCAATCAATCAGGATTGGTAAAGCGCAACTACTCACCCGTGAGGGTCTCAAGGCGCTGGGGGATAGTTCAGTATGCTACCAGGATTTGTTTTTGGTTATAGATCATATGGTTTGAGTGACAGTTGGTCTCGGCCTAAAATGGTATCTGACGCTATAAAAAATAGTAATTGGTGTCAAGACAATTTTGTGCAACACAGAGAAATAGCATTTACAAATCAGTCAAGTCTGGATTTGTAACATTTGTGATGTGTAAAGTATAACAAATAGCAATAAATCTGCATGAGTTCCCATTATTTCAGATATTTCTGGAGACTATTGTTGCTTATGCGAGGACTTTGTGTCCTGTAACCCTATTATTCAGTGCTACAGTGCCTGTGCTCTGGTGCTAAAATAGTATTGATAAAATTGGTTTCAACCAATTTCTTTAAATACCTATCCAGCAACATGCCAATGGTGCCTTTTCTGTGCTATCTACAATGATGCCACAGAAAAGGCAGCAATGGCATGTTAGGTAAATATTATAGTTGGGCTGCACTGTGTACTTTCATCACCTACAACAGCTTCATATATAGCAAACTATGTGTCTGCCAGGAACACTGCTGTGCTCTAACTGGTCTGAAGGTTAACAGTACTTGAGTAACAAATATCAAGGAAAAGTGCTTCGGCCATGTAAGCAAACCTATTTTCAATATTATAAGTCACTTGTAGAGTGTGTCGTGTAAGCCCTCAGGGCAGCGTGCCTAATATATAACAAAAGACACAGTATATATTTGAAATATGGGCCTCAAAGTGACTGAAGGCCTAAAACCTATTTCTATTGTGTTGGTTTGGCTATATTATCTATAAGACAAGCCTGATTGTAAATAAAATATTGAGATCACGTTTGTTAATTTTGGTGGAAAACTAAATGTATCAAAATGCAGCCCGGACCACTTCTACCACTCATCACACTTCCGTATGCCAATACACAATACTGGCTGGAGTTCGCGGCTCTTTGTGCCAGAAGTCAATAGTAGTAGCTTGGCCTTAAACCCAGGAAGGCAGAAGTTTTGTCAACAACTGTCCATTTAGGATGTTTTAGACATCTAGGAGGGGCACGGGACACCTGGCAGAAAAAAAGGCCAGTGTTAACACTTCTTTTGACATGCTGATCCTAGGTGGGACTTGCAGGATCTTCTGCCATTCATTCCCAAAGCCTCCATTTGGATAACCAGTTCTGAACCTGCTGAGAGGGCGGGGGAGGTTGGAGAGCTTATCTATATAGATGAGTGATTAGGAGCCTGTCTGCCTGGAACCCTAGCAGATGGAAGAAGGGTTCACGTGTCTTGAATTAGGGCCTCTGATAAGTTTTAGAGTCAAGTGAAGAGGAAGTGCTGCAAATAAGATGACACAGAGTGACAAATGAGGCTGGATTAGGAAAGACGCATTCTCTAATGACTGGAAGCTGCAAACAGAGGACAAGACTGTCACTTCATCTCTGCCTCCTCAGAAGATGCTGGCACCCTGACACTGGAACTGCGCTCCAAGTGTCAAGTGGTTGAATTCTTGTTTGGCACCTTTGGGGACACAAAAAGCAGGTCTCCTGACTCCAAGAGGTCCCAGTTGATCACATAAGACTGGACCATGCTGGTGCATTAACTCAAGAGAGGTCTAGAGCATAAACTGCCTAAACAGTGCAGAAATAACTTTTAGTAGTTGTATAGAAGAAAGAAAGTCAGTTTTTCCACCTCCAGAGGACCAGGACAATGTCCTGAGGCTTGTCCAGAGCGGATGCACCCAAGGCAGGCAAGAAAACAAACGTTCAAAGCTTTTTGCTGCACAGAAAACGGATTCAGCTGGACTTAGTGGTGAAAGTATCTGAGCTCATAAAGCCATGTCCAGCTATAGCTTTCAGCTTTACCCTTCCGCGGGGTTTTAAAACTAAAAAGTGACTAAGTCCGAAGGTAAAACCGTGGATCAGGATGAAGTGGAAAAATCTATCGCTGTGGTGAAACAAATTTTGCAGGAACGAAATCCAATTTTGCCCCATCCTTTACTTTTGGTGCCTAAACAAAGAGCCACACTAGGAGCTCTGTGACTGCATTTCTCATTTCGAAAGACCCCCAAAAGCCTAAGCTTTGGACAGTGCCCCGCTGGAGGATTTTGACTTCCATTTCAGAGACCCTGTCTGACTGTAAACTTTTTGACTGGGACGACCAGCTTGGTGTAACCCACCTCCATGAGGTTGACCTGAAATTACACCTAGGTGCTGTAAGCTGCAAACTGTTGTTTTTCAATTAAGTTTAACATTTTTAGGTTCTTTTTGCTTTAGAAATTAAAAAAATCATATATCAGGGTCCCTTTTTCTGATTTTAACGATATTGATGGCTTTGTGCTCATTATAATGTATTTTTTTTTTTTATTTGGGAATTTTATTGTGTTGCCTTCTTGACATTGAATTTGTTGCCATTGTTTTTACTTAACATGTATTCATCTGGGGATTTTCCGGCTGCATGTACCTATCATGGATTTTATCAGAGTTTATCTAAGACTAGTGTTGATACCTAATTATCATATTTTTTATTAGGTTGGTAAGAATACCCCTTTCCAAATTAACAACCAACTTTATAACATAATTTATATTGAAGAATAGAAGTGGAATAGAGGTGGATGCATTGTGTTTGTGTACGAAGTTGGGTATTTGCTCAATAAGTATAAAATAGTCTTCTTCCATCATATTCCCTTTTTTGTCTTTAACACTGAGCGTCTGGTATAAAGTAACTTTTAAAATGTAGTCCTCATTCCATTGTTTAAGGATCAATCCAATGCTAAAATAATCTCCACATCAGACAATCAATTTTATAGCAAAATGATATAACCTTATGGGATGTGCTATCCAACTTTATGAATCCCACAGACACCCGGATAGAATCCAATATAGTTGGAGGCTTCAAAAATAGAAAATGCTATACCCACACGGGAAGGTAACAAATATACTATCATAACTCCTACCCTACGAACAATTGTTGCATTTTATGTATTATATGGAACAAAATATTTGATAACTAAAAACGAAATATATTATTTTTTAATATTTTTATTTTAAATGTAGTAATATTCAAAATAAACATATAACCTAAACATATCTACTTACATACAATTTAAATAAAACCACAAAGCACAAAAATATCATTCAATCAATCAAACTGTAATTATAAAACTCAGTTGAAGAGCCAGGTCTTGAGTCCCTTCCTGAAGTTTGCCAATGAGGGTGCTCTTCGAAGGAGGAGGGGAAGGGCGTTCCAGGATTTGGCGGCGAGGGAGGAGAAGGAGCAACCTCTGATTCGGCAGCAGCGGATGCGCAGTGTCTGTGCGAGGTGAGCGGAGGTTTCTGAATGGTTGGTGGAAGTTTAGGCAGTGGTTCATATATGCCGGTCCTTGGTCTAGAGGCCTTTGTAGGAGTGGGCCAGTAGCTTGAAGTGGCATCTCTTCTTGATGGGGAATTAGCAGAGGTCTCTCTGGTGCTGGGAAATGTTGGTCTTTTTGGACAGGTTAAGGATCAGTCTGGCAGCTGTGTTCTGCATGATCTGGGATCTTCTCATGAGTTCGCCAAAGGTGCCTGTAAAGAGTGCATTGCCATAGTCCAAATGGCTGGTGATGAGGGCCTGTGTTACTGTTTACCTGGTGGTGGTGGGGAGCCACTTGAAGAAGAATCTGCAGAGCATGCGAAAAGTGTGGAAGCAGACTAAGGGGTGATGGTTTAGACCTGTTATTTCATGGAGAATTTGCTGTCAAGGATGATGCCAAGGTTGTGGGCATGATCTTTCGAAGTGGGGGTGGGTGTGATTTCTGATGACCACCAGGAATTGTTCCAGAGGGAGATGTGGCTATAAAATATCAATTTACATATGAAATTTATTTCTTACAAAAATAAATATCCTCTTATTTTTTCAAATAAATTACAAAGTAAATTAAAAAAATATTTTCACAAATTATTTTCACCTACATATGTGCTGCAAAAAATAAAAACCAAACACAATAAATGCTTTTGATCTCCAATAGTTTGAAATTTCACATTACACTCATAAAAAATGGTATCCACACAAACCCCCATATCAATCCAAATCCCATGTATACATTTATAATATTTGAGCCCAATTATTTTAAAGCAAGCCTTATAATTACTGTATAGATAATAGAATTCAAATCTATACAGCAGCAATTTAAGTTTTAAGTAAAAATCAATTATACTTTTTAAAATTGTAATTATTTATAAAAACCCACCCAATCCCTCAATAAATCAATAAACCAATAAACACATACAAAGAAATCAAAAATGATAAAAAAATATATGAACAAAATAGTTTTAACCATAACATTTTATTATATGATATTTAATTGGGGCTTTTTGTGGAGAAATCTATTGTGTGCATGTTCCAGGAAACTTGGGCAAGGGATGACATCGTAAGGATTGGTTATGCATCTTTCAATGTATCTGCCATTTCGTAGGGAAGAGGTAGACCCTCAGGGGGCTTATGTACTTGGGTCGCTACGCACCTGAGCTGTACAGTGGGGCAGCTGAATCCCCTGTCCAACGACATTCACTCCACTGTACTCACTTTCTCCTCTAGTATGAAAATAGCCTTTATTAACCTCTATTCCCGTCCCTTAAGTTGCAGCCATGAATCCCTGACCATCGACCAACTGAACACCTTTATTGCTACAGTCCCCACGAATATAAGGCTGGTTATCGGGGGTGATTTGAGTTGCCAATTTGAGCCCCTTGCTCTTCCTACTGACTCATTTCTCAGTGAGGACGATTGGCAATGGTTAATTCTTGACCCTCAAATCCCACCGATAAAGGCCTTGACCCCGTTGGCACACCAGATTAATGCGGTAACACTGACCCACTCCCTGAGAGCATGTAATGGCCGCACTAAATCAGATAGACCATGGAACTTAACTTTCAACAGAACTGGCTAATCCTCCCTGTTGGACTACATTCTAGTGGAGACCAGATTATGGCAAAGGGTTGTTGATTTCGCCTTCCTGCCGCGACAGGACTGTTACCACAATGCCTTGACCATGGAGTTAGAGTTGCCAGATCTTCAAAATCCCATGGCTAGCGGCACCCCTGTAGCCAGTAGTTTAACACTAGAAGAAGAATTAGATGGGGGACAATCGAGCAGTCATCTGACAAGCTCGTCACACTATACTCTCTAACTATCTTGCCCTTATCAGAATTGGGGGAGGCTGCCACGACAATGGACTCTCTCCAAAACATCGATAGAATAGTGGCATTGCATGCAGAATTGACAACCAGTCTGACCAACATATTCTATCCTAGGGTATCTTCTAAGGTGGAAAAGGGTGCCAAAGAATCCTGGTGTAATGACACCTGCTGTAAGGCCAAGAGAGCCCTGCTAGATGCCATCAAACTCAAGGACAGGCATCTAATTAAACAAATGAGGGTGTTCTACCGAGAAAACATCCAACAAGCAAAGAAGAGCTGGGAGCTAGAAAGATGGGAAACCCTTAAAATCGCCCTATCTAACAGGGACATGAAGGTGTTCTGGTCAATGGTGTGTACAGATAGTAGTGAAGGGAAGCCAGCCTGGGAGCCTAACATTGCAGCGGTTGTATGGAAGACCCATTTCCACGCTCTATACACCACTGAGGAAGTCTCAGACCCAAAGGATGAAGCATCATTAATAATTTTAGGGACTGTCCATGAAGAGGCCTATGGGATCACTCTGACAAAAGTTTTAAATGCTATAAGGAAGATTCCTCTCGGCAAAGCTCCGGGACTAGACAAGTTACCAGTGGACCTATTCCGGGCAAAACCAAAAATACTGGGACCCTACCTATGGGCAATATTTAATGCTATTTTGAGAGGTATGGCGATCCCGAAATCTTGGGCCGGGGCAGAAATCTTTCCAGGTTTTAAAAAGGGCTCACCTCTTCTGCCGACAACTATAGGCCGATCAGTTTGATCGATGTCACCAAGAAACTGTTTGCAAGGATCCTCCTTGATCGCCTTCATGTGGGGATGGAGGAGCATGAAATCCTAGGTCCATACCAAGCTGGTTTCAGAAAAAATATCTCCACCATTGATCAAATCTTTAGATTACAATTACTATATTAGAAAACGTTGTCAATAGAGGGTGGCAGCCTCTATTTAATATTTGTAGATCTGAAGATGGCCTTTGATCTGGTCCCCAGAGATAAATTGTGGGAGGTACTTAGACATCTGGGAACCCCTCTACCTTTTGACCTTGTTCATGAGACTACACGAGGGCAACTTTGCCCAAGTAAGGTACAAGAAATTTGGGGAATTAACCTCCCGCTTCCCAGTCAATAGAGGAGTAAAGCAGGAGTGTGTGCTCGCCCCTACCCCATTCTGCCTTTTCATCAACGCACTGGTTGTCCAATTAAACGAGGTGAAGGATAATGATGCCCCAAAGCTGGCACGTAGTAAGGTGCCAGCAATGATGTTCGTGGACGACACACTGTTACTATCAAAGTCGCCCATGGGCATCCAGAGGGTTCTTGATAGCTTTGCTACATTTTGCAAAAACAGGGGGCTGGAGATCAATACATTGAAGACCAAATTCATGGTCTTCAACCAAGCCAACACATCCCTCCCAAATCCCTCTGTAAATGGTACCTTGCTCGAGAGGGTGTCCGTCTTCGACTATCTAGGTGTCACTCTGTCTGAAACGTTTGAATGGGGCCCACAACTAGCTAAAGCAAGTCTTAAGCTAGCACAGACTGTAGGGGGGATTGCAAAAACATATAGAAACTCCTCCCACAAACCAGCCAGGCCTATAGCGGAGATCTATAAAGTGAAAGCAAGGGGTACCACAATGTATGGGGCTGAACTATGGGCCATCGTTCCAATGGTGGACTGACTAAAATAGAGAATAACTTTATGAGAAAGATGTTAGGCCTCCCAACAAGCACGCCCTTATCCCGCTACGTCTGGACTTAGGAATCAGACCAATCACGGAGGAGATTGGACTTAGGCCACTAACTTTCTAGCATAGACTATGGGTGACTCCGGAACAAGAAGTCTATCAGTCAGAGTTAAAGGAGTTATTGAGTCTCCCGGGTTTGGGTAAAATACCATGGCTTTTATATATAAATGATGCATGCTGTAGGCTGGGTAAACCTAGCTTATGGAGCAACCCTGAGGAAATGTGTCTGGTAACCTCACGCTCAGAACTAGCGAGAGCTTATAGGTCACCCAAACAAGCAGACATCGAGGGGGACTCGGCACTTGGACACGTGACAGTTGATTTTCTAAGTATTAAAGCCGAGTATCTGATTGAGTCCTTCCTGGATGATATCCAACCCACTCTGGCAAGGAAATTATATATATTTTTTTTAAAGATCTTTTTATTGGCATTTATAAACATTACATACATAGGCACGTTGGCAAGGAAATGATATATCCAGTTTAGAATAGGGACCTTGCCGCTCCTTGTTTTCACCAACAAATGGCTAAAAGCCACTCCCCTTGGGCGTCCCGCTTGCAATTGTGTCGATGAGTCACAGCTTCATGTTTTTTTCTTCTGTCTTGGCTATAAAATAGCCAGACAGCACTGGCTCGTCCTACTTCGCAGGAATTTGGGGTTTATGCACTGTGTGGAGGCATCTAGAATTTTAAAGTATGATACCCACCCACCCATTGTTTTTGCCGTATCCCGATTTTTAAACTCAATGGGGCGTAGTCGTAGGGTGTTGGTAAACTCGCCACTGCACTCACAAATTTCCCATAGTGCATGCACTGGCATTTTTTAATCTTTTAACTTACTTTTAAGCCCTTCCATATTTTAAGAACCAAAATTAGTGATGAATTGAAATCATATTGTGGTAAAATTGTACGTGTTTTCTTTTATCGTTGTAGTTGATTTACACAGGGTATCTGACGTGGTAGTTGGCTGAGGGCGAGATCAAGGTTTGAACCCCCCAAACCTCCCACCCTGTGATTACTGTGCTGTGTTCTAATGCTGCTAAATTTGCAATTTGTGTTTTTATTTATCTGTAATTTATTGGTTTATGTTATGTATTTTTATCTTAACTGGTTTTAGCATGTACTTTTTATGGTCTATATTGACCAAAATAACGTTTAGTTGAATATTTAATTAACTAAAAAAAACTTAACAAAAATATTATCTTTATTAGTTTCAAATTTACAAATAAAAATGCTATTATAAACATAAAACACTGCCATCTGTTTGGGGTGCAGACCAGTTGGCAGATATGCTGCTCCTAAAAGGGACGGACAGGATCTGCTCTCAGTAATGCTCACAGCCCTCCTGGAGTCTATGGGCCCAGTCCCAGCAGGAGGGGGAACAGGTTCTGACCATGATAGAGAGGAGGAGGGTTCATTAAATAGGGGGGTGGATAGAGACATGTAGACCAGCCTGCCTTTATGCATTACTAGATCTACCGGGTCATTTTATATTAAGGCAAAGAGGAACTTGTACAAAATAAGGTGGGAGACTGAGAAAATAGCCAAGATTAGATATGGAAAATTCTCAAATCACTGGCCAGTTCACAGGTTCGACTGGCACATGACTGCCACCTCCTCAGAACATTCCTGAACCTTGGGAAAAGCACCTGTTGGAAGAAAGCAGATTCCTGCTGGAAAAAGACAGCTCAAGGACACAATGAATCCTGACTCCTGTTGGCACAGAAGGATTGCAAAAACAACAGTTGATGGGCAGAATGCAGAACAATGTCATACATTCACCCCAGTACTGAGATCTGGGCCTAAATCCATCGTTTTTTGCTCACCATGCCATTCCAGTTTGAACCCAGCCATAGACAAATCAGTCTTGACCCTGTGCCTCATGGGAACAGTCCAGCCCGAACTGCCAAGCCAGGTCCTCCTTGGACTGTAAACCAGCATCCTAGGACCGGTTTCGGGGTTTCACCCCTCTTCAGCCAGGATAGCTTGATTCCAGTGGCATGGAGAGCACGGGACCCACATCTGGGCATACCCGTCCCACTCGGGGTGACAAATGCAAAAACAACAGTTGATGGACAGAATGCAGAACAATGTCATACATTCACCCCAGTACAGACATCTGGGCCTAAAGCCATCGTTTTTTTGCTCACCATGCCATTCCAGTTTGAACCCAGCCATATGCAAATCAGTCTTGACCCTGTGCCTCATGGGAATAGTTTTTTTTTCTAAAAACAAAAAGTGGTTCTGTCGGGTTTAATTATCTTTGCGCATTAAAAGTCGCAAGAAACCAACATTTTTAATGGAACATAAATGAAACACACACCTGACCAGAAGTGTACGGTGTCTGAAATGATCAGAATAGCAATGTTTGTATATATCCACTTTGTATTTTATCAGAATTAATTCATTCAGATGTATCCATCTTTCAAAAGTACAGAATGACTGTTCACAGATAGGTCAAAATATATACATATAGTGCTCATGTGACAAGGTGCTTAGTGATCCCTTGGTGCAATATGTACAAGGTGGTAACAAGATTTATGTACAAGGGGAACGAAAGAGGACAACGTTAATTTGAGGCCAGAAGAACAACCAAGCAACCAACTGGCTGTAAATGCTTCTTTTGATATGTATGGTCTTGGTAAATCTGTGCCAAGTGATATCGTCGACGTTTCAACCCATGGTGTGCTCCCTTCGGTAGTCACTACGGGTCTTCATCAGGACAGAGGACATGGTACAGTCAGGTGTGTGAGGCACATTTTTCAGTGGTGTGCAGAGCAGAGAGTGAAGGTGGAAAAACTCACCTTGACTCTGTCAGAGTATAATTCAGGCTTAGGGATCCCGGTGAAAGAGTCTGCGGGATGTTTGGCAATGAATGGCTGTGAAAGAAATAATCCGAGCGTCAGATTGAATTGCTGACCGAGTGGTCAGTCTAAGTGCCTTGTGTTAAATAGGGCTTAGCAGGTTAGTGTGGCCAGTCTCTGTTCGTATCTGAGACCAAGGTGATGGTTAATTAGGAGGATAGACTTCAGCATGGTGGTCTATATGATGTATTCATGCTTTCGTGACTGGGTCTAGATCCCATGATTAAAATAGTGGCAAAACTAGGCGCCGATAGTGGCTCGCACTGTTATTTAGAGAGTTTAGTCGAACTTAGCCAGTGGAAAAAGGTCTGGAGTGCCCTCCGGTGGTGAATGGCCCATAAGACCCTGGTTTTAAGAAAAACAAGGGTACCCCAATACGTGAACCTGGGGTGAAATATGCGGTAAAAAAACAATGGTTCGGGTGTGGCTAAAAGGTCCAATAATAAAGTGATCCTAAGGAGAGCACTTATGGTTAGAGAGTTGAAGATTAATTATTTTAAAGGAGCAAAAAAATTAATAATGTACATAGGGACATAAGTCAGTTCATGTGAAACATTTATTTCCACAACAATAGAATTCAGGTGCTCACACAATAAGTGAAAGAGGCGTGACGGGCAGAGTGATGGTGATGTTTAAAATAACGGCATCGCATTGACAACAATAGTGTAAAACTCCTCAAGCAACTTTATAGAATAGGAAGAGTTTTGTTGTAAAGGGTCAACGGCGTTTCGATCTCAACTGTTCGAGATCATCATCAGGACATATAACGGGTGAGCAAGCTGAATTGATGCAATTATTCGCAGCGCTGAACAGCCCAAGCAGCATGACACGCTGAGCTCCTCTCCCAAGACATTCCAAATATGAACTGGGAGTGACTTTAACTAAACTTATTGGCAGCAAATCATTAAGCGCAATTTATACAGCTGACCCTGCCTTTCAAGTTTACACACACGTGATATTCTCACGCTCGTACCTTCAGCGAGTTAATCTGGGTGAATTCGTCTACCCTCAGCTGTTTTCTGAAGCCCTCAATTGCTCTTCCTTGCGCTATGAATAATTGCATCAATTCGACAAAAGATTTTCCTCAGAAAACCGACAAAGTGCCTTATTGGACTGTGACTTAGACATATCTACGAATTTTTCTACTTCCAGACTCCAGCAGAAGCAAACTACTTGGTGTATCTGACCTGCGCTCCATCGTGGTCAGCCTTAAATCTCACCTAGGTCCCTGTCTACACGACCATTGACAACCATTGCCACTTTGTGCTTTTTGGAGATATTTTCACTCAGATCTTTCAAAATTCATATTTCTCATTCCCCTTATTGTATTTTTGTTGTTCTGATGTCAGTATGTTTGTTAATTATTTCTATAATATTTGAGTTTTACTGTGTTGTGTCTTTGACTTTTTAACCATTTTGTTAGTTCTAGATGCTTTGCATATTTTCAATAAGTTAAGACTGTTTGCCTTTTCAGAATTGTAATTTAAAATCCGACATCACCATAAGTTAGGATTTTATATTAGGATTCTAGAGACACCAAACATGAAACAGTTATCCCTTCCCATTTAGAAAATTATATTTATAAAATGTAATAAGCAATTTAAAGTTATCATATAGGAGAGATAGACCTTGCAGTAGTGAAAAACAAATGTAACCTTAAAAGTACATGTCCAACTTTTTAAATACACTCCACCCTGCTAGTGGGGTTGTCCAAGGCCTACCTAAGGGGTGACTTATATGTATTAACAAGGAAGGATTGAGCCTGGCAAACATTTGAGAGGTCGACATTGCAGGTTAAAACTGCACACACAGGTTCTGCAAACATAGTTTAAGGGCTACTTAAGTGGGTGGTACAATCAGAGCTGCAGACCCACTAGTTGCATTTAATTTACAGGCCCTGGGCACACATAGTACACTATACTAGGGACGTGTAAATAAACCAAATATGCCAATTGGATCTAAGCCAATGTTACCATGTTTTGAGCAGAGAACACAATCACTTTAGCACTGTCAAAATGTGCAGACTCCTAAGGCCAGAAAAAACGAAGTCACCAAAAACAGGAGGTCTGAAGGCAAAGGGTTAAGGAGAACCATGCCATGGATGAAATTTCTAACAGTAACCATACAACCATAGCAGTATAGTTTGAGGACCCCAGAACCTCAGGGGACACCTTGAGACTCTCAGGGTGTCCGGTAGAGGCCACCAACAAAGTCCAGTCAAAGTTTCAGTTGCCACTGGTCAGCTGGACGGTTCCAGAAAAAGGTATTTTGAAGCTTGTTCTGTCCCTGTAGCCACATAGGAGGTCAGCCAACTATTGTTTGAAGTCCACGCCTTTGTCCTTGGTACAAGAGGGTGCAGGTCCAGTGTTCCATGGTTACTCTCTGATGACAGGCAACAGGTAAAGTCCTCTTCTGTTCATGTGCATATCCAGAAAGTATTCTGTGGAGGTGTATTGAGGGTACCACATTAATGCTTAGCACCAGCTAGTAGGTGAGGGTTACTTTTGGGCACTCCCTAACCAAAGGGGTAAATGTTTTTTGGGGCAACCGTAGCCACTTTTCAGTGGCTCCTATTTGCTTTACCACAAAAAGTCCCAAAATGCAATGTGCCAAAGCAATGCTAAGAGACCCAGAGCATCCAGCCACAGTAAACTTGGGCTCTGAAGGCAGGGTGTGTGTAGGAGAGTGGACTATGTAATTTACCAGTGTCTAGCCACAATTAACACTACTATCTAATTTGAAGCAGGTCCTGTAGGCTGGGGGTGTGTATGGTAGGAGTCTATGGAAATCACTAGTGTCCACCCACAACTAACACTACTATTCAATGTGAAGTAGGCCAGTGCTTAATTTGTGCCGGTGCCTTCCGGTGATTAGCACCGGCACTTAATTATCAGGGCCGGGTACTGTACTCGGTGCAGCCGCAGCATGTTCACGTCTCCCGAGTGTGAGTCACGGCGGTTAACAGTGTTGCGGCTGCCTGTGAGACTTCTTAATCAACTGCTTAGCCTGCCCTGAGGCAGTGAGGCTGCCTGAGCCCAAGAGAAGATTCATAAATTAATATATATATTGATCAGGCAGCCGTGGCCCTTAGTTCAGTGCAGTGTTGAATTCACTGTTGCAGTGTTGCCACTTGCCGGTGGGCGGGCTGCTGGACAAACACACACTGATTTATTTGGGCGGGCTGGATTTTGGTTCTTCTGAAGGGGGTAGTGGCTGTGCGCGCAGCGGCGGTAGCGTGCGCAGATTTTTTTCACATGGCCACGCCCCAGCATAACCACCGCAGCTCACCACGAGTCATCCTCGACTATGCCGTTGGAGTCAGCCCGATCTGACCGCCGACAACGTTGGGCAGCCAGCCTGTGCAGGCATCGCCGCATCGATCAGCCAGTAGTACAGTACTGTGACTGTATGGTAGCAAGCAGCACCAGGCCGCCGCCTAATCATACTAATCTGTTATTAAACTGAGCAAAGGCAGTGCAGCCAATGTGTGTCCCTGCCGGCCGGCCCACCACGAGTAACAGTAAGAAGTTAAGCAGTAAACACCTAACTTACAGTACTAGTAGCTAAGCTAACTATTTATTCCAATATACTGATAAATATGTCCCAAAACCAATGCTGTTTTTTTTTTTTTTGCTAGCGTGGCGGCGTGACGGTCCGGTTGTAACTAAGTTCACCGGCGTGGAGGGAGGCAGCTCGCCCCTGGCGGCTCCATAAGACATACAATTATGAATAAGGGTCTTGTGATTCATTCAGATTCACACTGAATGCGAGTGCTCGGCCTAGTTGTAGCCGCCACGCCCGCCAGGCGCCAGCCGTAGCAGTACAATCTCGATATAGGGCCTGCCGGGTTTAAGACAAGTATGTAAAAGGTCAAGGCCCTACCTGCCCAGGCCCTGGCTCGCTGACTTGTCCTTGTCCAAACATCGCAGCTGGTGCGCAGCCGGGTACGAATTAGGCTTTCAAGTCGACAACGAAACACAGTTTGGTTTCACACTTTCACTTTCTCAAGTGTATTCACCATCGCACTCAACAAACGGCTTTGATTAACCCCGGGCCTTCCCTAAAAGATAGACAGGCAGCGGCATTCCCTCTTCTTTCCATCAGCATTACATTTATAATAAAAAAAACAGGCAATTACAGCAGCCAGAGATGTTACAATACCACATCTGCCCCAGATCGTACATGAAATAATCAGTCTAAATCCATGTCACACTCTTAAAATCGCACTTGCCAAGCTGATTTTATTTGACCTGCACCCCGTCTGGTTTTAGCTAAATGAAGATAAGGCCTCAAAGGTAAAAGAGCCTGGAGTTAGGCACTTTGAAAAAAGTTCTGAGACTCCACAGCTGGAACCAATTCTGTGAAACACACTGCAGTCTATGGGGCAGATTTATGAGCCGCTTGCGCCACTTTTGCGTCACTTTTAACATGGGAAAAGTGACGCAAAAGTGGCGCAAGGGGCTCATAAATCTGCCCCTATGTGTTTCATTCTCCCCTCCGAACACAAAGGGTTAGCTGAAGTCGCAACCATTCCATTAATGACTGGTCTGTTATAATTAACCCTTGGTTTTTTTCCGCCAGCACAGCCATTTAGCTCACCATTTTCCTTTGTGAATATTTGTTATTATACAGCAACAGAAACAGTGAACATTTCAAACTTCCCTTTTGATGGAATTAATTTGAGGGTACATTGCACTGCTGTTTCTGTTCATTCGTAAACGTGCACAACACTCACCTTTCTGAGGCGCTCGTTGAACAGTACTTAGTTACGGGTGCCCCGATGGCAGGGTACATAAACAATTTATGTTTGGGTCTACGAGTTACCAAAATCATAAACTGATGATGATGGTCGGTCGGTCCTGTAAAATAACAGTTCATCGGCCGGATGAATTTCTGAGGCATGCCGTGTCACAAATAAATCTTGACTGACATAATCGACACGAGCGCATGGCAAGCGCTCCAAAAGAATTTTATTAAAGAGGAGTTTGGGCGCACTGGCCCAAATGCTTGGTGGCAAGACATCTTTAACTCCGTTTGAGAGGAACCTGGGCACGGCACTCTACAGCTGCAGTCTTGAGCACTTCTGTGAGAGACTCCTCACTGCAGTGCCAGTGAAGATTTCATTAATTATAACATAACACTGAGAGGCCCATTGTTGGTTTGCCTCGATGTCCTGTTCGATAATTCTCCAAATATATTACACACAGAGGTGTTGTCGGATTTTATTTTGCGCAACGATAGCCTAGTTTTTCCTATAAACTGGGGCATTACATTACATTCCGATTTTGGTATTTAGAGCAGGCAAAATCCGCAGATCCTGGGATTTTCTTTGCATAGTTCCCCGATAAACTGCTCCACGTTTTACCGGCTGGAATTTAGCCTGGTGATGCAGATGTCGCTATAAAAGACCATCTTCTCCTCTCTGTTTAATTTCTTTCTCGCTCTGCCAGTGGCCGCATACTTACTGCTCCCTTTCCACACTCTTCTCATGCCTCCACCACCAGTGTGCTTCATTTGTAACAAATTACCTTCATCATTTTTAGCAGCGCCAGTTAGACAGTTGCACTGTCTAAATTGTAATCACTTAAGTGTATAACTAAGACTCCAAGCCAACCTCTTCCCAAAAACATATCCACCAAGGACAGTGATTGATCATATTGCACGTAGCCATGTTCCCAGTAGGAAATTGTCTTCTGGCAGATATGTACTCACGAGCGAACTTCAAAGAGGGTAGGGAGGAAAGGGTAGGCAGCAGAAAGAGAGAGAGACAGAGGTAAAGAGGGGTGAGCTGTGAGGTCAGATACCAAGAGAGAGAGAGATGGGGGGGAGGAGCTTAGCGCGTGATCAAGATGGCCGCGTGAGCCTAGAGCTCCCGAGACCCTCGCTCCCTCCGGCAGCTATCCTGTCTACTATCCTGCTTTTGATGCCCGGAATATTGGAGGGGAGTTGTTGCTGAGGCGAGAGCCGCTGTCCGGATCGAAATCGCCCACCGGAGACCGAAGTTGTACCGCCTGGAAGTTTGTGGCCTACTCCCTGCACGGTGCCCGGGACTTGCGTTGGCACAGTGCCCGTGCACTAATTGAACAACAGCGGCCGGGCTGGGGAAGAGTCGGCGGAGGGAAGGTGTTTTCACTTTCACTTTCGCCTTCCAGTCTCTGCAGCGCCCGGGACGGGGCGTGCGTAGTGCCAGCCACTGGTTGCATGGTTGTTTACTCTGTATGGGCAAGGAGATTGTCTACACGGCAGATTGCGATGTCGACCAAATCGGACGCCGACAAACAGAAGCCCAAGAGTACCAGGCGGGGCAGCTACACCCAGACTAACATCATGGACCGTTATGCCCATCAGAAGGGGTCACCGGGTGGATCGGGCCCGATACTGGATGCCGCGAATGACGCGACACCTCCCTCCGCAGAACTAACCCTGCAAGATATCATGGGGGCCATCGAAGGGATGAAGTCCTCGATTGGGCAGCAATTTGAGACCCTGGCACATAAAGTGGATGCCATATCGATTGATGTCAATCTGATTCGGGCAGACCTGGGGAAAACTAATGAGCGGGTTCAGTCCTTGGATCTCAAGACTGCCGGCCTCCTGGGAGACGTCTCCGGCCTTCAGCAGGAAGTCCGTACCCTTCGGACGGCAAATGAGCACTTTGCCCGACGGTTGGAAGAGTTCGAAGGCCGTGCAAGGCGCAATAACGTGCGCATCATTGGGGTCCCGGAAAATTCGGAGGAGCAGTCGGTGGACCTGTTCATGGAAGACCTGGTGGTGAACCATCTGGCGCCCAAAGGCCTCAGTAAGTTCTTTACTGTCGAGCGGGCCCATAGAGTCCCTGTCGGGAGGCCCAAGGTGGGGGCCCCTCCGAGGCCGATTGTCGCCAGGATTTTTAACTTCAGGGACCGAGATGTCATTCTGCAAGCATCGCGGGTGGCCGGCCCGCTGCCATTCCAGAACACTACTGTAAGTTTCTACCCGGACTTTACTCAGATGGTGCAGAAGCAGCGGCAAGGCTTCCTGGCGGTCAAGAGAAGACTACGTGAGATGGGACTAAAATATGCCATGCTCTTCCCGGCCAGGTTGCGGGTGGTGTTCGAAGAGCGGACTTTCTTCTTTGAGTCGCCTGACATGGCCGGAGACTGGCTGGACACATTGCCCCAAGGACGAACTGGCATGGAACGTTCTGGTGGCACAGATGGTGGTGGGGATGAACACTGAGCCAGGACTTACGTAGTAGGACTCCGGTTCCTCCGGGAGGTGGATATTCCGGGGGGTAGCGGGGGCAGTATGGGAGCTTTTTCCTCCTCTGGGGTTCTTTTCGTAGAGTAGCCGTTACATGGGGCGACAGGCACACTGCAAGTTGGGGGGCACTTTAGAGCTTACGCAGGGGTGCAGGGTGGGGGGTGGATGGGGGTTGTTGTTGGGGTTGTTGTTGTTTTTTGTTATGCAAGGCGTAAAGATGCAAGCTTCTGTGACTCTGGTCTGGTTCCACGCGGGGGGTGGTGGTCTCCTTACATGTTGGGATGGGGGGTAGGGGCCTAAAAATGTAAATGGCTTGGGGGATCGTATTAAGCGTGGGATTGTCCTGCAATTTCTGAAGTGATGTACCCCTGATATTGTCTTATTGCAAGAGACGCATTTGATTGGTAACACGTGCTATGCACTCAATCGTAAAGGCTATAAATTTGTTGCACATTCCGGGTTTTCCTCGGGTTCTAGAGGGGCGGGAATACTAGTCAGGTCCTCGCTGCCCTTCGAGGTTGACTCCACTATTCTTGACGATAGGGGACGCTATGCGGCAGTAGCGGGGCAGTGGGAGGGCAGGACCCTGGTCCTGGTGTCGGTTTATGTCCCCCCTGCACTGCAGCCCTCTACACTAGCGGACTTAGAGAGGACATTGTTGGATCTCCCAGAGGGCATGTTGGTGGTGGGTGGCGACTTCAATGCGGTTGGCTCCGGCCTGCTCGACAGACACCCGCAGAGGAGTTCGGGGGGGGCTCAGAAGTGGCTTCCTGATTTTATAGATACCCTTGGGCTGGTTGATTGTTGGAGACTGTTGCATCCCACACAACGACAATATACTTTCCATTCAGGGGCGCATGGCAGTCTCTCTAGAATTGATTATGTCCTCACCCTAGCTGCGCACGCCTCCTTTGTCTCTGAGGCCAGGCACATGGCACGAGGTATTTCCGACCATTCCCCGGTGTGGATCTGTATGGAAGTTGGCAGAGGAGTGGGTGGTAGGGTGGCCCCAATTAACCCGTGGTATTTCAGGGACCCTGCGACACGTAGTGCGGTACTGAAGGCGGTCGACCGTTACTTTCAAGAAAACCTCGGTTCGGTCACGTCGGCGGTGTCCCTGTGGGAAGCGTTCAAAACAGTGATTAGGGGCGAGGCCCTCTCCTTGATAACAGTGGCCAAGCGTCGGAGAGACGCGGAGGTCGCTCAGCTTGAGGCGGAGATCGCGGATCTAGAGTTGGCTCTGGAGGGGGAGGTCACGGCGGAGGCGCTGCACAAGTTGAGCCTCAAACAATCGGAGTACAGGGCCCTCGTGATGGATGCGGCCAAAGCCCTGAGTAGGGAACAGCGGGGCCGTCTGTACGACGTCGGGGACAAGGCCGGGAAGTTGATCGCGTGGCTGGATAAAAAGGAGCGGGTCAATCGTGTTGTGCCGGACCTTGTGACGGAGGATGGAGTTATGGTTACGGAGCCGGATGGCATAGTCCAGTGCTTCGCAGATTATTTCCACACAGTCTATACCTCCGTGTCGGACAAGCCAGTGGAGGATTCATGTGAGCTCCTGCGCGATATTGCCCTGCCTTGCCTCTCCGACATAGACAGAGATGATCTTGATGGCGACATTACAATCGACGAGATTGCGGGGGCTATCCGTTCTTTGCGCCCGGGCAAGGCCTCGGGTCCGAATGGCCTGCCAATTGAGCTTTACAAACTCCGACCGGACAAGATTGCTCCGCATTTGCGGGCTATGTTTGTGGAGGCGCGGGAGGCGGGATGCCTCCCGGCTGACCAGCGCCTGGCAACGATCGTGGTCATCCATAAAGATGGCAAGCCCAGGAACCGGTGCAGCTCATACAGGCCGATCTCGCTCCTTAATGCTGAGCCGAAGATCCTTGCCAAAATCCTCGCGAACCGGCTGGTCAGGGTGGTCGGTGATCTGATCCACCCTGACCAATCTGGCTTCATCCCGCATCGTAACACCGCGTTGAATCTTAGGCGCATTCACGGAGTGATCGCAAGGGTGGGGACGATGCGGGAGCCGGCCATGGTGGCTGCGCTCGACGCAACGATGGCATTCGACACGGTAGAGTGGGCATACCTGTGGGCTACGCTTGCGAAATTCGGCTTTGGGCCCGGATTTGTGGGCTGGGTAAGGCTACTATACGAAGGACCTCTCGCCAAAGTCGCAGTTAATGGTAGGGCGTCCCGTCCCTTCGACCTGGGGAGGGGTACCAGGCAGCGTTGTCCTCTATCGCCGCTGTTGTTCGCTCTCGCCCTTGAACCGCTGGCGGCCTGGATACGATGGCACCCAGATGTGAGGGGGATTCGATGGTCCCCTGACCACGAAGACCGCATTTCCCTCTATGCCGACGATATTCTGCTCTATCTCACTTCACCCCGGAAGTCCCTTATAGTTGTCTGCGACATATTGACTTCCTTTGGGAGGAATTCGGGGCTAACCATTAACTGGGGTAAGTCGTATCTGTATGCCCTGTGTGGAGATGTCCCGGTTCCCCCGCGGAATTGCCCGATCCAGATCGCCCGGGAGGGTTTCCTGTATCTGGGGATCTATATCTCTGCCGACCCAACGGTACGGTATGAGAGGAACCTGCTCCCTCCGTTGGCGCGCCTGCGGCGGGACGTGGCGGGTTGGCGGCGGCTGCCGCTTTCCCTCCTTGGCCGTGCGGTGCTATTCAAAATGATGTCTCTTCCCCGTTTTCTCTATGCCCTGCAGAACACCCAGGAGCTGGTTCCGGCCAGCTACTTTCGGGAGGTTGAGAGTCTACAGCGTTCGCTGCTGTGGGACGGCCGCCCGCGTATAGCGATAGCAAAATTAACTCTCCCTTGGTATGACGGGGGTATCGCGCTTCCCGACATCCGAAGATACTATTGGGCCTCCCAACTGAGCGCGATCAATCACGGAGTCTACGGTCCGGCGCTTAGCCCTGGCTTTGCTATGGACCGGTGGTTGCTGAGGGGTGGTGGCTACTATAGAGCACTTTATTCGAGGCCACCGGCTGGGTCCCTCTCAGGGCCGACCGGGGTGGCGGTGCACGTGTGGAAGACAGTCACGAACTCCCTGGGATGGAAGGATAGGCTCACCCTCGCCACTCCGTTGTATGACTCAGACATGCTGGGGAAACTCTGGCACTCTAAGGGATTCGACAAATGGGATCTGATAGGCATCTCCAGGGTGGGGGACATGCTGACCAAGGGGCGGATTAAGTCGTTTGATGAGCTGCGGACGGAATATGCGCTCGAGGGCACGGAGTACTTCCGGTACGCGCAGGTGCGCCATGCGCTGCAGTCGGTCCTCGTTGAGGGGGAAAAGGTGCCTGAGTCCTCTCCATTGGAGGATCGGATCCTGGACGGCCATATGCCGGAGAGCACAATCTCCCTAATCTACAAAAAGCTTGTGAACGTTCGGACCGATCTCCTCCTGGGGGTGCGGGACCAGTGGACTAGAGATGGCCTCGAGCTGGACGATGAGGATTGGCAGTATGCGGTCTCCTCTCCTAAGGAGGTCGCAATCCCCGCCAGGTTGCGGCTGGTCCAGCTTAAGGTACTCCACAGGGTCTATGTCACTGGGCCCCGATTGGTCCATATGGGTTTCTCCGAGGACGGGCTGTGTAAGAGGGGTTGTGGGACGGTGGGCACCTTTCTGCACATTATATGGGAGTGCGTGTGATTGCAGAACTATGGAAGCGGATTCATGATGTGATGCAGGAGGTCACGGGTATTGTATTGCACCCAGAGGCGCGGCGTTGTCTTTTGAATGTGTGGGGTCCTACAGACTACGACGCTGCGCAGACTCAATGGGTGACCCTAGGTAATATGGTGGCTAAGCGAGATATTGCAAGATTGTGGGGATCCCCTAGCCCGCCCACCCTGGATGCGTGGAAGGACAACTTGGACTGGTGCATGTTCCGGGAGAAAACGGTCTATAGTGCGCGGGGGAGGCCCAAGAAATGGCATAAGGTATGGGGAGGTTGGAACCAGTATAGGGGGTACATATGTTTGCCTCCTGCCACTGAACCACTAGAGGAGCAACTTTCCCCCTAGCCTCACTTCCGATCTGGGTCTTTCTGATGCACCTCCGTTAGAATGTTAGCGCCTCTGCTTCTCCCTCCTCCTCTCAATCGGTGGCTTGATCTGATGTTGGAAATGGGGCCACCCCCTCGTTGGGAACTGACGCGAACTTATAATGTATATTGCCTTGCTAGTTGTGTTCATTTTCAAAAATGGAACCTTTGTTTTTATCTTGCAGGAGAGCTATAGATGACTGCACGTGTTGATTGACGAGCTGCCGAACCTCCGGGTTGTCGGCTGAATAGCTGTGTATCTGAATTATACGAATAAAGGTTTTTAAAAAAAAAAAACAAAAAAAAAAAGAGAGAGAGAGATGATGACGGAGCAAGAGATGGGTGAGGAGAGAAGGAAAGATATATACAAAGACAGGGTGCTGGGGGAGGGATAGCAGGTAGGGAGAGAGTAAAGACAATCAGAGTTAGAGGTAGACAGGGGGTGTGGGGGTAAGAGAGAAAAATAGAAGCGAGTAAGAGGGAGAAAGAATACTCTGCTATTATGCTCCCAAACAGGGCATTACACGTCTGTGATTGTTCAACAACTTTGAGCGATGGTTGTAATTTTTAGGACTGACAACAAGGTTTGTGGTGAAAATGTATTCTATTTTGCTGCTTAGAAAAAGAATTTCTCTAGTGTAGCCTGCAACAAAACTCTAGTCCAAATTATCTATAATATTTTAGGCCTTGGATTCCTACTCCCGAATGTCATTACATTGAAGTTTATTTTTCAAATGTGTAAGTTTGATGTGTTAAATAAGTCTGCACAGGTGCTCACGCCCGAAAATATATGTAAAGTTATCCCTCACTACACCTAATCGTAGCTACAACACACAGCTGTTGCAGGAAGCTCAATAAAGAATCCCTTCCAGCACAGCATCTGGGATAGGCTCGGGAATCGGGATAGCTTGCAGTTGTTTCACTCTTCTTACCATTAAACACACAGGCCTGGCCTACATGTTGCCTGCAAAGTGCCCTTGAGGCCTTGCTTAACCCAAGGCACGGGTCTGCTTTTCCTCTCTGGGTAAGTGAGTTTTCCCCATTTCGAGGGAGGCCAGCTCACCTCACCAGTCGATTGCTGAGATTGCCTGAAGGTAAAGTGCCAACCATAGTGAATGTGACGGCAGGAGTAGGGTCCCTATTAGCAGTGCCAGTTGAAGATGTGGGTGGAGCTAATAGAGAAAGTGGGTGGATCCAGTTGAGGGAGTGGGTGGAGTCAGAGAAAAGTAGGTGTGGCCTCCAACAAACATTTTAGCACCTGCACTTCATATTTTACAAATTAAGCACTGAAGTAGGCCCTGTATCCACACCACACCAGAACACAGAGGTCTGGTAAGTCAAGAGTAGGTTCCCACAGCACTAGACAGAGTACCCAAAAATAGTCCTTGCAGTTTTTTGCTCCCTGTCAAGTGCGCCAAAGTTTTAAATGTGGCTTAAACAGACCTATAAGGCAGAATTTGACATAGAAGTGCCAACAGGATTGGAAGATCATTACTCTTCAGCTGAGGTCAAAGGAGTCAAACCTGCCCGTTCAGGTCGACCTGGCAATCACAGTGACCTATTGTGTTGCTCCTGGCATGAATTTCACACTTCATTCCCTCCTCATGCAGGCCAATTACAAGCTAAGAGTTGCTGGAGAGTTAATACAAATTGGCCTCAAGGAATGTTAGATAGGAAAAAGATAACTTTTTAAAAATTAAATTTCCCATATATTTAATAAAAATTCAACTTCACCATGAGATTGAATGTTTATTAAGTACAAAAACTGGTCTTTGAATCGAGTCTGTAGCTGGGACAGATTTAAAGTTATAGATCAATGTGTATGTAATCTATACTTTGACTTTTCCTATTTCTCAGTAACAGCCTGGATGGTGGCAATGTCATTTTGAAGTTAATCACTGGGAGAGCATACAACTTCTAATGTCGCACATTTCCACTCTTAAATTATATGACCCTAATGAGTGGGCAGATAGGTGTGCTTAGGGGTGACCTATTTAATATTTAAAATCAGGTTTTTTTACCTGTCAAAAAGGAGATTTTGATAGGTCTGTGCAGCAGGGTCCAAGCAGTGGATGTGAGGCTACACAGGGTACTGCCACTGCAGTGGATGGTGCAGTAGGGCTGCAGTCCACAGGTGGCATTTAACTTTCCATGCCAGGGTCGTATTTCCACACCATATACTATGGCCTTATAGGAAAGATAATTGCCAATCAGGTTTAAGCCAATGTTGACATGTTTTAAGGGCCAGAGCACATATACTGGGTACAGGACAGTAGTGCCCCAGTGTTCAAAGTCTAAAAACCAGCAATAAAATTCAGCAAAAACATGGGAGTGACCACACAAAAAAGGGCATTTTCTCACATAGATGCCAAATGGAGAACCATCAACCAGCTCTTAACAGAGAATACAACATAATAACAAACATCAACACTCAAAAGACATCCCCTTAGCCTCCTATCACCCTTAGTGCCACCCCTCAACAGACATTCTTGGCCCTCTTGTGCAAACAGCACCAAGCAAGGGGCTTCTATATCACCAGGTTGGAGATGAAGAACCAGAAGTAGGAAAATACCAGAAAGTGGGCCTTCTCTATTTTCCCAGGATATGGGATGACATCCCAATAGACTACACAGTAGCTCTATCAGTAATTCAGAAACGATTTGAAGACCAACCTTTCCCCAGAGTAGCGCCACCACACACTGCTGGAACGTGAGTTTAACCTCCCTCTATGTAAGGATCTATAATCGTATATAAGCGCTCACAGCCGCTGCTCGGGGATCCATTCGTCTCCAGCTAGGTTCCAACTATACAGTTACCAAACGACCTATCAGAATGATATTTGATGTATTGCTAAGTCTTCACTTCTATTCTATGTAACCGCTAGGATCCATTTTTAATAAATATATGTATTTACAACACTTCTTTTCTACACCAATTGAAATGATTGAGCTGTAACACAAATGTGTTTGTTACTCTACAAAATGTTAAAACTAAATGAAGTTTTTAGTTTTTATTGCATGTTCGATAAAACCTGGCAGCTGAACCGTTTTAATACGCAGTAGAAAGTGTTATGTTTGTGAAACTCGTGAAAATCCTCGTCGGGATGAATTGTGAGATATTTACAACATCAGCTTAATTAAATAGGGGCAATCAATTTAGCTTGCAGACTTTCGACATGATGGATGTCCTGTTATTGGACATGGTTTGGATGGTGATCTCTGGAAATAGAAGACACTGTGAACAAACACGCTTTGGGAATTGAACATTAATTATCTTGATAATCACCGATTATACACTTGCTCTCTTTACGTGATTTTATGGTTGGCCTGAGAGCCACCCTGGGTAGCACGTGTTTCAATAAATTGGCACCTGGAGAAGAGCTTCAGAAAGTACAGCTGTCTGCAAAGTTAATCCGTGGCTAAAACTATTTAATGCCAGTGGATGAGACGGAAAGAAAATGTTCTGTTCTGTCCTCATTATGATGAACAAGCATTGGCAAACCCAGTAGGTGCATGCCCGCAGAAGTACACAACATTCATACACACGTTGACATAGATCAAACATACATGCCAAAGTGCAAGCAGAAAAACACACATAGATAATTCGATGCACACACAACAAAACGCGCCTACAGGCATCCATGCACACAGAGAACAAAACACAACTACTAACAAACATCTGACACCAGACATACTGGTACCCATGCACGCAAATATATCAGGCATATTCACCACCAGCCTTAAATGCGTTCGTGCACACATACACCGCCAGAGATGCAGCCAGCTAGACAGTTCAACTAATGGCATATTTACACAGGGATACAACGATAGGAGCACACACACACAGCATACCACACACAGATTCAAGTCAGTCCACACAGCATGCAAGCAGCCTGACAGCACACTAGCAGGCTCACTATAGATGGGCAGATTGATCTCCAGACAAAGGAGTGAACAGACAGGCGGAAGGATAGAAATATGAAGTCTTCGTGTGCGGAACTCTTACAGGATCATATTTGAGGCTAGTTAATAGGTGAAAAAAAGTGCAGTGCAAATACCCAGGTCTAGCTTCTATTGCGTTTTGCACTTAATTATTATCTCAGTAGTAAGTAATGGTGGATGACTTGTGGGAACTGTTTTTGACCCTGTTCTGCTCACGTTATTACTTGTATATTGTTTTGTTCAGGCAATTCATTGCAATTTTTGGGTTTGTGGTTTGGACCCAGTCCTTCTTATTTTGTCAGTATAATGTTTAACCCCTATGCAGATATTTATTGATGTATTTATAGAGTTTTCTGTAGCGTGAACTCGACCCGAAGGTATCAGAGCGCTCTACATAGATGGCAAAGTCACAGTTACAAGAGTTAAACATGGGGTCAATACAAACGTGTAGAAAGCACAATACAGTGCCACAATATACACGAGAGGTATAAGATAAATAGCAGCAGGTGCAAGAGCTACATGTGGAATAAATGCATAGCCACAGTATAAACAGGAAGTATACAGTAAACAGTAGCAACAGCTCGAGTTACATATGGGGTAAATGCAGTTATGTGGGGTAAGAACAGATGCATAGCAACCGAGTATAAAGGGGCACATGCATGAAGGGAATCATTTGCGATTACCAGATAGCAAATTTTAAGGATTCGCTATTTGGTAATCGCAAATGCCTATGCATGAAGGAATTGCAAATATTATTGCGTATCCGTAACATTCCCTAATAGTGAATTGCAATTTGCGATTCCTAAATGTAAAGTCGCATTTTGGTAATGCTACATGCATCGCATTTAGGAAATGGCAAATTGCGATTCCCTAAATGCATTCACAAAATAGGTTATCGCAAAAATAGCGATTACCTATTTTGCGAATGCAATGACTATGATGCATCAGGAAAGGCATTTTACCAGTCGCAAATGGGCAACCGGTAAAATGCTTGATGCATGTGCCCCATAGGATGTATATAGTGTCTGAGGTAGTTACATTAGGAAGCGTCGACTTGGGAAACAGTGTATGCAACATTGTGCATAGGGGGGAATATGATAAACATACAAAGTAGGCATAGAATGTGCAAAAGAGCATATAGGCACATAGACATAGCCCCAGTATACCCAAGGAGTATACGCTAAACAGTGGCAGTTGCACGAGTTACATAAGGAGTATATGTCGTTACATGGGGTAAGCTTAGATACATGGCAACAGAGTAAGTAGGAGGTATACGATAGGCAGTAGGGGATGTGGACTGTATACGTTTGAGGTAGTTTCGGTAGGGTGTGTCAACTTAGGAAACAGTGAATGCAGCAGTATACTTGACAGAGTACAGATACATGGTAACAAAGTATATAGGATGTATACGGTGGACAGTAGGAAATGAATATAAGCATGGTTTAAGACAGCCTAGTGAATTGCATTTTTGTGCAGAAGCTGGTAAATCCTCCACTAGATTCAGTATGTTTTGGCCCATCCTAGGTATATCTACACAACTTAGCTGAGCTGTGCGTATGTTCAGTGTGTGTAGAGGGTGGTGCTAGGGATATACACTCATTAAATGGACAAACTACTTGACCGCACTGACCATAATATATCATTCCACTGTCACACCTATGGCAATCAGATGTCACAACTGAGCATTGAAAATACAGAAATGTTATACCTATGGAAGCGGAAAACTTGACAGCTATAGCATGCTACTACTAAGTATGGTGACATTATACCTTGCGAGAAAGTGCAACTAGTTGCTAATGTCACTCACAATTGCACTAAAGTTATAAAATAGTCATCCATAAGCAATCTTAAACCTTGACAGCAGTGGATGGTTCTGCACAGGTCCGACAGGCTGCACACTATCGGGGGATCGAAGGAAGCAATCTATTGATCCAGACTGTGACTGTGAATCTCTGCAGCTAGCCCCGGCCAGCCACCGTCCTGCAGGAGAGCCTTGATAGCGAGCAGGCACAGGTAGCGAGACTGGACTTACTACTACCCAAGAAGAAGTTGAGTGTGTATGTAGGTCGTGGCAGTCAACGGAGTGTGTCTCAATGGCATTGAAGCAGAGAGACTAGGGCATTGGGATGAGGCCAGTCATCACTGCAGGATGTCGGTGTTGAGGAAGAGGGATTGGGGTGGTGGTAGCTGGCCAGTTGTCAGTGCGCCACTCAGTGGTGTCGATGCAGAGAGAGCTCAGGAGCAGGAAGGGCAGGGTGGGGATGGCAGCTGACAAGTGGCGGCGACTAGGGACTGGAAAGTCGCCCTAATGGAGTAACCCGAAAGCAGAGGAGCAGCAGGCTTACCCTGGGGAACATCGTTGGCTCCCTCTGTCCAGATGTGGCAGTCTTCATAATGGAGGATCAACCCCGTGAAGGGTTAACGGCCTCCAGGTCCATAACGCTTTTCGCTGGCAGGTAATTGAGCGGAGTGGCCTCAAAGGGCTCCAGCGGTAGCTGGTTGTCAGAACTGGACGGGCTGGGCCGGCTGAACTCCTTCCATTGTGATGCAACAGTCTCTAAGATGGAGGAGTGACCCTGTGCAAGGGAACAGCCTCCAGGTTCCCAGAGCTGCTCGCCAGCAGAGAATTGGGTGGGACAGTGTCTGAGGTCTCTGGCAGCAGTCAGGCATCAGTGCTATTCTCTTCACCGAAGATCAGACAGTGCCGGTGGAACTAGACTCGCCGTCACACATGGAGGCATTGTGTGGGTCTTCTGCCCGGAGATGTAGGTCACTCGCCTCTTTTCCTTCAATCCCCTCACTGGTAGGAATATCCAAATTTCCCTCCATGGCAAAATTGTTTCCCTCGGTTTACGGTGGGTCGATGGTGGAGCTTTTGCTGTGGATTTATGCTGATGGCGATCTCTAGCCCAGGAGCTCCTTCACAGTCGACCATCATGTCAGAAAAATTACAGATTGAGATAGAGAAAGTATGGAGTGCCTATGTCCATTAATCCTTGGCCTCTCCTTGAAAAAATAATTTCCAATAAGTGATAAAAATCTTCAGTTCCCATGTGTAGGAAAGTTGGTTTTTGTTGCAGTACCCCCCGCCCCCCACTTTGTGTCTGGCTTGTGATGCAACTTTTACTGTAGAGTACTGGGTCCCTGCTAACCAGGTTCCCAAAACCAGTGTTCGTTCCCAAAACTGTACCTTTATTTCCACAATTGGCACACCTCTGGCTCACATGTAAGTCCCTTGTAAAAGGTACCAGTGGTACCAAGGGCATCGTGGCCATTGAGGGTCTCTAAGAACTGCACTCTAAGAGACCCCTCACCAAACACGCGCATACTGCTACTGCAGCCTGCATGATTTGGTGCAGATAAAAGTGAAGAATGGACTTGGCACACATCCCTATCTGATAGGCCTACCAGCACTGGAAGAGGCATACCTAAGTCACCCCTACAGCAGGCCTTACAGCCCTAAGGCAGGGTGCACTATATCTCCTGTGAGGGCATAACTGCATAAGTAGATATGCCTCAATAGTGTCTAAGTCCATTCTTAGATATTCTAAGTGCACAGTGAAGCCATACTGAGTACATGGGCTGGGAGCTTGTCGTTATGAAATCCACAGCTCCATGATGGGTTCATTTGATTCTAATGTTTGTTTCAAACATCTAAGCTTAATAAACCCACACTGATTCCTGTGGTGGATTTCTCAAGATATGCACCCAGAGGGCACCTCAGAGGTGCCCCCTGAAATTCTACCAACTGTGGACTTGAGTCCGCCCGACACGTTTTCGGTGTGGGGACCAACCAACCGTAGGTCAGTCGTTCCGAACACCGTATAATGATGCGACCGCTCATGGTGCGGTCGCAAACTCCCATTTCTTTATGAGACCTTGTGCTGCAGGTGGTTTCAGCCCGCAGCACAAGCTCCCATAGAGAAATGGGAGTTTGTGTAAATCCCAGCACCGTGTGGCAGGCACCTCATTGCGCCTGCCACACAGTGCAGGGATTCACAGGGGGGCAAGGCCTCCAGCCTGAGGCCGCTGAGGGATGGGGGCCCTGCTAGGGGGCCCCTAAGTCACTTTCTGACAGGCTTTCCATGTCAGAAAGTCTGACATGGAAAGCCTGCAGGAAACCAAAATCATAATCCCTACGGCGGAAACGCCGTACGTAACGGATTATGTGGTAGTTTCTGATTGGAGCCCGTCGGAAGTCAGCCAGAATGACCGGCCGTTTTAAACTCCGACTGCCTTCATTGTAATTAGGCACTCGGAATTTAAACCATGGATGTCGGTCAGAATGCCTCCGACCTGCAGTTGGAGGCTTTCTCACTGACATCGTAATGAACCCCTTAATGTGTTACTGCAGTGTATTAAAACATAGCTAGCTAGACCATAATGGTGTGGCTGTAGCCTTTCGTTTCAGTAATACACTTTTAAGGTGTAAATGCACACTGCTGCTGGAGAGAAGGAAAGCCAACAATACAAGCTTACCAAAAATAGACATTCAGACAGCAATAAACATGATTTTTTTAAAGTTGTTTCAACTATAGATATAGAAAATCTAATTTTACCTTTGAACTACACCTTTGCTGTAAAGTAAGAAGGACTTTTGTTTAACCAGGTTTCTATAATTTTCCTGGGGAAAATATCAAAATAGACCTCTATTCACACTCAGACACCTTTATAGGAAAATGTCACAAGACCTAAACAGTGATAAAAAACGTTCGGTAACTATTCATTATATGGATATCATATGCCTTTCTTGAATAATTACCATGGCACAATTGTATACATTAAGCAGCAAACCTTGTTGGATAACATGGCGCAGCTAGAAATGACGTAACAAATGTATAAAAGTAGTCTTTCCAACATGGCAAAACACTTTTATAGCATTTATTCCTCGGGTGTTTCAAAATGCAGAACGTTAGGGCTCAATTGTATGATTGGAGCCATATGTTTTCGATCATTGATGTGGCTGGTGCAAATATAGCCTCTGTAACTAACAACAGCTCTTTGCAGCAGTGTGAGACCATTCTAACCACTGTAAAAGGTTGCACAGGCCAGCAGATGGACTGTTGCTGCTCAGTGGCATTCCTGCCCCCTGTTCCTGGTCCATAATAAGAGGCAGACTACTGACATCCTCCCTCTAGTCCTGCTGTAATCGCTGCTGACTGGCTGCCCTCGACGCCCATCTCCCACCACCCCTCCATCTTACCTGCATAGAAAAGGGCATTCAGCATGTGTTTCCAGGGTGCTCTGGTGCCCAGGCATTTTCTAAGCCAGAAAGTCTGAAGTGCAGAATAGCCGGGTAGATTTTAATTACACTATGGGCGATGTAGGCCTCATTCAGGAAAGTTTGGCTCAGTGGGGGAACCAAAGTTTCCTGCCTATGGCAGACTGCACTGGTGTGCTTAAAACATTCGCCTTCTACTAAAAGTTGCATGGATGCGATTTTGACAGTCGATACTAATGGAATAACTAATAGTTCCCGAATTGTCACGAGCTTGGTCCCCATGCAGATGGGACAGACTTCAAGGAATCCAATTTGTGCATATGCCTGTCAGCATTGCCTTATTTACAGATGTGGCTGAACTAAAGAGCCAAAACACAGATAAAATGAAACATTTTGTAGGCAAATTTGTTTGGCAAATTTCAATCTAAGGAATAGCTTGGGTACAAGTCCTCAGACCATGTGGGTGACGCTTTATGGCCTCAGAGGTCTTTTGAACCTCAAGTAAGACCCCAAAATAAGCTTAGTGTAGTGCGAACTAAATGGAAAAACATGGACATGTGATGTTTGCGTTCATCGCAGTTGTTCAAAAATATGCCCAGCAAGGCGCTTATCCCTCCAAGTAAATGTTTTGACCTTGTGGGTTTGGCGACTCATTGGGCTAATACAACCACTGCGGGAATCTGTGTTTAACCTCATGTTCACAGCTTAAAATCCCATCAGGTCCACTCAGCCTTTCCTCCTTCTGAGGTCAATAAAATAAGCATGAGTGGGGCAACAATAAACATTGGTTATTTCAGTGCGCAGCTATTCAGAGTGCACATGCGCTTACAGAAATACATGTTGCATTACAGTCATGAAAATGGTGAGGAGACATCTGGCCAGATCACATAGTGAAGCAGTGGTGCTGGAACAATTCTCAGTGTCGGCGCTTCCATCAATGTTACATCTCTGAAGACATCGGAATTGTGAAAAATCCAGGGTTACTCTTTGAACAAATGTAGCAAATGTATTCAACCAGAGAATGCCAGGGATGTAGAATGTAGCTGGTGGTGAATTTTGGAGCACCCTGTCAGAAATATATTACTAAAACATGTTCTGGTATGCACTGACATTTACAGATTTACAGACACTTTCCATTCAAATAGCCGCAACATTTAAACAAACATAATTTTACTGATAAAACGTTATAGTGCACAATAATGTGTGAAAATCGAGTTTCAGTGAATATTTATCATTTATGCTTTCCTAACTACTGATATATTCTGAAACAGGGGCTTCTTCAATCCCCAGCTTGAGAAGCTACAGGGGGAGTGGGGTTCTTGAAGGGCCTCTTCTGTATGTAGCTTGGAAGACAAAGGCTCACAATGAACGTGAAAGGATGGGAGGGTGAGTGAGTGAAATGGTGGATGGATAGATGCATAGATGAAGAACTGAAAGGATGGATGTATGGATGGATGGGTGAAAGGGAGGATAGATGTAGGTATGAGTGAGTGAAAGGATATATGGATGGATATGTGAAAGGGTGGATGAATTAATGAATGAATGGATGGATGGTTTGATGGATGGAGTAAAAGGGTGGATGGATGGATGAACCAAAGGATTGATGGATGTAAGGATGGATGAGTGAAAGAATGGATGGGTGAGTGAAAGAGAGGGTAGATGGATGGCTGGGTGAAAAAAGTGACTGATGGATGAGTGAAAGGGTGAATATCTAGATGAATGAGTGAAAGCCTGGCTGGGTGAGTGTGTGACACAATGGATGGATGAGTGGAATTGTAAATAGATGGATGGATGAGTGATGGATGGATGGGTCAAAGGGGGATAGATGAGTAAAAGGATGGATAGCTAAGTGAAAGGGCAGATGGATGGATGAGTGAAAGGGAGGATGGGTGGATGGAGTGAAAGGGTGGATGGTTGAGCAAAAGGACGGATGGATGGATGATTGAAAGGAAGGGTGATGAATGGATGGCTAAAGGGGGATAGATAAGTAAAAGGATGAATGACTGAATGAGTGAAAGTTTGGATGGATGTAGAAGTTTGATGGATTAATTTGAAAATGGGTCGATAGGTTTGGATATGGATGGCCTGATGGAATGGTGACAGACTGAATGATGGATGAAAGATTGAATGGATGACAGAGTGGAAAGGTGAAATGGTGGATATCAGTGGGTGGATGGAAGGATGAAAAGATAAATGGATAGAAGCTTGGGTGGAAGAGACACACAAGCTCTGCTGTGGAGGGTCGCAATGACTTGCTTCACTTGAATGGTACCATAAGCGCTGTGGTTTAAAGTGGGGGGTATTTTAATTTTCTGGGTACCCCATTGTTCAGAAATGTTTGTACAGTGTATTTGCAGGTTTTTAAGGGCTGTCTTGTTGTGTGTTACAAAAAATTACATCCTGCAGTTTTTCCTTTCATACCTCTTATATGAAAGTAAGAGTATCACATAGTTAACCTTACAAATGCCTCTGACTTTCCAGTCAGAGAAAGTAAACACAATTCTCCAGGTTAAAAGAATAGACAGCAATTTGTCAGAAGACACAGCCTGACATGTACCCTCTGTTTCTGCAGCACAGCAAATGTGACAAGATAAAAACAAGATGTAAAGGCACCTTTATTGCTCACTCACCCAAACTCCAGCATGGTTTATGTGGGGGTGGTGCGGCACCCCCTACACCTGTTCTTCCAGCGCGAAGATGTTCTGGCCAGTACATGGGGCCAAAACAGCATAAAAACCACCCATGAAAGAAGAATTTGTGCAGAAAAAAATAGGGCTACTAATAGGCTTTTGTAATTGTAAGGGAATCGATACAATGTATTGCGTCCCTTTGCGCCATGTGCTTAACCTTAGTAAATAACCGCCTTGATATGTACGAAAGGTAATTGAAGCAACTACCAATGTCAGTGCTCACTGTAGGACAGAAAGATGTCCTTTCCTTGGATTTTCTCTCCTCTTCTTCACTTTGACCCAGGCGCGCAACGCCCATTGGGCCTAAAGGGCTTCAGCCCCCCCACCCCCCATTGTGTGTTGCAGCCCGGGCTGAGACAGCTTCCCGGGCACACCTGAGTACTTCACAGGACTTTAAAAGACCATTTGCTTGTTAATTTTCCCCGCTCCATCGGACCCCCCTGCCCCTCCACATATGAGCTGCAACAATGGGAGGTGGGCAGTGGTAGCGGCTGGCAGAGCGTGGTCCTAAAGCTTCCAAAGCATCAACCAACCCGGACTGGACAGAAGACACCCCTGCACACGGGCGGTAACTTATAGCAGGCGGCTCAGGGTGCACAGTGCACTGCGCACAGAGGAAGGCGCCACAACCTTCAACTTCGGCCTCATTTCCAAAGAGCATCAAGGAGCACAAAGTGGAGCTTCTGTTTTTATTCCCTACAGGCGAAGCAGCGCACACAAGCCAAAGGTGCACATCAGGAGCCGGCAGCACCACGTCTCCAATGCGAATACAGGATACAGGGCATAGGATACAGGATATTCTGCTGCTTTTGTTCCTGAGGGCCGGAAATGAGCACCTTGAGGAGTTGCCAGAGCCTTGTTCCGCATGACTATGTGATCTGGAGAACTTTTTCCTAATACCCTACCATCCCTTCGGTGCAGCCCCCACCAAGAATACTTAGACCCCTTGGACCGAAGTCTGATCGGGCTGCAGTTTCGCTTCTACTTCTGCAGGACTTATCAGCCGGCAGCTGCTTCCGGGAGACCGAGCCGGAGCTTCTGCTCTCAGCCATTGAGTGTTGCTCTTCAAGGTGTCGCCGGAGCAGGAGTATCTGCACCCGGCCAGCAAGTCCTCAAGCAAGTCCTCAAGCCTTCAAGCCCCCGGGTCTCGAGCACTGCTTTTCTCCGGCTATCGCCGTTACCAGACCGGTTCCGCGCTCCCGATATGCCTCCCTCCCTCTGCCCTGCCACGAGGAGCGCCCAGAGAGGCTCACAGAGAGCGGGGAGTCAGATATCAACCTTGGAAAAACGTGATATCTGGAAAAGCAGCGGTCATAATAGTAAGCCAAGACAGCTACTTCAACTAAAATCAGCCCATAGCATCTTGTACGCAATAATGCAGTCCGGGAAGACAAGGCAGCAGGCACCAGCAGACCCTGCCAAAAGAACGAGGAGGGCAACCAAGAAGACACTAAATAAGGGAAGTGTTGAAGCACATACGAGGATAAAAGACGAAGTCTCCAATTTGATTTCTCCGCTTTTTACCAGCCCTGAACCCTCAACAAGCGTGATGGCAAGTCGCTTAAGCAGAGACCTTAACTTGCCCAAGTCAAGTTACCAACCAAAAATCGACACCAAATTTTCATTCATAAAGGATGCCGGGCTGGTACTGTGTTTAGATAGCGGTAAAATAACTAACCTCCCCGATCCACTCCAACCTCTCAAGGCACAGCAATTGGTATACCAGTCGGCACAACAGCAGCAATGGCAGCAGTCGGGGCCAGACTGAAGAGGCTTACCAGTCTCCGGCAAAAGCCATGGTAGTGGTGATGCAAGCCCTAAAGAGGGAATAGACGCACCAGTCATAATCAAGGAGGCAAAGACTCAAGGAATCGCGGCAAACAATCACCTAGGATATGACGACCTGAGTCAATTAGAGATGGCCCTGCCTAGAAACATCACAATAGATGACGAACACAGTCATAGCACGTCTGGACAGGCGGCGAGCCGTAGAGCAATAATTACAGAGGGAGTACAGCAACTGGGAGGAGAGGTGGAAGCTTTAAAAGAACAAAAGCACAGCACAGCTCTTCACGGGTCCTTACAGCAACTAGATATGCCGCTAAAGGCTAAAATGGAAGATAGTCTCAATGATAGCCCTTTCTCTTCGGGCACTCTTGGCCAGGACTCACCGAAGAGACTTGGGACACGTGAACACAAGGAGGCGTGCACAGCTAAAATGAGCACGGCTAACTTGAGCAAAGCGGATAGCGAAGACTCCTATAATCTAACAAAAAACAACGAAGCCGGGAAAGCATCACTAGCACAAGATGAGCACGCGCAACCAACCTGGGCAAAATCTAAAAATCAATATGGCCTCGGCACTGTCGCTCAACTTAACTGTAACACACAACGGGTGCCAACACGACCACAAATGTCTCAAAAAATTGAACAAGAGTCATCATATCTTACACCTGAAGAAGGGGAGGAACTAGTCGCGTCATACTCCATTGCCACCGGAGGTGAGCCAGAAAGAAGAAATAACAGCGCTCCCAAACCTAACATCGAAAAGGATAAAACAAAAGACAAAGATGATATCTGGTCCACTCTGCTGCATACAACGCAAATGTCTGTGAATGCATTGCAGTATCAATCAGATAAGATGGACCTCCAGTTGTCAGTCCTCAACTCACTTTCCATCTTTGTTGCTGGAGTTGATGATAAGCTGGCAGACCTCAATAATTTGATCAAGAGGGCACAGTCAGAGACACAATTTGCCCAGGCCAGCTGCACTTGCATAACAATTGTGGATAAGCTAGCAACATTGAATGAAGTACCATTTGTAAAGCGCATGGCTACCCGGAGGCATCCCAGCGCTTGGGTATGAACCACAAAAGAACTTCCTCACTCACTGTGGAAAAAGCCAGGTCTTAAGCCTTTTACGAAAGATGGAGTGATCAGATTCCTTACGCAAGCACAGCGGCAAAGTGTTCCAAAGTTTGGGAGAATTATAGGAAAAAAGACGGCCTCCGCTTCTGGACCTCTTGATTCTAGGCACAAATGCCAGATGCAGATCACTGGAGCGTTGCTGTCTTTGAGTTTTATAGGGTAGAACAAAAGATGAAATAATGTCAGGGCCCTTACCTTGAAGTATCTCATGTGTGGTGCACAGAGCTTTAAAGTGAACCCTTTCCTGAATAGGAAGCCAATGTAAAGATCTAAGAGCGGGTTTAGCTGATTGGCGGTAAGAAACACCCTCCAGCAATCGAGCGGCACAATTTTGCATAGTTTGAAGTTTTTTAAAGACTGCACCGAGGGCACCAAGGTAGAGAGCATTCCCATAATCAAGGCGGGATAAAATCAGCGCCTGAACTACAAGCTTCCTTGCTGAGAAAGGGAGCAGAGGCAACACTTTACGCAAAAGTTTCAAAATGCCGAAGCAAGAAGCAACTACCTTCATGGCTTGAGTTTTGAAATTGAGTTCAGAGTCAAGCCAAAAGCCCCGACTCTTTATTACCGGTTTAAGGACTGGCAGAGGGCCCATAGTTGCAGGCCAGATGGTTGCAACCTCGGGGGGAGAAGGATTGCCGAGCAACATAAGCTCAGTCTTGTCACCGTTAAGTTTGAGGTGGGATTCACACATCCACCATATCACCTCCTCGAGGCAGGGGCCAAGGCGAGATGAGGGGCCACTGTTGTTATTAAATGCCACCACTAACTAGGTGTCATCTGCGTATGTAATTATGTGCACCCCAAAGGGCAAAACAATCTCCGCCAGAGGAGACATGTACACATTAAAGAGGGTGGGGCTCAGGGACGAGCCCTGAGGCACTCCACAGTGTAAGAATCGTGGGCTTGAGATGGCCTCGCCCCCAGAGACCTGAAAGGATCTATCATCTAAAAAAGAACACACCCAGTTGAGAGCTGGACCTGTTACACTCAGCCCCTTGAGTCGGTGAATTTTAAAATACGGTGATTAACCGTATCGAATGCTGCACTAAGGTCCAGCAAAATCACGGCTAAAGACCCTCCTGAATCAAGTATTTTCCTTGCATCCTCAACCACAGCCATTAAGGCGGTCTCAGTCCCTTGCATGGGATGAAACCCTGTTTGGGTCGGATGTAAGAGCTTACCCTCCTCCAAGAATTTGGAGAGGACCATATTTGCAGACTTCTCCGCTATTCCAATCCATGGCAAAAGCGAGATGGGACGGTAGTTGGCAAGACAGTCTGGATCTAAGCCAGGCTTCTTCAAAAGTGCCTTGACCAATGCCTTCTTCCATGAGGACGGAACTATTCCAGAGGAGAAGGAGGAGTTAATTAAGCCCGTCAAAAATGGGCTAACCAACGCCATAACTGGCATAAGCATTTTAGGAGTAACAGGATCTCGAGGCGAACCACTCCTAATAAGGGCGGAGATATTGTAGAAGGTGTCTCTAGTCAAGGGAGGAAATATCTCCAGCAGGGGCGATTCCATTACCATCAGCACTGGATAACCTCCTTGCTGATATAAGGAAAGCAGTGCCAGCCCAACCAGTGCTGGGCATGCCGCACACCAGCATCGGCAGGCATCTCACAACAAACCCAATTACAGCACAAAGACCCAAGACTCAGGCCAAGCAAACTGCAGTTGTGGCCCAGACACCAGATGGCGGGCAGCTTTGTGAGGTTGAGGACTCACCCATATCAGAGCTAAACTACTGTGCACCAAGCCAAGGAGCAACAGCACCCCTGACGAGCAACACCTCGCAATCCAGCAAACCCCTGGAAAAAGAGTTACCGACTGAAGGTGCACAATTATCCTCCAAACAGTGGAGAAAACAAAGGAGGAAGGGGCGAAACCAAAAACCCACGCAGGCATTGTCGCACAGCATGGATGGAATTTATAGTCCCCGGGATGCACCAATGGATGACCAAAAAGTCTCTTCTAGTAAGGAGGAAGAAGACATATTACCGGGTCGGGAAGAGAAAAAGAGACCAATCCATGAAAAAGCATTAGAAAATATTGAGGGAACAACTGCCAATGAATTAATAATTGATGGACTGGAGCTGAAACCGGGGCAAAACAGGGGAACCATCAATAACAATAAAGGAATGGGCACTTAACAAGGTAACACAAGGCTTAGCAACATCATTAATAAAAGGGCCGACGGAGCAAGCAGGCAAAAAAAAAGCAGCCCCACAGAGCAGCATCTGCAAAGAGGGGGAGATAATTACAACGCCAGCTTCAAGCACAGAGCTTCAGCAAGCAACACCGAGCTACTCGGCCCGACCATACCATCACGGGGACCATCACCGTTAACAGAGGTCACAACAGTGGTAGAGAATATCCCGGACCAACAAACAGGGCACTCAGGCGCAACAACAACAGTCATGTTTTACCCAGAGTTTATATCAAAGGGACGGGTTGACACACTAAACAGGGGCAACATCCTGCATTTACTTAGGTCCATTAACACCTTAAAGAACATAAAAACCACCGACCTGGAGTCAGTCGAGTTTAAAGAATCACCTGACTGTCCAGGAATAGAGCTAACGAAAACAGTCTGGGTTACATCAGAGCTAGCCGAGAAAGTTCTAAAGGAACAAACTAGATTTAACGAATGGGGCATCAAACTTCGGCCACTTGCAAAACCAAGGTATCCTGATCCCTTACTGGCCGAATCAAAGTGCCAAGAAGAATACCCTAGTTCTGGACAACCAAGCCCACGATCATTCTCAGTACTGCGAGGGGCACGCAGCAACAGCACAGAGTATACGGGAAACGCATAATACAACCTCATATAAAAACTCTCTGAAAATCTGTTCCTGGAACATCAATGGGCTGGGAGACAAGACCATGGATCTGTAATGCTATCTTATCTGCAGAAATTTGATATCATTTCGCTCCAAGAAACATGGAGTGAAGTACCAACAGCATTGCACGGCTTTAATATGCTCTATCTATCGGCAACAAGAAGCGCTAAATTCAGCCATAATAAGGGAGGTCTAGCTACATACAGCTCTATGAGTAGCATTTATGATAGCAGAACCTTTACCATACAACTTAACGCTACCAACTGAAATGCAAGTAACTCGAATTACCTTACAGGGGAAGACAAGTAAAGAACATATTATACTTGTAAACCTCTATCTGCACCCTCGCGAAAAAAACAAAGGGAGCTAACAACTAAAGGAGGAACTGGTGAAAATAATAACAGAAGAGAAAACAAATAACTGGATAATCACAGGGGACTTCAACCTAAACATGCTCAGGAACAGAGCTGATGACATCCACTCCGAGGAGTATCCATTTGCTTGGGAGAAAATGTCCCAAGACATCAACACAGACGGAAGACTTACAAACACCTCGAAAAATCTATTATCGTTCTTAGAGCAACTGGGCTCACGTGCATTAAATGGCAGATTTCCTGGAGACTGCCCACAAACAGCAACATTTACCAAAGAAGTAACAGGGTCCACAATTGATTATACATTCTGCTCTCGCTGCATGTTTATAAAAGTAAAAAACTATCGCATAGGGAGCATAGATTTTAGCGATCATTTACCCCAGGAAATCACGGTAGAAGAGCCATCAACATACAAACTGCCCCCAGCAAAAGCACTCTGCTCAGAATATACCAACAATGAGAGAAGAGTAAAATGCAGCACCAACGACCCTGAAGGCCTCCTCTCCTTTGTGAAACAACTTTGGGAAGAAGGGGAAGCAGCCAACCCCGATATAATTGGAGGCTGGGAGGCATTTACAATAGCCCTACGAAACAGCCACGGAGATATAAAGGGACATTCTCGAAACAGAAGAATAACGTGCCATCAAAACCCACGGCCAGGCTCCAACCTATGAAATAATGCCAAGTTAAAACAGCTAAATGCACGGATAAACCTCACATTACGGAGGTTGAAGAAAGACCCCTCGGCATTACAAGAACTGAGGCAGTTAAAAGCCACCCGTAAAAAACTTATTTGGCAAAATAAAAAGGAAGCCGAAGAATCTCTTTGGGCCAGACTTCTGTACGACATCAAAAACAATAATAGTGCGGAGAAGTGTGGCTCAATGATTAGAGCGGCAGACCCTGATGCAGAGGTCTAGCCCGGGACCAGGGTTCAATTCCCCGCCTCGGCGGGTCTTGGGCTCAAAAATTCCACGGACCTGATAATTCTCGCCTCGGTGCCATTCAAATCATGGAGTCCCACTCTGCAACTCTGGGCAATAGCTTGCTTAATCTCCACAACAGCCCCCACAACGCTAAGGATGCCTGGCCTCCACCTTGGGGGTGCCCAGGAGTGGACGCCTCACAGGGAAAGCCAGGATGGGTTCCACAGCGGTATTCGTACAAGCGCCTTGAGACCCTTGCGGGTGAGTAGTGTGCTATACAAGTATCAATTTACATTTAATTTTGGAAGAAGATTAATGCCCTATCTAACTCGCAAAGTCAGTGCATCAGCTCCAATGTCACAGAAGAAGCATGGATAACTTACCTCGAACCACACTTCAATAAAGAACAGACTCCCCAAATTGGATTAAATAATCGTGCGTCAAGAATGGAAATTCAACCATTCCAGCCAAACTCTAATGTAGAACATGGACCGAATTTCACAATAACAAATACCCAAGTCCGCAAAAGAATCGTGAAAGGCAGACGCGAAGGAGCTCCAGGTCCAAACGGGATTCCGCCCATACTATTCAAACAAAATCCTGAATTTTGGGCTACAGTCTTAAAACCGATCTTTGACAGAATCCTGCAGACATCAACGGTACCATCGTCATGGAGGGGCTCAATAATCTCTCCCATCTATAAAAAAGGCAACAGGAGTGATCCAAAGAGCTATCGGTTGGTGGCACTTTTGGACAACGAAGCCAAATATTATGCCGGGGTACTCCTCCAAGAACTAACAACATGGGCTACAGAAACTAAAGCAATACCCTACAATCAAACCGGTTTCTGTAGAGATATGGGCACTGCCACTAACATCTCTGCCCTCTCATTAATGATAGACGCTGCTCTTGTAATCAAACAGCCCCTGTACATCTGCTTCATTGATTACAGTTCAGCGTTTGATCATATAAACAGAAGTATCCTGTGGCAAAAACTAAAAACGCTAGGCATACCATCGCTGCTCCTAAAACAACTAATCCTTCTGCATAGTAACACCTGGGTACAAGTAAAACTGGGGGCAGGAGACCATTTAACGAAAAAGATGAACACAACTTCAGGATTAAAACAAGGGTGTGTACTCGCCCCGACACTTTTTAATCTATTTATGGCCGAGCTTTCAGTTCAACTTAATGGAAGCAATTTGCACGCCCTGAAGCTAGGAGGCTGTCAGCTATCTAACCTCCTGTATGCAGACGACTTAGTACTCATCAGTCGGACACCCATTGGATTACAACGCCTGATGGACATTACATCTCAATACTCAGAGACCAACAAATTAAGCATTAATCAAGATAAAACAAAAGTTATGTGTGTAAATCACCGGAAAATAAAAATAAAATACAACTGGTACTTGGCAAAAGTCAAGCTTGAAGTCGTACAAGACTACAAATATCTGGGGGTTACGATTGACAATAAAGGCAATTACAAAGCACAATGTGAGGCAATAAAAAAGAGGGGTTTAACAACAGCTGTAGCATTAAGAAACCTGAAAAATATGACTGCTGGACCAAGCTTTCTCCCTCTGACCAAGGTGATACAGGCTAAACTGATTCCATCAATCACCTATGGAAGTGAAGCCATGAGAGGGAGGGATGCGGAAACATTGAACGGCACTATCGCAAGAGCACTGAGAATAATATACGGGCTGCCTGGATATACATCTCCGGCACAAATGAGGCTTGAATTTGGGATACAAAGACAAGACCTGGCCCGAAAAGGAGCCTTTGTCAAAACCTGGTTTAAGATCAAAAAAGGGCAGCCAGAAACGTTAAACTTCTATTTGTGGAGAGAAGTAGAAACTTCGGAAACCTGCCCAGCTAGACACTTTTTGGACACTGCACTAGACCAGTTGGGGTTACGGGACCATGGCAAGCTTAAAAAAAATTGTAAATAATATCATCAAAAAAGAATCTATCTTACAAGACAAAGCGGCCTTGACAGAACGCTCACATGGCTGGCTCACTATACAATCTTACAGTAAAGCGACTCCTCAAGCTTACCTCCTCTCTAACTTCTCCAGAACCACCAAAGAGAAGTTTTTGAAATTCAGGTTAGGCTTATTACCATCTGCATACCATCTGCCTCCGTGGCTGCACCCTCTGAAGCCTGTAAAGTGCCGTCTCTGCGGGGAAGGAGAGGAGGATATAGTTCATATCATAACCATTTGCCGTGAACTGATGCGCGAGCACGGTTACTACTCAGACCTATTTTTTTTTTTTAAACTTTGTTTATTGGTTTCAGTCATAGCGATACATGTATGGTTTGGACGATATGTTCAAACTTACATCAGATACTCGTGTAGACGTACATTTCCATCGTGCATACTAAACATTTCCTGTCGAACCCATCTGCCTATGCATTTCCATTTCGACAACCGGCGACACACATAGATTTCCCCGATATTTGTTCCAGTGTGACCATTTCTTATCCCACTTCTTTGGACATCCCCTAGCTTTGAACACCTCGGTTTCTGCCATCATACATCTGTCCATTTCTTTGGCCCACGTAGTGGATCGTGTCAAGCCCACTCCCCCCCCCACCCTCTAGCAAGTTCTCTTTTTACCAATGTAAAGCCCAGTGTGGTGAACTGCTGTTCCACTTCCGTCAGGTCGGTCTCTCCCCATATGTTCAGCAATCCCAGTTGCGGTGTTAATTCTATATCTTTCCCCAACGACTTACACATGTGGCCTGAAGCGTCCTCCCACAGGGTGCATATCTGAGGGCATGTCCATACGGTATGGTAAAATGTAGCCTGTCCGCCACACCCCTTAATGCATCGTTCGTCGGGTTTGGCCCCTATTCTCGCCAGAACTGTCCCTGTGATACATGATTGGTGGAGTATCCTCAGTTGGATCAGCCTAAATCTCCGTGTGATAGCCGCCCCTCGTGGGGACATCAGTGCTGCCTGCCAGTCCTCATCATCCAGGGGGCCCATGTCAGCCTGCCACCTTTCTCTGAGCTTGGGGAAAGTGTCCGATAAATTATTACTTAACTTTTTGTAAATTAAAGATGTTGCTTTCGAGCTAAGGGGCCCGTCTAATAGGCGATCTTCCAATGGTGACAATTCCGGAATGTCTTTAAGAGAGGGAAACGCTGACTGGATCGCATGTCGGATCTGGAGATACCTGTACAATTCCCCTTGTGCCAGATGATACTGTTTCTGGAGGTCAGCAAAGGGGAGCATTGCTCCCTTCTTAACCAGGTCCTTCACTACTGATATCCCAATGAGGTCCCACTTATCGAAGCCGGGCTGATAGCACAGCATACCTAGCTTACGGGTAACCCACAATGGCGTGGCCTTTAAGAGGACATCCGTCCATCCCAGCCGGGAAGTGACCAGATGCCAAATTTCCACTGTGTGTTGGGTAGGGCCAAAGAGATTTTTCCTGTTTCTCCTGCCCGTGGTGTACAGGGCTCCCAGATATCCTGAGCGGTCCAGAACAAACGCTGGATCATCCAGAGGATCGTATATCCGATGATTGACAGTCGCCAATTGCGCCGCCCAGTAGTAGCGTTGTATGTCAGGGAGTGCTATGCCCCCGTCATACCAGCCTTTCGTCAATTTTCGCTGTGCTATTCTGGGGGCCCTGCAATCCCACAACAGCGCACGGATCTCCCCCTCGACCGCTTTGAAATATGAATCTGGGACTCTGTGGGGACAGTTCTGCAGTATATAGAGAAAACAAGGAAGGGCTAACATTTTAAAAAGCGCTGCCCTCCCTACCAACGCAAAGGCAAAGTCCTCCAGTGTTTTAGCCGAGCCAAAGGTGGGGCCAGGTTGGAGCTATAAAAACAGGCCTGGTCTGATGTGACAAATATCCCTAAGTATCGAAACCTCTCTGTTGCGACTGCAACAGCACAGTCTACCTTGAAATGAGGGGTTACCCCTCGCAACATAAACAAGACGGATTTACGCCAATTGATCGCGTATCCCGAATATTTACTGAAGTTTGTAAATATGTCTAGAACAACTCTAATCGATTTGTATGGGGACGCTAGGTATAAGAGTATAGCATCCGCGTACAGGGAGATTCGATCTTCCACTCCCGGCTTCCATTGCAATCCCCGTATCATCACATCTCTACGGACCCAGTCTGCGAGGGGCTCCAGCATGAGGGCGAATATCAACGGGGAAAGCGGGCATCCCTGTCTGGTCCCTCTTCGTAATTCGAAAATCCTGGATGTAGAACAATTAACTCTCACCTGCCCCAACACCCCATTATACAGGAGTTTTATCCAAGCTATATATTTGGGGTCCAGTCCCACTCTTTTCAGGACCTCGAACATGTATGGCCATTCAATGGAGTCAAATGCCATAGAGGCGTCGAGAGATAGCACTGCCGCGTCCTCTTCAATATATTGTCTACGAGCCATCACGTTATGGAGCCGCCTTATATTAAGTGACGTATTCCTCCCTGGCATGAAGCCTGATTGGTCTGGGTGGACCAGAGATGTAATGACAGTCCCTAATCTGTTCACCAGGACTTTTGCCAACACCTTTGTCTTCGCGTTAATCAGCGAAATCGGCCTGTAAGAGCCGCACTGATCTGACGGCTTGCCCTGTTTGTGAATGACAACGATGGTGGCAAGCCGCTGATTACTGGTAGGCTGGTCTTCTCTAAACTTTCTTCGTACATGGCTCTCAGGTGTGGCACTGTCAAAGAGGCCATGGCTTTCAAGAACTCTATTGGGATCCCATTGGGCCCCATCGCCTTACCTGATTTAATTTGCCCTAGGGCCTTGCTTATTTCTTCATTCGAAAGGTCGGCCTCCAAGGTCTCTCATTCCACCTCAGAGAGGCTCGGTATCGGTTAGAAGCCTACGAGAGTCCTCCGTCGTATAGCCTGTGGAGGCGGCGTATATCTTTTCAAAATGATCAGCAAATTTCTCCGCTATGTCTTGTGGATGCAGCACCTCCTCGCCTCTCGGTGTCGTCAGTTTATGTACCCATCTATTTCCCTGTTCGCGCCTTTCCAACCACGCTAGTGTCCTGCCAGCCCTATCCCCAAGTTCATACAGTCTACATTGAGTGGAATTATGTTTAGCCACCATCTGCTCCCTTGTTTTTATCCTGTATTCATCTTGCCTCAGTTGGAGTCTATGCGTTATGGTCGGTGAGGGGTCTTGTGAGGGCTCCTGCTCTAATTCGGTGAGGTCGTACTCTACGTGGGCCAAGAGTTCACGCTTCTTGGCAATATAGCCCGTCTTTAAGGACAGAGCTTGTCCCTTAAGAACCACTTTGTATGCTTCCCAGGGTACTTGTGCGGAGACGACTGATCCCACATTTTCAACGAAATAGTTCTCCGTTTGCCTGCGGAGTTCCTCACTGATATCAGGTACACGTAAGAGCCAGGGGTCGAGGACAATGGTGGAACGTGCTGTTCGCTCCCAATGTGTATATTCCGTCCAGACCGGGGAGTGGTCCGAGATGCCCCTAGGTAGAACTTTATATTGGGCGAAGTTACCTGTCGACGGCTGATGTGTGAGGAGATAGTCGATACGTGATAGACTACGATGGACACTAGAGAAATATGTAAATAAATTCCCCGTCGGGTGAAGTGCGCGACCCACGTCCGCTAAACCCAGTGCCTGCACAAAATCGGGCAGGAGAGCATTAGCTTTTTCTCTTGACTTCGGAGGGTGGCGATCTACGGTGTCATCTACGGTCATATTGTAATCACCCCCCATAATCAGTGTGCCCTCTCGGAGTCCAGTCAGCTTCCTCCCCAGTTCCACCAGTGCCGGCCAGCCCAGAGCAGGCGGCAAGTACACCGAAATGATATTCATAGTCTTTCCCTCCCATTGGGCCTCAACTCCCGCAAAACGTCCTCCTGTATCCGCCCATGTCGTATGTACTATGAGGGGCGTGTTTTTTTAACCAGAATGGCCGTTCCCCTAGAGCCCGTGGTGTAGTCTGCATGTATCAGAAGTTTGTAGCCCCACCTAGTAAGGGCCTTGGTTTTTTGACCCACCAGATGGGTCTGTTGTAGCAGGACTACGTCTGGTGAATGTCTCTTGAGGTACTGTTGGACTATCCCTCGCTTGATCTTGTCACCAACCCCATTGACATTCCAGGACATTATTGAAAGGGTTCGGTCTCTATCAGCCCCCATTGCTAGCTAACACCACGCTTCCCCATATTCGGATATCACTAGGCAAAGAGAAGTTTGAGTTCTCCCATTCACTTTCCGCCCTCCAACGATGACCCCGTCCCCTGTAACCTCTCGACGCACTTCATCACTTTTCTGACCAATAACACATTCCAAAACGAAAACATCATCCCAACTTCTTAACCCCCTGGAACCCACCCCCCTGCCTACCCCCCACCCTTAAGATAAGACCCGCGTGAACCCCCCACGCCTCCCAACCCATCGACCACTTCCCCCCTCCCTGCCCCCCTGCCCGTGGATTCACAACTACCCACACCCGAACATGGCAGAGTGCCTCTCTCCCCCCTAGAATGCTAGAAATGCATGGGGTGAACAACTCCCATCCCCGCCCATTCACATCACAATGAACCCAGAAATTCTCGCCATCCACTAAGCATATTGTTCAGAATCAGTCACCTCACATCAGATAACCCCCGGGAAGTGAAAGGTTAGCATCCAGTGTCTATCTCTATAAGTTTTGGTCCCTTTGAATAGGACAGCCTCCACCCGCTTCCCCCCTACTTGCACTTTCACTTGGGCTTCAGCTCTCCATCTCTGCCACCAAAGGTCCTCAGGCCTGTTCCTTCTGTTGTCCTTCTTTCACTGCAGGGTCAGTCGTGGCAGCATCAATACCAAGACCCCGGTGGTGGGTAGATCTGTCCGGACGCTCTCGCCTCTGAGTTCCCACCGTAGTCCATCCGTCCATCCAATCCCAAACTGCATCCGGTGAATCAAAAAACCACACTTTGCCATCCGACTCCACCCGCAGCTTTGCAGGGAATAACATTGCATACTTCACCTCCCGATCTCGTAGTTCCCTCTTAACCGCTTGAAATCTGCGTCGTTGGGCCTGAACCTTAGCCGCGAAGTCCGGAAAAAAGGTCACTTCGTAATTGTCTATTTTCAGCGGGGGAATAGATCTCGCTGTCTGCAGGATAGAGTCTCTATCTCGGTAATTGAACACCCGAGCGATGAGGGGCCTCGGGGGCGCTCCCGGCTTTGGCCTTCCACCTGGCACTCTATGCGCTCTTTCAATAGAGAAGTAGCTGGACAGAGTCTTAGGCTTTAGATATTTTGTGATTAGGTCTTCAACGTATAGGTCCGCCGCCGGCCCCTCCGTTTTTTCCGGAATTCCCAAGATTCGGAGATTATTGCGGCGGGCCCGGCCTTCATAGTCATCGAGCTGCTGTGCCATCCTTTCCTGCTTCTCCTTCAATTCGAGCATCTGGGTCTGTAGGTCCGATGTATCCGACTGGAGGGCATGGGTAACCACCTTGAGCTCTTTCACTTTCTCATCCATCCTCCGGAAATCAGCACGGATGGGAGACACCTCCACTGTGACTGAGTCCACTGAGGCGCGCACCCTGTTGATAGCCGCCATGAGATCATGCAGAGTCGGCTCTGGTCCTTGCTGAGAGGCCCTCGCCCCCCCCTCCTTCTCCAGCTGCGGCGGATCTTCCTTGCCTTCCCCTTTGGACCATGCGAATTTAGCAAGTTGCTTTTGGGCGTTTGCCTTAGTGCCTTTCCCTCCTGACGCCATGGAAGCACTGCAATTAGAGCCCCACTGGGTGAGGACACCGGCCAGCCTCCACCAGTCCGACCCCGGTCGTCGAGCGTGGGTGATTACGCCTGTGCGATCCACCTTTGGGTGCCCCGTGCGAGCGTTGGGCCTCAGATTTTGAAACAGCGCTGTCCGATTGGGCTTCTCCACTCCTCGCCCCTGAGCTCGATCAGCGAGGTAGCCGTCGCCCCTCCACTCTTCGTCCAAGGCCCCCCGTCACACCATCTCCACCAAGATTCGTGCAGCCAGCAAAGCCTCCCGGAGTCAGGGCCCCTCCGAAGTTCCCGCCGCGGCCTTCCAAGCCGCCACCTGCTTTCGCTGTTAAGAGTCACAGGACCTCCGAGGCCCTCCGCTTGCCCCCGTCCCACAACGTATTGCCTGTCTGTGGGTCCACTACTCCCTCGCCGACGCCTAAGGTCTTTTGGGCCAAGCACCCCCAGCTACAGGTGCGCCTCGCGGCCGTTCTCCTCCACCTGAAGGTTGGACTGGCTTGTAACCGAAGTCGCTTCCGCGTCCAGCTGTCTACCTAGGTCCTAATTGTTTGGGTAGTGCCCGGTCCCACTGTATGCCTCCTAGCATGCCAGCGCTCACCTCCTATGGCAGCATCTGGCCAAGAATCCCAGACCCGGTAAGCCCCCGAATCCCTCTCACCAGGCTCTCAGCTGTACCAGGCCCAAGCTGGGGCCTCGTGTTGTTCCCAGTAGACGATCCTCGCCAGTCAGGGGCTGCCACGCCCCCTCCTTGTCTCCCGACTCCCAGAGGTGTGCCCAATCACGTGGCTCCGGGTTCCTGCTTACTCTCGCTCCCCCTCCGGGGCTTTATGCAGGCTCTGGGGCACCACTCGATTTTCATCGCTCGCGGCCGCACCACAACAGGGCCGCCGAGCTTGGGGCTCCGGTGAGCGCGTTACCCACCAGGCCCGCTATTCCCTGTTAAATTCTGCCCGGGAGCTCACCGCATTCACTCCGGTGCCAGCCTCGGGCCGGAGCCTCGTCAGCGTCCAATCAGGGCTAGTATACCCGCGACGGCGGCTGCCTCTGCGGTCCCGCGCCGCCCCGCCACACTGCTGATGCACATCGCTGCCTCCGCCTCCGAGATGGCGCAGCGAGGGAGCCGGACTCGGTCGAGTTTCTACCTCTTTAGTAAGTCTCCGGGGGGGTAGGGTGTAGGGCGACTTGTTTTCCAGCTATTGTAACGTGTAGATGGCGGCGGATAGGGCAGGATTGGTTACGGGGATGTCGGAGCTCGTTCAGGCAGCGGCCATTCTTGTTGGCTGCTAGCCTCGCCCCCCACTCAGACCTATTTTTAACAAGAACCTAATATGGTCGTGCAGACAAGCGGTGCTTGCAAGCTTCTCTAGTGAAGACATTCAACTAAGCTGCTGCCTGGTAAAAATTTTAACTGCAGCAGATCTCCGCTTAAAACAGTTACCGCCGGACCATCAAAGAAGTTGATTAGAACTGAGCTGGAGACGTCCTTTTAACCCTTTGCGTAATAACTGGAACAGCGCTTCAAGCACATAATTTCAAGTATTTTTGCACATGCAAGCCTCAAGGAAAAGCATCAATCGGCTAACCATAGGATGTCTTTGCAGAAATTAACAGATGTTGATGCGGTACTATGCATTTTAAACTTGCACCTATTTGCCTGCCCTCACTTTGTAGTTAAGACTCTGACAAGGGGGGTAATTTTTATCTCACGAACTGCTGCTAATCTCTGCAAACAAAAATGAGGAAACAGGACTATGGGCCATTAAGGCGAGGGTGGGGATCTTTTCCGCAATTTTAATGTGTGTATGTAAAAGTGGCTACCAGCCTTTTAAATTGATGTTTTATTGTTTATAAGAGGTCACCTTTTTTTTGTATATATGTTAATGTGGCTTTGTTGTTTTATCACCCCTTCTCACCCCTTCTTAGAGCCCCTGCATCTCCACTCCCTATTGCTGGAAGAATTAGCCCCCCTTCAACAAAAAATCTTATCTCCCACCCTTAATCCTCCCTCCACCCCCCACCCCGGCGAAATTTGGCTCTAGTTGCGCCTCTGTGCTGTGTTGGGTAAATGTTTCAGGATGCAGGAACGATCGGCTCTGGATATCAATGTGAATTCATATTTCAATAGGAATTTAAATGTTTTTGTTTACCAAACTGTAAAAAGGTAACTGGTGACATGTGATTTATATTTCCCCTTTAATGTGCGTCTGACATGGCTGCGGGACTCGGTCTAATCTAAGCATGAACGTTATAAACCATGCCTTCAAAACTACCAAGTCAGAGCAGTAACACCCCCTCCCAACCACCCCTCCCCCGCGTAGAAGTCTAATTCTATAGACGTGTACCAAGGGAGGGATAGCTTAATAGATTAATTCTGTTTTTTTTTTTTAAACTGGACTAAGTATCCCTTTCTGAATAACTGGATTGAGCAAACATATTCTGCTAAAAACAAAATAAGCAATGTGAACTATAATGAATTTCAGTTCAACCTCGTTCAATAGACATGCAATCCATAGTGACCTCTGCTGGCAGATTGTATTTTAACAACTGAAAAATGTACATTCATAGTATGTTTACAAATCGACTACATAGGGAATAGGTACTCACAAACATTTTGCCTGGGGCCATAAAGTTTGGTCTGTGATGTGACAGAGGGCCTCATTGACGCATAGCAGGATGGTGGTCAGGGGTTTACAGAAGAGGCGGTTGGCCCAAACCTTTTCTCATTACTACATGTGTCACCCCTGGAAGGGGGGTGGAGGGGGTGGCAGTAAGGTGGGTGTAGGGGAATCGAAGCACATGCATCTAGTTGCTGATTCCACAATGTGAAGCCAGAAAAAACAGGATTAATCCCTACTTCCACACTTGATCACATTGTGTGATCCTAGGCAATTGTTTTGTTTCAATTTCCCTCCATGTTCTTAGTTATCACATATAAGAGAACTTCAAAATACATGACATCAGGATGTGTGCTGTACAAAACCTTCTCCTGTGTTTGGTTTAATAAGCTATAATTTTGTTCATGAATAATAGGAACCCAGGACACACAAAGAGTGCAGATAACAACCGACTTGCATCTTAGTTCACAGTTGGCATTGTTGCTAGGGTGGGGGGGAAAGTTAATGTTTCCAAATTATTGTCTGAAAACTATCACTTTAAAAAAACAAAAGAATATTTCTTAAGGCACAAATATACTAAGATGAAATGGTTCCGTATGTTAATGAAATACTTTTTCCATTTTGTGAGAGTAATATTTTTACACTTTTCCTGCAACAGGTCTTTAAAAATGAAGCTATTCTTAAAGTTACCCGTGCAGGATACCCTAGTTATTTCCTTTCTTTAACTTCAATAAACCTTTAAATAAATACATACCTGTTTATTTAAAATCTATTTAATAACAGTGGAGTAAACAGTATCCCATTGCTGCTGCTGACCAGGGGGCCCCATGTAAACGTCAGGAGGGCCGCATGTGGTCCCCGGGCCATACTTTGAGTGTCACTGACATACGGTAAACTTCAAGTGCCCACGTTTACATTTTAAAACAAATCACATGGGATTATGTTTCAGTAAAGTGAGTTTGATAAAAAATCTGGACAGAAATGTGACTGAACAGGCTTGGGGAAAAAAACATGATAATAATGCATGTTCAACCCTTCACATTTATTCTCATCATATCTAAGTGCTGTTTTAATATAGTCTGTTTCTAGCCTACTTATTTGCAACATGTTCAAAGAGAGCTGCAGGAGATTTTTTGAGATTAGGTAACGGAGGACATATGTTCCATAGTTAAAAATATCTTTATGTCTGCCAATTGAATTTTGAGCAAAATTGTTAGACCTGGCATCTTGGCGTGGTTTCCCCTACCTCCTGTATTTTTTGTGCTGGCCTTCGTTTTTACTAGTTTATGTACTCTGGGCAAGTGCTCCTCATGTAAATTATGATTCTGTTTGGTTACCTATGATTGGCATATTTGATTTATTGGTAAGCCCCTAGTAAACTGCACTGTCTGTCTTCAGGGCCAATAAAACAAATGCCAGTAGTGGGCCTGCAGCGCTGGTTGCGCCACCCACGAGTAGCCCTGTACACCTGTCTCAGGCCTGCCATTGCAAAGTCTGTGAGTGCAGTTTTAAACTGCCATGGCGACCTGGCAAGAGAACCCACTTGCCAGATACTGGCCTTCTCTTTTTATACATGTAAGGCACCCCTAAGGTAGGACCAAGCCCAAGGTACTCCAATGGGCAGGGAACAGTGTATGTAAAATGTGGGACATGTGCTGGTGTGTTTAGCATGTCCTGATAGTGAAATTCTGCCAATATAATTTTTCACTATTGAAAGGACTGTCTCTAGCATAGGTTTTAATTGGAGCTACCTTGTAAAATTCTACAAACGTAATTATAAATTAGGAAGAGATAGAGATTTGGAGTTTGGGTTCCCTGAGCTCAGAATTAAAAAATATGTTTTTTGTGAAGGTGATTTTTAGATTGTGTGTTTGAAATGCCACTTTTAGAAAGTGGACATTTTCTTGTCTAACCATCCAATGTCTCTGCCTGCCTGTGGAATCCATTTCTGGTTTAGACTGACAGGGGCTGTTTGTGTATTTGCTCTAGACCAGTGGTTCCCAAACTTTTGACTCCAGAGGACCCCCATTGAGCCACCACTGGAAGCCGGGGACCCCCAAGCAATTTGTAGGATTTAAATTTCAAACATTAAAACAGTAATTTGAAAAATATAAACCCATGTGTGCACAGAAAACAAATAATTGAATTACTAAGGATTTTAGGGGCATATTTACAAGCCCCTATCACCATGGGAACAATACTTTTTGCAACATTCTTGTGGCGATAGGGGCTTCGCCTTATTTACAAGGCAGCGTTAAGCCACTTAGGGCCAGATGTGCGACCCGTCAATTAGCGAGTCACAAATTGTTTCGCATTTGCAACTCGCCAATTAGAATGCACAACAGTGTCTCAAACACTGTGATTCCTAATGGGGTAACAAATTGCATGCCCCATTAATATTAATGAGGCAGATGCAATTTGCGACCCCTTTAGGAATGGCTAGCATTCACAGGGATGGTGGCCTGCTGGGGTCAGCAGACCGCCATGTCTGTGACTGCTTTTTTAATTAAGCAGTTTTTTTTTTCAAATGTAGCCCGTTTTGCTTAAAATAATACGGGATGCATTTAAAAAAAGAAAAATGAAACTTTTCCGTTTCATTTTATTTAGGGCAGCTCTTAAAAAATATTTTCCCACATACTCAAAAAGGGGAAGGGGTCCTGCATTAAGCAGCACACATAGAAGTGACAAAACAGCATTTCAAGATTGTTTATGTGCAGGAAGGGGGCCCTTCCTGTACATAAACAATCTTCCCCTGCATGCAGACACCCTTGCACTGTGGTGCAAGGGTGCCTGCATTGGTGCTACACTGTTAAGTGTAGCGCCAACGCAGGGGAAACAGGGCTACACCATATTCTTGTAAATATGGTGCAACCCTGCGTTTCTGAAGTGGCCAACCTTACTATGCACCAGGATACGACCATCTTTTTTGGGGTTCTTCAATGATTCGCCCACTATCACCCTCCAACATTGCCTCTATCTCTCCATAGCCCCTCTGTCACATGTATTTTATTTTTTATAGCATCTCTCATACCATTGTAGGATGTCAGAGCACTTTACATCACACACACATATAGAGACAGTGACAAATACATGTAAATCAGTGTATAGAAAATGTTACATAAGGCAAAGGGGACTACAAGGTGTAGAATTCCCATGTCATTCATACTTGTAGGCATTTTTAAAGAGTGCTTAGTCTGGAGAAGCACAAACTCAGAATTCAGAACATAACACAGTGGTTAGTGTTGACTTTAACAATATAAATGTATTTCCACCTAAATAAACCGTTTTAGCAGCATCAGGATAATGAAAGACTGGGAAAAAACATAAGTCACTAACTTGTACCTTGCAGTTTGCAAGCAGCTCTTTGATGACAGTTTATAGGTCACTGTGCTAGATTACGATTGTCACTTATAAACTGCACAGTAACAAAAGAATCTCTGTGACAAAAAGCAGTAAGCCCCTGAACTATGCACATAAAATACTTTTTTTTTTAAATGCATGGTACACTTTCTTTGCAGTAGGCATATTAACCCTCGGTGCAACATTAGATAAGTCAAAGCTGCCACTGGACAAAACTCTCATCTCCCTCCAGCAGGTACATTAATCACTGGTGTTATCTTGACACTTTTATTGTTGTTTGAAAACTGCTAATTGTACAAGAAACTTTGCAATGTTTTTAAAACTGCTTCCTGCGGACCCCCTAGGAATGTATCACGAACCCCTGGGGGTCCGTGGACCACAGTTTGGGAAACACTGCTCTAGACAGCCACACAGGAGCTGAGGTGTGTCCTCCATATCCTGATGAGCCATCACCACACTGATGGATCTTCGTTGCCTAGAGTGGTGGGAGGAGTTGTCACTAACACCTGAAAGGCTGTTCCTGTCCTCTCACAATACTGACTCCACACCCCTGGAATGTGACTAGAGCCCAAGCTGGGCAAAACGAGAACTTGTGAACAACAAAGACTTCTTTAAAGTTTGCCAACTTAAAAGGCCAAAAGGGTTATACATATTGGACCCAAAACCCCAGACTTTTCTAACACTTCTGGATCAAGAGGAACCTCTGGCAGGGAGAAGAGCTGAAGAGCTGTGTGGAGGAGTACTGCCTCTTTGCTGTGTGTTGGTTTGCTGGGTTGGCCTGCAGTTGCTGCTACTGCTTTGGAGAGGAAAGTAACTGTCCTTTGCTGTGTATCCTACGTGTGAAGTTTCTCCAAGGGCTTTTGTGTGCTTGCCACCAGTTAAGAAGTCTCAGGGCCATCAACGACTTCATCTGCAGCATCCTTGCACACCACACCTCGGAGATCTGTTCTGCCTTGTAGTGCTAAGTTCTGGGCCCTTGGAGGTTGCCCTTGCTGCAAAAAGCATCAAGAAGACCTGAAAACCTATGCATTGCCCTTCCAGCGCCTGCAGCACCTTTGTGGAGGGGAAATTTCCATGCACCACCTCAGTGCAGCTGAAGAAATTGATGCAGCGTCTGCCCGCGGCCGAAGAAACAGCCGCATCCTGAGTTCAGTCCACCGTGTCTCCAAAGTTCAAGACCACTGCACTGACTCCTACGCAGGTCCTGCTGTACGGCTGAACGAAATTAGATAGAGCCTGTTTGCTGCTGGTTCAGCAACCTCCAGCATGTCCGGATTTCCACGCATCACACGTGTTTGGCAAGTTTTTCCAATGCATCACCAGCAGAACTGTCTTGGATTTCTATGCCTCGCTTCCCCCTACAGGGTTATAAAAAAGGGTAAACCCAAATAAGCCACTGGGACCTGGGTAACGAACAGTACAGTAGAAAAGTGGGTCCCAGTAGGACAATGCTGAAGAGCATACAACATTAAATGCCAGCAGGCATTGATTCACTTCTACACCATAATTCTTTGTTCAATATTATTTAATGAAATTAAACATCATGCGATGTTCAAAGACCAGCAATTAATCTGGGAAAACACATCAAATGTGATCTATGCAATCGTGTGTCCGTGCGACATGATATATGTTGTCCAAACACAGCAAAAGGTAAAAGCTTGCATATTACAGCAATTCAGCAGGAGGCGCTCTGAAGTCCGAGGTGCCCCACTTGTGGAACTTTTCAAAGACGCGCAACACCGGCCAGATGATCTCAAGTGGCTAGTGCTGGAGAAGGCCAGACTGGAGGTCAGAGGGGGCAACATCAAAACCATCCTAAATGTGCGAGAGTTCAAATGGATGTATCTTTTGGACTCCATCCACAATGGCCTTAACAAGTTGGATGCTAGCCATGCACAGATGTCCTGCCTAGCATCTGAATAACGCACTTAAGTAGTTGTCCATCTGCACCTATTGCCCTGCACTGACAACCACCATTGCCTCATATAAGGTCCAATGATCTACACCAACTCGCAAGATGCGCAATAATTAATGTACAACTTAGAGTGCAACTTGTGATAAGGTTTCTCGCATGTAATGTCCATAAATGATAATGATTTTCCAGCCCACTTTGGGATCTCACTATAGGAGGCAACATGCATATAACTTTCTAATTGTGCACATGGACATTTGCATTAATGGAATAATAATTGTATGTACTGAGAAGCACTCCTGCATATCCTTATTTAATTCATGTCTTTGTACCACCAGTTACCACATGTGTAGAACATACCACCTTTGTACATTAGCGTTTCAATAGAATGGAAATAGGCAGGTCTCTCATGTATTAATAGTACTCATTAACCCTCACGGACTAGCTATGTGTATTATTCCATGACACTGATATTCTGCCTCAAGACACAAGCGGCATTAAATGTAATGGTACTCCCCACAGCAAGCTAATATCAACTATTGTGTCCTTCAGCTCTAAGGGATTTCCCTCTTAAGGCCGTTTTATTGTTATGCTCCATGCATTTTTAATTAGGCTCTGTCAGACGAGTATCGACATTTTAATATGAAGGCACCCCCTTTTTTGGGCACATTTCATCGTAACCGCCGCGGACCATCTCTGAGTAAATGATTTTTCTACCTCACCGTCAATGCAGTGCACTACCTTTCTGATTAATTTAATAGTTATCTCTCTTGCCCATAGATTAATATTGCATTTATCGACTCATATATTGGGTTTTAATCCAACCTCAAGATAATGTACTCTTTTTCAGCTTAGCGATAAATATATTCTTTTTACTATACAGACGCCGCAATGACTTGTCATTTTGACAGCATCAAGCGGCTGTGATGATGTGGTAAGCGCGAGCACGGCAACAAGAAACCTCTGTTGAAAATGTCACGCTTGCCAGTGCTCCTTTTCCCTTGTCAGAGACGGATGCACTCCAAAGACGTAAGGTATTATGCGATGCATATTTTTTCCGGTCTTAATTTCAGACCGCGCCGCTGTGTATACAATACAGTCATTCTCGGGGGCGTGGCTACCAGCCAAGCTAAATGGCCGCGCAAGAGAAGAACCCAGCGCCCGAAGGCCAGGCAGAGGTCATGCTGCAGGATATAATGTCTGCCCTTAATAAGGTCCAGGCTACCGTGGGGTCGATTTCTACAGACATCTCGTTCCTGAGGGCCGACTTCCAGAAAATGGGCACGAGAGTGACCGAAGTCGAAATTATCACAACGACTCTTTTCACTGACACTGCTGTCCTACAGCGACAAGTGCGCCAACTTGAAACAGAAAATAAGCTAATAGCGGCTAAGCTTGATGACCAGGAAGGCCGCTCCTGATGCAATAATGTTCTAATTATAGGCATGCCGGAAGGTAAATGGGGCCCTGCAATGGATTTATTTGTTGAAGATCTTATCAAAACCCAACTACAGCCTCGGGAGGCAGACCCAGACCAGGGGCCCCCCCAGACCTATTTTAGCCCGCATCTTTAACTTCCGTGACGCAATACTACAAACGGCGCGAGTGGCTCCCCCGTTGTGCCTAGAGAACTCTGTCATTTTATTCTTCCCGGACTATACGGCAGCTGTTACGGAGTTTTCTGGAGGTGACGAAAGAACTCAGATGCCGAGAACTCAACTACTCAATGCTCTTCCCGGCAAAGTTGCGAGTAGTAGCGGATGGTAAAACATGGTTCTTCTGGATGCCTGAGGAGGCCCACGACTGGCTGGAGGGATGTAGGCAGGCCTCGGGCCGCGAGAACAGGCAAGAATCAACAACAACGTCTGCAGGAAGTGGCATCGCTGGGCTCGAGAGACACAGGCTCCACGGATGACTCAACTCAGGCAGAGACCGAAAAATGAGGACACTTTGGACACTAATGCTCCTGGTTTGCAGCAAAGATAGAGGCCGTCGAGGAGAACGTACAGAGATTCAGCTTCATCTGGGTATATTTTCTGAACTACCACTCTTGACCTGCTGTGACCTGAATCGCTGCCCCGCCGGGCGTCTTGGCACTGACGCATTCCTTTCTAAACTTGGACGGAACTGAATGCACAGATATGGTATTGGATGAGGGGATGGTTTGGGGTGATCATCGGACTACTCTCCCCCCTCACGCAATTACAAGTTAATGGGGACTAAGCACTCTGCGAAGTTGGGGTAGCGGGTAGTTGTATGTCCGTCTTTCAGGGAGGGGGTGGGGATCAGTTAAAGTTTATGTTCACTTTGTTCACACAGGTACACCGAATGCTAATCAAATCTATACACAGTTTGTGCTCGCTAACCATATTGCATTGCTCTCCATGCTCCAGTGTCAAAGATATATCCATTGATGGGAGGGGACGACTTGACCGACCTCATGCAAGCACAGCCCGAGACCCTTAATAGGTTGGGCTCCCTTTTTCAATCATATCATGGAATGTAAATGGCTTATGTGACAAGATAAAGAGGGGGCTGGCACTGCAATATCTTAAATGACAAGCCCCAGCAGTAGCCCTCATCCAAGAGTCGCACTTAATGGGTTCGGCCTATAAGGCTTTGGACAGGTGGGGATTTTAAATGGCGGCGCACTCTGAATTCACTTCAGATTCGAGGGGAGTAGGGATTCTTGTTCGCAAAAACTTCCCACTCGTTATTAATGGGTCCTGGACGTACGATCAGGGATGATTCGCAGCTATCTCATGCCAGTGGTAGAGGCTAGCATACAATTTAGTCTCCGTTTATGTCCCGCCTGCTCTGCAGAATCTTGCCCTCCCAGCCCATGGTAAATTCCTGCTCGCACTCCCGCAGGGTTAATTGATCATAGGGGGCGTCTTTAATGCCTCACTTAACGCTACACTTGACAGACACCCCCCCTAGGGAACAATGCGGGGCTCACCTTCGTCTGGCTGAATTCCTTGATGCCTTTGGTCTAATAGACGTTTGGCGCTTGCATTTCCCTCGGGAATGACAATACACCTTCCACTCAAGCGCACTCAATAGCCTCTCCAGGATTGATTATATCCTTACATTCTCGTCTGGCTTGGAGAGAGTGTCGAAGGTTTTACACCTCCCCAGAGGTATCTCAGATCACTCCCCTGTTATGATAAAATACACATCTCACTTCTTGGGGCGGTGACGCATAAATTACATATACCCTGTTTTTTTTAATGACCCCGCTATTTGGAAAGGCCTACCCAATACCACAAGGCAATACTTCACGGAAAACGAACACAGCTTCCCCGACGACCCTGTGGGAGGCCTACAAGGCAGTCTTACATGGCCAAGCAATATCCTTAATTACCTCTCATAAACGTGATACAGTGCGGCAGGTGCAGACTCTTGAGCAGGCAGTGAGCCAAGCCGAAGCCGAACACTCCTCAGATCCCAACGGTACTACAACTCATAAGCATAACTTAGTAAAACAGGAGTACAGGGACTACATGTGGGAGAAGGTTAAGGCCAAAGTCACCAAAACACAACACACTATTTATGAAATTGGCGATAAGGCTGGCAAGCTTCTAGCTTGGCTGGACAGGAGAGAGCACGCTGGTCGCTGGGTGGCACAACTAAACTTAGACTCCGGGGTGGCAATTACAGACCCACAGGAAATAGTAAAAGCGTTCGCATTTCATTATGAGACAATATACACTCCAAAAGCCACGGCAACGCTAGAGGAGAATCTTACATTCCTTCACGACATACAGATGCCCAAACTTGCACCCACGAAGCTCAGGCCTTGGAGGCAGACTTGACACCCGATTAACTAACACTAGCCATAAGTGGGCTCCAATCAGGGAAAGCTCTAGGTCCCAATGGCATCCCCACCGAACTCTACAAAAAAGCAGCATATAAACTCATGCCACACTTGCTCAAAATGTATGAGGCTAGCCTTGAGGCAGGAACACTCCCTAGAGATCAGCGCACTGCAACAATCGTAACAATTCCAAAACCTGGTAAACCCCCTGAGGACTGCTCATCTTATCGACCAATCTCGCTGCTGAATGCAGAAGCCAAAATATTAGCAAAGGCACTGGCCGCTAGGCTCCAACCATACCTTACAACCCTAGTGCACCTGGACCAATCAGGTTTTATGCCGGGCCGCGTTACAGCACTTAATCTGAGAACACTTCATAGTGTACTGGCCCGCATGCTAATTATCCCAGAAGAGGCTGTCATACTCTCCTTGGACGCACGTATGGGATTCAATCTAGTTGAATGGCCCTTTCTTTTTGCAGTGTTATAACACTTTGGCTTTGGGCCCAATCTTTGTGCTTGGATCCAACTTCTATACACACAACCACTGGCACATGTGGTGGTAAATGGGCGAGTCTCTGCCGTACTTCCCCTAGGTCATGGTACAAGACAAGGCTGTCTGCTGTCTCTCCTTCTGTTTGCTCTAGTATTGGAACCATTGGTGGTCTGGATAAGGAGGGATCCAATGATATGTGGGCTTAAGTGGACAGAGGGATGGTAGGATCGCATTTCCCTATATGTTGATGACATCTTACTATATATGGCATCCCCAGACGATCAATAATTGGACTGTTGGACATCTGTGCGTCATATGGTAGGGTCTCCGGCTATACTATTAACTGGGCCAAGTCTGTTCTCTACGTGCTTAGTGGCCCACCTCCGCGGTTGCGCCAGACTGCACGATACAAGTGGCAGACAGGGGGTTTAAATACCTTGGAATATATATCACTTTCCAACCCGCACATTTCATCGAGAAAAACCTCTCGGAGCCCCTGAAAAGACTTTGCCACGACGTAAAACATTGGCACTCCCTACCACTGACACTCTTGGGTCGTGCCGCCCTGTTCAGAATGATGGCACTCCCCAGGTTTCTATACACCCTGCAGAACACTCCATTCCCGGTTCCTCACTCCTACTTCAAAGCGATCGACACAGAACTAAGTCATCTTCTCTGGGATGGGAAACCTGCCCGCATAGCCCAGCATAAATTGGTAAGGGGCTGGTACGACGGCGGAATCGCCCTACCCAATATCAAAACATACTATTGGGCCTCGCAGCTTATTGTGGTAAACCAGTGGATACATGCCCCACAAGACGAACCTGCGTTTCGCATGGACAGACACACTCTCGGAACTGAGGGTGTTCTGGGTGCACTATACATCAAATCCCATAAACATACACTATCGGGACCAACGGCACACACTGTACACATCTGGTTCACGTTGCTCCCTGCGCTTGGTTGGGAGGGGGTCTTAATGCAACATACACCACTGTGGGACACCCGACAATTAGGTAGACTCCGTAATAGCAAAGGCTTTGCCAGATGGGACCTTATAGGTATATCGAGGGTAGGGGACCTGTGGAGAAAAGATGCAATCATTTCACTCTCCCAACTGCAGGAAACCTACGAGATGGCTTTGACGGAACACTATTGCTGCCTACAGATCAAACATGTGCTCACAAAAGCTATTCCACCAGGAATCGATCTCCCCGAATCCTCACCACTTGAGGACAGACTATTGACAGACTACCTGACCAAAAAGGCCATTTCCTTAACATATTGTAAAATTATAAATAACTGGTGGGATCCCACGGTCGCCCTCTGTGAGAAATGGCAGCTGGGGGAGCTGGATGAAACGGACTGGCAGGAGGCCCTTGTGTTCCCACGTGAAGTAGCCATACCCTCCAAATTACAACTCGCACAACTCAAAATACTGCACCAAACATATTACACAAGACTGACACTATACAGAATGGGAAGAACTGACAGCCCGATGTGTCTGAGGGGTTGCGGGTCACCAGATACTTTCTATCTTACCTTGTGGGAGTGCCCCAAAATCATGCACTACTGGGAGGCTATCATGGATGCTATCACACAGGTTTGTGGGCCTACTGTCCCCCCAGAATCCAAGAGATGTCTTCTTAACATTTGGGAGCTGACAGACCTCAATCATGCAGGTCAGGACTGGGCGACTTTGGGTATGATGCTGGCTAAACGTAATATAGCTCAATATTGGGGAGCGCAGGTAGTCCCCACACATAGACAGTGGTGTGAAGACATGGATAGAGCAAAGGTGGTGGAGAAGGTGTTTTTTATCCGCAGAAGGTGCCCCAGGAAATGGACACGGGTGTGGGGGAAGTGGAATGCTTTCAGAGGGAATATCTGTACCCCCCCGCTCGACGAATCGGACCCGGACCTGAGTGACTAATGGACACAATCACAATCAGTGTAACTTTTGAGAAAGTTGTAATTATTTTGCGCATAAGGGGGGCATGTGAGAGATGTGAGCAATGCATATTCATGACAACGTTACTTAAGTGTTGGCACGGCTGTGCACGCTGTGTGTACTTACAATTTCAGATTTCTCTAATCAGTACCAATTAATGTAAAAGAACAATACAAAAAAAATACTGTCATTCTCTACCGGTCATGTGCCCTGAGCGTGCTGGTTGGCAATATTTAAAACTAAGAGCAGGTTTTCCCTTTCGTTATCTTTTAGACTGGAAGCGCCCATGGGGCTGTTTGAAGGTCGTGACTGTGTTTCTCCTCCCCAGGTAAACACAGTCTAATATTTATTATTTTCTTAAACGTGCAACTTATTACATTGTAACTACTCCAGAGAGTCAGTGGTGGCTGACCTTTGGTCCTTCTTTGTTTCTTTTTCATTAAATTACAGTACTGTTGGAACCTTGGCATTTATCTGGGCCCAAGCAATTCAGAATATAAAATATATTTAGTTTTCCTGATTCAAGAGGTGTCACCATTACTTAAGGGAAATTTGGTTAGAACCGTTAGATCGAGCTTTTGAGCACGGCCATGCCTATTTATTGTTAACTCTGTGTGATATTTTCCTGATGGCCCTTACCCTGTTTTTCAGGTGCCATCGACCCGCTCTTTGCCTTTGGAGCCTACTGGCTCACCTACTGTATCTCCGCCACCCAGGTGAGGGTGCCTCATGTTAATTTAATTACAGTTACATTTCACTTTTTGATGTCAAATAAATTAGATACTAAGGGGCATATTCACAAGAAACTATCGCCAAGTCAACGACACTTTATCGCAGCCAAAGTTGCGATAAATCTATCGCCCATTTCACAAGCTGGTGTTAACAGCCCAGAGCACCAGTATACCCGTGATAGCAGCCGCAAAAAACATCACCACAGAGGGCCCCCGCAAATATCGCTAATGAGATGCAGAGTGGCCGTTCCCGTGCCAAAAGCCGCGACAACATCACATGTCAACATTCACAACGACCAGACAGAACTGCGATAAAAACACAAAACAGGCGGTAAGGCACGTTAGCACTGGGAAAACTACACCTGATCTGACCTGGTGTAAAGTCGGACGGCAGCCTGCACAACAAAAGGGAGCACAGCCCAGGGCCACATCGGAAGGGCAACAGATGCCATGGAGCCACACATCATGCGGCCCAGACACCCAAGAGGGCCACAACACCCTCTGACACCACACCCAGGCCCGCAACACCCCTCCCGGGACCACCCCCAACCACGAACTAAGAAACTGCACACCAACACCACGAATCCCAATGCAAACATTTTGACTGATGTCGCACAAGCAGGAAAATCAACAGACCTGTGTGGCCAGGAAATGGAGACTCAGTCAAATAGCAATGCAATCACCAACACAAAACACCATACAAATAAAAGCTGAGACAACCCTTAGGATGAGTCCTAGCAGCTCCTCACTGGACAATCCATAGCACACAGCCTGGAAGACCAAATCCAAGAGAAGAAGGTGTGCCATGTGCCCAACAAGGGAAAGACAGGGAGAGAGCGAGGGAGAGAGACGGAGTGAGATTGCACAAGCAGCGCAAGGCCCCTCGGGCACCTAGCTCCACATGCCCACATGTGTGTATGTATCGCCATCCGTTCATCATGAGCCCAAGGCCGTGTCCAAATCTCAGTGCCAAAGTCACATCACATTCTGAAAACGCAAGTAGTAGTCAGACAAACATCAGGGATAAAAGCTCCATTGTCCCAATGCAGAAGGCGGAAGGACACCTGCACCTCTGACCTTGGTACAGAACGGGCCTGGAACACCATGAGAGAGATGCCATGGCAGACATCCACACCCTACACACAAAAGCCCCTGCCTGTGGTACCCCCGCATGGGATGCCCTTGACACTCACGGAAACAGCAACCCACTCTCCCCAACGTTGCACACACATTCGAATCATTGCTCAGAGCTGTGGCATATCCTCCACACAACTGCCGCAGTTCAGAAGAGGGCCTGTTCTACGAGACGCACCAACGCAATGGCAGGCTATACCGGTCACATGCACAACCCCCGTTACATTGAACAGTACCGTGCACGTATGCTGCATTTACTGGGCGCAGTGCCACTGGCAGTGCTGCGGATCAGTTACCGGCTCAGCTTCCGCCTTGCCTACGTCACCTGCGTCCAGCCCTGGTTCCACTGCCGAACATGCACATTTGAGTGTCCCATGGATGTCTGCCTATCCAACACACCTGTTGATGAATTGGACTATGACTTGTGTCTGCACCCACTGTTGGATCACAAACAGGAGTGTAACCGAGAAGCCGTGCATGGAATGCCCTGACATACTGCATATGTATTGGATATGCGCATGAGAGATTGCACAATTCCTCGCACGTTCCACATTGAGGCGCTCCCCTATTGGGCAGGGTTACAGATTGGTGAAACAGCGTGTGCTGAGCATACCTGCCCGGTCCACTTAATGGATTGGCGCACCCTGGGGTTCCTTGAACATGACAACGACGTACTATTGGAACACATTGCACATGAAGCTGCACGGGCATTCATGGACGAGTAACTACATCCCTGCAGCCACATCCGATTGTCACCCACAGCACATGTCCCAACAAATTGTTGCATCATGGGGATTGCTCACAAATCCCACCACAACAAAGGATACGTCTGCCTACGTCCGGGCTCTGGATGCATGTGCGTGGAACAACGCGTGTGTACACACACCTGTGCAAGGTGATGCAGGTCCTTGACCGGTGCAACACAGCGTCGTTTGGCAACGTTGCCAATTCGGACACACTGCTGGGGGAGAGCACGCACATGGCAATGTAACACAACATGTGAACCTGTCGGACCCTCACACCTGATCACTGTCAGCAGAGCAGATAATCGGCGCACTCCGGAAGCAGAGCACTATGCAGATCCCATGGGCAGTGAGTCGTGCCCCCTCACACGTGGCAATGGGCAGACAGCAAACAACACATGACTCATCCAGCAAGGCAAGGTGGGCTGAGAGCGTTGCCATCCGTGATGAATGTTGCCCAGTATAGCCCCAACATTTCCTTAACTTCGACATGTACCCATGCTGCGTGTAAGTGTCTTAAGCATGTCCCTACCTGTTGTGGCCGTTGCCTCGTCCGTACTGACACGCACATGCCAATAAAGTCTATGCAACTCCACTGGTGTCTAATAGCGAGGTGTGTTGTTTGGATTGTCCACTCATGCGCCACAATGGGCATCATCCCTACACAGGGAGGAAATGACTGACGCATGTGCAATGGGGGGGTGTCCCTTTGGCAAGCTCCACCTCTGTGAACCAGACATTGTTATTGGATAGGTGCTGGACGCCATGTGCACTTACGTGACTTCAGCAATGTGAGTATGCTGTCCAACCCGACCATGTGGAGCAATGTCATATATCACAACAGAATGTGTCCACACAGATGTGTGTGAGTAGGTATGCAACGTGAACTTCTGGTGTCACATGTGCTGTAGGACACCACTCCTGGCCTGCTTTTGTTTGGGCCAGTCCTACACACAACCCTATTCAATACATGGACATGTGCCTACGTTGGGGGTTGTGAGATTGTTGTTGATGTGCAATAGGGACACAGCTAGAACTCACCTTCACAGTCATCCAATTGGCCATGTGTCTCAGGGATAAACATGCGCATAGATGTCAGTTACCAGGGTGTACCTTCATTTGCAATCATTGTACCTACATCCAGCCATACCTCCATACGTGAGTGAACATAGTAATGACACATCTGTGTGATTTAGAATGTTTTATTCACATTCAGGTGATTGCGGGAGCTGGGGCTGTACATGCCCATTCAAGCCCACATCACATGGAAGCCCAGTGGTGTGCCAACCAGAGTCCTTTGAGGATTGCACAGTGATTGGGAAGAGGGAGAGTGCAGTCTGCAGCAGGATAGCTGTGTAATTGGCCAGCGGTGAAGAAATGGCAGTACGTGTCGGGGTCCGGGTGAAAGTTGCAGAGTGTTCCGGGGGTCACTGAGGTGTTTCCCAGGCCATGATGCATAGGTCATAACCAGGCAGGGACAGGCCATACGGCGGTGATGGCTGCCACTGCCTCCTTCCCCACACAGTAGTTCACATCCCCTTCTTACTCCCCTGATACGGGTTCTGTGTCCGGTGTGTCCGGTGTGTGTGGCGAGGTGATGGCTGCATCACTGTGTGCCACTGACACATCAGACTGCGAAGGTGATGGGGCAGCATCACTGTGTGCCACGGACACATCAGGGGTCGGAGCTGTGTGTGTCGATGTTCCCACTGCAGTCATCTGGAAACGGCTCAGTGGCATCAATGGCAAGATGAAGTACTGCAGGGCACTGAAGTCTCCAGCTACTACTCGCTGGTGTCCATCCGTGTCAGATATCCTTCCAGCCTGCATCCACTCCATGGTCTCCATTGACCTGCGCATCTGTCCCAACTTTGTGCTGTAATGGCTTGTGCCTGTCTGCCCACACAGTTCTTGTGCCCGATTCATGGCACCAGCGAGGTTATCCAAGGTCTGTGGCGGAGCATGGTGCAGACAGGGGGTGTCCGATAGGGACTGTACGTGGTCCATGATGGGACTCAGGCACCCACGTATGGCATCGAGTTTGGCTGCCATGAGCTCAAAACTCTGCCGCAAGATTGCTCTGCAAACTCCCAAGAATGACTTCCACCACTACTGCCTTGAGAGATCTTCATTGGCTCAGAGTGGAAAATCAGACTAAATTTAAAGCTCTGAACTATATGTTCAAGATCAAGATAGGCACTGCCCCTCATTACCTGTAAAAGTTAGTCCGTTTTTATCAACCTCCCCGCTTGTTGCGGTCCACCACTCAGGAAAAATGTGTGGTTCCTAGGGTCAAGCTTACAAGAACGGGTGGTCGTTCTTTTTCCTATCTCAGCCCATTCTTATGGAATTCTCTCCCCATAATGATTCGCAGAGAAACACTATACACGAATATCCGTAAAGTACTTAAAACCTGGTTATTTAATCAATAACTTTTCATTTTTCACTTCCTTGGTCCTTCAGTCCCGCGCTGGGAAACCCTTTTTGGGTAGATTGCGCATTATAAAATTATTTTAACATAACCCACCCGCAGCTGTTCAGCCAACTCCACCTGGGAAGACCACACACGTTGTATGTGCTCCGTGTGTTGGTCGGGGGGTCCTGGGAGACAGCCGTGGTGGTGTGTGTTTCCTGCTGTGTGGTCTGTGCAGGTGGTGGGGTCACCTCGAGGCAGCTGGCCTGCTCTGCTCCTGGGGGTGGGGTGCAGAGGCTGTCCAGTATCCGTTGGAGGGTACCTTGAAATATGTGCAGGTTGTCCTCTACATCATCAATGATGGGGTTTGTGTTCTGCTCTGCAGTAAGTGTTGATTGTCCCTCTGCAATGTTAAGGGGATATGCAGGTTAACAGAGTTTCACAAGTATGTTGTTGATTTGCATATGTTTACATTCAGACTGCATGCCAATGTACATTATGACTGTTTTGGGGAGCTGGCTATTCGATGGCAGTCAGTGTGTTTTCCGAATACATGACGGATGTGAGGTGGTACCCGTTCATTATCATCACACTGTGTCAGGCAATGCCAGATATGAGTGGACAGTTACTACGCACGAGCGGAACCTGTTGTGGGCTCTGTCCTGTGGTGCTGGTGTTGCACGTTGTACTACATTGCCGTCGTTGCTGATGTCCTGTGATTGCTATGTGTGTGTGCTGCATTGTGGGGGAGTTGCCCCTGCAGCTCCGATTTTCTGTAGCCTTCTCCCTTTGAGGCGGGGTACCTTTAAATTGTGTGCTTTTCAGGGGCTGAATTGTTTTTGACTTGGGTCATATTTGCTCTCGGACAGATTTAGTGGCCTGGTGCATTGTTCATCTGCTGTGTGTATTGTACGGCATGGGTTGTGGGTGCATGTGGATATGTCAGAGTGTGACCTGCTCCTTTACGGCTGTGATCCGCACTGGGCTGCCTCCATGTCGATTCGTGGTCCATGTCGTTTTTTTTGGCTGCTGCCATGCTATCGGACATGCAGTGTTACTTGCATAGTCAGTGTGGGTCACAGAACTGCTGCTTTGCTGGATTGTGGAAGGAGTTTTGAGGACAACTCTATATAAAAAAGAGACAGACAAAAACACAATTCTACACTTTAAAAGTGCACACCCAAAGAGCCTAAAGGAGAATCTACCTTATGGGCAACTACTCAGAATCAGGAGGAATTGCTCAATGATGTCAGAATTTGAAGAACATGCTGCGCTCTTTTGTAAAGAAATGCAAATGAGAGGTTACTCTAAAAAATTGCTCAAACACTCAACCAAAAGAGCCCGTTTCACACCCAGAGAGTGTCTACTCCAAATAAAAGAAAAAAAGACCCTGGAAAGACCAGTGTGTGTATCAACGTATGGCCCTGACACTAGCAAATTTAGACAAACTATTTTGCAGAATTGGCACCTACTAGAAAATCTAGAATGCCCATTTCCTAAACCACTCTTCGCATGGAAGAAAAATCCAAGCATTGGCCAACAAATAATTCGAGCAGACACCACTTTAGCTAAACCCAAAAGTGACTTGTTGGCCCAATGGAACTTAAAGCCCATTGAAGGGCACCGAAAATGCGGAAATTGTATTTCCTGTGGGAATACTATAGAGGGTACTGAATTTGTGCATGACAAAATAAGGTGGAAACATACAGAATTCACAAATTGTAAAACAAAAAATGCTGTCTACGCTATTATTTGCCCTTGCCAAAAAATCTATATAGGGAAGACCAACCAACAAGTGAACACAAGAATCACTCAACATCGGTCCAGAATAAAGAAAAAAGTTATGACTTCGCCTATGGTTGAACACTTTGTTGAAAAATGCCATACCGAAACTCAATTTAAGTGGACAGTGTTGGCCAGCTTTCAATTTTCAAAAAACACCTCTACAGACATTGAGAATCTGTTATTATGCAAAGAAGCGTGTCTAATTTTAAAATTCAATAGCGCAACAGCAGGTTTAAACAGCATGACAGAATTGACAAAAATATAAAATACTACGAAGCCCATAATGCATTGGGTTGGTGCATTGTAAAAACGTGTGAGTCCAAATGCTAGGCAAAGTCATCTGGAACTACAATCCCCATGGTGCTAGGTCAGAAGCCATTAAAAGATTGACATCTACGAGTAAAGTTGCCGCTTCAACTGAAAGAATCAAAGAAATGAACAGAAACACCACAAGGTATTGTGCCTTTCACTCGAGCTTAGTGCTTTAAGTAAACAAAAATCGCTTTGAAATTTTAAGGCTGATAAGGAGCTCAATTCTTATATTTTAGAAAGACGCACGCTACAATTGAAAAACACCGCATGAAGACGAAGCATTCGTGACCAGAACAAACAAAAGGTATGTCCTGTTAGAAACTAAAAAATAATAGAATCGCCATTGCAAGATAACACAGTTCGTATCAAATTAAGCGCTCATGCTTTGTTCTGTTTTCAGCCCGAAAACAAGCCCTGAGCGACTGAATACAATACGAAGATTTCACCGCGTATGACAATACAGGTACGCTATCAGCCGTTTTAACTTCATTCAGTAGGGAAAGCTTACAAGTACATCGAACGCTTTATTAACTTTAAGCGCTTCGTTTCACTTTCAGCTTGTTCTAAAAAAAAGTCACAGGAAGCTGCCAATAGGAAGGCTTTACCGGTCTAAATTGAAGTTCCCAGGTACGCTAAAAGCTTTCTTTAATTGATTCCATTAGCGAAAATCCGTAGGCTCAATTTTGCCTAATGGCTTGTCATTATTTACACAGAGCTGATACACGGAAAATTCCAAAGGCAGGAAAGCCCCAAGTTTAGGTTTTTCCCAGCTGAAAGAAAAGGTAGGCGTCTGTAATGGACATGCTGAACTCCAAGATCATAATTTATGAATAAGCACATGATATTAAAAACATTCTAAAACTTGGCTTCTTTTCACATAGAGATAAAGAAGATTAAACTGCCAAAAAAACATACTAGTGCCCAGGTATATCAACTAGTGTATACATTTGAAGAGAAAGATGTCACAACTTTAAATATAGGGAGCTCTTATGATTTTAGTTCTTTTTTACTAAATGTGCGTTTATTTATCCTAATTTCAGAAACCCTCATTGCTGCAAAAAATCGAGAGCCCTGATGAGAGTCCGTATATTCAGTATTGGTGACTTGAAACGCGTCGGCTTCACTATGATTTATGATAAACACATGGAGGAATTTTTTAATATATTTTTTTCTGTCAGGACATAAGAAAAATTCTATGTACTTGATATAAATAATTTCCTTGTGTTTTCCTTTTTGCTATGTTTCTTCTAAATGAAATGTTGATACATATAGCATTATTTGAAAACTGATGAAATAATATTGATATTTGAAATATGACTTTGATATAATATTTTCAAGATATTAGGATATTTGAATTTGAACCTTTCACATTACTGTTTATTTAGGTGCTGTATTTAAAACTTAAAATTGTTGTTTAATTTGTTGTAAATTACATGTACACAAGTATTCTCTGTATAACGACAGCACTGTCTTTTTCTGCTTTTAATATGAAACAAAGAATCCAAAAAAAGTCTAAAACAAAGGTATAAATAAAATACCAGATCAAATAAGAGTAATAAGTTTGGTCTAGGGTTAATTTAATACGCAGAAATAAAACAGGCTCTGGCCCACCACCTTGTTATATATAAACGGCCCAGCCAAAACCTGGCCCATTGGGCCAAACTCCCCCCTTTTTTTCACATGCTTTGCTGGATTCGGCACATGTGCATGGGTCGGTTGTGATATTGATGATTGGGGGGGGGCCCTCTGTGCACATTGTGGATGGGGGCCTACTTGGCATTTCTATGTGTGCTGCAGTGTGCCAAGGCAACCAGGGACATGTTCCACGGTCATTGTGGGTGTGTAGTGTGCTACGCATACTTGTGCATATGTGCCATTGTGCTCATCTCCCGCCGTCCACCCATCCCTAGTCGTAACTCACCCTGTTGCTGTTGGGTCAGGTCGTATCGTGCTGTGTCCAGGCCCCCCAATCCTGCCACCGTCTCCTCACTGCGGACTGTGGCCCCCATTTACTCCAGCTCATCCAGCTCCTCCTGTGTCGCAGGAGGCCCACCTCCAGTCGCCGTTGCTGCCTCCCTGTTGACGGCGAGCTTATGTTTGGTCTGCCTTTTCAGATCATGCAAGCGCCTCTTGACCTCCTCCAGTGACCTCCTCGATACTCCGACTGCATTGACGTTGGTAACGATGGCCTGCCATATTTCGGTTTGGGTTTCCAGTGCCGCAGTGGAGGTGCCGAACAGTTGGTGATGGTTTTCGGTCACCTCCGTGACGAGGAACCGGTCTTCCTGTGGACTGAACCCCGTCCTCCTCTTCCTCTTGTCCTTGCCTTTGCATGGCTGGTCCTCCGTGGACCTTGTGGTGTCCGGCTTGTCCCCTGCACTTGGTCCGGGTGCATCCATTTTGCTACGTAGTTTGAAATGTTTTTTGGCTTTTTTTTCTTGCTTGTATGTTGCTTTTTCCCGCCAGACGCATGGGATTTGCAGGCCTGTGGCTGGTCTTCGCTGATTTGTGTATCGCGATTGTCCTCATCGCTTGATTTTTCGCGTTCGTGTTTCGCATTTTTGCGGCGTGGTTTCGATTTAGAAGCTGACATTTGACTCGTTATCTGATGTCTATCGCATGCTTGTTGTGAGTTCCATGTTGACACGGGGTTATTTTCCCGCGATGAGCTGCGATATTGAAAGTTGCGTTACGCTACTCTTGCGGAAGTTATCACACGTTCGTGTGAATATACCCCAAAGGATTTCCTCTGTTAAATTCACATGTGCCCCACACTCAGCCCTGAGGAAGACCCCTTTGTAAGGACTTAAGTAACCTACCCTGGTTTGGGGTCGAATCGTCGACTCTGTCACCACTTCGTGCCAGTTTGGTCAACAGTGCATTTTCATTGTGACACTGTGTTTCCAACAATGGCTTTGTATTTGTCATCATTTAATTGTAAGGCTGTGTAAAGCCGCTTTTAATTATAAATAATGGTGTGATGGATATATTGTCACTACCTTTTCTTTTCACTTTTCCAATCCTCACTTGATGCACACAGCCCTCTCCCCCCTTCTATCCCCCTTCGCATGGGGCACTTGTTTGATACGCTTTCCCAGATTAATTGCTGGTCTGTGAACATCGCATGATGTTTAATATGATCAAATAATATTGAACAAAGAATTATGGTGTAGAAGTGAATCAATGCCTGCTGGCATTTAATTTTGTGTGCTCTTCAGAATTGTTCCACTGAGACCCACTTTTCTACTGTACTGGTCGCTTCCCCCTACAGTGCGGATTCAATGAAACACTTCTCCTACATGAAGCAGAACTGACGTATCACCTTCCCAAGGACTCAGGAACTGACGCATCAATGCATTTTTCAATGCTTCCCTCCTCTGCGGCTGTTTTGGCTTGTGGATTTAGACTCATCGAAGGTATTTTGTGTAACATCAGTGCATCTATATAGTTCTATGGACAGAATTGCATGAAACCGTTTCAAAGTCATACTTGTTTGGCTTAGATAAAGATACTTTATTTTTCTTAGCTGGTGTGGTGTCCATTTGTAGTGTTTTCACTGTGTTACTGTGTGTGTTATGTACAAATACTTTACACATTACCTCTGAGATAAGCCTGACTGTCTTGCCAAGCTACCAAGGGGGTGATCAAGGATTTTCTTGGGTGTGTAACTCCCTTACTCTGACTAGAAGGTGCATACCACTGCCAACTAGAGACATCCATTTCTAACAAAAATGTTCAATGTTTTGTTCAGTTCACAAAGATTTTTATACTTATTTAGCCAAAAATGTCCTTTGAACCTCATTAAGAGTTGGGCAGTGTACGAAACTGAGGTATTACTTGAGGGGGCGTTGTACCCATCTCAAGTAAAAACTACAAGCCTCGTCGGGGTAACAATTAGAGTCACTAAATTAACTGACCTCCCTGCTTTCTGCCCCAGCAGCTCTGCTGTTTTGCCTTTGCCGCTGCCCCCTACACCTCTCTCTAAGTTAGGTGTTCGAGGCCCTCCTCCACCCACAGGCTACTGCCTGTGTTTCATCCCTGATGGTCCAGTGGGAGAGCCTTGCTCTTCTGCTAGTCCGATGCTGTCTGTCTTCGTGTTTGTGCCCGTTTTTCTGTTATTTGTCTGTCTTTTCTGCTTCTTTATTGCGCCTTTAATATTCTGCCTTTTATTTGTATTCTGCTGTCTTCATTTCCTTTTTGCCTGTTCCCTGTGCCCTGTTTGCGTCTTTCGTGCCCTTTTTTGCTGCCCTTTTCCTGCTGCTGCTGCCCCCGCGGCCCCTCCTCTCAGCCAGTTCCAGCTCCCTCCTCCCAGCTGCGCTTCCCCCCTTCCCTATTTAATGGCGGCCCCTGCTCGGGTGTCTGAGAAAGACCTCTGACCTCCTGCTCAGAGACCCTGCTCTCCGCCCCAGCAGCTCTGCTGTTGTGCCGCTGCTGCTTCTTTCTACACCTCGCTCTAAGGTAGGTGTTTGAGGCCCTCCTCCACCCGCAGGCTCTTAACTGCGCTTCATCCCTGGTGGTCCAGTGGGAGAGCCTTGCTCTTCTGCTGGTCCGCTGCTGTCTGTTTTTGTGTTTGTGTCCGTTTTTCTGTTCTTTTTTGTCTGTCTTTTCTACTTCTTTATTGTGCCTTTAATTGTCTGCCTTTTATTTGTATTCTGCTGCCTTTATTTCCTTTTTGCCTGTTTCTGTTCCCGGTGCCCAGTTTGCATCCTATGTGCCCTTTTAGCCACCCTTTTCCTGCTGCTGACCCTGCAGCCCCTCCCGCTGCCGGTTCCTGCTCCCGCCTCCCAGTTGCGCTTCCCTCCCCCTTCCCTATTTATTAGCGTCTGCCTCACGGCCACACCGCTGGCAGGCTAAAGGCGCGCCAAAGGCAAGCCCGCATGTGCCCATCCATGACCTGACTGCGAACAGCACCAGGGATCCTGGATCTCTGACCACTATGACTCAGCTGCACTCCTCGCACTCAATTCCCAAAGGAACAACAAGTGCCAGCTGTCTACGCTGAACACCACACACAGCCAGATCTCCAGCCTACACTGCCGACAAACCTTCACTATCCTCCGTACACCCATGGCTGCCGCCCCCATGCAGGACACAAGCACCGCCAAAGCCCTGAGGTGTATCCTCCTCAATGTGCGCACCCTGCTCAGACACATTGTGGAGATCTGGGACCTCCTTGACACTCTCTCACCAGACGTTGCCTTCTTCACAGAAACATGGACCAACCCTCCCAACATCGCCACCACCATCCCCGACAGATACAAGATCCAGAGGAAGGACTGCCCCAACCGCCCAGGAGGAGGACTCGCCATCACACTCAAGAGCTCCCTACGACTTACCACCTTCAGCACGAGCGACTCCCCGTCCATCACCGAACACCTCCATTTCCAGATCCAAACCAGCTAGGATGACCATACATGGCTTCCTCACCTACAGACCCCCCGGACCTTGAACCGTGGTCACCACTACCATCACTGTCCTCATCGCACCCCACACCAAAGCCTTCATGGACCACATATTCATCAGAGACTTTAACTTTCACCTCGACAACCTCAGCGACCCCCAACTCCGCCACCCTCCTGGACAACCTCACCAACCTCAGACTGAAACAGCTCATCACCAACCCTACCCACAATGCAGGACACACCGTTGACCCCATCTTCACAGGAGCAAACAAAATCCACTTCAGTCACACCACGCAACCCCCTGGATGGACCATCACCGCGTACACTTTCACGTCGACAAACCCCCGCCCGCCGCAAAGGAACTGGAGCATGGTCACCGAGGAGCACCTCAACTCCACTCTCAACCACGATGCCCCCCCCACCTCGACTGACACCAACTCCGCAGCCAAAGAACTTCACAGATGGATCACCAACTGCGCAGACAAGCTTGCCCCGCTCGGCAACCCCGACAAACAGCACCCCAGGAAGGCCACCTGGTTCACCGCTGACCTCCGTGAATCCAGACGCACCTGCAGACGTCTCGAGAAGAATTGGAGAAACAGCAAAACTTCGGAAGACCGCACCACATACAAAAACGCCATGACAGAATACCACACACTAATCAGATCCACCAAATGGAACTTCATCTAAAACAAAATCCAAGCCAACACCAGCAACCCTTCAACATCATCCACAAATTCACCATGCCCCCCAGTGACACCATGGATGTCACGCCCTCCCAGGACCTCTGCAACAAACTCGGCTCCTACTTCCACCAGAAAATAAGATCCCTCTATGAAAACTTCAAGTAACAGACCCCGGACACTGAATTCGTTCCTTCCCCCAGCAAACGACAGCCAGCCTACCATCTCCTCCTGGACCCCAGTCACCACTGCAGACACCACATCGACCATAAAAAACATTCACTCAGGATCCCCCACGGAACCCTTGCCCTCCACACATCTTCCACAGAGCGGCCGCCGCCATCATATTGGAGCTACGACGCACCATCAATGCCACCTTCTAAGCCAGCACTTTACCCGACGAATTGAAACGCGCAGAAGTCAAGCCCCTCCTCAAGAAGCCCTCAGCAGATCCGACGGACCTCCAAAACTACCAGCCCATCTCTCTCCTCCCTTTTGCGGCAAAAGTCACAGAGAAGATCGTCAACTTCCAACTAACGAAATTCATCGAGGAGAACTCCATCCTCGACCCCTCCCAATCTGGATTCCGCAGCCGCCACAGCACTGAGACTGCCCTTCTCGCCGCTACAGATGGCCTCCACACTCTCCTCGACCAAGGCTACACCACGGCCCTGATGCTACTTGACCTATTTGCAACTTTTGACACCGTCTCCCACCGCACTCTCACCACCAGACTACACGACGCAGTCATACAGGGAACCGCCCTCGACTGGGTCTGCTCCTTCCTCACCGGCAGAACCCAAAGAATCAAACTTCCACCCTTCCTCTTCGAATCCACAGAGACCAACCGTGGAGTACCCCAAGGGTCGTCACTCAGCCCTCCTCTCTTCAACATCTATATGGCCCCCCTCGCTGCCATCATCACACAGCATGGACTCAGCATAGTATCCTACACCGACAACACCCAGCTCATCCTCTCCCTCTACTAAGGACCCCCTCACCACCAAACTCAGCTTCCAGGAAGGAATGAAGGACGTCGCATCATGGATGAGCAGCAGCAGCCTGAAGCTCAACCCGGAGAAGACAGAAGTCCTCGTCCTAGGACCCCCCCCCTCTGCATGAGACAACACCTGGTGGCCCACTGCCCTCGGCAGCCTCCCCCATCCCCACAGACCATACTCGGAACCTCAGCATCATAATCGACTCCTCCCTCTCCATGACCTGACAGATCAATGCCGTTGCCTCCACCTGCTTTAAGACCCTCCGCATCCTTCGCAAAAACTTAAAATGGACCCCCCCCAAATCAAGAAAGACCGTCACTCACACATAACCAGCAGACTGGACTATGGAAACACCCTCTATGCCGGGATCAACAAATCTCTGCTCCGCAGGCTCCAGATCATACAGAACACCGAAGCCAGACTCATCCTCGACGTCCCTCAACATGAACACACCACCCAACACTTGCGAGACCTCCACTGGCTCCCTTTGAGAAGAGAGAAACCTTCAAGTTACTCACCCATGCCTACAAATGCCTCCACAACACCCGACCCCAATATCTCAATGAAAGAATCTCCTTCCATGTACCCAAGAGAAACCTCTGATCTGCCGACCTTGCCCTCGCCAAACACCACACATCCACGGAGCCAGAATGGGTGGAAGAGCCTTCTCCTACATCGTGGCAAAGACCTGGTACGAGCTCCCGATCAACATCAGACATGCCCCCACTCTGCACATCTTCACGAAGACCCTCAAGACCTGGCTCTTCGACTGACCAGAGCTGCACCCGCCGACAGCGCCTATAGACCCTTACGGGTGAGTAGCACACTTCACAGTTCCTTGATTGATTGAATGATTGAACTTGACCTCAACCACTTCGTATCTATGGCACAGAGCAGACAGGCTTAACTTAGAGGCAATGTGTAAATCATTTTTTAAGTACCAAAACAGCAATAAAGTCGAAACCCAACACAAAACAAGAACAAAACCAATTTAGAAAAATAGAGTACGTTTCAATAAACAAAATGATACCAAAATGCCAATACTGGAAACTGGAGTTATGAATTTTTAAAGTGTAAATGTCAAAACAACACCAATCACAGTAAAGCACATGTTCACCCGTGCGCATCTTGTGCTAAATAACAGACGTCACCTGGTTGCACTTGATCGGTACCTAGGCACAATTTAAGGCTGGCAAAGATGGTGCATGGGTGAGATACAGAAACTAGTTTTGACCTGGTCACAAATTTTATCTTCGGACTCAGTCTCTCACCTCCAAGTCAAAAATCCTCAGTAGGACAAAGCTACAGGCTGCGGCTGAAGAGGGCTCCACGTCATCCAGCAGCCCAGAGACTAGGTTGCGTTTCAGTGTGTGCAATGAAATTCGTTTTATTTATTTATTTATTTACATTACTCCGGTCGGCCGTGAGCCGGAGTTTACTACCCCTACCCTGTCCCTCCCCTGCCCCACGGAACTCCCTCCACGGGCCGCTACTGCTCATCAGGATCCACAGTTTTACTGTCAGTTTCTTCAAGCACACAAAAAGTGATGGGAGAATGCTGGCAACAAGTCTAACCACTGGCAATCGCTCAGAGTAACATTCAAATCCATTGTTTTTCTGCCCACCATGGCACCTCAGATTCGACTCAGCGATATGCAAATCAGAATTGGTCTTGCTCATAGGGGAACAGTCCAGTCTGAACTCCTAAACCAAGTCCTCTCAGAGCCAGATATAAGGAAGCCAATACTAGTTTCACACTAACTGGGGCTCTTCAGTTAGGTGTAGCTTGGTTCCACTAGCACAGAAAGCAAGGGACCATGTCTGGGCATACTCTTGCCAACTTGGGGCTTTATTTCAAACACTCAAAAGATGCCAGTGGTTAGACCAATTGCAAGTATTTCTCCCATCACCCAGTCTAACGTCTTTGCAGAGGGTGTTCATCACTAATAATTGCCTTCACCACAATGTTGGGCCTGGGCCAAAGTGAGTATCCCTAATGAAGGAATGGCAAACAGCTGTGAACAAAGAACAGCTTTCAGGTAATAAGTATATTAGCATCTGTTACCCTAATTTCACCCTGCAAAATTTTCTGTTTACTTAGGCCCACAGAGAGTCCGCCTACCACCGTACAAGTCAGAGGCCTCCGAAGTCATCTGCGGCGTCCCTCAAGGATCATCTCTGAGCCCCACCCTCTTCAACGTCTACATGAGCCCCCTCGCGGCCATCGCACGCAAACACAACCTCAGCATAATCTCCTACGCCGACGACACCCAGCTGATCCTCTCCCTGACCAACGACCCCGCCTCCGCCAGAGCCAACCTGCACGAAGGGATGAAAGAGGTAGCCGAGTGGATGACGACCAGCCGCCTGAAACTGAACTCTGACAAGACGGAGGTCCTCATCCTGGGCTCTTCACCCTCCGCCTGGGACGACTCCTGGTGGCCTCCCGCCCTGGGCACCGCACCCAAACCAACGGACCACGCACGCAACCTGGGCTTCATCCTGGACTCCTCCCTCTCCATGACCAGGCAAGTCAACAACGTCTCCTCGGCGTGCTTCAACATCCTACGCATGCTACGGAAGATCTTCTGGTGGATCCCCACCGAGACCAGGAAGACCGTCACCCAGGCCCTCGTCACCAGCCGACTGGACTACGGCAACGCCCTCTACGCCGGTACCACCGCCAAGCTCCAGAAGAGACTCCAGCGGATCCAGAACGCCTCAGCCAGACTCATCCTCGACATCCCACGAACCAGCCACATCTCCGGACATCTGAGAGACCTTCACTGGCTCCCCGTCAACAAAAGAATCACCTTCCGCCTCGTCACCCACGCACACAAAGCCCTACACGACCAAGGCCCGAGCTACCTCAACAGCCGGATCAACTTCTACGCTCCCAAACGCCACCTCCGATCAGCCAACCACGCCCTCGCCGCCGTCCCCCGCATCCGAAGAGCGACTACAGGAGGAAGGTCCTTCTCCTACCTGGCCGCCAAGACCTGGAACTCCCTCCCGACCGACCTGCGCCTGACCCAAGACCACCTCTCCTTCAGGAAGAAGCTGAAGACCTGGCTGTTCGAGCAGTAGCGGCACCCCCCCCCCCCCCCCCCCCAGCGCCTTGAGACCCTACGGGTATGTAGCGCGCTCTATAAGTGTCATTGATTGATTGATAGGCCCCTGCTTTCCACTTTCAGTGATCGTAGAATGCAGGTATACAACAACAGCCAGTGTCTCCATTCTGATTTGCTGAGCCGGTCTCAGCATTCCCTTCCGCATAATTATTTTTGGGATTTTTTTACATTATGTACAATGTGAAGATACTCAGAATAGTGCTGATAAAAACTGCCATAGAAATAAACACATCATTTTATAACGGATATGCATTGAACACAGTGGGAGAGGTTTTCCAGTAATATGATACAAAACTATCTCATAAACAGGAGTGCAGATGCATTTTCTTGGACAGTATGATTACTGATGATTGCACTTTTAGGAGCAAACCTATAAGAATGGAATATCTGTGGACTATATCCCAGTATTGTGAAAATATTTGAGTCTTTCTGGCGAGTAGAGGCCACGTTTTAAGCTCGTCGTAAATGTCATGGTAGGTGTAAGGGCAGGGTGCACAGATCAGTGCATATGTAGGCTAAATTCGACCCTGTTTGGTTGAGGAAGTAGTGAATACAGATGCCTTCCAAGGCTACAGATTAAGCAGCAAGGGACACTTCTCTATTATAAGTATCTACCAATGTAACAATTACCATTGAGATATACAAACTTCCCGTGAATGAATTATCCTCATGATGAATAAGACATTGCGGCTACCTCTAATAATAATACTGTGTCCTCTTCTGGCAGTATTTTAAACTGACATTGTTATTTATAAGTATACAGCAGAAATCATGATTTTAGATTGGAACACTGAGGAATAAGGTAAAGTAGTTGAATCGTGGGAAGAATTAGAACGATGCGCTGAATGCTTTAAATGTAAACTATTTGACAAGTGTGTGTGCTTAATCTCCTGAAACAAACTGTACGAACAAAGCGTTCGTGCATTTTTATAGATATTGCCTGGCACAGACGAATCTAGGACTTTGTGGTGTCTGTTGGATAACTTGGGTAGGATAAACTACACAGAGGAACAAAACATTTTCACGGTTGCAAATACTCTGCTTCAGAGCTCGAGACTGGTAAAATAATTTTTCAATTCCATTTTAGGTTTCAATTAAATTTTACTAAATAATAGTGAGATCCCCCTTACCGATCTGCTATTTGGAAGGCGTTCCTTCCAAAAATATCAAATCAGTAGAAGATGTATCAATCGTTTGCAAACTTAATTCAGTCGCAAAAGATTGAACAGTTACTAAAGGTTGTAATCCATTGGCAAAAGGGAAGGGATCCCCTTGGGACCATTCCACCTTTGTGAATTTTGAACAAAACTTTAAAAAATGTTTTTATTAATCCCTGTGTCCTTTAAGGAAAACAGGCTGATTATTTTTTTTTAGTACTTTATCTTAAATTGATCACAGACTTGGTGACTGCTGATTAGCAGTCACTATCCCTGTCAAAGGCCATCAATTGGAGTGAGTTGCAATTTGCAGCATACCTCATTACTATTCATGAGGTAGGTCCGATTCGAACCACTATGAATCTAATTTGACAAACCAACCTATTAGTACGGAGGTCAGTTCATAAAATTAATTATCAGTTACAAAGATAGTGATCACATATTGTGAACAGTTTTTGGTGACCAGTTGTTGATACACCTGATTTATAGTTATCACTCCTTTTGGGCTTTAAATGAAGCAGATGATGCATCTGCCTTATCTGCTACCTTTAGTTTTACCCACACAGCACAGATACCTTCTAATCTTCCATTAAAGTGTGTTTTAATGATTTACTATGTGATTAATAAATAAGACAACATTTGTTGGTGCAATATCGGTGAATGTGTGACTGATTAAAAGAAGTAATCATCTGGTCTTGGAAGCTTTCATGGTATGTCTCAAGGGTGTGCTGTTGAATTGTGTTCGTATTAATGCATGGAGAGAGAAATAATCATCATTACTGTAAGGCAGCGGGTAGTAGTTTTAGGCATGGCTGCCTGGCCTTCCTTGATCATTATATACACAGAGAGCTAATTTGCTATTGTGTGAATTCCAAAGCATTTTATTTTTTCTGATCCCTATTTTTGACCATTAATGTATATTTAGACCTCTGTTTTTGCTGGAGCCCGCTTGTACTTTTGTTAAATAGAAAACACCCTTGATCACAGTACAGTCAAACTGCTAATGTGTGAAGTCCTAACATTAATCAAGCTTATTGCTTGATACAATAGTATGGTTGGGCTAATTCACAAAAGTATTTATGAGTGCGGGAAATAGTACGATGAGAGTATTTATTTAGGTACTCTAACATGCCTTTGTCAAGTGGCCCTGAAGTCACCCTATAAGCAATATTGTATAGAGAGCTCAGTCCTTTCCCTTTGTACTAATTGTACATGTATATTCCCATAGTATTCTCATTTTGGTCCCATTTTAGTAATTTTAGAGGCATATGTGGATACTATAGGAGTACTAATTTGCATTATCCGAAATGCCTTTGTGAATAGACCTATCGTTTTTTTTTAATGTGCTGTCAAAGCAATGTTACTATTTATGTGGGCAGTGAACTTTGCAGAACATTATACCAAATGTAAAGTAATCGTATAAAGAAATGTACATTTCTCTCTATGTTTCTCGGTTTTAGAGCTGATTCTATGAGAGGTTAAAAATAGCCACTTTCAGTCAGTCAGTCCGTCCATTACACAATACCAAGAACTGACATGGAAAGAACCATCTGAAAGTAGCAGTGGCTGCTTGAGAAATGCTGCATGGAATGCCACATCTGGTCCAACACATAAAGAATCACCAGAGTGATAATCAGCTCAACTGGTTGAGTGATCACTCTCACATGGCACATAGCAGACTTCTAATTCAAAGGCTAGTAAATGAGGGACAACCAAGGGAGTTAGATCTTACCAGAACACCTTTGATAATTTGGATTTAAGAAAGAATAGACGTTTGATTATGACATATCCACACGATTTTGGTTAAGTCACTCTAGAGTAGAAGGTGGGGCATTCCATTTTAACATTAGAAATAATTGGGGAGAATGTAGCCTTACGGCTAGAGCCGTCGACATGAAGCTGGGGAACTGGGTTCAATTCTCGGCAATGATGCTCAACATCCTGTGATTCTGGGCATATCACTTGATCTCCCTGTGCCTGACAAAAATGAATGTGTAACGAAACTGGTGCTCATGTAAAGCGCTCTGATACCCGATGTCTCGGCTCTAGTTCGCGCTATATAAAACTAAAAAAAAAAAAGTAAAATGGATCATAATAACAATTCCTGAACCCTGTCACCAAAAAACTGAAAATACATTTACAGCTTTTCACCACATTCCTTCCTGCACTAAGCTCGCCTGCCAGAGCGGGAGAAGTCAGCTTCCAGGCCTGCTGCTGGCACCCAGAAGCTTGAATATTTTTGTAGCTGTAGAGTGCAGGGAGTTTAAAGGATCCAGAGACTATTATTGGATGCATTCTAAATCTATTAGAATCCTTGCTCCAAGCACTTTCCATGAATGTGTAGCAAAGGACTAATAAAGACATAGCAATCACTATCACAATTGTGTTGGTCCAGCGGGTTACTAAACTCAGGTACTCCACTACCATATACACACCTGGGCCCATAAACACACACACATTCACATAGGCTAGTAGATACCGCTGGGGTCAATTTATTGTACTAATACCTGTAAAATAAATGTATCTAACCATTTCTTACCAAACCTTTCTGATGTACTTTCCTCTGGTCAATGGACCATTTAGTTAACAGTATAGGTAAAAATTGACATAGAATAAAACCTTCTTTAAATAACCACAGACTCAGGAGAGTTTTAAATATTTATCTAGTTAATTCATGTGAGCCAAGAACCGAAATACAGTTAGAACACAGTTTTCTCCAACGAAAGGAAGGGAATCGTTAAACAATGTTATTATGATGACAGAACCTGAATAGGGAGAAAACAGAGAGAGCAGTACAATGACATACTACACAGAATTATTGTTACCTAGAATGGTGTGAAAACCAACCCCTTGGCCAAGGAATTGGAATGGGTCTACTGGGACAGATCAGGTGACAAAGGCTCAGGACAGGATGGATGACCTCTTCTAGATACAACGCCTGCGTCGCACCCCTCTCTGACACTATCTTCCTCCTCGATTCTTCCGCGATCTTCTTCTATTATGTACCTCCTCAGTTCTTCCGCGATGTTCTTCTAATTATTTGGCTCAGAGTTCTAAGTCTGGAAATGGATTTTCTTCAGTATTCTTTTAGTTCTTGGATAGCATCACGGTCTCTCAGCACTCTGGTCTCGCTGCGGTCTGCGATCTGTGATCAATGATCTGAACTGACTAACTGAACTACCTCAATTATACCTTTCTAATGGCCTATGCCACCCGAAGTGTTTCAAATTTATGAAACTCCTAACTTTGATTGGACAGAAAAAGGTGAGATGATCATCACACCATGCTAAGTTTAATATTTTTCTTTAAGCTCATTGTTCTGTGTTCCCGCCCCTTTATTTACTTTCCCATGCTTTATTTCCCACCCGGGTTCACATTTTTATCGATCAAAATTATACAATTTAATACTTTCTTCATTCCTCATTCAGGAAGACAATTCCGTTCCAAGGACATGTAGAGGTCGTGGCCTTGGATGAGTTTCAAATTCATTTGTCATGGTTCCTGGCGGGTTACAAGTGCGCATGTGTGAAGGCCATGTGGGGTATGTGGCGCATGCGCAGTAATGATTCCCGCGTTAGCAGCCGTTTTTAGTCCCTCTCCGGTTACTGGTTAGTACGACACATAGGCAAGCTTCCCCGAACCTTAAATGTACGAATTCTTTTTAGGGTTGTATTATTAGTATTTACAAACACAATTATTATAGTATTACGAGTTATCTAAGAAGAATGCATCCGAGCATGTCTCTTTCATACGAGTCCTTGCTCTATCAGTGTGCAAGAGATTTTTTCATAAGATGACAAGATTGAAGGCTCCTGTTTTGATTAAAAGAAACCAGAGGCTACAATACTCAGCTGCAGTGTTAAAATGATGATGATTGTAATTTGTAATGCGCACAGCTACTCCAAAGAGTTTCACAGTGCGAAAAGCAGCTAAATCAGGAAAAAGGAGCTTTAAACTTGTACAAAGAGCCACGTTTTAAGTTTCTTCCTGAATAGTATTGGATCGCTCTTTGACAGCAGTTCCAGAGGGAGCCGATTTCAAGCTGCCGACCACAGGTGTATCAGGGACCTTTCCCATATTCTTACACACTGAATCCTGATGATGACCACCAAAAAAGGTTGTGGGCTGATCTTATTGGTCTTGTGGGATTGTAAAAACCAATTCTGGCTCTAAGATATGCAGGGCCTGATTGATATAAGGCATCATGCACTAGTACAAGAGTCTTAAATGTAACTCTTTTCCAAATGGGCAATCAATGAAATGCACGCAGATGCGGCAAAATTTGTGTTCTCGTGGGAACATTTAACAGAAGTTGAGCCGCCTAATTCTAAATCACCTGCAGTCTGTCTATCAGGTATTTTGGTAAACCAAAATACAATGCATTACCATAATCAATTCTAGATATGATCAACGCCTTGATGATGGATTCCTTAACTGAAAAGGAAAGGAGAGGCAGAAATTTCTTTAAGGACCTCCGAATCCTGGCACAAGTCCCTACTAACCCCTTCACTTGAGGTTTGAAGGACAATGCACTGTTCAGAATTAACATGTGAAATTCTGCTGAACCAGCGCTGGGAAGGCACAGCTATCCCAGCATTTGCCGGTACTTTGTCTTTTTCAGTACTCTAACAGCTCTGTTTAACTACACATAATGAGTTCAAGAAAGCTTGATCTAAGGCTGTACAACTCAATTTTCCTTAAGCCTTTAATCCTTTGTTGCATGAAAAGCACCAGAAACCGTGCAAAAGCAGACTGTGTCAATGAGTCCTTGAGTGTATCAAGCAGTCCTGCATGCTGCATCCCAATTAGAATTTTTTTCTGTTCTTCTAAAATGTGTTTTAATGTAGATGCTCAAACAATGTATTCAACCACACATAGCCCCCTTTGGATGAAGCTTCAACATAATTGTTGTTGATGACTGAACCCTTTGGTAACTTGTACACAAGAGCATGCCTTATCTGAACTCTGGACCTGAGAGCTCCAATTCCATTAAAAGCAAAGTCCTATTTCAACATAATCACTCATCGAACTTGTTCACCATTTCCATATGACTATGTTGAAATGAAAAGATTTACGTGTAAATGGTTGCATCTACTGACTTGAATCCATGTGGTTACAAATATTTTCTCCAGTTTACTTTAACATTTTCTTTCAGACTTTTGTAGAAGTAAGTTAATATATTGTTTCTATTTGTGATCCTGACTTTTTATTATTTTAAATAAACTGCCTTTTAGTGCTAAATGATTCAAGCTTGACTAAAAAAATAATGTGTTACAAATATACATTTGCCTAAATACTGCACACAAAGGTATAAATGTTCTATGTTCGCTATGTAATCAACCTCAATATCGACCCCATAACTATGGTCTGTCAACATGTTGTTTAACTCCTTCCGTGCTCATGACGGAACCACGCCGTCATGAGCCACGGTTGCCGTGTGCTCAAGACGGAGTGGTTCCTTCATGCTGCGGCCGTTGGCGGCCGCGCCGCCCACGCGGCGCTAATTCCCCGCCTGTGCGGGCGATTAGCGCTGTGGGCGGAGTCATGACGGAACCACTCCGTCATGAGCACAGCCCAACCGTAGCTCATGACGGAGTGGCTCCGTCATGAGCACTGCGCCACCGCGCTGCCCCCCCGCACCCCCCAGCGCTGCGGCGGAATTTCCGCCGCAGCGAAGGGGTTAAAGAACTATCTTGTGCACAAACATATAGACTACTAAAAAATAGCAGTTAATTAAAAAATAAAATGACAACCTCAAAAACTAAAATGTCTACCAGAATCCTTAAAACAGCAAAATACACACTTGTATTACTTAAATGTAAAAATAGTGCAAAATACAAATAAAGCATTAAACAAAGTATACAAACAAAAGAAATCTCAAACACATACAACATTCTAAAATACATTTTAAATTAATTACCTGACTATCCAAAGGAAAAAACAATAAGAACCGATCAAATGGTACAACTAGAACCCACTGAATGCACCCTCCCTTCATTTAGGCAAAAGTTTCTGAGGATGGAACACATATTCTACAAAAATCAACAAATCAAAAGTATACAACACCAGTACTACATAAAAAATATACTAATCATAAAAGCCCCTAGCCCATTTTATACCAAATAAAGTAGAAATTAAAGAGTTGTGTCATTGTCAGGTTTCAGACTGGACTGAGACTTCGGTCCTGACTTTGGTGTTGCCTAACTGCACTACTCCTTACTGTACCCCAGTACCACCTATGCAAAGCATACTCTGTGTGGCAAATAAGTACTCTCAAGAAAGGCTACACGTGAGTAAAAACCCTGAAGGAAAAAACCTCCAGAGACAAATTAAGAAGTTCGAAGTTGAGTATCAGGACAAAACTACACAAGAGTTGAAGGATCAAGAATCAGGAGACTTGAAGAGATTATTAAATCCAAAGAAAATCCTGAGGAAAATCTAAGGGATTAAAATCTAGACAAGAGGGGGAAGAATGTGATGGAGAATACTATTAGCTGCATTGCAGAACACCTCCCCCTGAATTCTACAGCCTTTTATAATAAAGAGGCAGAAATTGAAATTACAAGAAGTACAGAATCCATCTTTGATTGAGAATCAGCCATAGTAACAGTTTGTCCACCACCTTGGGTTGAGAATAATGATCTACTTCAGCTTCTCCTCCTTTTGGAGAGCAGTGGGAAATGAAAGATTCAAGAAAACAGAAAGAGACATCACAGGAAGTATAGGCATCCTAGACTTGGAAGCTGCCATTGGAGTCAACTGCACTCATCATCTTGGATTGGGAATGATGGTTTAGTCCAACTGCTCCTTTTTCTGGGAAACCATGGAATAGGTAAAGCACCATGGAAGATAACAGATAATGAGTAAATGGATTACTGTTATAAATAAGCTTTCTAAAACATATTTCCTTCCAAAGATGTTGCTTGCGGAGATTTAGGCTTGTAGGGAAAAAAAGTTGTGTAGATTTGCAAACCCAGAACGCTATTAAGGTGTTCTCAATGTTCTCAGGGAACAACAGCTGACATACAGCATCCAATCCAAGTGTTTCTCCAAAATGCAAAATGTCGGAAAAAGTTAAAAATAATAATTTTGAAAAATAATGCCAAAAAATTGAAAACAAGTGTCTAAACTTCAATATTATAATCCAGGGTTACTCTCCAACAAAACTTAACAAAAACTGTGAAAATAACTGAGCATAAAAAACTCTGTAACCATTTGTTTAATAAACAAATCCTCTGGAAATGTTAAGCAGCACCTATTGAATCAAAAATATGCAACTCAAAACACCCATCCACCTGACTTCACAGTAAAATAGTCATAAACAATGCTAACGCCTTATCACAACTAGTGCAACTTTAATTGGCCACTACACTTCATGACCCATAATACACAGAAATATGGATCTAATCCCTCCACACATATTTATGACAAAATAAGACAACATACACATTTCAAGAATTGCACAAAACACAAAACTAAACCTTAAATATTAAGAATCCCTACATATAACAGATAAAGCAACCCTAACCTAAGTACCTTGAATCATAATAAAAGAACTATCAACCTAAATGGAAGTAACCACAACCTGCATTTACGCACATCAATGTTAAAATGGCAAAGCTGTTGGAGGCAAAATGAAAATGTAAAAGTGAATATACATGCATTTCATGTTAAAATTATACTAAAGAATACGTAAAGAATGGAGAAAAATATTACATTCTTATGTAATTACATTTATGTTTTATTTTTAATGGTCTAAATAAAACAAACTCTATACATTTTATGTTACAGACAAAGTGTTGGAAATGGCCCTCTCTACAGGGTTACACCCAAACATTTTGCTGTCCTTCTCCATCCTTTTTGCTGTTTTTTATTTGCTTGTTGGCCTTCGGACTCTGTGCACCTTACCACAGCTAACCAGTGCTTAAGTGCTAGTGCTCTCTCCCTAAAACATTGTATAATTGGTTAAACCTGTTTAGGATACTTAATTTATAGGTAAGTCCCTTGTAGAGTGGTATACCATTTACACAGGGTGTCAGGACTCACTGGAGGTTTCCTCCTTTTAACGCAACGCTGGCTACCATCTTCCCCCTACTAAATTATCAAAGGTCAGTTCATCCCTCAAGCTGGAGTGCTTGTTGGCACCGATGGAACTCCAAGATGGCGCCAACATGCACATACTGCAACAGCACACTGCTGTTAGCAGTCTAGTCTTTTAGACTTCAGAACACCTGGTGAAGTGTGCTTCAACATTCCACTGCGCACTTCACTGAAGAAATAATTGGAAGAGCACCTGTTTTCCCCAGCGTCGTGGAAGTCAGTTAGGGTAGTTGCGATAAAATCGGGGTTAGCTTCGTCGGAACTACATTCCCTCACTTAACAGGTTAGTGTAAAACTATGTAGCTAAAACAAAACATTCTGTGAGAAAAGGTTTTCGTGTCAGAGGTAAATTTCTATTTAAAAGGATAAAAAGTCAGAATATATTTTCCTTTGTTGGAAAAACTGGAACTACCTTTCAGTAATTGCTTTCCTTAGCCTAGAAGACCCGGACGTGACCTTTCAACACACCGTGACGTGACCTTTCAACACACCGTGTCTTCTTTGACTGAAACTTGTTCACTCTTTAGAGAATTCATTAAAAGGTGAAAGTCAGGGTCAAAAGCCTGGCTGTTCACTCTTCAGAGAATTAATTAAAAGGTGAAAGTCAGGGTCAAAAGCCCCACATATTTCTTTCTCATGCCAGTGTTAGGTTTGAAGATAAATAAGTGAAGGCCCAGTTAAATAACTCCAGTAATGTTTTATGGCCAGAATAAATTAACTCTTCAGCAAACATTAAAACCCGGGGCAGAATAAATTGTGCTTCCAGCAAACAGAACACTTCCTTTTAACATTTGACCTAAGTTCTGAAGCATTGTTTAAAAACTAATTAAAGACAGAAAACCAGTCATCCTACTTCAGAAACCCCAGTTCAAGGCCCACTCCAGTCTCTTAACAGTGAGTTAATAGAAAGAAAGAGAAACCCAAATAATACGTAAATTAGGAATACAGAAATAAATACTTACCTTTCTTACATTAAAGAATATCAGGATCAAGTGCAGATTGTACCTGAGAATGAAAAGAAAAGAGATTTGAACGAAGACTTCTCATACAACCAAGCAAACAATACATGAGAAGTAGAAGAGAATTAAGCTTCAGTAAACATTCTGGTAAGATAAGTTACCTATATGCCATAGAAAAATCAGTAAGTTAAAAGGCACAATAAATAAAGGTTTTTACATGTTAAAGTTTCAGTCCTGTAAGAAGAAGAAGACTTAGCTGAACAGGCAAAATATTTGGAGCAGTCTCTTCTCTGTCCCAACCCGTTTTCCCCCCTTAGAACTTACCTGCAATGGAATACTAAAAGACCTAGCAGGGTTGGTTCTGAGAAGGGTATTAGGATCTAGCACCATTATGCTCCTGTGTGGTTCAGACAGCAATAAGTATTTAGACCCTGACAGAGTGAAGTGCCCACGTTGGTACGAGCACCTGAGCAGAATGGCAGAAGGACTTGATTTAAAAAATGTGGCGAGATTTTGAGTAATATACAAAGGGACTTGGAGGCAGTTAGAGAGGAAAATAAAATACTAAGACAGCAGATAATTACCTTTAAAACGGGAACACCAGTTTTGGGATCTAGGCCAAGCACCACATCCTTTGAAACCCAGAGTCCTAACATCAGCACTTCATCCTTTGCCCCCACACAAGTAATCCACTCATTATCCCCAGTAATTCCTCTTGCCCCTCCAGAGCGATTCAATGGAGACCCGCAGAAAGCGCATTTTTTTTTGACCCAATGCTATCTGCATTTTATGTGCCGCCCAACCATCTTCCCCGATGCTCAATCCCGAGTGGCGTTTATCTTGTCCTACCTTAGTGGGGATGCCGCCTCATGGTCCATGCCATTAGTAACCAAGGATGACCCAATTTTGTACAGTTTAGATGACTTCAAGAAGGAATTTCTCTGAATTTTTGATAGGAGAACAGCCTCTCAAGCTTCAGACCACGAACTGTTGGAGTTAAAGCAAGGAAACCGAGATCTCGTGTCTTACCTAGCCCAATTTAATAAACTAGTGGTCGAGACCAACTGGCCCGAGGATAAAAGAGCAGCAGTATTCTATAGAGGATTGCGAGAGGAACTGAAAGACGCTCTACCTCAAATCCCTAATCGCCCCACCGATATCTCTGCCTTAGTGGATTTAACCTTAGAGATTGATTATCGGCAAAGTGAGTGGAAAGAAGAACGAAGGAAGGAGTTTAGATCAAGTGTTCCTCGTTTTGACCGTGTCAAAACAGAATCCACACGGAGAGTAGAGAGTTCTTCGGGAATTGAACCCCTATTTTCTAGTAGCGCGCCTTTCTACCAAGTATCCTGTGTCGGCGCTTTCACGTGCAGGTTGATTCCTTTCGTATTCTGTAGATTTAAAACTCCTTGCCCATGCGGATTCGTGACCTTCTCCTGTACTTCTCTGCTAACTCACTCCTCCCTAATGTAATTGTTACTTGACCTTTTGGCATGGTTAAATGGAATTGTTCGCATGAAGTATGCAACAACATACATGTGTACCTAGCAATAGGGTCTGGACCTTTATTCTTAGTTGTCCTTGGTTGTTTATTTATTATTCTTTAAAATAATGGAGACTTATTACTATGAATATTTAATTACAATTGTACAGCGTTTAGTTTATTAAAATTCCTGTTTTTCCTAATTTTTAAATTCAGCTTGCTCACTATATATGTCCTGATGATGATCTCGACCAATTGAGATCGAAACGCCGTTGACCTCTTACAACATAAACTCTTCCCATTGTATAAAAAGTTTTTTGAAGAGTTTTCTACAATTGTTGTCAATGCTATGCCGTAATTTTAAATCTCACTATCACTTTGCATGTCACGCTTCTTTCACTTATTGTGTGAGCACCTGAATACTACTATTGTGGAAATAAATGTTTCACCTGAACTGTGCTTTGTCCCGCTGTACATTGTTTTTGTTTTTTGCTCTCTTGAACAGATTAAATCTCATCTCTCCAATCATAGTGCTCTCCCCAGGATCACTTCATAGTGCTCTCCCTAGGATCACTTTATAATTGGACCTTAATTGGCCACACCAGAACCATTGTTCTTCTAACTTATTATTCACCCCAGGTTCACATATTGGGGCACCCTTGATTCTTTCAAAACTTGTTAAGCGCAGTGGCTACACTGCAAGGGTTCCACTTAAAGAAGTGGTTATATTGATTATTCTTAAAATTATCTATGCATACCAGATTAGTCATAGAGTAGACACCATACCCTTAAGTATCAGAGCAGACGCAACCACAGAATGTCTACATCTAATATCCCTACTTACACAGAGGAATATATCGCCAGAATCATTAGCGGACCTTCAGTTTTCCATACATCAGCACCAACTAGCAACACAACTACAGATGTAGCTAGCGAAAAATTGATAGCTCTAGAAAGACTAAAAAAGAAACATATACGCAAAGAACTTCATGCTCGCATGCTCACCGAACATCTCAAGGCAGATATTATCCCGGTGGGTCTACAAGTGCGTAATATACCTGCCATTTTTTTACAAAACAAAACATTCAAGACAGGATTCTCACATATTGGTACCACCTGTTCACGCCATTGGATGGTTCTAGGAATTGACACAGCCCTAGAGCATAGCAAAAAGGAATTGGAGGAGATCCTAGAACTAGAAAAGGCAATTCTAGAACTCAATAGCCTAGCAGACGCAAAGGCAGCTTTAGAGAACCTAGAGCGTACTATCCTAGACTTCCAAGCCTTTGAACACCACAAAAATCCAATAAAGTGTCAAAAGATATAAGAAGCTACAACAAAGACAAAACATACCCTTACCTCAAGGAAGATTTTTTCACTTCAAACACCCTAGGACAACAAAGAAACACTACCAACACCTGGGGCAGATTCAAAAACAGACAACCAGTTACATTTTCTTACTCTTCCTTAGACTCAGACTCTTCGGACCCCGGCGCAGGCCCCAGTACCTCTTCCAACAACCCCAAGTTTTTAGGGAGAGGCCAATCGTTCGGAGGGGACAGAGCGAGAGGCAGGGCCAGGTACAACTTCCCGCCAGGCGAGCGCCAGACAAGACGCAAATTCTACCAATGGGGGTACCAGTACTAGACATCGTGCCTAACTCCACAATTCATGAAGCAGACCCTATACCCATCTTTAACTTGTCTAAACACCAACTGGCTTCCACAGATATAGCTATATTGAGCAGAGGTCTATCGTATGTAATAACTGAAAAACCCAATTGGTTCTCAATACAAACTGAGATTTTTCAGTTTTTCAGAAAAGGCAGACTGAATGCCTTTTTTCAAGACAAAGAGACACCTCCCAAGACTGACACGACAGGACTTCGTCCCAAATCTACCTTCAATCCCCCGAGCGGCTCTATGCCCCCTGAAGTCATTACCTTTGAACACCTTGTACTTAAAGACTTACACAATATACAACAAGAATATAGGTTTACCCCATTCAATGTGAGCCTAGAAGAAAAAAACAGCCTTAAGAGACTCAAGGAAATGGACGATATTGTCATAAAACCATGTGACAAAGGTGAAGGCATGGTCCTACAGGACAAAACAGCATATGACAACGAGATCTATAGACAGCTAAATAACACCTCACACTACGAACCCCTGGTATGTAACCCCCTTAGAGAAATCAGCGATTTAATCCTTACTGTGACCAAAGAGGGTTTAGATGAAGGCTTCCTTAGCAAAAATGAATTCTTGTTTCTCAATAACAAGACCCCTCGGACACCAGTATTGTACACCCTACCCAAAATACACAAAAACCTGGAGGTACCTCCAGGTAGACCTATTCTGTCTGGCTGTGGCTCATTCCTACCTGGGTAGATACATCGACTACTTCATAAATGGAATGGTATAAGATACCACCACATATGTGAAGGATACCACTCATCTCATCAATCTGATAGAATCACGACCTTTCAATCCACAATCAGAGCTCTTGGGAACCCTTGACATTGAATAACGATTCAATGTCAAGGGTTCCCAAGAGTTCTGATGTGGATATACGAACATCCCTCAAGATAAAGGCATAGAAGTTATCAAAAAGCACCTCAATCTCCTTCCGACTCCACATCAGGTACCTACAGAGTTCATTACCTCACTCCTCGAAATAGCTTTGACTAAAAACTACTTCCTGTTCCAAGACAAATACTACAGACAATGTAAAGGGACATCTATGGGGGCCATTTTCGCCCCCAATTTTGCCATTCTGTTTGTAGACGACATTGAGACTAACATCATCCTCAATAGGTTGAACCCATTTCTACAAAACATCTGTGTAAGGCGTAGATACATGGACGATGTGTTCATGATCTGAGGCGGCACTAACTCTGAACTCAAAACCTTCTGTTCTTGGCTCAGCACTGCCCAGCCAGACCTTAAATTTACCTACATCTATGACGACACCAAAATTGACTACTTGGATGTCACCATCAAGAGTCACAATGGCGAACTTTATACCACCTTGTTTAGAAAGCCGACTGAACGTAATACCCTCCTCCAATACAGTAGTGCACACCCTAGGGCTCTAAGATATGGACTACCTTATGGCCAGTTCTGCAGAATCAGGAGGAATTGCAAATTCAAAGAAGATTGTTTCTTGGAAGCTAACACACTATGCAAGAAGCTCACTGACAGGGGCTATCCCAGACGCCTAGTTGAATGGTCTATGAAACGGGCCTGGTATTCACACTGTGAACATCTGTTACAGCCCAAAGTAAAAACACCCCTTTCTAGAATTACATGCGTTACCACATTTTACCCTATGAGTAACAAATTAACAAAAATTATCAAAAAACATTGGACGGTCCTAGTGCTACTTAATCTTTCAACAGGTACCCCACTTTTTTCATTTAAATGAGGCCGCAACATAAAAGATCATCTGGTTAGGGCCTACAAAACAACGAAAACGGATCAGACAATACACCCCTACCTCAATCTTCCTCCTCTACAGGGTCACTATAAATGTAATAATTGCATGGCATGTAATTCCACTGTTAACACCAATGTATTTGAATTTGAGAACTCTAAGTATATTCTGCAGTCTTTTTCGAATTGCAACTCACAAAATGTAATTTACTGTATTGAGTGTCCTTGCAAATTGAGGTACATCGGCCAAACCACACAAAAGATCAAGGCCAGAATTTCCCAACACAGGAGCAGAATCCAGTTCAGGACTACTACAGCACCTCTTGTGGAACACTTTCTATCAAAAGGACACTCTGAAACAGACTTTACGTGGCAGGTCATTGAAATCCTACACCCCAACGACAGGAGAGGAAACCAACAACAGATCCTCAACCGCATGGAATGCAAATGGATTTTTAATTGCTGAACCATTGAACATGGCTTAAACTCGATTGATTAATGGAATGCCATCTTATAACACCCGACTATTCGTATCTGCCGACTCTGACCATGGCCACTTAGTACAACTGTGTACTCTCACTTAGTGTTTAAGGTCATGCAACCCATTTGATGTACACCTACTGCCCATTGAATTTTCTATTTTTCTCTTTTTGATTTATGTCCAGCGTTATATATTGTCACAGTAGTTGAATATTAATGGATGCACTGCGAATAATCATTAGGTTATACCATAACCATAAAATGTCTGTTTCAAGTCCAGCAATATATGCTGCCACAGTGGCTACAAGACGCATGCATTACTGTAACAGTCAATGATTTATTATTTTACTTTCTCTAGTTTCATTCTCTATCCTACTCCTGAAATATCTCCTTATTCTTACATTTCTTACTTGCTCCCTAGCAGCCTGTCCATTCACCGGCATCTCCTCCCCTCAGCGCGCACAAAGGGTTAATTCAATTCAGCCTCCGAACTCTCCCGCGCGAACAGAGGCTTCTTAATTAGTTGCGCCCTGCGGCTGTTTGCACAGCTGAAACAGCCCTTTTTTAACTTCCCTGCACACTGGGCCACTCTTGCACTCATCGCAGACAGCCAGAGCGGTGAGACACAGTGAGACACGCTGTTCTCTTCGTCCCTGATTCTCCAAATCATTGACTGGACCTTGAAATTAACTGTAAGTACGCTATTGGTCCTGCGCATACACTGCTTTTTAACTTCCTGTTCTCTCCAACCATGAGGCTCATGACACCCCTGTCCTCTCTCCCTCTTTAGATCCTTTCCGGGAGCGAGTCACACGCTGTAATATACACAGCTGTCCCGGCAATTTCTACCTACTAAGTAAGTGTAATTTGACCTACTCCTTGCTCACATGCTTTGTAATTTACACACACCAGCTCCTAATTAGCGCTTCTTCCCCCCCTTTGTTGACAGCATTTGACAGTCTCTTGAGCGATTCGGTTATGCTATTAGCTGGTTGAATTCGTCCACCCACGGCTACAAATTGATTTCGTATGCCAGCAATTCGTCTCAAGGATTATTACACCAGTAAGTCTCCATTTAGTGGCACCTTTCCTCTTTTAAGGGCACCGCCCTCTAGCCCCTTCTGTGTATTCGGACGCTCTTATTAAACGCAATTTTCTACTAGTGCGCCTTTCTACCATTTATCCTGTGTCGGCGCTTTCACGTGCAGATTGATTCCTATTGTATTCTGTAGATTTAAAACTCCTTCCCCATGTGGATTCGTGACCTTCTCCTGTACTTCTCTGCTAACTCACTTCTCCCTAATTTAATTGTTACTTGACCTTTTGGCATGGTTAAAATGGAATTGTTTGCATGAAGTATGCAACGACATACACGTGTACCTAGCAATAGGGTCTAGACCTTTATTCTTAGTTCTCCTTGGTTGTTTATTTATTATTCTTTAAAATAATGGACCCTTATGACTATGAAAATTTAATTACAATTGTACAGCATTTAGTTTAGTTTATTAAAATGCCCGTTTTTCCTCATTTTTAGATTCAGCTTGCTCACCATATATGTCCTGATGATGATCTCGAACAATTGAGATCGAAACACCGTTGACCCCTTACAACATAAACTCTTCCCATTGTATAAAAAGTTTTTTGAAGGGTTTTCTACAATTGTTGTCAATGCGATACCGTAATTTTAAATGAACTGTGCTTTGTCCTGCTGTACATTGTTTTTGTTTTTTGCTCCCTTGAACAGATTAATTCTCATCTCTCCAATCATAGTGCTCTCCCTAGGATCACTTTATAATTGGACCTTATTTGGCCACACCAGAACCATTGTTCTTCTAACATATTATTCACCCCAGGTTCGCATATTGGGGCACCCTTGTTTCTTTCAAAATTTGATGAGATTAAAACAGAGACATTACCCCCCCCCCCCACAGGCCCTATGACTGCAAAATAGATTTAGAACCAGGGGCTAATCTACCATGCAGCAGGGTTTACGCCTTAACGGAGGAGGAAAACATTCATTTGAAGGAATACCTAACTAAGAATATGTAGAACGGATTTATTCGACCGTCACAGTCCCCTGTCTCTTCCCCACTTTTTTTTCGTGCCTAAAAAAGACGGAGATCTCAAGACTTGTATTGACTTTAGAGCAATTAATAGGATAACTGTTAAAAATCGTTATCCGTTGCCTCTCATTTCGGTACTAATTGATCATGTGAAGGAAGCAAAGATATACACTCGTCTAGACCTACGAGGAGCATACCACTTGATTAGACTTCGGGAAGGCGACAAGTGGAAGACTGCGTTCAGGACCAAATTTGGCCTTTATGAGTATCTTGTGATGCCATACGGTCTCTGTAACGCACCAGCGGCTTTCCAGTACTTTATCAACGATGTCTTAAGTGAATTCATTGACTGATGTGCTATGGTCTACATAGATGACATCGTGATTTATTCCAACACGGTTGAAGAACACCAAAACCAGGTCAGAGCTGTTTTACAACGTCTACGAGAGAACTCGCTGTACGTTAAATTGGAAAAATGCCTTTTCAACACAGATACCGTAGAATTCTTAGATTTTGTGTTATCGCCTGCAGGAGTTCGAATGGATGAACAAAAAGTGAAGGCGATAACAGATTGGAAATCTCTCACCTGTATCAAGGAGGTTCAAAGCTTTATCGGATTCTCTAATTTTTACAGACGATTCATTAATGGATTCTCCAATAAGATACTTCCGCTGACTCGTCTTCTGAAGAAGGGTGTTCCGTTCCACTGGTCCGAAGAAGCAGAAGAGGCTTTCCAGTTGATGAAGGACAGTTTTACCACAGCACCAGTGTTGCTTCATGCAGATCCCTGAGCCTTTTTATCTGGAGACAGACGCATCGGACGTAGCCATCGGAGGGATACTTTCTCAGAGGCACAAGGACACGGGACAGTTACACCCAGTGGCATATCGGTCCCGCAAACTTAATCCTGTGGAATGCAACTACACTATTACGGAAAAAGAACTCCTGGCAATCAAGGATGCCTTCAAAGATTGGAGACATTATTTAATGGAGACAAAACACACGGTAACAGTGTTTACGGATCACCGCAACCTCAAATTTTTGCTATCTGCTCGAACTCTCACACCACGTCAGCTGCGTTGGTCTCTTTACTTTGTAGACTTTGACTTTGTCATCACCTTTCGTCCTGGATCAAAAAACGGAAAGGTTGACGTCCTCTCAAGACTCGATACAGAAAATCAAACTTCAGCTATTGAAAATCAGCAAGTCATACCTGATGGATAATTCATTGGAACTATTTCCTTAGAACCTTTTGAACATCACGTTCGGAATTTGATGTCCGACCTTGAAATGGATATCTGGGCCATGGAAGATCCACAACATTTCATTCGCAATGGCCTCCCCTATTTCTGCACCACCTTATATTTACCCACCAAGGAGCTACAGCTGAAGGCAATGCAGGAATGTCACAACAACCCTCTGGCCGGCCACAAAGGTGTAGTGAAGACTGAAGAATTACTCAAACGTCGTTTCTGGTGGCCATATATGTGCAGAGACGTCCGTCAATATGTGTTAGGCTGTGAGATTTGTGCACGGGGAAAATCGGACAGGCAAGCTCCTAAAGGTCTCCTACAACCAATGCCTACTTCCCCATATTCTTGTCACACTGTCTCCTTATATTTGATTGTTGATCTACCTTCTTCCCATGAGTATGATACCATGCTTGTGGTTGTTGACACCTTTAGTAAGATGGCACATTATATACCCTTCAAAGGTACACCCACTGCAAAACAATTGTCCCAACTTTTCAATCAGCATGTTCTCCGCCTTCATGGAATCCCTAGGGTTCTCATTTCAGACAGGGACTCCCAGTTCCTATCACGATTTTGGAAGGCTTACATCAAGGGCCTTAATATTGACCATCGGTATTCCACCAGTTTTCACCCAGAAACTGATGGTCAAACTGAACGCATTAACCAAGACTTAGAACAACACCTCAGACTTTATTTGTTAGACGAGGAGGGTGACTAGCCTGACCATTTATGGACTGCGGAGTATGCTCACAATAATGCTATAACTGTATCCACTGGCCACTCCCCTTTCTATAAACTCAGGCAGACATCCCAATTCTCATGCTAATTTTGATGAAGTTAATGTCCCTGCTGTTCAAGATTTCGCCCGACAGTTAACTAAGATCCATCACTCAGAAACCCAGAATCTGTCGATCGCGAAGGATCGTTACAAACACTTTGCTGACCTAAAACGTAAAAAAGAACCTGAGCTTCATGTAGGAGTCTTAATCTGGTTGAGTACAAAAAATCTCACACTTAAAGGTCCCCGTAAAGTTCAGCCTCGTTTTATGGGATTGAGAAAGTCAGAAATCCAGTCACTTATCAACTATCTCTTCCTAACACAACCAAACTTCATCCAGTCTTTCATGTTTCTCTCCTCAAACCAATTCAACCGGGGTTGCGCAGGACCTCCCCTCCTGATCCTCTGATTGTTAATGGTGAGGCAAAGTATCTAACTCATAAAAACTCATACGTAATGAACTTTTCTACCTCATTGATTGGCAGGGTTATGGACCTGATGAACGTTCCTGGGAAAAGAGTACTAATGTCCATGCCCCTCGATTAATTAGAGCTTTTCATGCACAATTCCCTGCTAAACCACGATTGGAGGAAACCCCGTTGGGTGGGGGTACTGTCAGGAATCACAGGAGGTTTCCTCCTCTTAACGCAACGCTGGCTACCATCTTCCCCCTACTAAATTATCAAAGGTCAGTTCATCCCTCAAGCTGGAGTGCTTGTTGGCACCGGTGGAACTCCAAGATGGCTGCCAACATGCACATACTGCAACAGCACACCGCTGTTAGCAGTCTAGTCTTTTAGGCTTCAGAACACCTGGTGAAGTGTGCTTCAACATTCCACTGCGCACTTCACTGAAGAAATAATTGGAAGGGCACCCAGCGTCGTGGAAGTCAGTTAGGGTAGTTGCGATAAAATCGGGGTTAGCTTCGTCGGAACTACATTCCCTCACTAATCAGGTTAGTGTAAAACTATGTAGCTAAAATAAAACATTCTGTGAGAAAAGGTTTTCGTGTCAGAGGTAAATTTCTATTTAAAAGGAAACAAAGTCAGAATATATTTTCCTTCGTTGGAAAAACTGGAACTACCTTTCAATAATTGCTTTCCTTAGCCTAGAAGACCCGGACGTGACCTTTCAACACACCGTGACATGACCTTTCAACACACCTTGTCTTCTTTGACTGAAACTTGTTCACTCTTCAGAGAATTCATTAAAAGGTGAAAGTCAGGGTCAAAAACCTGGCTGTTCACTCTTCAGAGAATTAATTAAGAGGTGAAAGTCAGGGTCAAAGGCCCCGCATATTTCTTTCTCATGCCAGTGTTAGGTTTGAAGATAAATAAGTGAAGGCCCAGTTAAAGAACTCCAGTAATGGTCTATGGCCAGAATAAATTAACTCTTCAGCAAACATTAAAACCCGGGGCAGAATAAATTGTGCTTCCAGCAAACATTAAAACTGAAGGTTTGAATAAAATGAACACTTCCTTTTCAAATTTAACCTAAGTTCTGAAGCATTGTTTAAAAACTAATTAAAGAAAGAAAACCTGTCATCCTACTCCAGAAACCCCAGTTCAAGGCCCACTCCAGTCTCTTAACAGTGAGTTAATAGAAAGAAAGAGAAACTCAAATAATACATAAATTAGGAATACAGAAATAAATACTTACATTATCTTTCTTACATTAAGGAATAGCAGGATCAAGTGCAGATTGTACCTGAGAACGAAAAGAAAAGAGATTTGAGTGAAGACTTCTCATACAACCAAGCAAACAATACATGAGAAGTAGAAGAGAAGTAAGCTTCAGTAAACATTCTGGTAAGATAAGTTACATATACACCATAGAAAAATCAGTAAGTTAAAAGGCACAGCAAATAAAGGTTTTTACATGTTAATGTTGCAGTCCTGTAAGAAGAAGAAGAAGACGTAGCTGAACAGGCAGAATATTTGGAGCTGTCTCTTCTCTGTCCCAACCCCTTTTCCCCCCTTAGAACTTACCTGTAATGGAATACTAAAAGACCTAGCAGGGTTAGTTCTGAGAAGGGTATTGGGATCTAGCGTCATTCTGCTCCTGTGTGGTTCAGACAGCAATAAGTATTTAGACCCTGACACAGGTACTGTAAATAATTGTTATTAGTGGGCCTGCCTCACCTATTGTGCAAGCCATTCAAAGAGAACTCCAACATATGCCCCAGGCCTGCCATAGCGGCCTGAATGTTGTGTCCCACTGCCACGTCGAATTGGCATTTAAAACCCCTTGCCAAGCCTTCAACTCCCCTTGTATTACGTATGTCACCCTTCGGGCAGGGTGATGTGTAATTAAAAGGTAGAACATGCACTTTTAAGCTTTACATATCCTAGTAGTGAAAAACTCCCAAATTCATTTTTCACTACTGTGAAGCCTACCCCACCCATAAAAGAACATTTTGGATTCGTTATTACATTTAAAAAAGTTGTAATTCCTGAATGAGAGTAGGTAGCTATGTCATGTTTGGTACCTATGAACTTCTAATTATAAGCCCTCTTTAATGGTAAAGTCGAATTTCTGATAACATGCCTGAAAATGCCACTTTTAAAAAGTTGTCATTTTCCTGCCCTTTGTGCCTCAAGCCTTTCTTAGGCCATGTGACTGGGTGTAGCTGATAGTTAGAGTTTATGAATTTCCTCCAGAAAATCATACCATATTGTGTTTAGGTGAACCAGATTGGCCCATCACCTGGCAGGATATGGGGAGGTGGAGCTGAGCACAGCCCCACTTGCACCTGAAGAGGCTGTACCAGCCTCCTCAAAATAGGCTGAATGACCCTGTATTGTCAGTGCATTCAGATTGAAGTCAGGGCAGGGGAGGCATGAAACTCCCAGAACTTCAAGGACCTTTCCAGAAACTTCTCCCACCTTCTGTGAGCAGGGCACCAGGGTATTATAATAGGGCTCTCAGACCCACTCTTCAGTTCACTACTGGACCTGCGGAAGGACTGCCTGCTTCTGTGATCTGCTGTGCAATTTGCCATACTACTGCAGGAACTGAAAAGGACTGTTTTGCTGCCTGGAGCCTGCCTTGAACCCTCAGAGGTCAGCCCTGCTGTTGAGCCCTGCATCTTCACCTGCACGCAGGACTTCCAGAAGTGACTTCAAGGACTAATTTGCTGGCGTCCCATTTTTGTAGCCATAGGGACAGAGCAGACTCCCACCATCTTGAACCCACACCAAAACCCAGATTGAGTGAGTCCTGAACCCCCAGGAGTACTCCATCCACCCCTCGACCCTTGGTTGTGGTGCTAAAGGTGCCCAGATGGCCAATTTCCAAAACTGACGACTTGACAAAATTTGTCCAAAGAGTGCTTTGAGAACTAGGAGGAGTCTGGGCCAACCTCATAGCCTATATGCTAGAGGTGCATCGGCAGTCAGATTGACTTCGTGAGTTCTCCCGCAAGGTTCTAATTCACAGCGGCAAACCTGTTTCAGAGGTCCTTTGCTAAAGGGGTGTCCGACCTTGTGGAACTGTCTTCAGCTACAGCCTTCTGCTTCGTCCCACTGGAGATTTTGGACTACCATCTCAATGACTAAGTCTGAAGGTAAAATTGTTCACCAGGGCTTTGCTCTATGGCTATACAACCATGGTGCTCCCTCCTCGGACACTCCTGGAGCCTTTCCTCAATAAATTTCTGCCTTCTCGGAGACTTTTTCTTCAAAAAAATTCTACATCCAAAGGTAAGCACCGATCAGTCCCAGCGCTGACCGGGCCCAATCCACTTTGCGTATCCAACTCATGCTCCATCTCGGTTGACCTCAACTATTGACTTTGCTCCGGTCTAGCGATATCAGATGTCCACAGTTGGTGATTTTTGCTTTTAAGCAGTATTTTGAACCTAAAACTTTTTAAAAATCATATCTCCGGTTCTACTGATTGGATTTTTGTAATTTTGGTGTCACATCATTTATTGAAATTTACTCTATGTTTCTAAATTGGTTTAGGATTTTTATTCTATTGTGTTTTTTTACTATTTGTGTACTGCATAAATACTATACACATTGTCTCCAAGCACAGGTTAATTTAGTGACTTTTTGCGGTTCATCTTGCAAGGGATTGTGGCTGTTGCTTTGCCATGGCTCACACCACAGTCAACCAACAACCTGATTTCTCACACAATGTATACAATATTTTTTTAAAAAGACTACTGATTTTTTATAAAACATTAGTTATTATTATGTATGTTTTTCCTAGGACATACGTCGGCATATATTTTTTGCATGTTAATGAACTAAAATAATGTGTAAACCAAAGTGTATAGTGTCATATTTATTTGCTTTGGTATGCAAATTGGATTGAACAATCCTATTGTATACAAAGGATTTAAATAATAGCAATAACATTAAAAAAATATATTTTCTTATTGTGACATCAGATATAATTCAACATAATTTTGTGACAGACAAAATGTTTCTAAAAGTACTATATTTGGAAAACAGGCCCTTCCACTAAGACCAGTAGAAGTTAAAAAATCCTGGGCCTGGAGGTAATTATCTGTACTAATACCAATGCCAAAACATTAGGAAAATTATAACACCTTAGAAGAACTAATTTACTGTTCAAACGTCATTCTCCAAAACATTTTGGAAAATGCTAAATCCAGGAGATGTAATTTACTATTCTGACTCAAGTAGCAGAAACACTGGGGAAACTCCAAGGGGGCAATCCTAGAAACAATGGGGAAGGTGCATAAATCCCAGCAGTGCTGATTTTCTATCTTATCTCTTGTCCCAAAAACATTGCAGGAAGTAAAACAAGGACGTCCGCTGATAGTACATCTGCCAATGTATGACAGATAACCCATTATCACCCACCTCTAAATGATGGTCCTTAGAAAGGCTGGGGTATTGCTCACCAAAGTTACCGGATCAGAAAGTCAGGAGCCAACAATTACAGTGAAGTAAATCAGGCTGTCAGTAAAATGAAGATGCATATTTCTTGGGTCTGCCCATAGTTTGCCATACACTGCTCACTTTAGAGACATTAGGAACAGCTCCCTTTTCATGATATGGCTAAACAGGCACACATACCAAGTACAGCTACAGGGGATGGGGACATATCCTGTACCTGACCAATGGAGATGGAAACTGATTGTTAGACCTGGTACCATTGGCGTGAGTCTCCCTTCCATTTTCTTCTGATTGCCTCCTCTGTTTTTAATATGTTTTGCTGGTTTAGATGCTTTGGGCACTGTGCCACTGCTATTCAGTGCCACAGTGCAAGTGCTCCCTATGTTAAATTGATTTATTGATTAGTAAGTCCATGATTGGGTTATTTGATTTACTTGTCAGACCCTAGTACAGGGCTTGTAAATCAAGTGCTGCTAGTGGGCTTGCAGCACTGGTTGTGCCACCCACCAAAGCAGCCTGTAAAAGTGTGTCTCAGGCCTGCCATTGCAGAGCCTATGTGCAGTCTGGTACTGCCATGTTGACTGGCCAAGTGCACCCACTTGCCAGTCCCTAAACCTTCCCTTTTCTTCATATCAGACACCCCTAAGGTAGGCCCATGGTCAGACTGCATTGTAAGTAAAAGGTAGGACATGCCCTGATATGTGTGGCATGTTCTAATAGTGAATTACAGCCATTGTCGTTTTTCTCTATTGCAAGGCTACCTGTTCCTCATAGGCCAGAATGGGCAGTTTGACTATAACATCCTATAATCCTAACTGACCCAGGGAACATGGTAGAAATTCGAGTTTAGTATGCCTGAACTCAGAATGATAAAATACATCTTTTAGTGAAGTTGATTTAACATTCAGTGTTTGAAAATACCACTTTTAGAAAGTAGGTATTTTCTTCCCTAACTGTCCAAGCCTGCCTCTGCTAGGTTGTGTATTGTGTGTCTGGTTTTGTGAGCGACAGGGGCTGGGGGATTCAAGGAGACAGGGTGAGTCAGCACAGGGCTGAATAGACCTATCTGCATGTAGAGTGGTGGGAGGAGTTGCACCTGGGCTTGAATAGGGCTGTACCTGCCTTGCACAATGCTGGCTCCACCTCCTGTGGTGCGTCTGATGTCCCTGGCCCACACTTTCAAAGGAAAGAAGGAGTCCTGTCAACAAAGAACTCCAGGACTGCACAGAACTGGTTTGGACCAGGCAAAGGCCCCTCTGCCTTCAGATGACAAAGGATTTATGGGTATAAATACTGGGCCCTGACCCCAAGACTTTAGATCACTTCTGGAACAACAAGACGAACCTCTGGCAAGGAGAAGAACCAAGGAAGTTGTAGGAGTTGGACTACCCCCCTGCCAGTGTGCTGTGCTGCTGGGTTGGCCTGCAGTGGTGTCTTCATTGCCAAGGAGAGGAGACGGAAGTTTTAAAAAACTTTCACCATCTTCCAGAATATTACTCCATGGGCTTGGTTTGAGCTTGCCTCCTGACTGAGGTCTCAGGGATACCAGACTTCACCCCTTCTGTTTGCCTGCATCTGGGACTTGCTGTTCTAGTTGCTACAGAAGGAATTATTTTGCAACACCGACGCCGGCGAACGACGCCGTCATCTGCACGGAAGCCGTGAGCGCTGTCCAACTTGCAACGTAGACCTGACGCTGGCTGCCGTGCCACATCGACGCCATCGAATGACATCGTAAGCCTGCCATAGCCGTGAGCGTTGCTCTGGCTCACGCCGCCAGCCCGACGCCTGCTGTTGTGCCGCATCGATTCTGAAGCCGACATCATCGCGGAGCTGATTATCGACGTGGGTGGTCAAGAATCCATCGACCTCGTAACATCATACGGAACTGTGGTTTCGGCTCCATCGTGACGTCACCTCCTCTCCGGTCATGGACCGACGCCTCCCCTGCCTGCGCAAGCATCCAGGTCCCTACGCATCATCTACCCCGAAGCAAGGAACCGATGCCGCACAGCGCCAACGACGCCGCACCTCCCCGACGCCGTGAGCTGTCTTTGTTTTCACTTTTCCAAGGTAATGTTCTTTGTGGGTCAATTTTGACTCTAGGCCCGACGCTGCGCGATCGGCGCCGTACTTTGGGATTTCTTTGACCTCGACGTTGTGATAACTCCAGTTGGGGTTATCTGTTGCTAAAGACTGCTTTTCAGTGATTAACCTATTTTTTAACTATTTCAACCATCTTGAAGAATTATTATTGATTACAGTATTGTGGATTTTTGTCGAATGGTCTTGTGATAAGTCTATATAAAGAATTCTTATTTTTATAATACAACCTGTGTGGTGTCACTATATTACTGTATGTGTTCACAAATGCTTAACACACTGCCTCTGAGATAAGCCTGTCTGCTCTTGCCAAACTACCAAGGAGGTGAGCAGGGGTTATCCAGTAGTGTAATCCCCTTTCCCTGACCTAGAAGCAAGGGTCCCTATTTGGTCAAAGGTACCTACCTCTGCCGACTAGAGACCCCCAGTTCTAACACTGATGATCTAAGAAAGGCTACATTTAGCAGCATTGCAAACCCAACAATTACATTAAGCATTAAACTATAATATTGATAATCATGTGCAATATATTGCTCATCACATATGCTCCTTTTTCTGCAAGTTTAAAGAATGATGATATTACAGCACCTTTGCACTTTATATCCATCACTGGTTATTGACTGCAAACGTCGAATGACATAGGGCTGGGAAAACCTGCAGAATAAGGTATGATTATCCTGTACCTGCAGGTGAATCCTAATTTTATTTGACAGTGCCCCTAAATTCAGCAGTAACAGCATGAATTTCTGCTACTGTCCTTCACCACTGTGTAGCAAAATGCCTCTTTTTACATACCCACCCCCATGTTTGTGAACCAATGCTATTTGTTCTTGGACTCTGTACACTGGGACTATGCTAACTAGGCCCAAGTGTATGTACTCTGACCCCTAAAAACTTGTTGGATTGGTTACAAATTCTGATTAGCACATTTAACTTACCTATAAGTCCCTAGTTCATGGTACATAATGTACCCAGGGCCTGTAAGTTAAATGTCAACAGTAGACTAATGGATGCTGACTGCAGGGACAGCGGCACGTCGGAGGAGCAGCACCCCACTATTTGCTAGACGTTCATGAGCACAAGAGGAAGCAAATCCTTGAGGATTGCTTCTTATGGGTCACGTATATCGTACAAACCTATCAAATAAGACAGCTTTTCATTAGCTTCTTTTTTGCGGGTGTCGGGGACCAGGAAGGTTTTAACAAAAAACTGATTTTGTGACGAATGACAATTAGCCATGGTATTTTCAGAAGGGTCATTCAACACCTAAATTCATTGTTTGAAGATGGTCTGACGTATGCTTACACCAAACAGACTGAAACATCGACAACTACATCTATTTCCTCAGTTATTTATCCTCCTCAAGGAATTGTTTTCTATGTTGATTAGTTTAATTTTCCTTGTATACATATTGTTTGGATCAGATGCTCACATCAGTGATTATGAGGTGTTAGTAATAACGATTCATTTGTAAACCTCAGTCACTGTGTGTTGTTTTAGTCTTTTGTACCCTTTGATATATCTTTCTCCGTCATAAAGTTTGAATTTTGAAAAATTCACACCCGTATGAAGAGTATCTCTAGTAGATTAATTCTGATATAAATGAGCAAATGTAATTCTTGATTATTCAGTTGTAAGCCATTGAGTGGAGCTTATGTTTATTGTACTGTACACTGAATATCTGAATACATGCATTCAAAGAAATCCCTTGTAGGCACAGTTACCTGTTATTATATACACTACCCAAGCCTCCAAGGGTTGATTGAGTTCCCCAACTTTTCTTGCTATAGCAGTAGACTGCAGCACCTATTGTACCATCACTAAAGCGACCATGCAAAGCATGTCTTTACACCTATTCCTATGGTTTTAAAACTGAAACTTTGACCTTGCAAAATCAACCCTTTGCTGTATTAACAAACCTTTTGAATACGTATAAGTCACCCAAAGAAGGGTCCTAAATGCCTATAGCGCAGGGTACGTGGTATTTGAAATTAGGACTTGTGTACTTAAAGTTTACTTGTACATGTAGTGAAAACCCTCCTAAGACATTTTTTCCTGTGGCAAGGCTGGCTCTCCCACAGACAAGCACTGGGGAACATTATAATACCTTATGTATAACTTCAAAATGGAAATAGCTATAACTATGATTCAAGGACTCAGATAATAGGAATTTAAAATCCAATCATTTGGTAAAGTCGGATTTGAAATTAATATTTTGAGAATGCCACTTTTAGATAGTTGGCATTTTCTGGCCTAAAAGCATCTAAAAGCCCTTTCAGATATACATTCCAAGAGTCATTGGCAGCCCGCTGGGAGGTGTGAGTTGAGTTGCTCTCAGAAAAGGGAACAAAATGGCCTTGGTTAGGAGGTGACCCACTCAGGCTGCAAGGGCAGAACTGAGGACATGCTTTGCATTGTCACTTTAGTAGTGGCACAACAGGTGCTGCAGTGCACTAGCGCCCACTCTTAAAGTAGCCCCGCTGAAAGCCTTGTACAAGGACAGGTATCTGAAATTAGGACACAATGACAAGAAGGCCGATTATGAAAAAGCCCTCAATGCCTGGGAAGAAGCTCCGTTGGCCTAGATCTTCTATAAAACAGAGGAAACTCCATGAGAGGAGACAGAAGCCACGCCAGAAGATGGCGAGGAGGGGGGCATCTTTTCCCATCTTTTGAGAGTACTTTCTAGGCCTGGAAGGGAGAGGAAGATGAGATCAGCCAGACCCAATAGTTCAGAGTTAGCTTTCTGGCATAAAGAGTTGGAGATCCAGCTATCTCTCATAGCCCTGAAGGAGAAAAAGTTGGCTCTTGCATAGAAGAAGCCAGACTGGATGTAAAAACCACCAGCGATCGTGGAAGTAAAAAATGTGAGAAGGTATATGCGGGAGATCCCCTACCCAAAGGAATTGTGAATAGCTTTGCGGTAGGGTATGACATAGCTTTTGTTTTTTAATTGGGTTTACGTCTTTAATTGAGTAATTTTTATGTTTATACAAATTTTCTAATTTCAATTTTGCACCTTTAAAAGTCTATGGGAAAATGGAGTTGGATCTGGCTACCCTGTCTACCTTCAAGGTGGAAGAGCTGAAGGCCATATGCACAGAAAGGGATTTGGAATTGGGCCATCAGGCCAGGAAGCCATATTTTGAAAAGTCCCTCAGGGCCTGGGAAGAAGCACACTTATCCTGGATCACCTCTGAGTAAGAGGCAACTCCAGAATAACAGAAGGTAGGCAACGATGGGGACAACAGGTTCAAAAATGAAGTTCCAATTGTGCCAACCAGGGACAACAGTGAGGATTGTTCTTCTACCATAGGTCCTTCTGAGCTGGCTCTCTGCCAGCTGGAGAATAATGAAAGGCAGTCAGAGAAGAAGCTTCAAGCTAAGTTAGCAGCCATATTCTGAGAATAAAAGAGCTGTCATTGGAAGAATAGAAACCGGCCTTAGAGCAGAAGAAGGCCAAACTCAGTTTAAGCCCCATTGACAATATTGGCCGCAATGAAGCGGCATCTGCAAGGTGATCACACAACCTGCGTCTGCCTAAGAGCATTGTGCCTAGCTTCATGGGGGATGATATAAATAGTTTGCCTCTTTTAAAGAGTGCTTGAAGAATGTGCAAGGTGCATCCACAACACTGGGAGTCTCTACTCTGTGCCTGTAGTGGGGGAGGGATAGGCTCCAGGCTCAGGAGGAGGGGGTAGCTAAATCCTATCAACGTATGAAAGATGCCTTTGTGGAAAGGTTTGGGCTCACACCAGACTAGTATCACAAACATTATGTCATGTTATATTATTTAAATTTGTAGAGCACTGCTAATCACCCGTGAGGGTATCCTGGCGCTGAGTAGGGCAGGCCTGAGGGGGGAGGAGAAGATCATTCCTGTTTCATCTGGAAGAGCCATGCCTTGCAGTGCCTTTGGAAGTCCATGAGGGAAGAGGAGATTCTGAGATGTTTCAGGAAGTTGTCCCAGGTCTTGGCTATGAGGTATGAGAAGAAGCGTCCTCTGTTTCAGGTCTTCTTGATGTGAGGGAGGTGTGCTCTTGCCTGGGACGCAGACTGATGGTGTCTGGTGGATTGGTAGAAGCTGAGGGAGTGGTGAGGTAAGCAAGCTGGACTAGTGTTGTGGAGAGCTTTGTAGGTGTGGGGAATAGCTTGAACTTATATCTTTACGGGACTTAGAACCAGTGAGCTTGTTGAGGTGTGGGAGAATTCACTTGAAAATCTTGCATCGTATTCGCAGGATGTAGAGGCATGATGAAGAGACGGCATTGATCCGTCTGCTCATGGAGAGGTTGGTGTCCAGGATAATACAGGGGTTCTTGGCATAGCCCACAGGGGTGGGTGGGGGCTAAGTTGAGACGGACACCAAGAGGCATCCCAGGGGGAGTGGATGTTGCTAAAGATTAGGACTTTGGTTTTGTCTGTGTTGAGCTAGTGCAGTTGTTTTTCATCCAAGCAGCGACCTTGCTCATTCAGTTTGTGAAGTGTGCTTTGGTGATGCTGGTTGAGTAAGCAAGGGAGAGGATAAGCTGTGTGTCGTCAGCTTAGGATACTTTCTTGATGCCGTGAGCTGTAGCATTTTTGCCCACAAGGGTGTAAATGCGGACATTAAAGAGTGTTAGGCTGAGGGACGATCCCTGAGGGACTTTGCAGTTGAGTTTCTTGGGTTCTGCGGTGTAGGGTAGGGAGTCTATCTCATTAAGATCTAAAGAGAAATAATGCACTGCAGCACACAGTCTAGTTTACAACGGTGAGTCTTTTCTTGATAGAGTTATGTTGAAATGATCAGATCCAGTCCACAAAAGTCAAATTCTTCAACAACGTTTTTACGTCGAAGATAAGTTTTTATACAGTATTGTCCAAAACCCGACACGTTTTTCGTCCTCCTGGACTTTTTCAAGGCTGCAAGATTATATTGCACTGATATTAGAAAGACTACCAGAATCTGTAATGGTGTCCCGATCACTAGTTACACCCTATTGTTACACTAAGCAGTGAACACCAGTAGTATATACAGGAGAAAGGCAAGGAGGTTTAGCATCAGTTGTCAATATTTCATTTTAGACATTGTGATATTCCAAAGTAAAAAACACCCAGGGCCATATGTAGGTAGCCCAATACCGGTCGGTAACGGCCGATTTTCGGTAAATATACCGTTACCGACCGGTATTTAGGCTTTTGCTATGTAGGGGGATCATTTCTGGATTCGGTAATTTACCGAATCGGTAAAATTACCGAATCGGTAATGTTACCGATTCGGTAAATACCGAATCCAGAAATGAGATGTAGGGGGAGTGTGTCGTGGGTGTGGGGATTTGTTATTTACCACCAACTACAAGTTGGTGGTAAATGACGAATAGGTGTAAAAATGCATTTTTGTGCACTGTGAAGTGTGCAATGTGGCAGACATACATGCCCCTAGGGCATGTATGTGCGCCACATGTGCACACATGGACGAATCAGGGGTGCAACAGGGTGTCAATGTGACACCCTGCCACCCATGATGATGCCTCCCCCCATTACCGAATCGGTATTTATCGATTCGGTAATGGTAACTGGCTTCCCATTGATTCCTATGGGCCTCCTGGCCCATAGGAATCAACGGGAAACAATTTACCATTACCGAATCGGTAAATACCGATTCTAAAATACCGACACTTACCGATTCGGTATTTTTTTACCTACATTACATTTACCGATTCATAAATACCGAATCGGTAAAATTCGGTATTTAAGAATCGGTAAATGTAATTTACCTACATATGGCCCCCAGTGTCTACATTTCAAAGACGCATAGAAAACACTGTAGTGCAGGGAGTAACAACCATGCAAGTGAGACCTTGCTAGATGGTAAATTAAAGGTACCCTAATTTAACCACCACGAAAAGTAATGATGGAGTGTGGCAGTAAATCATACCTAAGAAAATAGGTCCAAATTGTTTTTAGAGTCCTGTCCGAAATGGTGTATAAACGATGGTTGTCCCAAAAATGGGCTATCCCATGAGTAGAATCTGAAAATCAAAGAAAATCTGTCTATCAGATTACGACATTCTCAGCGGGATTGTGTGGACGAGGTTCACCACGCCTCTCAAAATTTTACATTACGGGCAATCTTCTGAGAGTCCTGGGGAAAGTATGGTATAATCTTGATATGCCCACTATTCAACAAGAGAAAATGAAAGAATTCAGCTGAGTATTATCTTAGTGTGGGAGTGCGGGCCGGATAAACAGACGAGGAGGCTGTATGTAGTGTGCTAGTCGGCGGCTTTTATTTACAGAGTCGGAAATAGAGCTAGAGGGTGTTAGTGATTCCTCGGGGTCTTCGGCCTGTTTCCCTCTTTTAAGTGGAACGTTGTTTCCAGTAGCTTCCCCGTCTGTTTGGGCTTCTTCGCGGTCTTCGGTTCTCCCACGGAGGCTCATAAGAATAAGTAAGAGAAAAAAGGAGCCGTCAGTCCACTCTTTTTATAATAGGCCCATAAACTAGGGCAATCCCGTCACCATACCCAGTGGGTGGTACAAACGAGGTTCTTTGGTAGGTCAGGGTCACTCGTGAGGGTAGGGGAATTTATGTGCCTAAGGGACAAGGGTGGAAAAAGGTGCACGAGGGTTTGTGCTACGTATCACGTTTAGACCAGGGGTGTTTAATCCTGTGTGGGGGTAGTGCTTTTTTAAATCTCAGTGGGCCTCTACAGTTGTTCTTAGACGTTTTCTCTCCCGCCTCTCCTTCTCTCTCCCCCCTCTCCTTCTCCCTCCCCTCTCTCTCTCTCTCTCTCTCTCTCTCTCTCTCTCTCCCTTCCCTGCCTCGGAGTAATCACCGGCTCCGCCGCAACTCTCCAGAGTTGCGGCCGCTCTCCAGCCTCCTCCTGTGGGGACCACCAGTCTTCACACCACTGCTCGTCGTCTTCTCCGTTTTCACCTTCGCTCCGCCTGGTATCTTCGTCTTCTTCCGATTCCGCGTTCTCCTGCTTCACCGTTTCTCCGCTCTCTGACTTCCTTCTCTCTCTGGCTTCTTCGCGCCCGCTGGGTGCTGATTGGTCCCTTTTCTCTTCCGCCTGGTGAATGCTTTCGGGGTTGCTCCCTCCTTCCCTGGTGATGTTCTGAGGAAGTGGTTCCTGTGTGGGTAGAATACGGAGGGGTGTGCTTATCCTCCTGGAGGGCGTCATAAGGGAAGGTGGTGTCTGGGTCCTAACTCCCACAGGTAAGTGGTCTCCGTTCCGACATACGGACCATGGATGGGATTCCCTCGGCACCCCCCCCACACTTAGTTTCTGAGTTCCTAAGAGTGGGATACTCCTATTCTATTAAAAGTGATAATTATGCCAGTCAGTATATAATCAGAACTGTTCTGACATGGCTAAGTTTAATAATAATGAGCTACTATAACCGCTAGTGAGCTAGGGGATCTGCTAATGGGCTTGTGAGTCCGCTGATTCAATAGAACAAAAAGAAGTGAACAGACCAAAGGCACACTCTTATTGGATTATAAAAACATGAGCGTGAGACGTGAATCCACAGTAATACATAATTGGGCCAATAAGTAACGAGGAAAAAAAGGGGATAAAATCCAGTGTTGCAGTAATCCACATAATTGATTCTTACCCGTTCCTCCATGTCCGGGGTAAGATGAACCCGGTATACATGAGGGAGTTGTCCAAATCCATACTAAAGATTACGGAAGTCAACGGAGAGTAATCAACAGAATAACTTATTAAGTTCTGTTTGTGAGGAATGAGGATATACACTTGACAGGTCAACAGCTACTGAAGTGCTGAAGCTTTCTGATGAGTGACTTGTGGGAGACAGTATCGAAAGCTGCGGAGAGTTCGAGGAGGATGAGTGCGGCCATTTCTCCTTGCTCCAGGATGCTTCTGTTATCATCAGTGGCCACAATGAGGGCTGTGTCTTTGCTGTGGTTGGTGCAAAAGCCTGTTTGAGAGCTTTTTTGGAGGTGATGGGGTTCTAGGTGATCTCCATGACTTTAGTTGGAAAAGGCAGGAGCGAGGTGGGTCTGCAGCTGCTGAGGGTGTTGGGGTCCGCTGTTGGTTGCTTCAATAGGATGATGACTTCTGCATTCTTCCAGCAAGACGTGAAAGTGTTAGTGATTATCTAGGTGTTGATGATAACGGTGAGTGTAGGGGAGGGGATGGTGCTTCCAAGGTTGTATATGAAGTGGGAGCATGATTCTGAGGGGGCTGTTGAGTGGATGGTATTCATCAGGGGCATGGTTTCCTTGTTTGAGAGAGGATTCCAGTTGTTTAGCTGCTGTTTGGTGATGAAGGAGGTGTCTTACTGGTCGGGGGGGTTGTAGTGGTAAACTGTGGGCCGAATATGTTGTAGATCTTGACAATCTTCTGTTCGAAGAAATTTGAGAGGAAATTGCAGAGTGCTTGGGATGGGTTGATGTCCTTGTTGGCAGCTGCAAGATTGGAGAACTTGACAATGGTTAATAGTTCTTTGCCATTGTTGGAGCTGGCTCCAGTCGGAGAGTTAGGGCCTTTTTCTTTGCATCTCATCTTTGTTGTTGGTAGAGGTTTAGGGTCACTTTGTATGGCAATCTTGTGGTGGTGTCTTTGTTGAGTCTTCATTTTCTCTCAAGTTGCTTGCAGTGGCGCTTGGACTCCCTGAGGTTGTCCGTGTACCAGCTGGATAGTTTCTTGTTTTATAGGTCATTTTAGGTTTCGCACGCACAGCGCTTGCGTTGTGCATGTGACATTTATTGTATTTAATATATCTTAGAAGTGATTTACATCCCGTCTTCACTTCTGATTGGTCCGTGTGCTTGCAAGTTTGCTTTCCTCAGTTACTATTGGTTGTTGGCTGCTATCCCTTCTGTGTCTCTCTTATCATTTTTCCATTGCCTAACTACTCATCCCCATCCACATTGGTGCTTTGAACTACTTTTTGTTATTAATGCTGCATACCTTCTACTTTCACAGGCAGCGTGTTATAGCTTGCATTGTGTGCTTTTGTTTACATATTTTTTATTGCAATGCTTGATTATTTTATTTATTCTTAAAAGCTTTGTATGGTTTTCTTCACAAGATTAATGGCTCCGATGTAGGATTCCATATTGTTAGACCTGGCACCTTGTCGTGTGTCTCCCTTCCATTTCTTGCTGCTGCCTCATGTGTTTTTGCTGGTGTTAGATGCTTTGGGCACTGTGCCACTGCAGTCCAGTGCCACAGTGCAAGTGCTCCCTATTGTAAATTGATGTATGGATTAGTGATTCCATGATTAGCTGGTTTGGGTTACCTGTCAGACCCTAGTACAGTGCACCAGGAGTACCCAGGGCTGTAAATCCAAATACTGCTGGCGGGCATTCAGCACTGGTTGTGCCACCCACAGAAGCAGCCTGTAAAAGTGAGTCTAAGGCCTGCCATTGCAGAGCCTGTGTGCACCCACTTGCCAGTCCCTAAACCTTCCCTTTTCTTCATATCAGACACTCCTATGGTAGGCCAAAGGGCAGGGTGCATTGTAAGTATAAGGTAGGACATGTCCTGGTGTGTGTGGCATGTTCTAATAGTGAATTAGAGCCATTTTCGTTTTTCACTATTGCAAGGCTAGCTGTTCTCGATAGGCTAGAATAGGCAGTCTGATTATTACATCTTATAATCCTAACTGACTCAGTGAACATGGTAGAAATTCGAATTTAGTATGCCGGAACTCAGAATGATAAAATACATATTTTAGTGAAGTTGGTTTTAACATTCTGTGTTTGAAAATACCACTTTTAGAAAGTAGGTATTTTCTTGTCTAACCATCCAACCCTGCTTCTGCTAGGCTGTGTATTCCTTGTCTGGAGTTTGAGTGACAGGGGCTGGGGAAAATCCAGGAGGCAGGGTGAGTCAGCACAGGGCTGAATAGAGAGATCTGCATCTAGATGGGTGGGAGGAGTTACACCTGTGACCTGAATAGGGATGTGCCTTCCCACCACAATGCTGGCTCCACCTCCTGTGGTGCATCTGATGTCTCTGCCCTGCACTCTGAAAGGAAAGAAGGAGTCTTGTCAACAAAGTGCTCCAGGACTGACCAGAACTGATTTGGACTAGGCATAGGCCTCTCTACCTTCAGAGAACAAGGAGAAACTGTGTATAATAAGGGGGACCCAGACCCCAGAACTTTAGATCACTTTGGGAAACAAGAAGAAACCTTTGCTGAGGAGTGACGCCAGAAGAAACTGAGGAAAGACTATCCCTAAGCTGAAGTGCTGCTTGAGGGATTGGCCTGCAGTGGTTGCCTGACTGCCAAAGAAAGGAGAAAGGACTTTGTGTGCACTTTAATCAACTTGTGAAGAATCTCCAAGGGCTTGGAAAAGAGCTTGCCCCCTGCTGAAATCTCAGGGCCAACAGAGTTCACCCACCAGCTCCCCGAGAGTTCTTTTTGAAGTGCCTGCAGTTGTGCTGGACTTTTTGAGGATTTGCGTGTCACAAGGAGCTGGAAGTGCGACTCAAGAACAAGAAGCATGTCGCCGAACTGCCGCTGCCGCTTCACAACACGAAGCGCCTCGCATCACCGGAGAAGAGGATCGACGTAGCATCAGACGCCGCCGCATCTCTGGGAAGAGTGTCACAGGGCCTGTCACGGCTCACCGCCAGAGAAGAGGCTCAACGTCGCATCAGGTGCCGCCGCATCTCCGGGAAGCGTGTCGCAGGGCCTGTCGCAACTCATCGCCGGAGAATAGAATCGATGTCGCATCAGACGGCGCTGCATCACCGGGAAGAGTGTTGCAGGGCCTGTCGTGGCTCGCATCCTTGTGGAAGCAACTCGTATCGCCAGGGGAGAGAATCGACGTCGCATCAGACGCCGCCGCATCACTGGAAAGTGTGTCGCAGGGCCTGTCACGGCTCGCATCGTGAGGAAACATCTCGCATCGCCGGAGAAGAGGATCGACGTCACATCAGGCACCGCCGCATCACCGGGAAGCGTGTCGCATCAAGAGGGAAGCGTCATCTTTGTTTCTTTGCACCGGAACTTCAACGCATCACCGTCCTGGAAACACTTTCGTAGTCTTGCGTTATGCATCTTCAGGTACATTGAACTCCGAGTGTCGCATTTAAGTAACAGTATTGTGGATTTGTGTAGTTTGTGGTCTTGTGATAAGTCTATATAAAGAATACTTATTTTTTAGATAAAACTTGTGTGGTGTCCATCTGTAGTGTTGTCACTTGATTACTGTATGTGTTCACAAATGCTTTACGCACTGCCTCTGAAATAAGCCTGTCTGCTCGTGCCAAGCTACCAAGGGGGTGAGCAGGGGTTATTTTAGAAGTGTACCCCCTTACCCTGACTAGACGCAAGGGTCCCTATTTGGTACAGGTACCTACCTATGCCAACTAGAGACCCCCAAATGTAACACATATTCATAATTTTCAATATTCATAATTTTCACAGGCTGCGTGCAGCCCTCGCCCTAAGACCGGTGCTCAACGCTACATCCTCTACTGTCGATATGATACAGCCATTGGCAAACCCAATAGGTTTCGACTCTACAAAATCTTTTGGTTTTGTCAATGTTTTTTAAGACATGTTGCACAGTGGCCCTAACTGCTGTACAGCATGGCTTAAAGTCTTTGAAAAAGAGCTATGGTGCAAAATCGATGACTGTGCCACAGTTCCTTTATATTTAACTTTAGGACATGCTTGTCGGAAAGTGCCTCTTTATGCATGGTTACCCTCACTTTTTGCCTGACACATGATGCACTTTTGACTTCTTGTGCCCTGGGTCCCTGCCAATCAGATTCCCAGGTCCTGTGTTCTTTCCCAAAGCTGTACTTCTGTACACACAATTGGTGCATCTCTGGCAACAGGTAAGCCCCTTGTAAAAGGTACCATGGGTATCAAGGGCACTGTAACCAGCTATTGTGCCACCCTTAGAACCCCTGTACTTTAACACCCACACACTGCCATTGCAGGCTGCGTGCAGAGAAAAGTGAAGAGACAACGTGGCACACATCCATGTGGAATGCCTAGAGCCCACTGCCTGCTGTCTAGGTAAGCCACCCGTCTAGCATGGTGCACTAGTCCTCAGGTGAGGGTACAGTTGCATGGGCCCTGTACCCCTACAGAGTATAAGTCCATTCTTAGACATTGTAAGTGTAGTAAAGCCATAAAGAGTATATGCTATGGGCGGTGCTTTATTTGTGCCGGTGCTTCCGGTGCTTAGCACCGGCACTTATTTATCAGGGCCAGGTCTACACTGCCACTGCAAACTCACAACAACAGGACTGCCCTGCAGTCTGTACGTCAAGTGTCAAATATAATTGAGACTGACTTACTGCAGTGTTGTTCACACTCTGTTGCAGTCTCCAGAGTCCCTCTGTGAAGAAGAGTGTTGCTGTGTCTGCTGAGAGAGCAAGCCCGATAATAAATCCATTGTCTATGAATGTGATTCAAGTTGCCTTCAGTTCAGTGTTGCCGGTGGGCGGGCCACTGATTGGGCTCTGTTAGGTTCCATGGGGATAGGGGCCTGCGGCAGCGTGCGTAACTTTTTTTCATTCCAGGGACCACGCCCCAGCACACACGCATTGCACGAGTCACCATAACATCGAGGCAGGCACTTAGAAGCAGCAGCAGGCCTCTTAATGAAGGCAGTGCCACCAGCAGTAACCAGTAAGTAATGAAATAAACCAATGCGCGTGGTGACGGACATGGAGTCAGAGGCCCGAGCATTCATGCCACTGGCGCCGGGCGCGCACTGTTTGCACTGCTCCAGCTCCCAGGCCAGGAGGCTGGAAGAGCAGGGCCTTGCCCTTTGCTTAACCCCCGGCCTAATGCGACTAGAAATACTGGTTTCACTTACTTTTACTTGCGCAAATCTGAAATGAAATGCTGTTTTCTTCTCTTTCGGATTCCAGATATTTCTATCCTGATTCCTACATCATCAAAGCTCGTAGCTCAGCTGCTCAGGGAGTTTGTGTGGTGTATGCAGTCGAGTCAGTCTCTAACAAATAGAGCAGCGCTATTTCTTTAAGCCTGTTATATATATTATGAATTGTGGCTTTGTTTATGATAGAGTTTGCTGATATTCACCCTCCTCCAGGCATTCACCTGAGATGGCTTATTAACCGAGATAAAACACCCCCTGGGGTCTATTTTTAGAACACCGTAGCATTGCTTTACAGCCCTCATTATAGGAGCTGGTAACACCATGTGAACTTTTATAAATACATAGTTTCTGATGGCTGTTGCTCACCGTAGCGTAGGTACTGCTTTCAGGCCACAGAACTATCCTAAGGAAAGGCTGTGAACCTTTCACTGAGTTTCTGTCTGCCCTCGGTGAATTCCCGGTGCGTCTTTAACTTTATTTGCTCACAAATAGTTCGGAAGGAGCAGAGAGAGCTCTCATTCACAACCTTTTCTCTTTTACAGGCAGTGCATGCGAAAAATCTCTACAGTTCATAAGAGTTAACAAATCCCTCGCCTGCAGCACCTGCAATTCTCATCCCCAGTGGGGGACATTTTCGAGATTTTATGTTTGATCCTTCCTATTATGTTCTTCTCTCTGAGTCCTAATACAAAATGTCCCATTTCTTTGCTATTGTTGTGGAAAACAGCTCTCATTCTAGACTAGGCTGTGTCACGCTGGTTTTTGGCGGCCCTCTTGTTTAATTTCTGATTTTCCATCCGTGAACCCCAGCCTAAACTTTTGAATAAATACTTCAGAATTTTTAAACATGCCCTCTTAGCGTATCGTCCTCACGTCTTACTTTTTAAAGCAGTATTTGCATTCTTCTTTTAGTAATTATAATTGCATGTGCGCCCCACACATAGGCGCGAAACCACTTAATACTTCTCAAAAATAAAACAACACCTCTATACAACAATAGCGAGAGTGGTCAAAGACTTAATCAAATCCTGTACATCTCTGTCCTCCTACTCTTGTTTTGTCACGATTCATCTCAGCCCAGGCTATATGTGACATTTCCATGGTTTATCGCCTGCATGCCTATGTGAGATATTTCCACAGTTTATGGCCTGGCCCTGGATGCTTATGTGTGACATTTCCATGGATTATGGCATTGGTTCTTATCTGTGACATTTCCATGCTTTTTGGCCTGAAGCCATGTGTGACATTTCCACTTCATTTTCCACTGTTTATGGCCCCGGTGCCAATATGTGACATTACCACAGTTTATGGCCTGGATGCCTATATGTGACATTTCCACGGTTTATGGCCTGGATGCCTGTGTGACATTTCCACGATTTATGGCATTGGTGCTTATGTATGACATTCTCATGCTTTCTGGCCTGGGTGCCTATATGTGACATTTCCACGGTTTATGGCATGGGTGATTATCTGTAACATTTCCATGCTTTTTGGCCTGAGGCCTTAGGTGTGACATTTCCATTGCATTTCCACTGTTTATGGCCTGGGTGCCAATATGTGACACTTCCACAGTTTATGGCCTGGGTGCCTCTATGAGACATTTCCACGGTTTAAGGCCTGTCTGCCTATGTGACATTTCCACGGTTTATGGCCTGGATGCCTATGTGTGACATTTCCACAATTTATGGTCTTGATACCTATATGGGAAATTTCCAAGGTTTATGGGCCGGCCCTGGATGCTTATGTGTGACATTTCCACGGATTATGGAATGGGTGCTTATGTGTGACATTTCCATGCTTTCTGGCGTAGGTGCTTATGCGTGACATTTCCACGGTTTATGGCCTGGGTGCTTATGTGTAACATTTCCACGGTTTATGGCATGGGTGCCTATGTGTGACATTTCCATGCTTTCTGGCCTGGGTGCTCATGTCAGGTCATCATTTACGATTTACTATGCTCTGAAAGTTAATACTGTTAAATATGTCATGAAAAATGTGTTGTGCACCTATTTGGTCTTTCTTTTTACAAATTTTTCTTGAGGGGAGAATCCCACCCAAACCCCTCTAGCAGTCGTTAGGCTTGCTGCTCTCGCTCCGCACCATATGGGGGCTTGTCTAACAAAACTTGCTAGGGCTATTATGGGTTCCCAGTCTGGCCCTGTTTGCATGATTTTATAAAAAATTTCAGTTTAGAGTGTTTTTGGAATGTTATGGTTTATTTTGTCACATAAGATATGTAAAAGTTGTTTCTTTGAACTCATGACACACAATTAGACTGTTAAAAATGGCCTACCCCAGTATTGTCCTTTCCCCCAATCGGCACAGAGCACTAGAATGTTTCACATGTCCCTTTTTAATGCATTAGTCATTTTAGCAATTTTTTTTCAAAATTGTGCTTTAAATGCACTTTTGATTTCATTTCATCTTTTCAAAATTTTCACATGGCAGGGAACCTCCTATCAAAACCTTATTTGGAGGAAGGCTCCCTTGCTGAAATTCAGATCGGGTATTACATCTGACTTTCAGCAGTGCCAGTTGAGGATGTGGGTGGAGACAATAGAGTAAGTGGGTGGAGCCAGTGGAGGAAGTGGGTGGAGCCAGGGGCGAGTGGGTGTGGCCTCCAACAAACATTTGAGCACCTGGACTTAATTTTTTACAAATCAAGCACTAGCTATGGGAGTTGGTCACTACAAACTCCACAGCTCTATAATTGCTTTACTAAAAACTGGGTAGTATGGTAGCAAACTTGTCAGCACATTAATCCCGCACTGATGCCAGTGTCGGATTTAATGTAAAATACACTCACAGGGCATTTTAGAAATGCCCCCTAAAAATCGACCAGCCCTGGTGTGGTCCCTGAATGGCTGCCCACCAGTTGCCACCACCAGTCAGGTTTCTGGACACCTGGGTAGAGAGCCTCTGCTCTGGGTCCAGAAATAAAGCCCATCCTAGGCAGATGTGTCATGCCTCCTCCCCCACACGTGCTGGGTCCACAAAGAAGAAGCTTCAAAGGCCTGCCGCCTTTGTAAGCTGTCTCTGCCATTTGCTGCCCCCAGCAACTGGCTCCGATGAGTTCTGCCTCCACCTTAAGTGGGAGAAGTGGTGGGAAAAACAAGCTAGGAGGAGAGGTGTGCCCACCTGTGCTAATCTCACCCCTCAGGTGGGGGAGGCGAGATGAAGCCCACATATAAGTCCTCTTCATATTGAAGATGAGGGGACCCAACCAATCAGGCAGAGGCGCATGCCCTCCTCTCACTGGGGGGTGGCATACTAGGGGGTATACCCACCCAAAGGAAGGGACCCATTGGTCCCGACCTGCACTCCCCTTTTAACGCTCCTAGTGTTTAGGGGCGACCCTGAATCTTGCCTCCTCAAATTCGATCAAAGGAGAAGAAGGACTGAAGAGCCATGCTGACCCAGGAAGAAGAAGACACTTACTGCTTTGGCCCCAGTCCTACCAGAATGTCCCTACTCCTACCTACTTACAGCAAAGAAACTGGTGTGCCCGGCAGCCCCAGAGCCCAGTGGACCTACCCTGCCCACACCTTACAGACTCTGTATCCCGTGAGCTCCTGATTTGCTCAACAAAGACTCCAAGAGCGGAATCCTAATCCAGGCGGCTCTGCGATTCTGCACCACTCTGCACCCGATGCCCATGGCCCGAGTTCGATTGGCCCAACACCGGCAAGGAGGTCTCCCTAGTGATCCTGACCTGGGATCTGGTGATCCTCCACCTCCCTCAAGCTTCAAGACGATGCCTGCAGCCTCATCCTGAAGGGTCCCCCTTACTGCGACTGGAGCTGGTAAGAAGAGCCAATGCCAAAAGACACCCCTGCATCCAATGCCCACGGCCTTGGGTAGCCCAACGGATGGTGTCCAGGCATCCCCCAAGAACTCAACTTCCCTCTCCAGTTAGTGGTCGCCTTCAGGGAGTCTCTGTGCCCGAGCCTGCAGCAACTTTGCCGAACCGAAATTCTCCATTGGAAAATACAGGACCCCTATGTCTTCTTGGCACACCACTGTGCCGCTGGTGGTGCAGCTCTTTTGCTGATTGTTGGCCCCTGCAGTGCTGACCTTAACCCAAGGAGATTTTCTCCTACACCCGAGTGGCCTGCTCGTAAGTAGCCCCTAACCAAAGGCCCCCTTAGCCCCTTTGGATAACATTGGGCCCCTATACCTGGCCGTCTCAGTGCCGCAGGTAGTGCAACTTGAGTTCCTACCTAGACCTTGGGGAACTTTGGTCCTAACCCCCAGAACTCTCTCTCATAAGACGCTTACTTATCTGTAAAACCGATAACCATTTTTTTCCCATAGGAGCCAATATTATGTGTTTTAGGGGCCTAAAATGTTCTGTGTTGAACTGCTGTTTTGTATGGAGGAAAAAGTAACTATCACTTAAACCAAGCAAAGTCTTGCTTACCTTGTATTGGGAGATCCCTCTGTGCAGAGGCAAAACCTATTGGCTTTGCCAATGCTTGCTTCTTGTGGGAGCAGTGCGGTTGGCACAGCTGTCAAGCCATTTATTGAAGAGCTTGGTGTCAACATTGAAGGAAGTGGTGTGGCTGGGTGTGTGCTGCTGTTGGGTGCTGTGCCTTTGACAAAATTAAATGGGGAGGATGCAAAGAGAAGAAACCAATTTCACCCTGTGAATACTGCGGTGTGCATGGACACAAACAAGGAGGCTCTGTATGTTTCAAACAAACTCACTCTGCTTTGCAGTTCCAAGGGATTACAAGTGTAGAAATTGGTGTGGATATGTGCCATGGGGAAACCAATGGTTACACTGAAGCCACTTTAGTCTCTGTGGGTGGGTTGGATGTTGAAGCCATAGCTGAATTACCTCTCAGCATGATGCAGAACAAGCAATGGCCTAACCATAACAAGGCCAAAGTAGAAGCTCTGAGGCATACAGGGACCCACATAACCATTGTGATTGGTAGGCTGGTTTTCCCAGAGCAAATGATCCCAGATGCCGTCCATAAAGTGGTCAATGCTAACAATGAGGTGATGTTCCATCCCATGGTAATAGTCAACTTTTAGTGGGGGGTGGTCACTGGCCTGAAGAATGTAGCTGTGAGCCCTGCAGTGGAGTGTCTGTTGGGAAACAACTCAAAAACCACTGATTGATCTGAGGTGGAAAGGAAGACTGTTGCTCAAATGCTTGCTCTCCCTGAGTAGGATATGTAGCTGCAAGGGCCCAGCACGTTAGGGAAGTGAGAGGAGCCTGGAGAGAACAAAGAGTATCTGCAAGAGATATGAAAAGCCTGCATCAAAGTCCCCATGGCTCAAAAGGATCGCTACCCTCAGAGGGTTAATCTGGGACCTAAAGGGGAAGACACCCTGGGAAGGCCATCCAGGGAGGAATTCTGATGGCAGAAAATGTGCCTTACTCTTGAAGGCTTTCTGCACCAGGCTGAATCCCATGCACAGGGGGATAGCCCTGGAACCCACTGGATCTACTGTTAGGACAGCGTCCTGTACATTGAGGCAAGGGACCCAAAACGTGGGACATCCAGAAGATTTGTGGACCCCCAACACCTGCCTGCCTTCCTCCTGAATTTAGCCCATAAACCACCCTGGGCTGGATATTCAGGGCATACCAAGACCTGGAACAGATCAGTCAACCACTTCTACTAGAACCAGATGTCTGAGAAGATGAAGATGTTTTGTAGCTCCTGCACCAACTGCCAAGCCAGTGGGAAGACAGAAAAGCACTGCCCGTGGTTGGGATATCTGTGGTTACGACACCTTTTGAGAGGGTGGGGATTGACATTGTTGGTCGTCTGAGCCTCCACAACTGCTCCAGAATATATGTTCATTTTAGTGGTTGTCTACCATGCCACAAGAAATCTTGAAAAAATACCTCTGTGGACAGAGACTGCACGCTCAGTGACCAGGTTCCTACTTAGTGTCTTCACGAGAGTATGGTTCCCCAAAGATGTAATATATGACAGGGCCACAAACTTCATGTCTGCATACTTGAAGGCTATGCGGGATGAGTGTGAGGTGACTTAAAAGTTCACCACCCCTTAGCACCCCCAAAGAAATAGTCTTATGGGAAAAATTCAACAAGACCTGAAAAGGCATGATTATAGGGCTGTCTGAGAAACTCTGTAGGAAGTGGGATGTCCTACTACCATGCCTTTTATTTGCCTACAGGGAGGTACCACAAAAGGGAGTGGGCTTCAGCCCCTTTAAACTTTTGTATGGGAACCCTGTTAGAGGTGTTTTAACCCTAGAGATTCCATGGGCCAATCTAATTATTCCCATGCTGAAATGTAAGATGCTCAGGCCTATCTGATTGGTCCTGAGCTCCTCCCTCCAGTATGAGGAGATTTGTCTCTTCTGTACTCACTCTCCATTACTGTCATGCCTGTCCCAAGCCATAAAACATCTTCCTTGGTATATTTTACAATTTTAATAACAGATAGGAGTTTTAGGAAAAAAAGAGAGGAGTGCTGTGTGCACCTGCCTGCATTCAGCCGGCGGATAACATATGCACCTGTCAGAGAGCCGATGAACGATGTCCATAAAGTACAGAGCACACAGACAAGAATCAAAGGAGAGGCACTGATAGGCAAAGCAAGGTTACAGCATTGTGACTGAAAGATGTTTCCTTATTGTACCTACTTACAACTCGGCAAGCTGTCAAACATGGTTTGCAGTGCCCGAGTCACCTGCCGTTACAATGATTTGTGCAAAACTCAATAGGTGAGCTGTGACTCTGAATACTGGGCCTGTATGAGGCGATCTAATAACCAAAGAAGTAGACATTGAAAGAGCAGGGTTGGCTTTGAACACAGTTGTTTCAGCTTCTCCTTAGGCTGCCACCAACTCTGATAGTGTCCTATCGACTGTCCTCTCTAACAAATTGGTCAGGCTGGAATATTGTTCTCAGCTACACTTTCATAAAAAACACGGCAGCATGCAATTCATAAAGGAATTGCAAATAATTCATCTTCAAATGAATGAAGCTGGCCAACTCTTCCTTCATTGTTTCTTTATGAAAGCCCAGTGTTTCTATAAAGGAATACAGAGACAAAGGGAACAACGTGTGTGCTGTTCAGTAAACGGTGAAGGTGAGTTGGGCAGTATGTTAGTACAAGTAGAAACATTTCAACGCCATTTTGTTTGAGTATTATTAGCAAGGTTTGTGTGTACCCAATGTATGATGTAATTGGTACCTCTCCAGAAAGATGTGCAGCCCCAAAGTTGGCACTTTCTCCGATATCCCTCAAAACGAGCTGTTCTGTGTGTGCAAAGGCTGGCAGACTGCTATCCGTTTGTCTAGAACCATGCTTGAAAGTACAGGTGCAGCTCTTTAGCCACGGAACCTGCATTCCCATTATCAAAAGCCACACATGAGGGGATAGCAGCTTTGTCATGTTTCCCAGGCCCATGCATGATATGCTGCTACAGTTCTGGTGTTTCCTTTAAATTCTGGGACTTGTAGTCTTGTTTGCTCCATTATAAAAAGTACTTCAAGTTCCAGAATTCAATTAGAAAAGCGCGGATAGGCGCACCACATCATGCATGGGCCTAGGAAACTTGGCAGCTAGGGTCACAGTATGCCTTGCAGCATAGAACCTGGTCATATCCTCCCACAGCTCCATATCTACCTCGCACCTCCAAGTAACAATCACATATGCACAAAGTCCTGGAAGCCAACTGTGTGTACTGTTTGTGTTAGAAATCGGGTCTCTAGTCGGTAGAGGTATGCGCTCTACCACAGTAAGGGTAAGGCAATCACCCACTTAAATCACCCCCTGGTAGCTTGGCACAGAGCAGTAAGGCTTAACATAGGCAATGTGTAAAGCAGATATTATTACGTGGATACAGTAATGCAGTGAAAACACCACAAAAAAGACTTCCGAATGAAGTATGAATATAGTATCTCTTTTACTTTTCAAAACAAGATAAAAACAGAAAAAATGCAGTTAACACATCTCAAGTTACAAATACTTCATGAATATATAATGCTGAAAGAACCCTTGTGCTTTCAGTAGGTTCTATACAGTTACGCTGGGGAAATGACAGCGATCCACGCTTTGGAGTGGGAACAGACTTTCTACCCGGGCCAGCACGAAGCAATGCTTCCAAAGTTATTACAGTTAAAATGCAATATCAAAGGGAGGGAGTCTGATCTACTTGCTCTGTTCCGGGCCACCCGCGAGAGAGCTGGTGAGCGGCAGGGACCTTGTAATTTCCAGAATGCACATTATCTTTCTCAGGGGATTGCATCAGTGCCATCAGCCTTGGGATCTGGACCAGCGTTGCTGAAGTCTCCCCTTGCTGGATACGATGCGGTGATTGGAGTCACAGTGGGCAGATACCTGTCTTCCTTGATGCGTTGAGAGTGCGCTGGGTCGTGCTGGACTGCCTTCAGGTTCTGCAGCGTCAGCAAAGTTGACAAACATGATGGTCTGTGCTCGAGCAGGCAGACACAACGGTTATTGATAGGTGCACCGCGCTGATGCGTGTGGATGCCCAAAAGAGGCTCCTGACACTCTTTGAAGGTCAATGACACAAAAGATACCTAAAAGTATTTCAAATTCCGTCAAAAAGGATATTTATTATATAAAGTTTTGTTTAATGGTAAGATTTAAGCTTCTGGTTTATCACAAAGATACTTTATTATCATAGATAGTCATTTAATATTTCTTGAATGGTTTTTTCATTTATATAAAATCAAAAAATGTATTCATTCAGTGTTATCATATATAGACAGAATGATACTTGATATAATACACAAAAGTCTGTATGACCAAACTCATAATAACAGAGAATAAGATGATGAAGTCATGTTGCGATACTAAAACTGTGGATGAGCACGATGTACAAAAGCTGGCGGTATGTTGTGGCACTACGCGCGTTTCTGCGATGCCTTCATCAGGGCTCCGTCACAGAAATCACTTAATGAGAATATATAACATTATTAAACACTGAAATAGAAATGCCCGCAATTTACACTAGTTAAAATGAAGAGTACAAATGGAGAAAAAAGGTTCCAACACTGATGTCCTAGGGGTGCCGTTGTGTCTCTTGTTGATGTTTTTAGTCACAAAATTACCAATCCATGCACCGTGGGGTGTTTTAAATAGTCATGCGTCAGTGTGATAATACTATAGAAAGTAAAAAGCTTGTACTCAGCTAGCAACAGAGAATGTGAGTTTCTCATATATACAAGAGATCCAAGAGCCAGACATACTTCTCTCACTCAGAGTGTTCAATTATACTCTAAAGGTGTTCAATAGTGATTATGACCACTCTTCGTACCTGTTATAGTATGGTATGTTTTTGAGTACAAACGGTTCCTATCAATGGGGGTCACATGGGAGGGTTGAAGTGAATCCCTTGCATGACGGGTTTTATAGAGATGTGTAACAACACTTACCCTGGATAAAAGAAAACAGAAATAATATAATCGAAAATTTGCAATGTGTGGGTTAAAACCGTACACTGAAAGATTGAGAGTACTATTAGATCAATCGGGTACCTCTTTCTGAAAAAGATGTCAAATGGCCTGTTGAAAGAAAGGAATTGTGCAATCAATTCGCCACCTTCTTCAACGACAAAATCACCAAGATTGAGCTTTCACTGGACGTCTACCGCAGCACCCTCTACAAGAACCTGGCACCAGGAACTGAAGACACCACCCACAAGCCCCCCCTGGAAATCCTTCAACCCCATCTCAGAAGCGGAGATAGTCAATCTGATCTCCACATCCAAGCCCTCATCCCATGTCCTGGATCCCATTCCTGTCCAACTGGCCAAAAAGCTTAAACTCTCCCTAGCCCCGCTCTGGAGCAAGATCATAAACAGCTCCCTGAGAACCGGAGTCATTCCTGACGGCCTCAAAGTCAGACAAGTCTTGCCACTTCTGAAAAAGCCAAGTTTTGACACCAACGATCAGAACAACTTCAGACCCATCTCAAATCTCCCTCTCCTTTCCAAAATCCTGGAAAGATGCGTTCTCCAACAACTGACTCAACACATGGACATCGTCAACCTTCTAGACCCCCACCAATAAGGTTTCAGAAAAGGATGCAGCACAGAGATAGCGGTACTAAACTTCATAGACGATATCCTCAAGTCACTCGACATAGATCAATGCTGCCTACTCATTCTCCCGGACTTATCTGCAGCCTTCGACATGGTTGACCATAACCGTCTCATTAAGGTTCTACAAGAAAGGGTAGGTGTTGATGAGGTGGTTTTACAGTGGTTCTCCTCCTTCCTCTAAAACCGCACCCAAAGAATAAAAATCAAAAACTTCTCGTCCGACCATCCCCCCGTCAGTAGGGGTGTCCCCCAAGGATCAGTGCTGTTCCGCAACGTTTCAACATCTACATGGAACCCCTCACCTTCATACTCAAAAAAGCCAACATCCCCTTCCACCTATATGCAGACGACACCCAGTTGTATCTTGAAACCTCCTCCATCGATGACATTCAAAGACTTAATGACACTCTACTAGAAGTTCAACACTGGCTATCAATAAACCATCTTAAACTCAACCAAGACAAAACAGAAATCCTCCTTGTATCTAACAAAGAAGAGAACCCCCAAATCGCAGAATGGCTCAAAGCTTTGGAGTTTCTCAACGGAAGTCCCACACTGGCGGACTCTATAAAATCGCTGGGAATCACCCTTGACCCTAAACTGGACTTGTCCAAACACATCAAGAACACCGCAAAGAGCGCCTTCCTCAACCTGAAGCTACTCAACAACATAAAACCCTTCATCCCCCCCAAAGACCTCTAACAAGCTACCCAATCACTGGTGCTATCTAGACTTGACTACGGGAATGCAATCGTCACAGGTAAAGCAAAATCCCACTTAGCCCCCTCAAAACAACTCTCAATGCAGCAGCCAGAATGGTCACCGGAGTTAAGAGATACAAACACATCTCGCCTGCACTTAGAGAACTACAATGGCTCCCAGTCGAAATGCGTGCTAGCTTCAGAACTGCCTGCCTCACTCACAAAGCCCTGCACACGGGGAAACCTGAATACCTGGCCTCTAAACTCAAGAAGGCTGGTCAGACAAGGAACCTCAGGAGCTCCAACATGTTACTCCTCGTCCCTCTGAAAACTCGCAAGCAAAAAACCACAGCCCGATCCTTCGCCGGCAATGCGCCCAAAATCTGTAACTCCATTCCAGCCCACATCAGGACCACGTCCTCCTTCTTAAAATTCAAAACACAGCTCAAAGACCTTTACCTCTATCGCTCTCCCTCGAACAGATGGCGTGTCGCCAATTCGCACAAACCTGCACATTGCAACACAATCGTCTTTTAATCACCTCCCCTGGAACTTACAGCTGCCACCGAAGCCCACAAAGCCTGCACACTGCAACACACCGAAACTGTTACATTAAGACTTCCACCTCCTCTTCCCCCTCCTCCTCTGCCCATACCCCCTCCCGATGGAGGAGCAACCCTAGTCAACATTCTTACAACCAGGACATTAGAAGAATCCCTTGCAGCAATTGGTTTACTTCTCGCTGAGTCCTCAGAAGCGACTTGATGCGTCTCTGAGCCAAACCGCTTACTGCTGCTATATTATGTGTACGATTGCTGGCATCTCTGAGCCAACCTGTATTGCTGCTATATTGTGTGACTCTCTCGCTGTGTTTGCTGTAGAGCGCTCGGATACCTTCAGGTGGGGCAAGCACTATATAAAACTCTTCAATAAACAAATAAATAAATAAATAAATAAAGAGATCCGCTATAATTCTCGCTGTGGTGAAAAAGACGGCAGTAGTATTAGATTTGCTTGTGAATAAAACTTACAAACACAATGTTGCCCCATGAGCAATCTGGATTCTATTAAGGAATTAGAAAGTGAACGGTTTTAACTGGCTCTTGGATCTCTTGTATATATGAGATTCTCTGTTGCTAGCTGAGCACAAGCTTTTCACTTTCTACAGTATTGTAACACTGATGTATGATTATTTCAAACACCGCACGGTGCATGGATTGGTAATTTTGTGACAAAAAACATCAACAAGAGACACAACAAACACCCTAGGACATCGGTGTTGGAAACCTTTTTCTCTATTTGTAGTCTTCATTTTAACTAGTGTAAATAGCGGGCATTTCTATTTCAGTGTTTAATAACGTTATATATTCTCATTCAGTGATTTCTGTGACGGAGCCTGATAATGGCATCGCCGAAATGCGCGTAGTGCCACAACATACCGCCAGCTTTTGTACATCGTGCTCATCCACAGTTTTAGTATCGCAACATGACTTCATCATCTTATTCTCTGTTATTATGAGTTTGGTCATACAGACTTTTGTGTATTATATCAAGTATCATTCTGTCTATATATGATAACACTGAATGAATACATTTTTTGATTTTATATAAATGAAAAAACCATACAAGAAATATTAAATGACTATCTGTGATAATAATGTATCTTTGTGATAAACCAGAAGCTTACATCTTCACATTAAACAAAACTTTCTATAATACATATCCTTTTTGAAGAAATTTGAAATACTTAGTTATCTTTTGTGTCATTGATCTGAAATTGTTCTGCCCGTAACTTGTGATATTCACCTTGCTCAGGTGTATCTTTACAATTTATTGTGTATTCCCTGTCAGGGCCGATATATCTTGCAATAGGGGCCCCAGTTTTTTCCCGGTTATGACACTCTTTGAAGGCCCTTGTCTGGTTGAGAGCAAGTCAGGCAGACTCTGACTCCAGATTAGACGAGCCTAGCAGCATCGATTGTGCGAATGAAATCTTTGATGGCCCTGATATTTCCTGAACAGGGGGCAAGCCACCAAGATCTTGGAGTTACTTTGGTTGCAAAAGTGTAGAGGACAGGTCCAGTCCTTCTGACTGCCCAGATCAGAGACAGCAGGCAGTAGGCTAACACAGCAGAGCAGGTACCAAAGTGGCAGTCCCTCCTGCAGCCCAGCAATGAGCAACCAACAGGCAACACAGCAAAGCAGTTAGCAAAGTGGCCTTCCCTCCTGTAGCACAGCTCCTCTTCTTGACAGAGTCTCCTTAGGACCCCAAAGTGAACTAGTGAGATGGGGCCATAGACCCAATGCTTATACCCAAATGTGTCCTTGAAGTGGAGGTGACTACAAAGCAAAGCCCTTGTGGTGCACAAGTCGCCTTTCAGCCATCCTATCTGTGAGGGGTAAATCAGTGTTGTGTGTGAGGCCAGGTCACCACCTATTTAGGGGTACGTGTTAGCTGCTTCCCTCACTCTTGCCCAGTAAAAACCCAGGTAGATGAATGCATGAGGTTCCTGTACTTGTGGCTGTCTAGAGGGAATGCACAAAGTGTAGCTGTTGGGTGCATGGTGAGCAAAAGAACCACAGATTTTACCCAGATCTCTCGACTGGGGATGAATGTATGATTTCTTCAGCATTTAGCATTTGTTTGCATAGCATTAGTCAACCTGCCCCAGACGTGTATTGGAGACCACTGTAAGACACACAAGAGAGCTGAGAGCAGTGTTCCCTCGAACCTGCGCGTGCACGCCCACCTCTTTCACCCCGAGCGCGTACTGTCCTATATGAAGCGTGCACATAAACGATCCCTCGAGCAGCTTGCAGCAGGGGGATAACTCACTCAGCTCGATCTGGGCTGTCAAACGTAACACTCACTCTGCGACATTCCGGCGCGGCACATTCAAATTCACTAGCACCGATGTGACAATCAATTAAGCAGCCTATTATGATGCCTAACGCCGTTCATCAGTCATCCACGCAAAGACCACCCACTCAGCTGCCCATCTCCTAAACGTAGCACATCCACCATTGCGACCTTTCAGAACGGAGACTGCCCCGCAGAAATGTCTGAATCTCCGCTGACCATACAATAAAAGTAACAAGTCAATGATCTTTTAAAGACCTGTGAAGTACTCTGGTGTGGCTGGCAGCTGAAAAACTGTCTGTGCCCGGGCTGACGCACTCGACGGGGGAGGTGGTGGTGGGGGGGGGGGTGGGGGTACCAGATGGAGCCTTTCCCTTTTATGGACGCCTTTTGACCTAATTTTGGGCCTTTTAGAGAACAGAGCTGTTCCCTTGTGAAAGGCCTCCGCCCCTGATGTGGCCGCTTCGCACTCCTCTGAGCACAAGAGCAGCCCCACCCGCCCATTGTCATTCTGTGTGGGGCTGATTGCCACATACAGAATGACAATGGGTCAGTCTGGGCTGGCACAGCATGTGATGGCCTCCTCCAGCCTCAGTCCAGGGCAGGGCATTCTGTCCCATAGAAGTGCAAAAACGCCCATGCTGCTGCTAGGTGAGAATCCAGTTAACCAAACGAAGGCGGTGAAAAGTTCAAATGAAAGGGTTATAGTTCTCTCAAAGTCTCATCGTTTTAGAACTGACGCATTTTCAAAATTCAAGGAAGCCATGGTTGCTGCTGTATTATTTTATGCAACTAACAACCATTGACAAAGCCAATAGTTCTGGCTTGCTGTAGGTGTAACGTTACTTGTTCTAGGTGTAACGTTACTTGTTGTATTATATATCTGGATGCAATAAAATACCAGTCGGGCGGCACATTATACTAAGCACAGATTTTTAGCTTATGTATTTTAAGCCACACCTTAATTACATCGAACATCCTTGGGTGAATGAGTGGAAGGATGAGTGAATGGGTGGATGAATGAGTAAGTGAAAGGATGGCTGGATAGGTGAATGGATGGGTGGAAGAGTGGATGGATGAGTGTACAGATGGATAAGGTGAAAGGGTGGATGGATGGATGAATAATGGATAGATAAGTAAAAGGGTGGATGGAGGGATGGATGAGTGAAATGATGGATGGAAGGATACGTGATGGATAGGTTTGTAAATGGTTGAATATGGACATGGATGGGCACACAGATGAAAGGACAGAATGAATGGTGAAAGACTGAAGGATGGATGAAAGTATGATTACACATTGTAAGCCTCATTATCTTAAGCAACATTTCCTATACATTGACTTTAACATTTATATGAGTGATTGTCTCTATATAATATGTGTGTGTTGTAACGCACTCCAACACTCTGCCCCACATACTTGGGATGAGTAGCACTATAGAAGAAATTAAATACACATGAGAGAGGCTCTATGTGAAGATGAGGGGCGCCATTGGAGGGTGGTAGCAAGGCCGGACCGGCAGGACCGGGCATCAGGCGTTTTCTCTAGGAGCTGGAAAGGTGGGGGCGGTTTTGTTACCACAAAAAGACCTGCACATTTGCTTAAAGCTGCGCGCATACTGAAAAACCATGAAGTGCACAATTGTCTCAACCTAATATAAACTTACTTTCACTTGTACTTTAGTAGTTGTCTATTTACTTACTTATATACTATTGCGCAACCTCCTCTGATGTGTCTGTAAAACTTACCTTTTACCTGAATTTTGACCACCTGTCCTGAATTTTTGTCCTGAATTTTGACCCTATGTCCTGAATTTTTACACTCACTGTCCTGAATTTGCACCCATGCCAGTTGGTCACCCTAACAGAAACTTATGCATGGTCTGGTGGAAAGTCAAGCACTGTACACTGCCAAATTTCATGTGAACCTGTTTCAGTCGCACAGTCAGACACAGAGTCGGCACCCAGAACCCAGGACCCTTGATAATTCCACACCGTCCAGAATATTCTGGTAATTTACATAGGTTCAGTCTGACAAATACATGACCAGCTGCACACAACAGGGAAATTAACCGAAACAAATTAGATCATGTCTCATCTTCTGGTGAAGTTGGATTATGGTGGCGCCCAACTACATCTTTGAATATGTCCTTTCGACATACACATGGTAAATCAGGGGTGTGGAATTTAATAAAATATCTACTTGTCCATGGGGCATGTTGCTTCATAAACCTACTTGTCCTGTAACAAAATCCACTTGTCCCTTTTGTGCCATGTAATGTGGCGACAAATTACGGCAGCAATCGCATTAAGCAAGAGTTCTGATAAAGCCTCTCTAATTATGCCAGGGCTTGTACCATAGTTGGGTTTGAATACTAGCAATTCCCTTATGTTGCTACGTTTCTGCAGGTCTACATACTGGGGCTGAAGGTAGTGGTAAGCAATAGTTCAAGGGTTGGAATGCCCTTTTGAGTCTGTGCAAACCTACTAACTTGCATGTTTTAAGGGTTTTCACCAACTCTTTTCTAATCTTTTCCCATACTGAAAAAGGTTGGAAATTTACTCCTGGCAGTGGCAGACATAAAACTTCAGGATTGGGGAAAAAAGTGGTTGGAGGAAAAGTGAACTTGAAACATTCAGGTTTTCACATGAGCAAATCTACACAAGCACATTTTCTCATGCTAAAATGCAGTTCACAAATATTTTCTAGGAGTACTATTTCTTGTGATTTCACGGTGACTGTATATATGCACGTAACGCATGGATATATTCCATGAATGCACTTTTGAGTGTCTGTCTCTCTCTCTCTCTCTCTCTCTCTCTCTCTCTCTCTCAACTGCTGTGGCAATGTGTGCTTTTGAGATGACAAACAGTTTTTTTGCTTTAGCCAATGCTTTTTAGAATGGCGCGGGCCCTGCAGCTCCCACACAGATGAGGTTTTACAAAAACCATGCCTAAACAAGTCACGCATTGACAAAACAAAAAGCCTGACCACCAATTGTGAGAAAGTGGGTTTCTGTTGCAGTGACCCCCCCCCCCTTTTTTTTTGCCTAATAGCTGATGCACTTTTCCTTGTTGTGCCCTGGGCTCCTGCCAATCAGGTGCCCAGGGCCTATGTTCCTTCCTTAAAACACACAAACTCCCAATTGGCAAACCCTGGCCGCATGTCAGCCCCTGGTAAATGGTACCCTAGGTACCCAGGGCCTTGTGACCAGGGAAGGCCTCTAAGGGCTGCAGCACTCATTGTGCCACCCTTAGAGGCCCTGTACCCTTACACACACACACTGCCTTTGCAGGCTGAGTGTCTGGGTGCAGGACAAAACAAAGAGTCGACATGGCACACATCTCTGTGTGCCATGCCCATCACCTACACTGCCAAGGCATATGTCAGCCACCCCTCTGGCTGGGTGCCTTATGCCTATGGTGTGGGCACAGGAGCAGGAGCCCTGTGCCCCTACAGTACCCAGGTCCATTCCTGGGCACTGTAAGTACAGTGCTGCCTCTTACAAGTACATGGTGCTGAGAGCTCGTCAAACACGAGCTCCACAGCACCATAATGGCAACACTGAAGACTGGGAAGTTTGGTATCAAACTTCTCAGCACATTAAACCCACACTGATGCCAGTGTGGGATTTAATGTACTAAGCACCCCAGAGGGCATCTTAGAGATGCCCCCTAACAGCTAACCTACAATCCACGTCTGCTCTGAGGCTGCCCAGGCTGCCACACAGCAGACACGTTGCTGGACCCCTGGGTGGGAGAGCCCCTGCTCTCCCGGGCCTGCAACAATGCACATCCTGGGTGAGGTGAGAAATCTCCTCCCCCAGGATGAGCAAAGGGAAGCTTCAAAGGCATGCCGCCAGTTGGAGTTTCCCCAGGCCACTGCAACCCCCCACTCTGGCAGGAAGCTTGGCCGGAAACCCCATACAAGGACAGGGGATGTGCCAGCCTGCCCACCCCACCCCTCTGGTGGGGGAGGCGAGGTGAAGCACATCTCCGGGCTCTCGCCATCTTGAAGATGGGAGGCCCTACCCTATCAGGATTAGGCTACTGCCCCCCTCCCACAGGAGAGAGGCAGGATAGGGGGTGTACCCACCCCAGGACAAGGACCCATTGGTCCCTGGCCTTCACCTACCTGTAACGCCCCTAAATCTAGTATTTAGGGGCCCCCTGAACCTTCCTTCCCCAGATCCCAGATTCGAAACTACAAGAAGAGCAAGAAGAACAAAGACCTGCCCTGCAGCTGCTAAAAAGAGGAAGACACCAACTGCTTTGGCCCCAGCCCTACCGGCCTGTCGACCCTCGAACCTGCTCCTGCTCCAGCGCGGCATCTCTTGTGGCCAGCAACCTCAAATACCCCGGAGGACCTGGCTACCTTTGAACTCTAAAGCCCCTGGGACTCCCATGAGTAGAGGCTCTACTCAGAAACCTATCTCTAACCCCTGGCAGCAGCCCGGAACCGCGAACCCAGCACACTCTGCACCAGCCAAGCCTGGCCAGTGCCGGAGTGAACAAAGACCCTGAGGACGACCCCACGGCGACTGTGACCCCGAGTCCGGCACCCAAGGACCCCCCTCGACATTCCGGAAGAAGCCTGCAGCCTCAGAACAGAGTGCCACCCCAACCGCGATCAACAAGAGGGTAAGATTCCCGACCTCAAAAGGCACCCCTACACCCGGCGCCCTGCGGCCCCCTGTGCCCAATCCCGGGGTACCCACCTAACCTACAACTACCCAACTTACCTCTCGAAGTGGTGGTGGCATCTGAAGCATCCTCGTCCCCGAGCTTGCAGCCTTTTTCCAAACCGGAACATTCCCATTGACTTCCATTGAGCGCCCGAAGGCTCAAAAGCACCCTGCACCCAGCCGCCCGAGTGGCCCTGGCAGTGCACTCTCTACACTAACCTACGTCCCCACTTGCCCTGAGTAAGTGACCAGGAGCCCAGCTCCCACAGCCGCGTGGCTTGCCAGACAGCAGCCACCAACCAAGGCCCCCCTATCCCTCATAGGATAACATTGGGCCTAACTCTCTCTGCACCCGGCCGTCCTGAAACCGCTGAGGGTGAACCAACTGTACCTACCTGACACTGGGGGACCCCTGAGTCTATGCCCGGAATTTCAACTCTGCCAGTCGGGTACTTACCCTTAAACCGCTAACTTCATTTTCCTCATAGGGTAACATTGACTGGCTTTTTCTTGAAAAATCTTCTAAGTGTGAACTTTTCAAAACTGCAAATATTCACTAAAAATCAGCCAAGTGACAAAAACGAATTTACTCACCTGCTCTTAGGTGAGCTCCCAGTGCTGGATCTTGGTGCCCAGCCCTGACTCTGAAAAGTGTCCACAACTATACTTACCTCTAACTCATTTTTCTCCCATAGGAAACCATTGTCTGCTTTTCTGTGAAATTTCTTCTAAGTGTCTACTTTTGCAAATTTGAAATATTCTTTTAAAATCGTACCATTTCTGCAAACGAAATTACTTACCTGCTTTTGATAAGGACCCCAGTCCTGGGTCTAGGCACCCAGTCCTGGATTACTAAAGTAACGATAAAGTACTCTACCTGCAATTTGAATTTCTTGCCATAGAGATCCATTGAATGTTTTCTGTGAAATATTTTCTAAGTGCTAACTTTTGAAATAGCTAAATATTATTTAAAAATCATTACAGTTATTAAGTCGACTTTCATCACTTGATTCTGAATACTGACCCCAGGCTGGTTCTAGGAGCCAGACCTGGAATTCCAAAAGTAATCTGAAAAGTAATTTATTACAAATAACCTGAATTTACCATTGAGCTCAATGCATTGTTATGTTTAGGAAATAGGATTGTTTATTGCAACCAACTGTGACTGTTTACACAAATTTATTGCTTAAAACAAAAGTATTTATATTCAACCTCTCATTCTGAGAAAGTATATTTTTACCTCCTTTGTGGTTCTAAAAATAAAACAAGCATATATTTTATTTATACAAATCATTGGCCTAGAGTTCAGTTATTGAGTGTGTGAAACCATTTGCTGACTGAGTGTGTACAATAAATGCTTTACACTGTCCTCTGGTACTGCCTTACTGCTCGACCAAGCTACCACTTTTGAGAGTAAGGTCATACCTAACTTTGACCTCTATCAGCCTCTGGGGGACTGTGGACTCTGTACACCCTGTAACCATTAGGGAACAGTATATACAGAGCCACTTTCTCACACCAATTTCAGACCTACTGGCTTTACCCATGCTTGATTATTTTTGTTTCCCACAATCGTATTTTAACTGGTTACACTGATTTTCCATTATGAATATTTTTGGGAAAATGAAGCATACTTCAACATGTTACTAAATGATGCTGCAAAGATATGGTACCTAAAATCTTACAGTAGTTTAGCAAAATATTTTTTTCCTACTTGCATTCTTTTGTGAACATTTTATTTTGAAAGCAAAGAATCATCACTGTTGCTTTCAAGCTTCTGCAAATATTTGCATATAATTAGAGAGCATTCTGGGAGCATTATACATAGCCTCATATTACTAAACTTTGAAAACGTGTGTACATGTTTATACTGGAACCACCGTCAGTAGTGCAGGCAGAGCTGACATTTACTTCTCACCCTAATAATAAAGGCTTTGCATTAATGAACCATAAATGCAAGTTTGAACAGTGTTAACACATGGACACACACATTACCTTAAATGTAGACAATGCCCTTCCTTGATCCATAATGTGTTATTGTAAACTGGCAGCTAAAGGGTTTGTGCTGTAGGGGGTTGGGCCTACTTGTCCCAAGGACAAAATAGACATTACAACTTGTTGCCCTTGACCCCAAACAATATGTCCCGGGCGTCGGGCTATAGGAATTTCACATCCCTGTAAATGCCTTCAGAAAAAAAAGAGACCACCAGCTTATATTTGATTTAAAATCAAAAGCCCGTGGGAGGGCTCCAAGTTGACTGCTTAATGCGACAAGACACAGTGAGCATGCATCTTGGAGCATTGACATCAACAGCCCTCCAGTGCACCACCCCTTACCTCGGGTTAGTTCAAAGCAGAACAAAAGCAAGCACACAGCTGTTTCTTTATTAGCGTTTACTTGTCTTGAAGTTCCAGCTTAGTCTGGGAGACCGAGGACGCCAGCAATACGGAGGCCAGAGTCAGACTGGCAGCATTGTGAGTGCAGCGATTTCTGGCTCCTCACATGCTCTCATCCTCCCTCACTGCCCACAATCGCCATTTCAGATTCTGTCTCCATCCCTTCTTCTCCTCCTCACCCCAGCTCCTTTGCTTTCCTCGAAGGCCCTGGTGGTGTATAGTGCACGCTCTCAGGGTAGGAAAGAAACGGAAAGTGGTGCATGTTGACTTTGTGCCAACGTGAACCTAACCAATCCTGCAGCTGCTCTCAGCATGAGAGAAGCCCCAGGATTGGTTTGAGCAGGCTAACCTAGTGCTCCTTTTGAGCCTAGGTCCCTGTGCCTGCAATACCCGTCAAGTTAACACCAGCTGTGCGTTGTGCAGTGTGAAGTGCGCATGTCTAGCTGGCCGTCGCAAGACGGCCGGCCATTCTGACATGCGCACTGGGCAGCCAGCTTCAAAAATCACTCCGATCCTGCTGCTGCCAGTCTGACCGCCCTGAAACTCTGACACTCGCCACTAGAACAGCTTGCACGTGCCAGACTGCCTGTGATAATTATAAAGTAGTAACAATGGTATGGTCTAGAGGGTGGGGGAGAGTCACCGCAGGTGGGGCAATGCTCCTCCGCCCTTTAAAAGGAACCACCCGGAGGTCATACTAGAAACCGTGCCCTCGGGGCCCAACTGGCGCTTGTGCACATTTTCTTCACACAGCGCCGTATCATTTTAGGCCAAGCGCCTGTTTGTTTTTAGTTCGAGCCTGGGTAGCGCATGTGCTGCTCTGCGAGGCATGGTTGAGGTATGGCATAGAAGCTCTGCCCATTTCCCACCCATCTTGTCTGCATTTGTATTCTCTCATAACGACTGGACTTTTTACTTGTGTTGTTAAACGGTCTGCTTTATCTAGTGGGTGAGCACTGTTTTCTTTAATGATCTTCCCTATTCCACCCAGGATGTTGCAGCACGCCGCCACCTTTTATATAATGTCATTTACTCATGTATTTTTTCATATCTAGCGCAGTCCGCTTTAACTACCGTGGCCGCGCTTATTTATTTAATTTACGGTGCGGTCCGCTTTCACTTGAGCAGCTGAGCTTATTTATTTATTTAATTTACAGCGCAACCACTTTCACTTTAGTGGCTGTGCTACAAAAGCTTTCTTTCTTTCTTTTTATTACACTTTGTGTAAAAGTGCCCCATAGGCACTTTCCCTTTAATGTTGGCCGCGCCCCTTTCTTTAGACGCTGCACCCACACATGCGGTCTGGTTCCTGGCGCACATAACCTTGGCTGCAGCGCACAGAGACCTTACACTGCCGCACACAGAGAAAGAAAATTAGAGGGAACATTGGCAGAGAGTTGTCAATTTTCTAAAAAATTGCATTTCTCTATTAGTAATACCAGATCCAACTTTACCACTAAAGAGGATTTATCTTTACCAATCCAATGACATAAAACATAAAGCAGCTACTCCTCTGCAGTCATGAATTACACTTAAAAAGGGTATTTAGGTAATGCCCAAGGAGAGGAGCAAGCCTCAGAGTAGTGAAACCAAAATTGGATGGTTGACACTACCATAGCTGCCAAGGTTTCAGATCGCTTATGTGTGACATTTTCACAGATCCGGTGTGGTTATGAGTACTGTACAAGACCAATTGAGCGACACCTTCTTGGGAGCAAAATCAACCAATGAAGACAAGGGAAATAGATAAACATCAGAAACTACACCCATCTGAGCAACAAGAAACTGTAAGAGTTTCTTGAAAGGCACTAACCTGCATGTGTGTTGAACTTAGCGAGCACTGGGCGGCAGCAGCAATTCCTGGGGGCCCGGCCCAGTGGGCAGGAAATTGAAATAAATTTAAAACATCCTGCCACAGCCAGCGCCGACCCGACCCTTCTCATACAGCATCATTAAAGTCAGTGAGTGTCTGCCCATGTGGTTCCCGACCTGTGAGAGGCCAGGTGCCAGCAACTTCATTCTGGCACAGAAGTATATTAGTGTGTTCATTAACATTGCCCTTCCCATTAATTCTCTTAATTCTCCAGCGGCAGAATGTGAAGCTGCCAAAAGGTCACTGACACTGGTGGTGGTGCCAGTTTGTTGCCGGAAAACAGCAGCAGCCAGCGAAGGTGCCACCTCTTGATAATTCTAGCAGTTCAACAGACGTTCTGGAGGCCACTTGACTAGGCCAGACACAGACTGAGGCAGCCAGCGAGGTGGAGTCTCAGCTGATAATGCAGTCAGCTGGGCCCATTCCACAGCATCATGAGCCCGAGGAGACAAGTCAGCAGAGTTCTTACAGGCAGCCGCAGAGGCTCCTAAAATACATGATATTAAATTAAGTTAGTGTTGTTATCTCAACAATGATCATGAGATGAGTCTGTCAATGTGATATTTTAATTCTTATTTAAACTTAGTTAGTGTGCAGACGCATGTGGCCAGCAGACAGTTACAGTCGCAAGTGAGTTTTGCTTGCAGCATGGTCTGCACACACCGCACTAAGACTGTCTGTTACGATGTTAATAATATGTGCAGCAGAGTGCAGTGCTGGCATGCTTTTAAGTTCTTCAGAGCGAGTCAATCCTTACCTCTGGCCCCCTCAGGAGTGACGCTCCTCTTTAATTATCCCTAATAGCCCCATCACCCCGGCACTGCCACTCTCCGGTTCATTGGCAGCTGCTGAAGGTGGCTGTGCGGGGGTTGGCGAAGGAAGCAGTGAGTGTGTTGGAAGCACTAAGCTCCACGTAGAGTGACCGTGATAACACAGAGCAGTAAGAGGCAGGACGCTGTGCCACTACGGGGGTCGACAGGCTCATAAACTCAATCATACTCCTGTCATGCTATGAGAGCCACCTTGCCACAGGAGCCGGCTGTGCGAGCCCCACCATGGCTGCCTTATTTAGCACTTGGAGGCTGAACTTCTGTACATGCAGCTCAGACGGTCGTGGTCACTTACCTGCTTTACCCTCAGTGCTCAGGTGGTAAAGCCAGAACTACAAATGTGTGATTAATGCATTTTAACCCCTTTGCCGCGGCAGGAATTCCGCCGCGGTGCTGGGGGAGTTTGGGGGCAGTTGCGGGTCCGCTGTGCTCGTGACGGAACCACTCCGTCACGAGTAACGGGTGAGCTGTGCTCATGACGGAGTGGTTCCGTCACGTCTCCGCCCACAGCGCTAATCGCCCGCACAGGCGGGGAATTAGCGCCGCGTGGGCGGAGCGGCCGCCAACGGCCGCAGCATGACGGAACCACTCCGTCATGAGCACAGCGCACCCGTGGCTCATGACGGACTGGTTCCGTCATGAGCACGGAAAGGGTTAATGCAGTGATGCAGGCCACCGCATTAAAATGTGTTAGTTTAACGCCTGATGGATGGTACTTGGCAGTGCTGCACTACCAGGATATGTAAAACAAAAAGGTACATGTCCTACCTTTTACTTGCACAGCACAGTGCCCTTAGGGCTATGTAGGGTCTACCGTAGGGGTTACTGATATGTAGTAAAGGGGGAGTTCAAAGCATGGGAAATGGTTGGAAATGCCATGTCGAGGTGGCAGTTGTTAGACCCGTGGTTTCTGGTTGGCTGGAAGGCAACAAACGCTGCTGAGAATAGCAAGAGAGTGAGGGAAAAAACAGCGATATGGTCCACTCTTAGTCCCCCAAAATCATTATAATCAAAACAACGAAAGAGTGTGCCTCGAAATCATTGGTAGAGCACAAAAGCAGAAACCAAATAGGTTTCTAAATAAAGCCCTCACTCACCAACCTGGTTGGTGACATGCTTCATCACTGGGCCCCACCGGGAGAGGCCGAGTGCCACCCCGGTGTGCTTCGACGCCAGAATTACTGCGGAGCTGGTTGTGTATATAGTGAAAGGTGGAAGTGATTGTTAAAAATGTATCAGAGTAGGGATAAAAACTACGAAAGATTCGGGAAGGGTCAAATAGTGCCAGGGAAAAAGGGTCACAGTCCTAGTATAGAGACTGAAGCCCATTTCAAACTGCTAGTTTGGATCTCTTTCCTACACCATTGGGATACCTTTTGGTTTGTCTCTGTATCCAAACGTTTCCAAAATCTAATTAAAGACATTTGTGACTGCACACTCCAAGCAATTGTACCTATCTTGGTTCTTATAGCTTGGACCATCGACGAGTGTGGCAGAGACAGCAATGTTTTCAGACACTTCCCTTCCTCTCAGTCCCAATCCTCTTTGCCATTTAAATAAAGGACTTCTGCTCCATAGAGCACTTGTGGAGGTACCATCGCATTAAAGGCTTTCAACAGTGGTCTGTGGGACATATCCCCATATTCTCTGTTAAATGTTTTCAATCCACAGATCGATGTGAAAGCCTTCGCTTTCTGAGCTTCTAAATGAGTATACCACTTTAAGGACCTATCGAACCACATCCCGAGATAGCGATATTCATTCACCATTTCCAATTTCAAATCACCTAAAAACCAATTAAATTTGATGTCTTTTATCTTAAAACATCAAATTTGTGTCTTATCCATATTTACAGTTAAAGATTTTCCTTCACAATATTCTCTAAAAACAATACGTTTTCTTTGCAGGCCTATTTCGGTTTGGTCCAAAATTACCATATCATCTGCATAAAGCAGGGAGGGCACTTTATTTCCATCCATTCTCGGGCTTGCTTCTTTCAATTTCTAGAGCGGCTGGTAGATCTGCTAAGAATAAGGCAAATAACAACGGAGCCAACACGCATCCTTGTCACAGCCCCTTCTTTATTGCTATCTTGGGCGTCAATGACCCTTCTGTATCTTTAATTATTTGTGCCCAATTACCGCTATGCAGCTCCTTTATTATAGCCAATAGACCTTCGGGGATATTTTTGTTTTCAAGGGTTTGCCACAGGGAGTTCCGATCAACTGAATAGAATGCTGCTCTAAAGTCGACAAAACAACAACATAGTTTACCATTTTGTTCTATTTACTTACATGCTATTGCCCACAAGGCAAAGCAGTGATCAACCGTGGAGTGGCCTACTTTAAAGCCCCCTTGTTCAACTGGCACAATCGATAACTCTTCCGCCCAGTCCTTTAGCTATTTAAAATAATTTTCGAAAATACTTTTCCCCCGATGTCTAGCAAATTAATCAACCTATAATTTTGTGGTTCATTCAAGTTACCCTTTTTATTAACTGGTCTTATTACAGCCCCCTTCCAGTTCTTAGGTGTTTTCCCTACCTCTAAAATGACCATAAACATACAATAAAAAAATCTCGCCCACCACTTCATCTGGGACTTTATTATAATTGCTGGAAGGTTATCTGGTCCTGCTGCACGTGTTAATTTCAATTTAATTATTGTATTTCTTACATTCTCTTCTGTGAAGTTTGGTCTTAATTCTTCCATTAGCTCGTGCCAAGGCTGGGACTCTTCTATTTCTAAAGCTCTCCGGGGGCCATACAGAACCTTCAAATGCTTCTCCCACACTGCCTCATCTACCACGCAGTTCATCTCCCCCACTTGGTGGTCAGCTGCGGCTTTTACCAACTTCCAGAACTGTATTATATTTTTTGATTCAATAGAGTCTAACAAATTTTCCCAGCATTTATCTTTGTACGCCCTTTTTGTATTTATAATTAGCTTTTTATACTCTCTTTTCAGTTTTAAGCTTTAAGATAGCTTTGCCTCTTATGGTCATGTTTTTTACCTATTCTTCTTATTACTTTCCTTATTTCTCTTTTTTTCTTTAAACAATCCACAGAAAAACCATTTTGTTTGTCGAACAGGGATTATATGTTGATTTATTTGATCTTTTTTTAGTTCCTTCCGGAGGCATTGCACTACTTGAACTATTTTTCCTTCATACCATTCCAAAGTCTGGCCCCCTATATCTCCGAGGGCTATCTTCTGTTGGAGTTTCTCTAATTTTTCCATATATTCTTCTGTTAATCTAATAGTCACTCTTTTAGGATATTCAACTTGTTGAGCAATTACTGTTTCTCGGGGTACCCCTTTGGATCCTCAGTTGCAGGGGATTATGATCACTGCCTTCTTTCCAATATATTTAAAATTTCCTCATAAGAGGGAAGTTCCAAGCAAACATAAAAATATAATCTATTGGGCAGTTTTGTGTACCTATTTTAAATGTTTTCTTTGCTGGACAGTCTGATTCGGTTATGCCATTCGGGCAGAATAGACCCTTTGTCCCTAGATAGTTTCCCAGGTCCTGATCCTGTCTCGAGGGTTTACAGCTTGGGAAAGATGCTTGTTTAATCCCATATGCATCCAAAATTTCCCTATGCCAAAGGTCCACCTTCTTCGGATGCAATTTATGATTACTATCACCCACGATAAAAAATGTGTCGGACTCGTATTTTCCACATAAAGAGTCTATATCCTCTTTAAAATGCACCATCTCAATTCCATACTCTACAACATTATCCCATTGCATGTACACATTTATAATAATTACATTTTCATGCTTTTTATCCATTATCGGCAACAGTAGTCTACATACCAAGAACCATTTACATTTTACTTTTAGCAAAACCACATTCTTTGCTACTTTTGTAGACAGTAGCATCATAATCCCCCCAGCCAGGCGTCCAAACCTTTTTTCCTGGCTGGTCGGTGGAGTTGGAGGAACCCGTCAAATATCGGGGTCTCGTCGCATAGCCAAGTTTCTTGTAAAAAAATAATTTCCACATTATTTGCTAACCTAATTATACATTCTTGTTTTGTTGTATCTCCAAGGCCATTTATATTCCAAGATAGGAAGTTAAGGCTATGCGACACCCCTCCATCCTATTCCACCTCACTCAGACCCCCCTCTTCATCCGTATCAACCTTATCCCACTGGGAATGTTCTGCGGGGCTACTTCATTGGCTCCAATTACCCCAGGAATTCTCGATTGCTGAATTATTAACTACTACCTTCAGATTACTTCCCCCTTCTTCTTTTTCCTCCAGTAACCTCACCTGTCGCTTTCCAAGGCCTGCATGACAATCTAAAAAGTTACTGCCTAAATAACCATTTCCCTTTAATTCTCTCTCTGGGATTAGGCGAATACCATCCTGCTCTATCTCCCTCGCCGCCTTCCCAATTGCCGATTTTACCAGGTCGGAATAAAATAGAACTCTTGTGATCTCCTTTCCATTTTTTTTTTCTATAAAGCCCACCTGTCTCAAGTCTTTTGTTCCTATTCCCCTCAAACTTGGGTATTTAGAGAATGAAAATAGGTTTTGAGACCTATTTAAGGGTTTAAGCTTCCTTGTTTTCTTTCCCTTTTTTCTGACTGGTCTGGTTCAAAATGCAGCCATTTGTTACTTCCCCCCTCTGCCTTTATCTTAGGGAATTCTATTCCTACCTGCTCGATGTTTTCCCACTCACCAATCCCCTGTTTACTTTTTACTTCTATTTTACCTCTTTGCAGGGTTTCTATTTCTTGCTTTTGATTCTTCTGGAAATGTATTTTATATCCCGCCTTATTTATTTTTAGATCAGGTTTTGTTTTTAGTTTCATCTTACTTGGGCCTTTACTACTCAGTTCCTTTCCTTGACTATTAAAGTCCTTTCTCTTATCCTCTACTCTTGGGGTCTTCACTGGTAACAGTTTTTTCAAAGGGAATTTTATTTGTTTCTTCCCTTATTTCTACCTTAGTTTTCCTCTTTTTTCCTATCTTTATCTTACGTTGACCTCTATTATTCCAGATGCTATATCTCAAATTTTCCTCTCTTCTTTTTATCAGCATAGGGCGTTTAGATATATACACTGTGTGGGGTTTCTACTGAACCTACACATTCTCTCTGTACCGTAGACTGAGGGTCCGCTACTGGTCTCATCATATGTGGCATTTAACCTCTGATGCCTTGCAGTTCCTCCTCAATCTTTTTTAAATATAACTTTTGCGTTTCTGGACCTCATTATTTAACAATGTAACTTCTAGTATTCCCTGGAGGGTTTTCTGTAGCATCAACAATAAATCCATTATTGAGGAGGAAGAAGTTGCGGAAAAGTGTAGATCCTGTTGGCTATTTCTCTCAGGGTCCCCTGTTCTTTCCGCACTCAATATTTCCTGGTGAGTCTGAATTCTTCCTACTTTTAGTGGTGGACCTGATGTATTTAGTACGTCTCCCCAATCTGCTCTTGATCCTTGGCTAGTGTTCTCCACTTGACCTGAGGTCTCTAATTCCTGTACTTGCGTCGAGAATAATTTAGGGGATGAAGACAATCGTGGTGCTATTATTAGGTCCTCCTCACAAAAAAAATGATTTATCGAGAGTGATGCCTCCAGTATTTCTTCAGGGGGTTCTACCATGTCAATCTCATTATGTTGCACTGCTTCCATCGACTTTGTTACTAGGTCTAACTGTTTATAGTGTTTTCCTAAAAAGTCCTTTACAGATTTAGAAGCCAACATATTTCCGTTTGTTTTTTGCAGGATCCTTTTAGTTGCTTTCTTACTTTTTTTCTTTTGAGTCACAGCTCCAAGCCCTTTTTTAGGGCTAGCTTGGCTCTCCTGGCTCTCTTCCGAGACCATAATCTCCCCGGAGCACTCTTTCCTTCCCCAGTTTTGCTCTGTGATCTCCTTACGGGTTTTTTGTTTCCTTTTTTAGTGCCATTGTCCTTTAGAAGTAGCAAGAGTAGCAAATATGTCCCTTTTTTGCTATAAGATTATATACTCCAGTTTTGCGAAACTTTCCATGTTCAGCTGAACTTCCTGCTTCCTCCTTTTTTACTTGCCCCCAAACCACCCAAAGTTTACACTTATGGGATACTTAGAGGGGCAAATGAGGCACGGTAAAACTGTCCGTAAAACTTACCTGTATTGTGCCGTTCTTCCGCCATGCCAGCCAGCTCGCCTTTAAGTCTCTATATTTTACTCTTTAATTGATGGCCTTGGAACCTCTCCAGTCCCCCTTTCCTTTTCCGGAGGGGTCATCCCAGCCTTCACCTCCTTCTCTCAAATCCTCGCCCACTTGCCTTGCCTCCCCCGATTCACGGCGCCAGGCAGTTGTAAGCAATTACAGGCACAATCTCCATATGCCTCTTCTTTATTTTTTCAACAGCCTCCCGGGGCTTTCCTCCCGGGGCTTTTCTCACGCTATGGCCTCCCGGTCTCACAGTGTTTTCCCGGCAGCGCCCAGTGCTTCACTTGGGTTCGCCGAGTTCCAAATTCCGCTGATTCCGCTGATTCCGAGTTAATGCACCGATATGCTGGCTTTCCAGTAAGCCAGTCTGCTGGCGGTGCAACTCTCTCCTCACGTCCCGCAGCTTCTAGTGGGCGGTGCTGGTGCGGAGTGCGTCTTCACGTGGGGGCGGCGTAGCGGCGTTTCAGCAACAACAGAGAGCCACGTAGCAGCCTAATTGCTCTACGTCAAGTGTAGCAGCTTCAACCAGTTCCTCGTCCTCCAACATCAGCAGTGGTAAAGTGCTAAGAGTCATAAAGCCAGCAAAAATGAAGTCAAATCAAATCAAGCTTTATTCGGTACATACAAAATGTCCATAAAAGCATACTATAATATAAGATAAAAATACATTTATATACAATTGTTTCAAAGATTACTTTTTTGTATTAAAAAATAAAGGCCTTATCCTCTTATACAATACAAAGAATCTTCTATCAAATACAATCTATTCTATTTCATAATTCACTTTTTCCAGATCCTTCCTTTGTTTAATGGCGAATAATATAAAACAAATTATCGCATTACAGGTTAATACATTCTCCAAATTTCGAATATAATTAAAAGCAACTTTAAAGGGATACAGACTATTTGCTCTAAAAATAGGAAAAAAAAGGTTTTTCTAATATCTTTATAAAAATTACAGAAAAGTAAGAAGTGACGGGTACTCTTTGAAGACCTGCCGTCACACGGGCATTTTGGTAAGTTAGCGCACCACTTACCCCTCTTGGGGAATGCAAAAAGGTAGTGGGGCTTATTCATCCGTAATCTAGTTAGGTAAAATCTGTGCTGAACATCAGTTATAAAGATAAGATATGGCTTAATACCCATTGATATTGGCCCTTCAAGATAAAAATATATACATGGTTTAGTACTCCCTTGACGAAGCCCTGACATAGAGAAGCCTCTTTTTAATTCTATTTTACTAAAGTTTTGTATATCTTCGGGGCTCTTCAGATTCACCACCAAATTACATTAATTTAAAAGACCGCAGATATAGCTTAGCCATGTTATTTTCTTACAGTGGTCTTGGGACAGACACTCCAATATAATATCACTCGTAAAATGTGTCTCTTCCCTAATCCAAATGCGATGCCACAGAGTTAAGGCGGCTATGCTAATCAGATCATAAATATATGGTGTGTCAGTCTCCCTATGTACTATAATAGTGGCTGTGGAGGCCGGTACGGCTAGCAATCTTCTTAAAACATTTTTTTTGCAGGGTTTGTAACGAGGAGGTATCTGCCAAGCCCCAAAGGACTTCCCCGTAACAACTCCCGGTAATGCACTTTGCCCCATATAATTTTAGAATTTCCCAAACTGGTTTTTTACCAATTTTTTGGGAAAATCTAAAAATGGCCTCGACCACTTTCACACATTTATGTTTACATAGGTTTATGTGTTCGCTCCACGTGCCCTTACTATTAAAAAGGATCCCTAAATACGAAAAGGAAAAAGTCCTCTCTATTAGTATGCCATCAGTATAATGTGATTTATTCTTAGTATTCTTTTTCCCACACGACATAACTAAGGTTTTACTCAAATTAAATTTTAAGTGCTTTTCCGTCATAAAATTAGTAAAATTATACATCAATAATTGTAGGCCGTTTGCTGTCCTAGAAATTAGGACAGCATCATCGGCATGCAATAATAATGGGGTGACCCGCTAACTGACCTTATGGGCATCGGCTCTTAAATTCTCTAATAATGAGTCAACCCCATTAACATAAAGCGAAAATAGAAGAGGCGCAAGAGTGCAGCCCTGTCTTATCCCGCGTGTGATGCTAAAGTGCTTTGTGCATTCCCCATTTTTCCCGAAGCGTATCTTCGAGGTCAGACGTGCATAAATTTGTGATAAAAAACGAATAATATCCTGTGGGGCGCCCATCTCTTCAAGCGTCTGCCATAACTTTGAATGATTTACCAAATCAAAAGCACTTGACAAATCTACAAAGCAAAGATGAAGGGAGCCATCCCTTGCAAGGGTATATTTTCCTACTAGTAGTTTAAGGTTCAGACACTGCTCTATCGTTCCGATGCCCCTTCTAAAACCGTACTGTGCTACAGATAAGATGTTTTTTTCTTTTACCCAGTGTTCCAGTCTGGCCAACATCATTCTGCCCATGACCTTGGAGGTTGAATCGAGAAGAGATATTGGGCGGTAGCAACTCGCGCTACTCCTTTCACCCTTTTTAAAAATGGGGACTATCACGCTCTCGGCCCAGGTTGCAGGTATCACCCAATTAATTGTTGCATTGAAAAATGTATGTAGGATGGGCACCCAAAAATCCATATTGAATTTAAAAACATCAATTGGGACCCCGTCCGGGCCTGCCGCTTTACTGCTAGCGCTATTCATAAGAGCTGTTCTAATCTCCTCATGATTTATACTTTCTAATTTGATATTGTTTAATGCAATACTACTATTATTCTCAACTATTGTAGTACACTGGTGTGTTGCATTAAAAATAGCTTCAAAATAGGTTAACCACTCTTCCGGGGTCACTACTGTATCAACTTTGACAGACTGGACATCCTTAAAGAGTGGCTGGTCCAAGGTTTTCCAAAAAAGTGTTGAGTCTTTAGTCTTGGCAGCTTTAATCAAGTTACCCCACGCGTTGTCTCTAATCTCCATTTTTCTTTGATTTAAAGCTTTTTTGTATAATTTCCTCAGGGTACTAATATCTTCCCTATTCCGGGGAGTAGCTTTTAAAGCTACCTTTAAATCCCTGTTTAGTTTGGAGCAATGCTGGTTAAACCATCTTGGGCAATATACCCTAATTGTCCTAGGCTGGCATTTCAAATCACCGGCAATTGCAGCCGAGATATTTATAAAGGCCGTAACTATATCAGTGCTGCTGGAGGAATTGTCTAAACAGGTTACTATGTGATTATTAATTTTTTTTAAACTATCCTTTCTGAAAAAGCATTTGGATCGACTCCCGTCCATTTAATAGAAGTTCCATTTTCACCCTGTGTCATTATATCAGCGGCATGGACACGCGGTTCGGCTATTTTAAAAAGTGGAGATTTCAATGTTAATAGCAAGGGATGATGGTCACTTAGTAAGCTAGGGTGTACACTGCATTTATATACAAGGGGCCTACAATTCCTTGAAATAATAAAGTAATCGATACATGAGGATGACCTAACTCCCTCAAATGTGTAGGTAGTGCACCTTCCTTCTTGGACGCTCTCTTGTGTATCCTTTTCCATAATTTCCAGATTATATTTACACCTAACATAATTTATGATTTCCCCATAATTATTATATGGTAAATGTGAAGGGTTATCACCTATTTCATCCTCATAACCACATTGAATCCCTGAAATAAATTACAAAGTTCAATATTGAAATCTCCTGCCCAGATTAAGAAACAATCGGTCCCTGCACTCTTTATAAAATTGGTCAACTCTTCATCTAATAATGTAATAATCTCATGTCGCGAACTATTAAAAATATTATTATAGAAATTAATCACTATAATATCCTGTATTCCTTTAACTGAAAAAAGTAAAAACTGAAAATTATTGTGCTTTAATATATGTTTTTTTTAATATCAAGGTAGAGGACACATATTAATACTGCCAAACCTCCACTTGCTCTATCTGCCTTTGAAGGAATTCCATTGGTAGAGATTGTCTTGAACCGATTAATGAAAACATTTTCTGTTAGCCATGTTTCTTGTATTAATACCAAGTCACACTTTTGTATACTTTTAAGCCAAGAAATATCACACTGTTTACTCCTTACCCCTGCAACATTCCATGTCATGATATGTAGTGATTCCTGCAGTGTCTGGCAAGGAGAATTAAGATCAGACACACTGGTAGGCGGGGTAATTTCATTTCTAAAATTTTCTGTCTGTTTCTACAAAAATTACATTATCACGAGTATTGCTGATGATGTTAACAATACCTTCACACATGTGTACGTGATCTGTATAGACTATTTCTTTCGAGATAATAATATGGGGTCTTGTATCATTAACATCTTGTACAACGGCTTTTTGGCATACTATATTTCGTTCCAGTCAGTCCACCTCACTGCAACTCCTAAGTGGTTCAAACCTATTTGGCATAGATGGTATCATATAGTGTGTATGATTACCGGAGCTAGCTTGGGCTCGACCAAGGGGTGAATCCATTCTGGATCTGTAAAAATATCCTAGGGGTAATGCAACAATATTTTCTTCATTACAATTAAATTGCCAGTCCTGTTTGGCTGTGACCTCTTCTAATAATAAGCCCATCACACAAGGCTGGTGAAAATTTACAATTACACAATACCCCTCACACGTTTTTACGGATTTGCCCACCCAGCTAGCTCTTCTTACCATAATAATTTCATGTGATAGACACCCAATACTACAAGTCGTATTCACAGTAAACCAATGAATCACCCTATTTTTCAGGGAGTCCCAAGTTTCAATAGTGTTTCCAGACAATTTAGGTACATTTTGTAGGACAATCACATCTGGAGTAGCTTGTGGGGGTAAATTTAAAGAGACATCCCGTTGCCTTCCATGTTGAGCTTGGCCTTCGTTCTTCCTGTTACTATTCCCTATAGTTCCCCCAGAATTTTGAGTGGGTAAAACATGTGCTTCCTTCCCATGTGTATCAATAGGTGGCAAGGCACTAACCCTTTCAGGATTATTCATACTGTTCGTATTTTTTGACCCAACATATGCATCACTTCTATTATGTAATTGTACATTCTGTGGCGTATTTGATACAGTTGGCAGCTGAAAGGCAGTAACCAATTCAAATAACTTTGCAATGTCCTTTTGCACAGTTTTTATTTCAGTCAAGACCCGCCTCTCGATGGTATCAATCTTCCCATGCAATTTTTTAAAGAGAGTGTCTATAGCATGTGTTTCATTCGGTGATTCTACAGGCTTGGATCCTTGTCCGGTGCCCGCTGATTTAGTAGATTTTCCCTTTTTTTGTGCAGCTCTTAATGGACTAGACCTCCTTGATACTAGGCTTTGTTTACATTTTTTTGCTGGTGGCGAGTCTTATTTCTGGTGTGTCTGAAGCAGTAGTAATTTCGAGGGGAATAGTTGACGCATAGGGCACTAGTTTAATCAATTGATCAGATTTAGTATTCTTAGGGGTGTTGTTTACGTTACTTCTATTTGACTGATCTTGAGGGGTGATATCTGGACTGGAAGAATTACTTTGACTATGTACTTCCACCACAGATTTGACCCCCCTTTGAGCAGCATCTAGAGCAGTCTTAGCAGCTGCCAGCTGTTCTTCCACTTGCACAATCTCATTGTTTATTATGCCCATAGCACTTTTCAAATAGTTGGTAATCGGTGCGGTATTTTCCACAGACTTTTTTTTACATGTTGCCAATTTCCTCTTCGCCATTTTAAAGCAGCACCGCAAATTTCATATGGCAAAGCGGCAATGAATGGTTATCAATGTTCTGCTTACCCCCTTCCGTAGATCAGCACTTCTGCAACCGAGGAAATAAGGGGGGCGGTACAGACCGGCCTCTATCGGCCGTGAATTGCCCGGCGCACCTGCTCGCGTCCCGCGTAGCGGGAGTCCTGAGCTCACCATATGGGCCAGCTGTCGCAGTGGGCGTGATGCGTGCACCTCCTGCCGCAGCGTGCGCTATGTCCTGGGCTTTCGAGTCCGGTTCTGGCAGCAGGGATACGGCAATGATTTGAGGCTTCCCGCTCCACGGCAGCCCTGACCCCGCTATATGGGCCGGCTGTAGCGGTGACCGTGACACGTGCGGCTCCTGCCGCAGCGTGCGCTGTGTCCTGGGCTTTCGAGTCCGGTTCTGGCAGCAGGGATACGGCAATGATTTGAGGCTTGAAGTCAAAAACAGAGGGGGAGGAAGGCAAAAGCTTTGAGGTAATCCTGCAAATAGGGCAATTTACAACAGTTTGTGTGAATTTGAGCGTCTAGATCCATGTGTGTTAGACCTTAGTCAGTCTGCACTGATTTGTTAATGGACTATATGTGGGTGGCTTGTGATAAAATGAAAATCTTGTAATATTGTGCATAGAGCGTTCAGTCCAAACTGTGTATACAGAATGTTCCGAGCCAAGATAAACTAGGAAATGGTAAGTCTAGCATTAGAGCTCAACATATTTATTTATTTATTGTGTAGTGCGAACATGACCGAAAGGTTTATAAACGCTTTACAGAGTGAGCGCAACAAACATCAACGTGAGGTACCTAGAGAGTAGATTAAAGAATATATAGTAACGGTATAAAGGTGTAAACGGTGTACAGTGGGATATCTAAACTAAATAGAAACAAGTATCCGAGTTACATAATGTGTAAAAAAAAAAATATATCACCTTTATAAAAAAATGCAGAACCCGATAGACAGTAGGGCATGTGAATGCAACAGTTCTGAGGTAGTTGAGGTAGGAAGATACACGAGAGGGGAGAGTAGATGCATAGTTTTCCACAGAGGTAGAGAACAAACATGACATCTTAGCTCTTCCCTCTTGCAAAAAAGAATCACACAAAGGTCCCACTTCCCATACTTACACATTTGGAGCCTGCCTGGCAAAAGTAGGCTAAAATCACTTTCCTTGCAGATTACACATATTTTTTCATACTACCTTTTCATTCCGAATTTATTTTCAAAGGTACCGTTTGCATGCTTCTGTCTTCCACAGAGAAATGTTTACAATGTGTCTTGGAATAGAACTCTCAGTATGCACCTGACATTTCCCTGGGGCTTGAAAATATATCATTTTTGGGGGTGGAACCTCTGATAAAAAAGTGCCTAGCTGAGAGCTCCCATCTCTCATTTGCTGAGGGTGGATGTAAAGCAGCAACATAGTCCAAGTAGTAAATTCACTACAGAGGGACTAAAAGCATGGAAGCTTCTGCAAGGTAAGTACTCAGCTAGAGCCTTGAAGCTCATGCAGGCCTATAAATTACAGGAGGAGTTAGACAAATAGGCATCAGTGTACAAGGGGGTGAACAGTTTTAGGAGAAGTGAAAGAATTAGTTGTAACACAAGTGGCAAAGTGAGGAGAATAGGGTATATGGGCTCTTGTCGACTGGTAATGAAGAGTAGTGGAAGAGAGTTGAATGAAGTGTTAGAGGTTGAGGTTTTGGAGGATAAATGACAGGGTGATCAAGGGGAATGTAGCTGTAGATGCAGCTGAAGATGGAGAAATGAAGCAGTGGGTGAAGAGGTCCCAGAGCAGAGGATGAGGAGAGAGAAAGGAAGTAGATGAGGAAAAGTGAAAAGCCTTGTTGAATTCTGAACATGTACCTAGAGATTGCGACTGTGGGTTATGTGACAATGAAGAGGGGTTTGATACAGCAGGATGAGGGAGCGAGAAAAGGTGGATGTGGAGACTGAGGGTGAGAGTTGCAAGGAAGCTATGAGAGGGCTGGGGGATGAAGCAGTGAGTGGTCAAAAGCTACATGAAAACTCAAACTGCAGCGTAAAAAGAGAGACTGCTCAGCCTCTACCAACTATTGAAGAATGCCCAGACTACTTTACGGTAATCTTCATTACTTCAATTCCATATTTGTAGGAACCAGGCTCTGTATATACTGTACCAAAGTATGGTATAGTGTGCACAATGTCCAGTGGCTCCTCAGAGGTATAGCAGAGGCTAAATTAGATAATCCCTAATAGCTCTCTTTGTGGTAGTATGGTCGAGCAGTTAGGCTTATCAGGAAGGTGTTCTAAGGTTAAAGGTGCTTAGGAGTGGTCAGGAGCCCAATGCAATGGAGATTGATGGTTTGGGAATTTGGCTGTAGGCTCAGTCCAGGAATTCTTCCGGGAGGAACCAAAAGCCGAGCAGGTAAGTTGAAGGGCTCGGGGATGTAGGTGCACCTCAGGTCCTCTTCTCTAGGGCACAGGGCAGCCAAATTCAGGGGTGCTTTTTGAGGTTGGATTTCACCTTACTAGATCACTCGCGGTTTGGGAAGTTTTTGTGCAGAGGCAGCAGGCGATGTCGGGGTGTCCTGGAGGGGTCAATGCACGGTGGACTCGGACTTTGGAGCACTGGAGGACCTCGCTGGGACTGGTGAGCCACTTGGACTTAGGCCATAGGTGACATGTGCAGCGATGGTTCCATGAATCGCGCTTCTTCATCCTCAGCAGGCTGAGAGTCTGTCTATGGAGTTTTCTTCTGAACAGGGCTGCTGTTCGCAGGAGATCCAGTCAACTTTTGGTGCAGGATCTCTGGAAACTGCAGACGAGCCAGTAGAGCTGGGGTGAAGTGAGGTCTTCTCTATCGTCTGCCCTGCTGTTCTTCTTCTTCGTAAGTTGCAGGGATCTGAGGAGGTATGGTTATGGGTAGCCCCTAAATACTAAATTCTGGGACGTTTACAGGGATGTGCAGGTCGGGATTACTAGGTCCCTTCCTTGGGGTGAATACATATTATGCCATCCTCCACTGGGAGGGGGGCATCAACCTCTTTCTAGCTGACTGGGTCCCCTCATCTTCAAGATGGATGGGATTGAGATGTGTGCTTCACCTCGCCTCCCCAACCTGAGGGGTGGGGTTGGTAAAGGTGGGTACACCTCTCTTCCTAACTTGGGTTACCCGCTGATTCTCCCGCCCAAAGTGGGGTTCATAACCGGTGGATTCTAGTTGCTGGGGGCAGCAACAGGCAGGGACAGCTTACAAAGGTGGCAGGCCTTTGAAGCTTCCCCCACATGGACCCAGCCCATCATGGGGAAGAGGAACAACACCTCCCAGGATAGGCTTTGGTCTGGACCCAGAGAATGAAGGCCCTCTACCCAGGGGTCCAAAAACTTGTCTGGTGTTAGCAAATAGCAGGCAGCCATTCAGGAACCACACCAGGTCTGGTAGTTTTTGTGGAGGGTATCTCCAAACCACCCAAATGTTACACTTATGGGATACTTAGAGGGGCAAATGGGGCACGGTAAAACTGTCCCTCTGAGTGCTATTTACATTAAATCCAATACTTGCATCAGTGTGGGGTTAATGTGCTGAGACGTTTGCTAACAAACTTCCCCCGCTTCAGTAAAGCCATTATGGAGATGTGGAGCTCATAATGACCAACTCCCAGACCATATACTCTTTATGGTTTTACAGCACTTACAATGTCTTAGAATGGACTTAGACACTGTAGGGGTACAGTGATCTTGCAACTATACCCTCACCTGTGGTCTAGTGCACCCTGCTAGAGGGGTAGATTACCTAGGCCACAGGAATTGGATTGCAGGCATGGTACACAGGGATGTGTGCCATGTAGACTCTGCACCAAAACATGCAGTCTGCAATGGCAGTGTGTGGATGTCAAGGTGCAGGGTCTCTAAGGTTGGCACAAGAGGTGTTGCAGCTCTTAGAGGCCTTCCCTGTTCACAATGCCCTTGGTACCAATGGTACCTTTTACAAGGGGCCTATCTGTGGCCAGAAATGTGCCAATTGTGGGTACAAAGGAACATTTTGGGGGAAAGGACACTGACACATGGACCTGATTAGCAGGGACACAGGGCTCATCAAATCAAGGTGCATCAGAAACCTGGCAAAAAGTGGGGGTTACTACAACAGACACCCAATTTCCTACAATAGTAATTCCTAGCCCCATTCCTTACTTTTTCCAGTTATTGTGAGGAAAACTCACCAAGGTTTTTTTCTTTTTGTGCAGTCCGTTTAAAGGCACACTCTTACACAGTGCATTGCCCTGTGTTATGCTCAGACGGTTGGTGTTAGGGTGTCTTTTTCTTAATATAATTTCCTTGGAATATGGGTTTTGTCTGCTTCCATGCTTTTGGGAAGGGCGCCCTAATTGTGTCTTCCTCCATGTCCTGGCAGTTGGGTTTTAGTACAATGATTTCTACCATTGTTGTTCAGTCAGCAGGGAAAAAAAGAGTACTGTGCTTTGTTCTTTCAGTAGAACAGGAGCAATGTAATTTTACAGATTTAGGTAAAAATAGTGCTTAAAAGCACAGCGCGCACACTGTGGTTAACTGGGTGCACAGGACCGAGAAAAAATCACAGGTTCAGGCCAACCATGATGGAGTGTGGACCTGATACAGGGACCAGGTTAGGCCTACTGAAAATTGTACCTTATGTTCTTGATGCGGTAATTCCAAGGAGCGATGAGCGTACCATGTCGTAGTTACATCGCGCTGTGTCAGTTGCGATGAGGAGCAGCGAGGGCTTTGATGTGAGGTCTGTGTTGGATTGCGTTGTGCTGCATTGGTTTTTCTGAGGAGCTGTGAGGGCTGCGATGCGAAATCTGCACCAAGTTATGTCGTGCTGCATCAGTTCTGACGAGGTGCAATGAGGGCTGTAATGTGAGTTGCATTGTGCTGCATTGGTTCTGATGAGGAGCTTAGAGGGCTGAGTCATGTTGAGTCGCACTGCATCAGTTCTGATGGGGACCACAGCTGGGCTGGCAGAACACTTTTATCCCCACTTTCAAGGGTCCAGGACTGGGGAGGCACCACTTGGGGGGGTTAGAACTCACAACAGACTTTGTCCCGGCCACGGGTTCAAGATGATTGGAACCTAATCCCTCTTTAGAGTAGGTCCCTGGGAGGAATATACATAAGCCAGCTGCCAGCTACATCCAGCCATGTGATCCAAGAACATGTTGCAGATACCAAATAGTTAGGACAGGAAAATACCAACTTTCTAAAAGTGCATTTTCAACATTGTGACTTAAAGTCTGACTTTACCATTGAAGAGGATTTTAAATTATAATTTCTCAGACACCAAACATGACTTTCTCACCTACTCCCAATGATATGTTACCACTTACTAAATGTAATAAGGTGACCTAATGTTATCCTATGGGAGAGGTAGGCCTCCCAGTAGTAAACAACTCATTTGGGAGTTTTTCACTACCAAGACATGTAAAACTTAAATGTACATGTCCAACTTGGTATTTACAATTTCACCCTGCCATATGGGCTGTTTAGGGTCTACCTTAGGGTGACATATGTATTAGAAAAGGTTTTAGACTTGGCAAAAGGGTTATTTTGGCAAGTCGAACTGGCAGTTTAAAACAGCTGTCTGGCTGCAGTGGCAGGCCTGAGATATGTTTTACCTAGCTACTTAAGTGGGTGGCACAATATGTGCTGCAGGCCCACCAGCGGAGTGTAATTTGTAGGTCCTAGGTATGTGGTGTACACCTTTACCGGGAACTTATAAGTACATTAAATATGCCAATTAGGTGTAAGCCAAAGTTACCATGTTTTAGGGACTCAGTACAAGTAGCATTGGTTAGCAGTGGTACAGTGCAGAGTCCTAAATCCAACAAAAAATAATTCAGCAAAATAGGCGGGGTTAAGGTAGGTGGGCTGGGGGAAGACAACCCCAAGGTTCACGGATCTAACATTTAGGTAAAGGAGGGATAGCGAGCAATAGGACCGCACACCTAGGGGGTCCCACCCTAGCTTGGGTAGCACCACTGTCTGTGCTTTCCTTGTGGATTCCATTAGGGTTGCTAACACCCTTGCCTCACCATATATCGTTAGTAGTTTATGTGCAATATGAGTTCTATATGGCATACATAGATATCATTTTTAAGTAATGTATTTTAACATTATTTCTTATGGGGGTTTATTTTAAGTCCCAAAATCCAAAGAAGTGTCACTCAGGTAAGTCGGTGACTAGAAGGTACACTAACACTGTAGGCTCCAGGTAAGGACACAAAAGCATCTTGGTGTACGTTTGAGGAATCCGGATCTAGTTCTTACTCTTTCAACATCATTAATATAGGGTCAGGTTAAAGGCATACTCTTTTTTTCCTACTAGATGGACCAGAAACCTTGGCAACCATCATTGCCACATGATTAGGTTAGTTTGCCTTTCTCCAGTGCTCTCATTGAGGTGTTTTTGCTGGTGGAAACCAGTAGTACAAATTTTGTTTTAGATGGTGGAAATCAGTAGTACCACTTTGTATAGCTGGTTCAAGGCAAACTCTTTTTGTGTCTCTTGGCTGTACCAAGCATGTTTAGGAAAGGAATAGGTTGCAGACACTATGTCTCTTTTTTCCTTTCGGGTGGACCAGGAACTTAGACAGCTGTCAACTACATGTGTTTGACCTAGGGACAGTTTGTAGGTTCATGGTTTACAGTTCGCCTTGAGATAATGCCCTCATTGAGGTGTGCTTGCTGGCATGAGACCAATAGCACACTTTGTATAGTTAGTTCAACTCAATTTCGGTCTTGCTTTGTTTCTCCTGACAGTACCAACAATGTTGGGGTTACATTGTAGACTCTCTCTCTTTTCCTAGGATTTTAAATAGTCCAGATACCACCCTCTTGTATGCGCCCCATTTACATAAACATATATTAGTGGGGTATGAATATCTGTATGGGATGAGCTGCTGTCTTAATTGCAGGGTCAGTAGTCTTCTTAACTTTTCACCTCTTTCAGAGTACAGAGAGCTCCCATGCAGTGTGGTAAGGGATGCCAATATGTTACTAATGAGGAGATAGGTCTCATTGATAAGTGGTATTTCAAGGTAAATGTCTGATGAATCCTGATCATCACGGTGTGGCACCACCCCCCTCATAATATGCTGGTTTCAGCAATAATTGTGACATGTCTCTGGAAAAAAGAGGCTCTTCCTGATGCTTAGATTTATGCCCAGTGGACTAATGCCATGCTACTTCTTTCAGCCATTTCATGTCATCTGCTGGCTCATTAGAGTGCAAACTGTCATTCTTGGTTGAGGGCTAGTCGAAGTTTCCTTGTCTATTAGCAGTATCCATGACTCTGTTAACCAGTGAGTCCAAGAAACTTTCCAGCTGCCCTGGCTTGAATGTTAAGTCTGTAAGGATACGTGACGGAAGCAATGCTTGTTCTAACATACAGGATATCTCTTAATGAAATGGTTGTTTTGTCCTTGATATATAGTCATCATTATTCTGAGTGCTGCTAGCTCATTCATTGCTATTATCCAGGGATGTGTCTTGGGGTGGGGCAGCACTCGCAGTTATTGGTTTAGAAGTTTACCAGAGACCTCTTATGTGAAGAAGGTTGTTTGGCTGGTTTCAACATCTCGCAGTGATGGGTTAGTCCCATCACTCACATCAATTTAAGCGGTCACTGTGGTTGGTCACTCAAAGTGAAGAACACAGCTTGAGGAAATTTCCTTTATGGAAATTCTGTTAATTTTCATGACGATTCAAATGATAAACAATTTGTGAGAAATGATCCCACAGTAATGGAATACTGACTTTGAAACACTTTGAAAATGTGTAATTCGGGGTCAAAGAGCATGACACCTCCAACAAGTTAACTAAGGAGAATGTAAGAACATAAAATGACATCTCCATTGATGCTTCACTTGCAACAAACGATTTAATTAACGTTATGGAATATTGACTTTGAAACACTTAGAATAGTGTAATTAGAGGTCAAAAGTCACATTGCATGACTTCCTTCCATCAATTAAAACAGGGAAAATACAAGTACTTATCATGTTGATTCCAATGATGCAACACTAGTGAAAAATGATCCAACAAGAATGGAATAATTACCATGAAAGGCTTAGAGAAGAGTATAATTAGAAGTCAATGATCAAATGTCATGACCCCCTCCACCAATTTGAACAAAGAAAAAAAAAGTGTTTTTTTATGTCAAATGCAACTACACTCATACAAAATGATCCAAGGGTAACAGAATAAAAATAGAAATACATTTATTTTTAAAGTGTCTTTGAGGCCAAAGGGCATATTTGATGACCTCACACCAAATCTGGCTAGCTGACTTCAGAGTACAGGCAATTACTTTTTCAATGATACCTCGCTTTAGAAAAACAATTTGAGGGTTACAAAAATTCTTCGCTTACACACTTCCAGAGTCTACCTCTTAGGGTCAAAGGTCAAAAAGTGTGACCTTCAGGTGACTATGTATGAAATCAAACATCACCTGTCCACAAATCATGCATCACAAATCATGCGTCTCTGCAGCACAAATGTGCCTTTGCTTTTCTTTTCTAACAGTACTCTAAAACATCTATTCCCTCACTATTGTGAAAGAGTTCTACTAGACTTCCAACTTTAGGTTTCGTACAACAATTGAAAGACATGAATAATGTATGTACGTTACATGTATGTCACAGTATGACAAATTCCCATTATAAATACACATGAAAACAAAAATTAAATCAAAATCTGTCCTTTTACCTGGGAAGCAAACAGAATTATAAAGAAATCTGGGCATCTACTTTCAGGAAACACTTTTGATTTTATTACTCTACCTACACGGTCATTTACACATCAATTTCACAGTCACCTATTGGCCATTTTAAATTGAGTCATGTGACTTCAGGGTGTTTTAAAAAATTATGTTTGATATATAAATTGGCAATAAAAGAAGTACTGAAACAAAAATATATACTTTCCCACCATTATAATCACAATCATATAAACATACCCCATCATTTCAATGGTCAAGAAATCACATGTCTTTAGCTACGCCTATTCACTCAGCCCCTCAGTGACTCAACTTCACCAGCGAACAATATACGTTGCCCCAGCTGGCACCACATTGATAACATTGACGGAAACACCAAAAATTGAAAGAAACAGTTAATTAGTTTTTTCAATCCAGATTAAAACTCCAGGTGTCTGGTGGCAACTGCACGAGTGCGGGATCGCTATTCCCCCTGTGGACAAATGGTTGTGACCCAGGAAGCTTGTACACTTCCAAGTATGGAGAAATGTGTACCCTCAGGCAGCGGTGCAAGCTGCCATAGCTCCGAACAGGCAGCCGTAGGTGCCCACAATGCACAACGAAACCCCTAGGGCCCGTCACAATGTTCTCCACAACAAAGTACCTTGTGGCATTGGTCCAGGGAGTGGGAGCCAGCGACCTCAGACAGAAGCCGCGGTGTCAGGCACTGTTGTCCTCCTGATCTGGAGGTTAAAGACAGTCTCCGCTTCAAGCTCAAGTCTTCCAATACCCCTTGGACTCCACACACTCGGGATGTGCAAGCTAGCAGAGAGCCCCTGTTGCAAGCACAGGTCCCTCGGACTCTGCAAGCTACCCCCGCACTTCACAAACCCCTCACGTCCCAGCACCTCAGGTGGGCTGAGCACACTCCTCTTCACAGTTTGATGACAATGTAGGTCAGGCCGATCACTTCCATCCATTTTTGCCGCACCTCTGTGTGGTCCTTACAATCTTGTGGAAACGGGGAGATCCTTTTTGTCCCTGGAATCCCTTGGAATGGCGGTCAGCCAACCATCCCTTGGAGGGTACTTAGGGACCAAGGGCCAGCATCATCCAGGTTATAGTCCCCTTCCTGAAGCAAGACAAGCTCCAGGCCATCACAAGTCTGCAGTTAATCCAGTTGCAGTACCTCCTCCCCTAATGATTCCTTGTGTCGATGGCCCATTGTCAAACCAGCATTGTATTGTTCCTAATGCAAAAGCACCTCTAATTCTGAGGCCAGAGCCCCAGTAGTTATACATACAATGGCCTTTGAAGATGTAATCAGTTCAAAAGGCCACCTTTGAAATGCACATGTCCTCTCTAAATAAAATTCGGTCCTGTCTGCCATCGGACCCCAGGACGTTAGATCACTATCTACGTGAAGCAGGTCCCGTGATACCGAACACACTGCCTAGTGCCATTCACAAGCCTTGCATGTAAAGCACATGTGCACATGTACTACCTCTTCCCGACACTACACCCTGTCGCCAGGGACAACTCTGATTTAGCAAGAGACTTGCAGAGCCTTGGCAAGTAGCTTATTAAGTGCCAAGTCGAGTTACAGTAACCTGTGCACACAGACCCCATTAGGGGGCAAACCTGTGGCACGATCGATGAGCTACTTCGTGGACGGCAAAACCAGTGCTGCAGGCCCAGTGAGGACATTCAAGTTACATGCCCTGGGTATATGTCTTACCCCTAGAAAGGGGACTTACAACTAACTCGAATCAGCCAATCATATACACACTAATATCCAAAATATATATGACAAGCACAACATTTTGCACTGAATATCAATGTCAAAAGCACTCAAAGTCCTAAGCCAGAAAAAAAAGGCTGGCCAGCCAAATAGGTCAAGTGAGAGCATGCCAAAAGATGCCAGGTCTAACACTCGCTCCACAACAGCAGAAAGTAGGGGCGAACTACCCCACCTCATGGGAGTCCTTATCAGTAAAGCGGAAGAGTCTGAAAAGACCATCTGCATTGGCGTGCTCGGTTCCAAGCTATTGTTCCACCGAGAAAACTATCCTTTATGGGGAGATGGACCACCTTAACAGTTTAGGATTCTCATCTGCATTAACTATCTGAGGGCCGTCTAGTCTGTCTGAACTCAAAAGTGAGAGCAAAACAAATAGGGACTTTACTTCCTTAGTGCCCAGACCACATCAAAAGCTTCCCTTTCAATGGCACTCCCGCTCTGTTCCCTTGGTAGTAGCCTCCTATTAAGGAAGGCTATTGGTTGATCTAGGCCCTCCTCATTTAGATAGGAAAGCACAGCCCCTATGCCATGCTCAGAGGCATGATTTTCAACCACAATCTTCTAGGGGAAGTCAGGCACCTTGAGCATGGGGGCCCTGCACATGGCCTTCTTCAGGGTGTCGAACGCCGCCTGGCAGGCCTTCATTCAGATCACCCGACACGGCTGCTTCTTCAAAGTCATTTCCGTCAAAGGTGTGAGAATAGTGCCATACCCCTTGGCAAATCGGCTGCAGTAACCAGTGAGGTTTAAAAAGGCTCTCACCTCTGTCTGTGTCTTGAGAGGTGCCCACGCCAGAATAGTCTCAATCTTGGTTGTGGCGGTGCCACCATGCCGGCCCCTACTTGGTGTCCCAAGTACACCCCAGACCCGTGCCCTATCTGGTACTTACTGGCCTTGATAGTGAGCTGGCATGCTGCAGTGCCCTCACTACCTCCCAGAGGTGGTCCAAGTGATGCTCCAAACTAGAGCTGAAAACCGCAATGTCATTGAGGTAGGCGGCACTGAAGTTCTCTTGCCCCTCGAGGACCTGTTTGACCAGCCTCTAAAAGGTGGCAGGTGCGTTATTCAATCCAAAGGGCATGACCTGAAATTGGAAATGCCCTGCCGGCGTTGAGAAGTCTGACCTCTCTCAAGCCCTGTCAGTTAAGGGAGTCTGCCAGTACCCGGACGTAAGATGAAAGGTACTGAGGAACTTGGTAGCCCCTAGCTGATCAATGAGTTCATCCCCTTGGCGGATGGGGTGTGCGTCAGGCTGAGTGATGGCGTTGAGCCCACGATAGTCCACACAGAATGAAAATTCAGGTGCCACGCCGGGGAGAGCAAGACCACTGACCTGCTCCATCTGACTGCTCTCCCCCGCCAACTCCACCACTAAGTGTTGCCCCCTGAGCCACTGAGCTCTGTTGCTGGGTGTCTGATGCCCTCCTCTACCCACAGGCTCCTGCCTGCACCTCCTCCTTGGTTGTCCAGTGGGAGGGCACTCTGCTCTTCTGCTGCTCGGCCTCTCTTGCCTCTTTTTATTCTGTCCCTTTTCCTCTTTCCTTGGTTCTGCCTTTCTGTCACTCTTCTCCTCTTCACTTTCTCATTCTTTCCTTCATTTTCACTCTTTCAATCATTTTCACTCTTTCCATCGTTTTCCCAGGAAGCTGCCCCTGTGACTCCTTCTCCCTCCAGTGTGTCCTTCCTGCTCCCATCTCCCTGCTGACCCGCCCTCGCCCTGATCTCCACTTAATGGTGGCCGCTGTGAGGAAAGAAGAGCAAGATCACTGACCTGTTCAGTCTGACGGATCTCCCCCCGCGCAGCTCCACTACTAAATGCTACCCCCTGAGGCCATGAGCTCTGTTGCTGGGTGTTTGAGGCCCTCCTCCACCTTCAGGCTCCTGCCTGCACCTCATCCCTGGTGGTCCAGTGGGAGAGCACCCTGCTTTTCTGCTGCTCTGCCTCTCTTGCCTCTTTCTTTTCTGCATCTTTTTCTCTTTTCTTCGTTCTGTCTTTTTGTCACTCTTCTCCTCTTCACTTTGTCACTCTTTCCTACGTTTTCACTCTTTCTCTTATTTTCCCGCGCTGCTGCTACCCCTGTGGCCCCTCGCCCCTCCAGTGTGTCCCACCCGCTCCCACTTCCCAGCTGACCCACCCTCCCTTTCATCCCCACTTAATGGCGGTCGCTGCGTGGCAAGAAAAGCAAGACCACTGACCTGGTCAGTCTGCTCTCCCCCCACTCAGCTCCACCACTAAGTATTGCCTCCTGACTCCCTGACCTCTGTTGCTGGGTGTTCGAGGCCCTCCTCCACCCACAGGCTCCTGCCTGCACCTCATCCCTGGTGGTCCAGTGGAAGAGCACTCTTCTCTTTTGCTGCTCTGCCTCTCATGCCTCTTTCTTTTCTGCCCCTTTTCCTCTTTCCTTTGTTCTGCCCTCCTGCCACTCTTCTCCGCTTCACTTTCTCACTCTTTCCTTAATATTTACTCTTTCCTTCGTTTTCCCTCTTTGCCTTGTTTTCCCCCGCCGCTGCTCTTGTGGCCCCTCCCCCGTGTGTCCTTCCCACTTCTGCCACCCAGCTGATCCACCCTCACCCCAATCCCTACCTAACGGCAGCGGCACGCAGTGGGGGTGCTGCTGGTGCGCCAAGTGCATGTCAAAGGCAAGCCTGTCTGCGTCCGTCCGTGACCCGACCAAAACAAGTGCTAGAGACCCAGTTCCCCAACACGCCTCCACAACAACTCATGCACCCTCCACGATCTCAAACCCAGATGCTACAACAACTGCCAGTTCTCTACGCTGACCAATATCCACGGCCCTCTCTCCAGTCTACACTGCAGCTGCACACTTGCTGCAGCTTCACACCCCAGCATCATCTCCCAGCCTACTGGACATCACTGCTCATAAACGACTCTACTGCATCCTCTTCAACGTACGTTCCCCACACAAGCAGGAAATAGAAATTTGGCGCCTGATTTCGCCTTCCTAACGGATACCTGGACAAACGCTAACACTGCATCTGACATCACCACCGCTATGCTCTATGGATACAAGTTTTTGCACAAGTACCGCCCCGTCCTCCCAGCAGGTGGAATCACCGTCGTTTACAAAATCCCCCTCCACATGACCATCCTCCCGGATGACACAACAACCCTCATGGAGCACCTCCACTTCCAGATCCATCCAACCCCAAAACGACCCTCTGCGGAACCCTCATCTATAGGCCGACCCTGTCTTCACTGGAGGAAACAGCGTATTCTACAGCCACACCACAGAACTCCTCTGCATAGATCACTACTGCATCTACTTCTCATTAAAAAAAAGCACTGTACACAAGCACACCCACCACCTTCCCCGTAGAAGCTGAAACAAAGTCATGGAAGACCAGCTTACCTGCGCCCTCATCAGCACCCCCTTACCGACTACATCTGATGCAAACACCACAGCATGCACTCTCCACCAGTGGATTATGAACTGCACCGACAAACACACCCCCCTAAGAAAGCCACCGGAAGACACATCAAGAAAGCAAGCTGGTTCACCCCTGCACTCGACTTAATATGCTCCTTCCTCACTGACAGAACCCAACCAGACTTCCCCCTACTTCTCAGAACCGACAGAGACCAACTATGGTGTGCCCCAGGGCTCCTCCCTCAGCCCCACCCTCTTCAACGTCTACATGGCACCACTAGCAACCATCGTTAGGAACCATGGGCTCAACATCGGCGCTGACGCCGACGACACCCAGCTGATCCTCTCTCTCACCATCTGACCCAACATCACCAAACACAACTTCCAAGAATGGATGAAAGCCGTCACCACTTGGATGAAGAACAGCTGCCTGAAATGCAACTCAGAAAAGAATGAAGTCCTCATCCTTGGCTCTACCCCCTCCGCATAGAATGACTCCTGTTGGCCCTCCACCCTCGGAAATACCCCCAACCTGACGTACCATGCATAAAACCTCACCATCATACTAGACTCATCACTCACAATAAACCGTCAGATTAACGCCCTATCCTCAATCTGCTTCAACACCCTGTGCATTCTACGAAAGACTGTCAGATAGATCCCAACAGAATCCAGAAAAACTTTCACGAGCGAGCTCATCAGTAGCAGACTTGACTATGGCAATGCTCTCTATGCCAGAATCAACAAGAAACTCCTTCAGAGACTCCAGACTGTCCAGAACACCGCAGCCAGACTGATACTCAACATCCCCTGCTGCAGTCACATCGACCAAAACCTCCACGATCTCCACTGGCTGTCAGTCGAAAGAAGAATAGCCTTGAAACTACTCACCCACGCATACAAGGCCCTTCACAACACCAGACCCGCACACCTGAACAGCTGCCTCTCCTTCCACACACCCAAAAGACACCTCGAATAAGCCCAGCCCTCTCTGGCCACCGTCCCTCATATCAACAAGTCCAGAATGGGAGGAAAGTCCTTCTCCTACCTCACACCCAAAGCCTGAAACACCCTCCCCATCCACCTCTGGCAATCTCCCACATTGCCTGAGTTCAGGAAGGACCTCAAGACCTGGCTCTTTGTATGACCCCAGCCCTCAACGTAGCTGCCCCTCTCCAGCCCAGTGCATTGAGACCCTCAAAGATGAGTAGTTGCACTTTACCAACCCAGACTGATTGATTGATTAAGCCTTCGGCACCAATAACATAGGACTGGACCATGGGCTGTTGGAGGGCTCAATTACCCCATGGGCTAGCATCTTGGAAACCACATCCCGTATGCTAATCATTACCTTATTCAACAACCTGTAAGATTTATGATTAACAAGTAGACTATCCCCCGTACCAATTTCATGAATGTAGCAATGGGTGACCCGAGGGTAAGTGAGTACAAAGGAGCAAACTGCTTCTTTAACTGTCGGCAGTCTCCCTGTTGCTCCTGGGTCGGACTAGGGGAGAGACTCACCCCCTCTACCGACTCACCCTGCTCCAAGGAGGGCAGCAGGTCCAGGAGAGGTTCAGTCTCCATTTCCACTCCATCTTACTTGACCAACAGCATGGTCAACTCAGTCCTCTCAAAATGTGGCTTGAGGTGATTCACCTGCAGGACCGCAAAGTGTTCCATTGAGTTTACAAGTCTACCAGATAAGTGATGTCACTCTTGTGCTCCATCATCTCAAATGGCCCAGACCATTTGTCCTGTAGAGTATGATGCTCCACGGGGGCCATGACCCGCACATTCTGGCCAGGCTGAAACTCGCCCAGAGTGGAGTTCTGGTCATACCATCATTTCATATTCACCAGGCTAGCTTCCAAGCTCGCCTGAGCAAGTTTCCTGAAGTGGGCTGTTTGGTTATGAACGACCAGGAAATAAGTGAATATATCTTGGGGTTGCTTCCTAGGAGCTTGCTTCCAACTCTACCTCACCAAACGGAGAGGACCCCTCACAGGGTGCCCATACAGAAGCTCAAATGGGCTGAAGCCAACCCCCTTCTGTGGAACCTCCTTGTAGGTGAACAAAAGACATGGCAGGAGGACTTCTCACTTATGCCTCATGAGGTCTGAAAGACCCATAATCATGCCCTTCAGGGTATGAATGAATCTCTCAACCAACCCATTGGTTTGAGGATCATAGGGGGTGGAGAACTTGTAAGTTACTCCTTCCACATGGCCTTCATCTACAATGACATGAAGTTGGTACCCCGGTCGGATATCACCTCCTTGGGGAAACCCAACAGTGCCTGGGCCTCTGCTGGGACCGTCACCATCCTCAGGGGGATCGCTTCTGGGTAACGGGTGGTATGGTCCAACAAGATCAGGATAAACTTGTTGCCCATGGCAGTCTTGGGATCCAGAGGCCCCACAATGTAAACTCCCACCTGCTCAAAAGAGGTGTCCATTACAGGAAATGGTTGCAGGGGGTCTTTGCACCTCCCTCCCGTCTTGCCGCTCGCCTGGCTGGTCAGACAGTACCGACAGAATACACCTGAGGCCTTCCTCATTTGGGGCCAATAGAAGTGGGCAGCAAGCCTGTCAAAAGTCTTGCCCTGCCTCAAATGACCTGCAGGCAGCACATCATGAGCCAAACCCAATAGGAAGGTTCTGAAACACTAGGGTACCCCTAACACACAGGCTGACCCCGGTTCAGCAACATTAGACTCACTATACAAGAGACCATTCTCACAATAAACCCAGTCAGTTCCAGAGGCATCACCAGCTGCCTGGGCCTCTGCCTGCCGCTGAAGACCAACAAGAGTAGGGCACTGTTTTTGTGCCACTCAGAAACATACTTAGAGGGACCTCCATTCCGCTGCTTATTAGTCAGCTAGGCAGGTTCACCAGTTCGGCAACATCTTCCCCTGTAGGTACCAGAGCCTCACCTCCAGGGTCAGCCTCTTCCCGGACTATGGGAATCTCAAGAGCTGGTTTCCCGTGCCCCTTGCCCTTTCTCTTCCTGGCTGGGACCTGGGCCACTATCTCAGGCTCAGGGTCCTTCTGACCATCCTCCTGTGCAGCCCTTGAACGTGTGGTCAGGCATGCCCACCTGGAGCTCAACCTCCCTCCAGGAGGTATGTTCCACATCATTGCCGAGCTGACAGTCCACAGGCATTGATGGGCTCACAGCTATCTTCAAGGTACGTGAGACCCCCCCGTTCACGTGAAGGGAATCTGTGCCACTAGACAGTGGCTCTCAATGTTGTCGGCTGCAGCCACTTGGTGAACCACGTTAGGAACAACCTGCTCTGCAGACACCAAATTACTTTGGACGGTCGTCATACTAGCCCCAGTGTCTTGCAGAACCTGCACCCTATGCCCATTAATGGTCACCCACAGTCTGTACTTCCTAGTATTCTCAGGCGTGAGGTTTCTCTGGACCACTTCACTGTCGCCCAGAGTCACTAGGGGTATCTCAGAAGGCTCCCCACTACCAACTGGGATCAATTCCTCCCTAAGCACAACTCCCACCCCTCCCAGTGTCTGCCCACCAGTGGGGGATGGAGCCCGCTTAGGAAACCTTGGATCCCCCCAATAGTTTTACTTCTTGCTGACAAGCATAGCACCGGGAAGTCTCTTACCTGCAGGCTTACCATTAGGTAACTGCTGCTTCTTATCACCAGGGGGCTGGCACTTAGTCTGGGGCCCTTGAGAGACCTCCTCACTTTTATTCCTGTTCCCCCTCTTTTTCTGTGGGGCACCCGGACCACCCATGGCGGGATCTCCTTCAGACACCTTCTTGTGGACCCGGGTGTTAACCCAGTGGTCTGCCTCCTCGGAAAACTTATCAATCAACTGCTGGCGCAATTCGGGAGAACAAAGGCTAAGCATGTGCCCCTGCGCAATCAAATTGTACAACTCCTTGTAGTCTACCACCCAAACATCCAATGCCTTGCAAAACAAATCCAGCCAATCTACCCAGGTCTGAGGGGTTAGTTTCACACTGTCCCTAAACTTCTGCCTGTACTTCTCAGGTCACCCTCTTCAAGGGTCAACAAGGTGTCCCTCCTCTCAGGTGGCACATGCTTCCACAAACTCATCCCCCAATTCCACTCAGGGATCCTGTGCATTTGTAAAGCTATTTCATAGGCCCAAAACCACCGGTTTATGTCATCCCCCACTCTATAATCAGGAACCAGATCCTTAGTTATGTGAATTGTTTTGTCCCCTGACACAGATGAAATGCTTCCACCATCTGGGATGGACTCGGCTCTCTTGGCTCGTAAGTCCAGCTCTATCATGATCAACTCTTGAGCCAACATCATTTTCTTTTCTTTCATTGCCACCTTAAGATAACTTAACAACATATGTATTTGTAAAGCATACATTCACTTAGAAATGGTATATTGGTGCTGAATAACAGATGTTTATTAGCACTCTCACCTTCCCACTTAAGTTTGGCCAGCTCCAACTTGAGCTTCCTCTCCTCCTGCCTGTCTTCCAGCTCTTCTGGGGGCAGATTCCTAGAGGAACCACTACTGCCTGACCTGGAGGGTACTACACTACCCTCCTGCAGTTCCTGCTCTTCAGCATCCACTACATCACCCTCCCTAGGATCCTCAGTTGTACCTCTGGCCTCCAGTCTGGCTCTCAATTCCTTTTGCAGCTCCTCCTTTCTACTGAGTCCTTTAAAAGAACATTTCAGGTCCCTGCAGAACGCTTTGAGCTGGGCTACCATGTAGGTCTTCAAATTATCCTGCTCAAACTCCCCTACAGAGGGTACCTCTGCTGGTTCTCCAACTTTAGACATGACTGTTGTGAACACAGAAAGGCAAGAAAATGATGTTGTACACCAGAGTTGTAGAGAAACCACTCGGGCTTATGCCAACACACATCCTATCCACACTGCTGATAACCAAATGTTAGAGCCACCGGTTTCCGGCTGTCTGGTGCGCATTGAAGCCAGTTATAATCTTTCTTCCTAGATAGGCTAAGTACGATACACATGTCCGATAGCCTGTGCTCACTTTTGGGTAGCTTGGCACAGAGCAGTCAGGCTTATCCTCTGGGTCAATGTATAAAGTATTGCCGCAACACCACCCTCACAACACACTGCGTACGCTACAAAAAGACTCCACACCATATGTATAAAACACTGGTCTTTGTATTACACATGTGCATTAAAATCAACACGATATATACATTGAAATCAAAATGATCTGCTCATTGAATACATACTTTACAGGTATATGCAATTATCAAACTTTCCTTTTAGCAGCAGAATAGCATAACCATATATGCCCTATTCAATGGCAATCAACAAACACATTCCAAATATCGCATACCCCAAAATTTGCAGTGGTCAAGAAATCAAATCACGTCTTTGACTACGCCTTGTGACTCAGCCCCTCAGTCACTCAACTGCACCAGGCAACGATGCACTTTGTCCCTGCTAGCACCATATTTAGATTGACGGAACAAGCTAAAGCTGAAATAAACAGTTACTCAGTTTCGTCCATCTGGATTAGACCTCCAGGTGTCCGGTGGCACCTGCACGAGTACAGGAAAGCTACTCCCCCCAATAGACAAAAGGTTGTGAACCAGGAAGCTGGCACACTTCCAAATCTGGAGAAATGTTTTAGGCAGCTGTAGGTGCCCACAAGCCACAAACAGCCTCATGCATCAAGCAAAAATCCAGTCGGTAAAATACCGAATCGCTAATAACACCCGTTAGCGAATAAAAAAAACCGATTTCCAATGCATGAACCCAAAATGTGAGCCAATAACGAATCGCAAAATAAATCCGGTAAAATACCGAATCGCAAATAACCAAAAAGCAAATTTACCGATTCGCTAAATACCGAATGAGCAGATACCGAAATCACTATTAGCTCCTGGAAAGTGCCAATGGCAAATAACGAATCGCACCCCAATGCAACAAAAGTCGCAAATACTGAAAACCCCAAAATTCGCTATTTTGCTTGAGCTAAATAAGGGGAATCAGAACCTGGAGGTAAAGTTAAAAAAAAGTCATGTGTATAAAAAAAACCACTTTCAACATGTGCAACTGATTGTGCCAATCACCAAACCCTTAAATGTGGCCCAGGAGACCCTGTTGGCTACCACAAAATGGCAGCCCTCTACGTGTTTGCAAGGAGGATGCGTATCAATGCGGCAGGACAGCGCAGGAGAAGGGTCCAGGAGAGAGTTGTCAGACTGCGCATCACCTTGCTCGGGCAGAATGAGGACGAGGTGTACGAGAAGTATCGACTCAATCGTGCCATGATCATGCACCTCATTGCAGACCTGGAACCATCACTGCAGCACCAGACACACCGGACCAATGCAATCCCTGCGCACGTCCAGGTCCTATGCAGCCTGCACCTACTGGCCTCAGGGAGTTTCCAGGGGGTAATTGCGGTAGCCGAAGGCGTATCGCAAAGTGCACTCTCACGCTTCTTCAAGAAATTCCTAGATGCCATGCTGTCAATGCTACACACCCACATCAGCTTCCCCACAACCCCACAGCAGTTGGACCGCAACAAACAGGCATTCTACCAGGTGGCACAATTCCCCCATGTAAGTGGATGCATCGACTGTACGCATATCCCCATATGTCCACCCGCAGCAAATGAGTACATATTCCGGAACCGCAAGTCCTACCACTCAATCAACGTGCAGGTTGTGTGCGATGCCAATCACATCATAACGGACCTAGTGGCACAATTCCCGGGGAGCACACACGACTCCTACATATTCCGCCACAGTGGAATCCACAGGCGTCTAATCAACGGAGAATTTGGAGAGGGACTCCTGCTTGGTACGTACAAATTACGCTTCCCCACACCAACACCACACATGTATGGACATCACCAATGCTAAGTCTTTGCTTCTATCTTCTAGGTGACAGTGCTTACGCCCTGCGTGAATATATACTCACCCCATACATCAATCCAGCAACCCCACAGGAACAACGCCACAACGCAGCACACATAAGCACTAGGAATGTCATAGAGAGGACATTTGGGATTCTGAAGAGTCGCTTTAGAATCCTACATAAGACTGGCGGCGCCTTGCTATACAAACCTGAAACCTGCTGCCGGATTATTGCTGTATGTGCAATGCTGCACAACATTGCGACCAGAAGGGGGATACCCATAGAGGTTGACAGGAATGACCACCACCGGGATGACCAACCACCCGCCCAACAACGACAGGCACACGTCCCTAACACAGCAGAGGGCCACAGGAGGCGGACATACATAATGCAACATTATTTCTGAATCAGGTGAGAATGAAACATTACAAGTTTGTTTGGGGTGCAACTGTTTAATGCACAGTAGCACTGCGGTATGTGCAACAAAACAAGCAATGGAAATAATGCTCCACAGGAAAAAAGTAAAATCAAATGTGCGTTAAAGTCACGCCTGTGCAGACTCAGAAAGGGGAGGTCCATGGTTGCCCCACCATGGTCCGGCATGTCTGTGTATCTGTCTAGTGGCGCTTGCCACGTACCCCAAGCCTCCGCTCAGGTGTCTCCAATGCCTCACCACGGCCTGTCCCCGTGGAGGCCCGCGAACTGCGGCGCCTGGTGCTGGCCTCTGGCAGTGACACGCTGCTAACACTGGAGGCAGCCTCATTGGCGTCATCCCCTCCCAAAGCAGCTGCACTGCATGTGCTGCTCTGTAGGTGTTCAACAGCAGTGGTCATCTGCCCTAGTGCCTTGGCAACATCCCCGCAGGAGTGCCCAAGGTCCACCTGCAAGGACACAGAGTGGCATGCCAACACTGCGGTACTGTTGCTGTGACGTGTGATCGCCTTTGTAGCGGTGGCGGAACGCACTGATTGCTGTCGGTGCCTCCTCTTCTCGCACTCATGGCCCTGCTTCATGGCACGGGTGAGCTCATGGATGTCTTCCCTGAGGTGAGCATTGCCCTCTGCCACCACAGTGGTCATGTCCCTAACCGCCGTGCTCATGTCCGTAACCGGCGCAGTCATGGCACGCATTTCTCTAGCAAGGCGCACGATATTGCAGCTAATGTTTGCCATGTGTCGTCCCTGCAGGCGCTGTACACGCAGCATCCTCTCCTCGATGGCAGAAGTGTGTGGGAGATCCAGGTCGCCTGAGGAGACGGAACTTGGCCGAGCCCTGCGCCGCTGTGTGAGTCTTGCACGTACAGGTGGTGCATCAGGTGGTGTGATGGTGCGCAGACTGTGTCCCACTTGTGTGGAGGGTGTTTCCATCACCTGCAAGGGCGCAACTTGGGACCTGCGCCTCTGCGCTTTTGTGGCTGTTGTAGCTGCAGCGGGTGTGGCTGGTGCTGGTGCTGGTGCCTGTGCTGGTGGTGCTAGTGGTGGTGGTGCTGGTGGGGTGGCAGGTGGAGGTGATGTATGCGCATCCTGCGTTGTCTCCAGGTCGGAATCCACAGGTGTCTCGGATATTATCAGCCGCCCGCTGTCGTCCGAATCCCCAGGAGATGCATCTGTGTGTGAAACAGTGCATGGTTAGTGGGATAGTTACACCTACGTAGTGTTGTACACATACATGTCCCTCTGTGATCCACTAAATAAACAGTCTCTATCCATGTTCAACTGATGTGGTGAATGGTCATTGCATTTACGCCTGTACATGCACACTGGGCTGACTAGACTACAACTCCCATGATGCACTAGTGTTAGGAGTAAAGCTGTGTGTGCCAAAGCTGCATACACACTCAAATCCTGCTGGGGGCATGGAAATGGGTTTACGCTATGCTGGGTATGGGCACAGGCATGCATCTTACCTTGGGCACTTGTGGCTGCGCCGGACGTGTCCATCTGGGTCACTCCCACGACGGCTTCCCGCTCGATTGTTCCTTCCACCAGATCCTCCAGGGCAGTGTTTGCTTGGACCGTGGAAGGGCCGCCTCCGGTTCTGCTTGCCTCCCGGAGCCTCTCTGAAATCCTAACCTTTGCATGCTTCCGCAGGTCGTACCACCTTTTCTTGAGGTCGTCGTTGCTGCGGGGCGTCACACCTACAGCATTCACCCTCTCCCGGATGCGCAGCCAAATGCGGCGCTTCTCTTGCTCAGGCACCTTGAGGGACAGCTTACCGAAGAGGCGATCGTGCTTGCTGCTGACTCCCTCTATCAGGTGCTCCAGCTCCCTGTCGGAGAACTTGCGCTTGCGCTTGCGTGCAGCCTCAGCGCTGGATGGTGCTTCCTTCTCCATCAGGTATTTGTTTTGAGGATGGCTCAGTTGTTGTAGCTTCACTCTGCACAGGCAGTCTTAAGTCACAGCTCCTGTTTGCTCCTCTGTCGAGGCAATGTGGGTGGGGCTGCAGTATTTCCTGGTTGGTGATGTCATCTGCACGTTCCCGGTGCGACGCGGTCAATTGCGATTTTGCTATTACCGAATTCGCTATTAGCTAATTCGGTATTACCGAACTCGCTATTAGCTATTCGGAGTTTGCATGCCCCGCTATTGATTAATCGGTAAAAATAGCGATTTTTAAGGAATCGCTAGAATTTACCGAATCTGTTGATGCATGCCCAAAAGCGATTCCTTAATAACGATTACTTATTTCTCGCTATTAAGGAATCGCTTTTGGTTTGCTTGATGCATGTGCCCCAAAGAAACCAGTCGGGCCCTGTCACTATGTTCTCCACAACAAAGTACCTTGTGGCGTGGGTCCAGGGAGATGGAGCCAGCAATGTCTGAAGGAGGCCACAATGTCAGGCACTGTCATCCTCCTGATCTGGAGGTCAAAGACAGTTCAGTTCCCAGCTCAGGTCTCCCAACACCCCTCGGACACCACATGCTCCAGAATGCATACTAGAACAGATCTCCTGGTTGCAAGCATGGGTCCCTCGGACTCTGCCACCTTACCCCGCACTCCTCAAACTTCTCACATCCCAGCACCTATGGTGGGCTGCAGATATTTAAGAGCACACTCCTCTGCACAATGTGATGACAGTGTACGTCAGGACGGTCCTTGTCCCAACTGACGATCACTTCCACCCATTTCTGCTGCACCTTTGCGTGGTCCTTATGATCTTGTGGTAATGGAGAGATTCTTTGTGTCCCTGGCATCTCTTTGATAGGTGGCCAGTAAACCAGCTCTTAGAAAATACTTAGGGACCTGGGCCACAACAGTTGGCACTACTGTAGGCGAGCAATGTCCAGGCAAATGTCAGCAAGTGATAGTCCCTTTCCTGGAACACGGCCAGCTCCAGACAAACACAAGACTGTGGATAAACCAGTTGCAGTCCCTCCTGCCCTAATTATCCCTTGTGTCAATGCCCTAGCATCGAATCAGCATAGTATGGTTCCAAATCCAAAAGCGCCTCTAACTTCTGAGACAACAGCCCCAGTAGTTATACCCACAATGGCTTCGAAGGTGAAATCAGTTCAAAGACCACCTTTGAAATGCACAGGCCCTCTCTAAATTCTATTCTGTCTGCCATCCTACGCCAGGAGGTTAGATCACTATCTTGAGTGGGTCCAAAACCCTGAGACCTCTTAGATTCAGAGGTCTGCAGTTTCCCTTGAGCCCCCTGTTTATGGCCTTCTATCAGGAATGCACAGATGTAGCTGTCCCCCTGCATCTATATGTGAATTGGTGAATTGGAGACAGGCTGGCAAGCACACAGAGCCCTGCGCATTGAGATGCCCACTTTACCAAAGTGCCATTTCCACACATGTAATGTTGAATCCACTCTCAGGATTTGCCATTATGAACTCATGTATACCAAACACTATACAGTTACTATTCTTCATGTAGGAGATCCTGAGCAATAGCCTTTCCCTATATTCCCCATGCTAATCCAATGCAAGAAGCAGGCTCAGTTGTGCCGAGCAAACCACGGGGTTTCATTCATGACCCTTGCATGTAACGCACATTCGCATATGTCCTCCCTCTTACCGACACCACACCCTCTCACCAGGGAGAACTCTGATATAGCAAGAGACATGCAAAGCCTTGGCACATAGCTTTTTAACTGACAACCCGAGTAACATTAACCCATGCACACAGGTCCCACCATGGCAAACCTGTGGCATGATCGATGAGCTACCTCTGTGGATGGTACAACCAGTGCTGCAGGCTCACGGACGGGCATTTGAGGTACATGCCCTGGGTATATGTCTTACCCCTAGACAAGTGGCTTACAGCTAACTCTAATCAGCCAATCATATATACACCAATCACCAGTATATATATGACAAGCACAGCACTTTGCCACTGAATGCCAGTGTCAAACGCGCTCAGAGTCCCAAGCCAGCAAAACAAGGTCCAAACACTGGGTCAGCAGCCATAAAGGTCAGGGGAGACCATGCTACAAGATGCCAGATCTAACAGGCACTAATTGGGTTAATCTCATCTGAAAAGGGTGGGAGAAACCTCTCAAGGAACCGAAACAGGATATAGTAGAGTATGTGCTTCTTAAGGAACCCAAATGGGATATAGTAGAATATGTGCTAGGCCTACACTCCTGCATGGCAGAGTACATGAAGAAGGCTTAAAAGAACCTACCGGCCAGTCAGGAGCTTGATAAGCACTGGTAGGACTTCCTTAATGGCATACAAGGCCGATCAAAAAGTGTGAGTGGAGGAGTGTGTGGCTCCAAGGGCGCTCCAGGAAAAGGAGATTAGGCTGGCCCTACTGTTGTGTTTCGATTTAGATGCCTGTACATAGGTTTCCCTGAATCATGTCCTTATATAGGCACAATTCGCATTGCCCTTATTTAGGCATAGAATCCCAGTCCTTATTTAGGAATTACCATGCTATCCAAATACAGGCATGGTCAGCTACATCCGTCCATCCCACGTCACAACGAGTTCTTAGAAACCAGACCCTTAAGCCATCGGGACTTTCCCTAGCTAGGATTATTGATTTCTCCAAGAACTCATCTATTATGCATGAACTACTATTCCTTAGGGGTTCATTCATGATGTCTTCCTCTGCCCGACTTTACGTCAATGTTAGCATTCCTAAGTACCTTCCAGGTATAAATATACCTTCACTTGACATGGCAAGCACGGCGCGGCTTAGCTCGACTAGCCTACACAGCTCGATACGGCACGCCACTGCAAGCTCGGAAGGAATTTAAGTTCCCGCCTGATGCACTGACCAGATGCTGTCATCCCTGCTCGCAGATAATCCAGCTTCCAGTGTTATGACTCCCTTCGCGGGGTGTTGGAGTTTGAGATTCGGAAAGAGATTCCCACCTCTCTCATTCTAAGGTATGGTGTTAACAAGAACCTAGAGGGACTCCTGGCATATAAACTTAGTATATAACACACTATAGCAAACAGCACCTACTTCTTTCCTGGTACTACACTTAGGTTAGCTACACTCGGGTAGAACTATTTAGAAGCATCAGACGAGTATTTACTTTTTAGCCTGTGTTATTTATGTATGTATATATGAATATATGTCATAGCTAAAAGACAATGCTATTGCAGTATTATTTCTTCTTACTGCTTATGCTGTGCGTATTGTATCTTGCTTACTGTCTAATGATTGTAACAGCTCATATCTCTTACACGAGAAACAAGACTGTTCAATAAATCCTTTTATTGAAACGCCCGTCTATCTATTTCTGTGTAACTCTGAAGAAACTAAGCATGCACGATTGACTGGGGGGAAACTGTTATCTATTGTTTCCACGATTCTGAGACACGTTCCGATTCTAAGGGAAACAAAGTTGTCATGTTTATGCAGTTGTCAGAAACTACTCCCTTCTTGTTTATTCAAGAAGTTTCTAGTGACCTCTGAGTTATCTGGCACACAAGTAATTAAGTTTAATGTACTCGATGGAGGCATACTGACCTTAGTCCTATGCAAAAACTATAGTGTATATTATTCCAATGCACAGAGCCTATAAGGGAAATGGGAACTACACTGCATGGCGCCCAACATTTGGTAAGGCACTAATTTAACGCTAGATACTGAAGTAACTCAGTCGTGCTTTTCTCAGAGACCCCTACTCATAATTCTTCATAAGACGTCTGGAGTGGATAGGGTTAATATCCGCCATAGCTGAGTAGGACGAGAATCCTATGTATTAACTGTTTGGTTTGTTCAACGTTGAAGGATATAGTGTTCCAAAATATTGTGCACATTATCTTTGTTCCCTTGAAACTTGATCTACATTTTTCATTAAACAAATGTCCCAAAACGGGGATAATAATACCGTGACCGGTGAGGCTGCGACTAACCAAGTCATAACAGCTTTTAATACTACAGGTTTAAATGAAACCGATTAGGGTGTTATAAACATCCCTCCAAACTTAAGGAGAGCCATCACTCTAAAACTTATAAAACATGGCCTAACACCAAGAGGTGGTAAAGCAGTTTTTATGATAGAGGCACATGAATATTTTCAGACAGAGGTATTCTACTCATGGATTACATTCCCAGAATCAAATCCAGTAACACATGTGTTTCACTTCTTCAAAGAAGATGAAGCACCTGAGGAATACATTCCCTTTGAGGATGTTGAAATTCCACTCACATACCAGGCGCATCAGCTCTGGTTTTAAAGGCGCCCTAAAACCTTACAATCACATTACCAGGCTCGGTCCACTAGGTAGACCAGGAGCAACATGGCCAATTTTAGCTGGCTACATACCTCATCCTCACATTGAAGCAATGTCAGACAAGGAATTACTTAATTAAATACAAGAATTAATAGAATTACACAGTTAAACCACAACTGTCTGCAGGTCCTGAGAAGGACTCTATTAAACACAATCATACATCTTCTTAAAAGAAGTGGGAAAATAACAAACATTCAAAAGAGAAACGTTCTCAATCACAAGGTTGGTTTCCTCAAAAGGAGCCCTCTGAAAGGAGGCATAACCTCAGAAATAGGGATAATTTGAGAAAACCTGACAGGTATCAAGATACTGATACACGTTCCTCTCGACCTTTCTGACATCATCACAGACATCCGAAAGAAGAGGACGGTCAGATCACAAAGAAGAGCGCGTGAAATCCAAAGACGATCAGCATGTTCAGAAAAACAAACCAAAAACTCAATTCGCTAAGAAGAAGGTAGCAGGTCTGAAGATCAGACATGCCGAGAATTCTGAGAACACAACTCAAGAACGGAGAATGGGCTCAGACAATGCTGGATAGTGCAGCAGAAGTAACAATAGGTCGCCAGAACCTGAAGGAACTTCTGGAGATAGTGGACTTGAATGAGTACATCACAGTTGAGACTGTAGACACTTTCGTTAGTTCTCCACAAAGGTTATATGAAATAACACTCAGGATGGAGGGAGACATACCAAGAAAAGTGAAAGCTCTCTTTTGGGAAAAACTTTCAAGGGGTTATGACATACTTCTAGCAGAATGGGACTGGCCACCAAAATTTGTCAGGGAGTGTCCACATGGCGAAGACATCGTTATGCCAGCCTTCTCCAACCATGTTCCAATACACCTAAAATATACATATGCCAGGAAATGGGCAGTTGCCCAGGCCCCAGCATTACACAAAAATCATGTAGGATGGGATGAGGACTCACCTCACCATAAAATCCAATTAAAATGTCAACCTACTGCACAAAGACAGTACCCAATAAGCAAAAAGCTAAAAAAAACTGGTCAGGGAGATCTTAGATCAACTTGAATACCAAGGGTAATTGAAACATGCACCTCATCAATGAACAATTCTTTGTTTCCCTGTTTATGAAACATAACGTAATCCCGTTTGAGTATATTGTGGCCTGAAGATGACTATCATTTGTCCCCAAGGGTTTAATGCTGCATCTATGCATCTATGCATGTAGAAATCGCTTACAAAAATAGCGATTTCTAAAGAAAAAGGGAAATCTATCCTCTAGGGACCTAATCAATGTCATGGCATCCAGTTTTCCAAACTTATTACAAACTACTGGTATGGAGGCTATGCATTGCTGCATCCTGCAATCTCTTCGCCTTTAACAAAGGTTAGTGTGCGTATTTATTCATCATGGGGAAACTATCTGTAACCTCTTCTGGTTTGGGCCCTAGAGGCACTTCCATTATCACGCCGGCCCTTGAAAGCATGTTAGAAGATGCTTTTTTGTTGGTTACGTCGGAAATTGAGGACACTGAACGGAGACTATCATTGGGTCGAATTACACTGCCCTCATTAATGTCCCGCGGTGCTGTTAATGCTGATCCTTTGACTCCTGTGCCGCTAACACCTAACATAATAGTCGCCAACCCCACCCATCACACAAAAATTTCATCTGGAGCCATAGAGGCTAATAAGCCTGCTACTCCCATTATTGAAATAGCTGACTCACAGCAGGACATGAAAGCCGCCCCTACTATTGCTAAACCAGCCCCAATTTCCAAGACCTCTTGTACAGATACCAAGGTTGCTATTTCCATCTCTGAAGTGGAAGATGCTATTAATCAAAGCGCAGGGAATAAAGCCCCTGGCCCCGACGGATTATCAATTGATTTAATTAAATCCGAACCAGATTTTTGGTCCCCTTTGTTGTGTAATGTTTTTAACAATTTGTCTAACACCAAAACCCCAGATACCTGGTCAAGTAGCGTTATCGTACCCATTTTTAAAAAGGACGACAGATCAAATCCCAGTTGTTACCGCCCTATATCTCTAATAGACAATACATTGAAGATTCTGGGCAGGGTGATCTTTAATAGAATTAGGCTCTGGGCAGAGGAAAATCATATTCTCCACCCCTGCCAGCTGGGATTTAGAAGTAATGTGGGAACAGTTGAACAATGTTTGAATTTAAATCTCATTTTAGGCAAGTATACCGTTGCTAAAAAAGTCCCCCTGTATTTGGGTTTTATGGACTTATCGTCAGCGTTTGATTTCGTAAATCGCTCGAAACTCTGGGAGATTCTTTTAAACTATGGATTAGATGAGACACTAGTTCATTTTTTGGCACACTTGCATAGAGACCTAAAAGCACGTGTTAGGATAAATAACGAGGGAGAGGTCTCCGGGGATATTTTAATCGGCAGAGGGGTCAGACAAGGTTGTGTCTTGGCCCCCCTACTTTTTATTCTGTATATAAATGAATTAAATAAATCCCTGTCTAATCTTTCATGCGATGTGCCGAATATCAATGGTAATTTACTCCCAGTACTCCTATACGCTGACGACGCGGTTTTGATGGGCCGTACACCCAAAGCACTACGCACTTTAATTACGGGTTTTGTCTCTTTTATGGCTGGTTTGGATCTGTGTACCAACTTTAAGAAGTCATATATCATGTCTTGTGGGCCTAACAAATACCGCATCAATCACATAGTTTCAGGAGATAACATCTTAAAAAGCACAAGCACTTTCCCGTATCTGGGTCTGATTTTTTCAGACACGGGCTCTTGGTCGGCACATGTAGCACATGGCAGAAACAAACTTGCCAAGGCAGTTAACTCTATCATTAGTTTACAACAGCCAAAGAGGGCTGAGGTGATGCTGCCCCTAATACAAATTTATAAATCCCAATGCCTACCTACCGCAACTTATGGTGCTGAGGTGTGGGGGTACACCAAAAGTAGCGGCATCCAAACAGAAGAAAACAGATTTTGCAGGAAGGTTTTGGGGGCACAAATATCTTCACCCACCTACATATGCCACAAAGAGTTAAACCTGCACTATGTTGAGGATTTTATTAAATCCCGGCCAGCTTTATTCTGGCTGAAGATATGGCAAAACCCGGCAGCAATTTTAACACAGGAAATAATCAGTGATTGCCTTAAGTGCGATAGGGGCTGCTCTATACCATGGCTGAATGCTGTAAAAGAAAGTTTATCTAGTGTAGATTTAGAACACACCTTTTTCCATCATCATAACGCAGAGAGCACGAACATTAAGACAGTGAGAGAGCTACTATATGACTCATTCCGAAGGGACAGAGAACACTCAGAGTTTCCCAAACCATCAATAAGCAGATATATTTCCATCTCGTCCTGCCCGGGCTATAATAAAGTCTCCCCACAGGAATATCTGAAAAGGAACATTGGAAGATGGAACAGAAGCATTCTCTTTCGCCTTAGGGATGGGAGCATAAAATATTCTCTCTGCTTTCCACTTGGTTTTAATAAAAATCTTGAACATCTGCCCTGCCCTTGCGGAAATGGTCTAAAACAAACAACTTTACACTTTTTGCTTTTTTGCAATTTTTATATCAGATATACAAAACAGTATTTTATCCCTTACTTCAGGTCACATGCTATTATTGACCATAAAATGGCATACACTGAAATATTACGGCTAGGAAGTGATGCGATGATTATCAGAGCAAGCTCATTTTTGCATTCCGCGATACGCTCACGGAATACGATGGTTACTATATAGACTGTCTTCCTCTGTTTTCCTTGTTTACTTATGGCCATCGTCAGGCTGTTATATGCCTAGTATATCTATTGAAACTGTTTACACTTAATTGTCAGTTTGCACAAATTTCCCTGACCTTGACTATATGTCTGGACAAGTTTTAATTATTTTAATCTTGAGGTGATAACTTGCATTGATATTTTCATCTTATGCTTCCGATTGCTGCTTGCACAAAATGACACAGTTGTTGATGTTTACATGTCACCCACATTGAATATATTCGCACTTTACTTGTTACCCCTGCACTTTTTGCCCATACCTGCATTTAATACTATGGAAATGACCTTGTTTTTATCATTGTTTTATGCTGTATTTTATATCTTTTTGGTGGTGATGAACTGTACTTTTATGGATATTTTATCCGAATAAAGACCATTTGACTTGACTTGACTTGTTCCAAAACATCTGCAGTGCAAAATGCACACAGTACAGCATTAATGAATAACAGTGGGTGTAACAAATATAAAACCACATTGGATATTTGAAATGGTTTCTTTTGTCAAAACATAGCACCTGAAATTAGGTACTTGACAGCTTTCTCAATAATGGGGACCCAGTGTCACTTCTGTCGACTTCCTCGAGGGTTCAAAAACAGCCCGGGGTTATTCTCAGCAAGAGTAACATAGTTACTACAAATTTACGATGATGAGGCATTGTCATATGTCGATGATATCTATCTGACAGACGATGACGTGGATAGGCACTTGAACAGGATAAATACCATTATACTGGGCTTTGCCTCTGAGGGCTACAAATTCAATTTAAAAAAATCAAGAATTGCCCATCTCAATGTCCTTTTCATAGGATATGAGCTTTCAAGTGAAGGCAAAAGCCTAGCAGCAAACTTTTTAGAAAAGTGTGCACTGCTCCAACCTCCAAAAATGCTTACAAATTTACAGTCGACTCTAGGTTTCCTAAATTTTGGAAGAACTTACATTCTAAATTACGCAGAAAGGATTAAACCTCTCTATGAACTAATCAAACCTGATTTCAAAATCAAAATTGGACACAGGAACACACAGACATCCTGCGTTCACTACAAGCTGACATGTTAGCAACAAATCACTTACAAACATGCGTAAATACATGCAATTTAGTGATCCGAGTAATTTCGGGTCAATGCGGATTAACATACTTAACTTTCAATGAAGGTAAAAAAATATCAATTGCATACAAGTCACATTTGTATACACAAGCGAAAATGCGATTCACTTCAACAGAAAAAAATTCTGACAGCAGTTCAAACCGCTGTAGCAAAAGAAAGAGCTCTAGCTCAGGGGAAACGCATTATTGTCGTGACTCGGGTACCAGCCTTAAAGGCAGTTACAAAAGAGAACATTCCAAATGCAAAAGCTTTACATCCAAGATGGATACATTGGGTTAATTCTCTTGCTGCAACAGATGTTGAATATGTTTTTGATCCTTATTTAAAAACACAAGCATTCCTGCAATATGAACATGAATGTCCTCTGCCTATTGAGATTCTCCCTCTAGATCAGTATGAATTTATAATTTATACCGACGAATCAGCACAACCCGCTACGGAAAGTAAGCAAACTTACAGTGCACATGCGCAATCGTTAAAGGTCGCATGCGCGATGGTAAATTCCGACCAATGGTCACAAAAACACAATCTCTCGTAGATTGTACAGCTCAGCGAGTTAAACTACAATCATTCAAATTGGCACTTGAAAATACAGATCGTGAATTCCCTACACTTATAGTGTGCGATTCTTTTTACTGTGTTCAATCATACAATGAATATGTACAGAATTGGCTTCAAAATGGTTTCAAAGATGCAAAAGGTTCACAATCAAACATAAAACACTTTGGGAACAAGTAATTCAGTTGCGAGACATACTACAAAACACTCACGTGATACACACGCGGAGTCATCAACATGATGGCGTTCACGTTGCAGGGAATTCATTGGCTGAAGAAGCCGCGAACGGGGCTGTGCAAGCGGCTTCCGTAGCTGCGATCACTCGTTCAAAAACAAAAATAGACAGTGAGATATTGTTGGCTGTCAATGCTTCAAGCAAAGGCAGTGGTGCAGCGTTACCTAATAAGTTTCCACTCAAATACTCATATATAATTGATGCAAACCATTTTATGTTTGCTCGAATCCCTGGAGTACAGGATAGGGTAATTCCAAATATGGAACGTAGATTAGGACTAATCCTAGCAGCACATGAAGGGATAGCCTCTGCCCATGCAGGTGTTTCTGCCACAGTATCATTATTAAAACAGAGATATTGGTGGCCCGGCATCAGGAAATAGACCAAAAACTATGTTTTGGAATGTGAAATATGCGAAAAGATGAAAGTCTCTACAGTGAAACATCCTGCGCAGACGCCCCTGTTAATTTCAGATAAGCCATTAGCTTGTGTTTACCTGGATCACTGTGGTCCCTTGCAAAGGGATGGTAACTATAAATATATTATGGTCGCAGTGGATTCGTGCTCAAGGTTCCTATGGATGTGGCCTCAGCGCTTGGCTAACGCTTGAACTGTTATAAAAGATTTGCGAGTCTTTACCGACACATACGCAATAGGCATGCTACACTCTGACCAGGGCCCTGCGTTTAGCTCTCGGGCTTACAAAGAAGCCATGGCCAATTTGGGTGTTGCATTGCGGTTCTCCTCTCCATTCCATCCTGAGGGAAATTCTGTTGTGGTAAGGAAAAACCGGGACATAAAGCAGTCTATAACAGCTAGAGTATTAGGTTTGGGTGATGGGTGGGTCAAACATCGTTATGGGGTCCAACGCTCATTAAACAATTTGCCAAGAAGTTCTCTAAGGGGGGGTCACTCCATATGAGGTCCTATTTGGGACAAGAATGTGGGTTTCTGATCTCGAATGTAAAGGCACAGTGGTGGAAAATAAACCATTTGATATCAAAGATCGTTTGATTGATTTACAGGACTTAAATGAACTAAGATCGAAACACAGCAACGTGTTCCTGAAGCCAACCACCATTGGGGAAAATCCAGCCGTCCCAGCAAGGCCTGTCTGGATCCCAAAGCTTGGGGATCTAGTCAGAGAGAAGATCGCGGACAAGAAGAAATTTGGGCCTTCATACAGACAACCAGTACCTGTCCTAGCCATTCACGGAACAAGAACAGTACTTCCGCCGCCCCTTTCTGGAAAAAAGGAGAAAAGATTTGTGTCCATCAACCTCATCAAACCACACAATGTGGCCAATTCTAAGCAGTAGGCCATGTGGACTCCGACCAAGTAGCAGACGCACTCCTCTAGCTACTATCCAAAAGGTTCAGACTGAAAGACTGAGAATTCAGCCGTAAGAAATGAAGGACTAAGCAACAACTCATTCCTCTTGAAACCCAAATAACAGTTCGTCCTGATACACCTGTCTACACCAACGTAGCGAGTGATCAACTGGTTCCAGTGATTTCAACTAATCCTGATGCAGTTTCAACCACTGACAGAACTGCCTCTGGTTATGTCATTAACTTTGATACATTTTCTGAGGATCCAAGCGAATTAGAAACAACGCCAGCCAAAAGAACTTTCAAAGAACGAGCACAAAACTTCTTTCATCACGAGAAAAAGACTTATCTGGTTTCACCATGGATTGAACTATGGATTATTTCTGGAATATTTTTCTTTCTGCTTTGGATAGCTTTAGTGATGACTCTGAGCATGCTGATAAATGTAAGCTATATTCATTTGGACACAGGAAGTAAAAATGTGAACTTACTTTTGAAACCACACAAATCATCCCATCGTGAAGCAAGTGATTTGTCAGCAGTGAACATCACAGCCGTTCCTATACAAGATGGTATAGTTTGGCACAAAACGGATTATGATATATTCGGCCCGTCGGAACTTTTGAAGATTCCACACTTATTTAAGATTTCATTAAGTGACTTTATTACCTCCAGTACCTTTTCTGATGATTGGGACTTTGAGACTGTTATTAACATGATGTCTGATCTAGAAAGGTCTCCTGCATTCTCTAACCATGAATACTTAGAGGGTTCAACAGACTATGAACAGCTTTATTGTTACAACCACTATGGTCATAATTTCTTGCATAAATCTGCAACACCTAGAAATGTATTTATGTATAACCAATGGGAAAATTGTCCTACACCACCAAGGGATAGCTCAAAAACGTTTGCAATGAAGTTTCCATATTTTTCAGGGTACAATACATCCAATCCAGAAACATTTTACTTTAAAAATGTGAACTAAACAGGAACGAAAAATATGTTAACTAATACAAAAAAGATTTATTCTGCAGCCTTTATTGCCCAACTGTCTAGACAAGGTTTTGAGTTTTGGAAAAACACAATTGACACAAAATCTGTCTGGTGTACAAAAGATTGGCAAGTGCAGGGGATAGAAGCTTTGTTTAGAGCCTGTATCATCCCACAGCAAATAATGTTTTTGAATGACACTGTCCAACAAACGTCTTGCCTGGGGTTAGCCAAGATCAAAGACAGGAACACACCGTCCATACCTACACCTGCAAGTAATAGTACTACACAGGGGGAGGCCGACGTACATACTATTTCACAATACAACAGATCAGATCCTAAATGGGAAAAAGGGTTGCTCTGGCCCACAAACATCTGTCAAGAAAGATTCCTGAACAAAATACAGGGTTTTACTATCAATAGGCCAGACCCACGCTATGTTTAAAGACAGCATCCAGGGGTAGTAACAACATTAAGTGTAGGAAAATTATGCCTTGATTGGCTACAGACATCTACACTAGAAGATGTGAAACAACACTTATCTTTACTTAAAGAAGACTCAAACCTTAGGGATTTCTTGCTAGGTCCACGAAAACCGCCTCAAAAACGTTTCATATATGCCGGCATCTACGCTACTTATAATGAAATATGGAAGGTTACCCAAGCAGACGCAGCAGATATATTACGAGAAATTGATCGTATTCATTTAGAGAAATCTCTCGCTGTGGTAGACAATGGGTTAACGACTCTGTCATCCAGGATATATTCATTGGGCAACTTTGTATCCTCTGCTATAGACATTGTGGAACAAGATTTGGTCCTGCTGCAACAAGGCCAGTCTCAATTAGGTTCTATTCTGTTATTAGGCTGGATGCTACAAAACTTACGTGCAGGCTATGTGCCTTGGTATTTCATCAACACGTCGTCTCTGTTTTCAGAATACAATCTCACTGATAAACAGATCGAACTGGCACAAAGGGGAGCAAAGTATACAGTGCTGAGCATTGAAAAACTGGAAAAATTTCCATTAACGGTAGCAGAAAAACCAGTTGCAGAATGGATCAGTCATGGCAAAATAACTCTGCCTGTTACAACTTTCCATTTTCAGTATTGCCTCAAACACATGCCAGCAGGCAAATATGAAAGGTTGGGTAAAGAATACATCAGGACAGATGTTGGAGTGGGGGGCGTGAAGTGTTTCTTAGCGGTACACACTGTGAAAATACACTGAGCGGTTCACTCATATGTCGGGATATTAGTTTACACGGGGCCTGTAGCAAGAGGGGTCTGTTATTACTGGGGCTTTATATATTTTTGCAAAATGCTCCTCCCATGACTTAGTTGGTATATTACAGTTGATGGGGGTTAAGTTGGATCCCATGGACCTCAGAGCTTTTACTTCGCCCCAGAACCCAGTCACATCTTTTAGTACAGCAGTACGTGCAAGTGAATCCCACCTTTCCTTTAGAATCTCATCAGTGCGTGATTTAGTTGCTTTTTTGTAGCTTCTTCTCAAGGCTTTAACCAATGTCGTGTTCCGGGGTTTTTCGGCAAGACTTGGAGTACCAGTAGTTTGTTACTTGAGGGTTTTGTTTGCCTTAATAGTACCGCCCCTAGCCCTGAAGCTGGTCGACCTAGTGGGGGCTTATCCACATGGATAAAGATTACTGGAAGGTCTGCCCTGGAGCCCAAAGATCAGGTAGGTGCTGCTGCGTGGCGATTCTAGAGCTGTAAAGTGTTCAGGTGTCTTTAATCCAAAAGTAGATGATATTTATTGTCTGGTTTGGAAACAGAAACTATGGTGTTCTGCATTCTATTATACAAATGTGCATTAAAGTCTCCCCCTAAACAGATACCATCCAGTTTTCCAAACTTATTACCCTCTAACACATCATCGATAAAATCAAATAAAATAATAAAATTCTTGTTGGGCAGTGATTTAAAATCGTTATGTTTCATCCCCCCCGATAATTCCTTGTAAAAGAGGGGAAGAACTGTTTAATCATCTATCCTCTAGATTTCTAAACATTCCTTAATTGCTACTCGCAAATTGCGAGTCGCAATTAAGGAATACCTCCCCATTGATTCCTATGGGCCTAGAGGCCCATAGGAATGAATGGGCGGACTTTCTCAATTTGCTAATCTCAATTAGAGAATCGCAAATTGCTCATGCAATTTCAAGGGTGCCAGAGCGTCAAAAAGACAAAGAAAAAAATGATGCATCCCAAATGCAAAAATACTGGTCGCAAAGGGGCAGATTCTGCTAATCTGCCCGTTTGCGAGCAGTTTTCCCGTTGATGCATGTGGCCCTTAGTATATAACATAGTATAGAAAACAGCACCTACTTCTTTCCTGGTACTACACTCAGGTTAGGTACACTGGGGTAGAACTATTTAGAAGCATCAGACGAGTATTCACTTTTTAGCCTGTGTTATTTATGTATATATATATATATATATGAATATATGTCATAGCTAAAAGACAATGCTATTGCAGTATTATTTCTTCTTACTGCTTATGCTGTGCGTATTATATCTTGCTTACTGTCTAATGATTGTAACAGCTCATATCTCTTACACGAGAAACAAGACTGTTCAATAAATCCTTTTATTGAAACACCCGTCTATCTATTTCTGTGTAACTCTGAAGAAACTAAGCATGCACGATTGACTGAGTGAAAATGTTATCTATTGTTTCCACGATTCTGAGACACGTTCCGATTCTAAGGGAAACAAAGTTGTCATGTTTATGTGGTTGTCAGAAACTACTCCCTTCTTGTTTATTCGAGAAGTTTCTAGTGACCTCTGAGTTAGCTGGCACACAAGTAATTAAGTTTAATGTACACGATAGAGGCATACTGACCTTAGTCCTATGTAAAAACTATAGTGTATATTATTCCAATGCACAGAGCCTATAAGGGAAATAGGAACTACACTACACTACACAGTGCTAGAAAAGATGGGGGTGGACTTGGGCACTTCCAGACACCACCACAGGGTGATCTGTGTAAACTGGTTAAAACCACACTGTCACCAGGCAGACATGTCTATGCATGGTGACTAATGAATGTGAGGCGTAGGAGAATGAGCCACTCCCAGACCTCTTATCCAATAAAGCCAAGAATGGGTCTGTGGAGGGAGTAGCAGCTCACTCTCACTGACTGAACAGCAGCAGAAGGACTGTCACCAGTTACTGGAACTGTTTGCTGGACTGCTTCCCTGACACCTGGCCAGACTCAGAGGTGTACCCACGACAAAATCTATAGGCTAAGAGACAATCATGGCCAGCATTCAGGCAGAAGTTGCCAAGATGTTGGACCAGGGTATGATTCAGCCCTCCATTAGTCCCTGAACCAGACCTGTGTCGTTGGTGCCCAAGGCCTCTTTGCTGTCACCAAGACTAACACACAACCCATTCCCAGAGAGTATGTGCTCGTTGACAAACTAGGGGCTGCCAAGTACCTCAGTGAGATTCATGGTGTTTAAAAAGTAGGGCAAGTGTATTTAAGCTTTACATGCCTAGCAGTGAAGGATTGCCAAAGTAAATTTTTCCTGTGGCAAGGCAGGCTTTCCCGTAGAAAAGCACTGGGTTACATTATAACTACGCATAATGAATATCTTCAGTTTGGGACTAGTTACACAAATGATTCATGGGCTCAAATTAATAGTAATTTAAATTTTTATTTATATTGGCCAAGTCAGAGTTTAAATTATTATTTTGGAAATGCCACTTTTAGAAAGTTAAAAGAACAAATTACGGACGGGATACTGGACAACGCAAACATTCATCCCCAGTCACAAAGATCTGGGTTTAATCAATGTTCTTTTGCTCACCAAGCCACCCCAGTTTGGACCCAGCCATATGCAAATCAGTCTTGACCCTGATCCTCATGGGAACAGTCCCGCCCGAACTGCCAAGTCAGGTCCTCCCTGGACCAGAAACAAGCATCCTGGGACCAGTTTCAGGCCATCACCCCTCATCAGCCAGGCTAGCATGAATACAGTGGTGCAATGAGCATGGGACCCACGTCTGGGCATAGCCTTCCCACTTAGGGCAACAAACGCAAAAGGAGCAAATGATGGACGGAATACTGAACAATGCAAACAATCACCCCCAGTGACAAAGATCTGGGTTTAATCCATCGTTCTTTGCTCACCATGCAACCCCAGTTTGGACCTGGCCATATACAATCAGTCTTGACCCTGTTCCTCATGGGAACAGTCCAGCCTGAACTGCCGAGTCAGGTCCTCCCTTGATCAGCATCCTGGGACCAGTTTCAGGGCATTACCCCATATCAGCCAGACTAGCTTGAATGCAGTGGCGCAGTGAGTATGGGATCCACGTCTGGCATACTCTTCCCACTAAGGGCAACAAAAGCAAAAGGAGCAAATGTTGGATGGAATATTTAACAATGCAAGCATTCACCCCCAGTGACAAAGATCTGTGTCCAATCCATCGTTCTTTGCTCACTATGCCACCCTATTTTGGACCTTGCCATATGCAAATCAGTCTTGACCCTGTTCCTCATGAGAACAGTCCAGCCCGAAATTGCATAGCTACGTCCTCCCTGGACTGGAAACAATGACCATGGGACTGGTTTCGGGGCATCACCCCTCATCAGCCAGGCTAGCTAGACTCCAGTGGCGCAGTGAGCACGAGACCCACGTCTAGGCATGCCCTTTCCACTTAGGGCAACAAAAGCAGAAGGAGACAAATGATGGGTGGAATGCTTAACAATGCAAACATTCACCTCCAGTCAAAAAGATCTGGGTTTAATCCATCTTTCTTTTGCTCACCACACCACCCCAGTTTGGACCTAGCCATATGCAAATCAGTCTTGACCCTGTTCCTTCTGAGGATAGTCCAGCCCGATTTGCTAAGCCAGGTCCTCCATTAACTGGAAAGCAGCATCCTGGGACTGGTTTTGGGGCATCAACCCTCATCAGCCAGGATAACTTGAATCCAGTGGCACAATGAGCACAGGACCCACGTCTGGGCATACCATTCTCACTTAGGGCAACAAAAGCAAAAGAAACAAATGATAGACGAAATGCTGAACAATGCAAACATTCATCCCCAGTGACAAAGATCTGGGTTTAATCCATTGTTCTTTGCTCACCATGTCACCCCAGTTTGGACCTGGCCATATGCAAATCAGTCTTGACCCTGTTCCTCATGAGAACAGTCTAGCCCAAATTGCCAAACCAGGTCCTCCCTGGACTGGAAACATTGACCCTGGAATCGGTTTTGGGGTTTCCTTTTGCTTTAGAAAGTAGCCATTTTCCTGCCTAAGCGAAATGTGCTTTTCCGCCAGTGTTCAGTATCACCAGACTGGTAATTTCTCTCCTTTGATGAGATGTGTATTTCTCACAGACAGTGGTTAAAAGTCTTGGGTGTGGTGAGATGTTCTACGTGGCCATCTGGAAGATGCCCAAGAACCTAATTAAACTTCAAAAGGTGTGTAACCTGTTACAAGCAGATGCAAGTCTCACCTGGACCTTCTCCTTCATTTTCCCATTAGCCATTTGGGTACTAGTGAGAGAGGGGCTGCCAGCAGAACCGGTTTAGAGTGACCACAGGGGAGGGACTGCTCATTATACTAGCCACATCTCTGTGAAGGCCCAGGGAGCTCAGCACAAGCGAAGTAAAGTTCTGCCATGTTGGTTTTAGGCAGAGAGGGCCACTTTGGGATTGTTTACAGTTCAACACGCAGGAGATGCTGCTAAAGTGGGTAGGGGCACCCAGCGAACTTTTACACCACTGGTTGGGGAGTGGCCAGGAGTTTCCCCCACCCACAGGCTGGCAATAGACATAAAATTGCCAAACTTGGTAGTCCCTACAGAACACTTTTGGAACTGTGGAAGACAGAAGAAGGTCTGCAGCTGCTGCTGAATCTGTACAGAGAAAGCTCTGGGGCTGGGATTGGAACTGGATTTGCTCTGGAACCTGCTGGTGGCTTCTGGGAGACTGAATCCAAATCCTAACTCCCAAGTGGTGCCCAGAAGCCCCTGGACCCTTGGCTGGTGTTAGAGTTACTCTTTCCCCCTTCATAAATGTATGACTGGACACATAAAAACGTTTCCCGAATTTTTTGCCAGAGTCTACCACCGGACAACCACCAAGCCACAGCTACCTATGTTCTACTGACGCTCAGACTCAACTTGCTGGTTTTCCTAGCTAAAAGGGTCCTGACTTCTAAAAAAATGTCTAAGTCTGAACATAGAGGACTTCTCCAGGACCAATGCTGAGCAACACTCTGTGGACAACGACATATTCCACGGCCTGGACTTTGCCCACTCTGGGTTTCCTACTATCAATAGCCTTGAAATTCCTGCCTGAGTTGATGTATAAACCTGGGTCCTGTGCTTCAGCCGGCCTGTGTCAACAAACTCCTCTTTGGATCCAGCCTGGACCCTGACCTGCTGATGACCTAGTTGATGAGACTTTCCTCCAGAAACACTACAAAGTCCAAAGGTAAACTTTCCCCCAGGACAATCATGGTCCCAGTCGCTCCATCGCAGTCAGCCTTAGCTTTCGACTTTGAGCTAGTCTAGAGCAACCAGGTACCTGGTGTTTTGCACTTTTTGGCACTAGAATCACTTTGAACTTTTAAAAATCACATCTCCAGTTCCCTACATCCAGATTTTGGTGTTTTGGTTTCTATTGGTTCATTAACCTTTACTCTATTTTTATAACTTGAAGTGTGATTTTTATTGTATTGTGTTTTCTACTTTTTAACTGTTTTTAGTACTGATTAATACTTTACACATTAACTTTAAGTTAGGCTTATCTGCTCCGTGCTATTGTTACCAAAGGGTGGAGCTCAGGTTTTAATTATTGAGACCAAACTGAACCTGGTACGGAATTCTGACATTTTTACTTGATGAGGACTCACAGCGCATATAGCACTTTACCATGCGATGCATTACATTGCATGCTATTACAACGCGGTCTTTACAACGACCGCGTTGTTAGTACCCAATGCATTTACATCGCAAATCTTTACAACGACTTTCACTAGGGGGCGCGCTGGACTTATGAATAGTATTATTTACTATTCCTACTCCAGTTTGCGCAACAGTAGGGAAGGTGTTGGAAATCATTTCCAATACCTCAGCGCCCCCTAGTGAAATTCGGTGTAAAAACTTGCGATGTAAATGCATTGTGTACTAGCAACACGGTCGTTGCCATGCCCGCGTTGTAAAGGTATCGCGGTGTAATGACCGCATTGTAAAGGTTGTTTCCCCTCACAGCCCCTCCAACTAATAACCCACATTCTCTTGCACTGATTTTAGAACCATGTCACCAATGAAGACCTCATTGACATGTGGTTTTAACCCAGACTGACAAAGCAAAGAAGTTAGTCAATTATTTATAGTACACCAGGAAACAATTATACAAAATGAAAAAGGTTTAGAAGGAATATAAAAACTCATCATTTGGAGAGTGTTGCCTTGATAATAGAAAAAAACATTCTGCCTCACACATCTATGTTGCTGGAACCAATACACAATTATGCAAAATCAGGTCACCTTGTAGGCTCTGGCATTTCTGTTAAAATGATGTACGCTACCAAGGTAAATAATTGTACATTCAATTATGGAATTTAGGTTACTACTGAGGGCACATGTTTTAGTGGTAAAAAAAATACATGACAGCAGGGCTGGACTGTGACAAATAAAAGTGGCCCTCATTAATGAATAAGAAAGCTAAACAAATTGCCCATGTTGGTAAATTAGAGCTGTTTTGAAATTGTGAAGTTACACTATTTATGTGTTTTGCAAGGTATGAAAGACGGCATGGATTTGAGCTTGCCGGCTGCAATGTTTGTTTTATTATCAGGGAAATCACCATTAAAAAACTAGCCCAGCTGACCATAGTCCAGGTCAATGCGGTCATTTCCTTCTCTTTCAATATATTAAGGTTAATAAAAAAAAATCCTTCCTTACATCCCTTCTAACTCACAGAAAAAGGTAGTCACCTTCTTGGTACTCTCGAAAATAGACTACTGCAATGGCCTTTACACAAACATACAACGACAATTTGAGAACAAATTGCTAATTCTGCAAAATGTTGCGGCACGATTGCTGTTAGGGATCCTGAAATTTCAGTCTGCCTCCAATGCCATTAGAAAACTTCATTGGCTACCAGGGGCCGTATTATACATGCAGCACATTTTCCTTCATTGAGCTGCCCCCACAGCAGCCGCGAACTTGCCCCGCACCTAGGGCAGTGCATTCATGTGAAAAACAGAGCGGCTGCTTAAAGCCGCTCCGTGTGTTCACAGTGCAGGCAGCACCAGCCTGCACTTTTAAAGGGGATATCTTGGTGGTCCATGGAACCCCCTTTACTCCCTCCAGAGGGCTGCCATCAGAGGGTGCACTGACAGTGCACCACCTACCCACTTTTTAGGTGGGGCACTGTCAGTGTGCCTGAAGAGAGCTTCTTTGCCTCTGTGCCGTCATCTGTAATATGGCACTGGTGTAGAGGCAAAGGGATTCCCTCATTTGCATGGGGCCAGGTCCCCATGCAAACTAGAGAACGCCCCTGTATGTGCGCCAGCGCTTTCAGCATTGGAGTAAGCGATGCACGAGCGTCTCTGGATCCTTCTGTAATACCAAAGTGCCCCGGGGTGCTCAAGGTGGGCAAAAACACCTGTTGCGGCCCCAAGGCACTTCTATAATTCAGCCCCAATCAGGCAAAGAATACTCTTTAAGGCCTTGTGCATTCCCTACGAAGCACTGCACAATATAGGGCCAGACTATCTGAAAAGCATCTTCAAATGGTACTGTCCAGTTAGGACGTTACGGTCCTCTGCAGCCAAAAAGGGCATCGTTCCTAAGTTCAAACGAAGAAGTTTTGTGATCTGCACTGCTGGAGCATGGAATACCTTATCCATCCATGTTAAATCAATGCCTTGAAAACATAGCTGTTTGCAGGGCCGGCTCTAGGGCGGTGCGAACTGTGCCATTGCACCGGGTGCTGACTGCAGGTGGGGCAGGGTATACCATTGTTTTAAAACCATCTGTTTCTCCAGCCGCGGCCCGTGGAGGGAGTTCCGTGGGGCGGTAAGGCGGGGCGGGGCGGGGCGGGGGAGGGGCAGGGTGGGGGGTTCTAAAAACCGGAATATGGATAATTGCAGGTAAGTAAACAATAAAATAAATAAAACGAATTTCGTAGCGCGCGCTGCATCGCATTTTGCGATGCAGCGCGCGCTACGAAATTCGTTTTATTACCGCCCCACGGAACTCCCTTCACGGGCTGCGGCTGTGTTTCTCTGCATTGTGCCTCCAACAATTTTCAGCCAACAATAAAAATTTCAAAGTAACTCCAGTGATTAATGTTCATTCTGGAGAGAGAGAAAGGTCAGAGTTTTGTCTCCTGGACCTTTTTAATCATCCTTAGGTAACACAGAGGATTAATATGCCTGATGCAAAGAACTTGTACCATGCAGATCACAACGTGCATGTAATGTAAATAGGTCAGTAGGTTACTGCTTTTGTCACAGAGATTCGTTTGTTACTTGCAGTTTATAAGTTAGAATCCTAATGTAGTACAGTGAGCTATTAACTGTCATCTGAGAACTACAAGAAAACTTCAAGATATAGGGTGGAGTGTTATGATTATTCCCCAATCTTTTATTATCCTAATGTTTCAAAGAGGGTTCTCATCAGGGTAAAAATCAATTCTTATTATTAATGACAACCTCCAACCATGGTTTTTTTTATTCTAAGGGCCTCATTTCGGAGAAGTGTTGCATCGTTGCGTGAAAGCAGCAATGCAACACTTCTCACTGTGGCGCACTGAAATCACATAGATTTCAATGCGCCACTTCTACGAGGCTTTTTGCAGGGGAACGCCCACCCTGAATTCATTATACCTGGCACCAGTATAATGTGGTGCAGGGTTTTACAAAGTGGCACATCTGCCTAGATGCGTCACTTTGTAAATAGAGCACAACATGGCGCATTTGTCACGCTGCCGGTGCGTCTAAAAAAGTGACGCATGGTGTCATAAAAGTGACGCAAGGGCTCAGAAATACGCCCATAAATTTGTGCTTCTCCAGACCAAGCACTCTCAAACTATCATGTCTATCAGTATGGATGACGTGACTCCGACTTGTAGTCCTCTGCCTTACGTAACATTTCATGTACACTGATTTAAACACCTATGATTGATGGTTTCTGTGTAGTTAGTGTGTGTGCGATGTAAAGTGCTCTGACACCCTACAAAAGTATGAGTGGCGCTATATAATTAAAGGCATCTGAGAGAGAGTGGTTATGGAGATTTCGGGGGTACTGTGAAAGGATGGTAGTGATGAAATCCGTGGCGGAGGTGGTCAATAGGGGGGGGCAACAAACATTGTTGCGCAGGGTGCCACAAGCGCTAAAGAAGGCCCTGGCTGTTCGGCAAACAGTGAACTCACATTCAATCTGTTATAGCAGAGTTAGCGCCAAGACACCTTCGGGTATTCGAGCGCTCTAGAAATGTTTATAACATAACATTGAACAGGCCATAAACAATTTTTTAAAAAACAGCCACACACTGACCTTTCAGAGCAGCCCATCAGGCACTGTCTGGTGGCCCTAAAGGCCAGTCCGACCCTGAATGCCAGTGGATTACACGGTGAGAGATATTTCTGCATTCCAGCATCCTTGTGCAGATTTTCATATATATCTGTGTAGAGTTTTACATAGCGTGAGCCAGGCCCTCTTGGGCATCACAGAGCTTTACATCAGGAGAAACACTGGCGGGACAATCGAGGAAAGAGCAGAAACCTGTCCATAACGAGTTGTAGAGGGTGCAGACTACAGAGTCTCGCCACTGTACCTGTTCAAAGGAAGATTTAGCCTAACATGAGTTCAGTTTGTAGAGTGGAGCTCGATCAAGGGGGAATCTGGCGCTGGATCGGTAAAAGTTTATTCTGAGTCAAATGGCTTCAAAATGGGAAGACTGTAATGTCCTCATCTCCGCATCGCTGGTCTAATGCAAGCGCACTGCTTTGTATGCGCTCGCTATAACTAGAAAATGGTCATTAGCACCTGAGCTCTAAATAAAAACGAAGTTAATCTACATGCCTGTTCCTTTATACAGCGCTGATTTGCTGTAGCGAGGTTTGCACTTTACACATACATGCAGGCAGGCAACGCCCATCATGCTCAAAGGTCTTCAGCACCCCCCACCACCTCGTGTGTGTCAGCCTGGGCTGAGACAGCTGCCTGGGTACACACACAGCAGCACCTGAGTACTTCACAGGTCTTTAAAATACCATTTACTTGTTAATGAGGCTTTGCTGTTCATTCACCCCCTGCATCTCCACTCTGCTGATTGCTGGATGCTGGAAGAAATCCCACCCCCGCCAATATTTTTATTAGCCCCCTCCCCCCGAAATGTCACTCTAGTTGCACCTCTGCATACATCTATATATACATATACGACATACAGCAAAGGGAGAGTAGAATTAGCACAGGCCGCAGTGCTTTAAATGGGCCGGTACTCATGGTACGTCTCAGTTTTCTCCCCCTGAGTACCGGATCTTGTTTTTGGGCTAGGAGAGTACTAGTACTCCCAGAAGCAGCAGGGCTCAGGCCCTGAAGTACGGGTACGAGCAACGCAAAAACTACTGATAATGACCCTTTCAGATGGAGGTGTTTATGTGCGCTCTGGCAGGCAATGGGTAGTGTATTCCTGCGCTGGGGTGCTCCTGCAGTGATAGGTTCTAATTGGCATGGCAACAAGAATGAGGATGTGGCCAGAATGAACTGGTTCTATATATGATACATGATTTTTATTTTTTTAGGATCTTTTTAAATGTTATATGTGTACATTTTAGTGATAACGAAATATTAATGAAATTGGATTGAAAATGTACTGTTTTATTACTATATGTGCTTGTCATTGCCAAATATGCTTTTATAGTCTAATATATTTTTGACCGAATAAAGTTGAAGAATTGCATTGAGGAAGTGGCCAGAGATGCCGACAGTGGAACTGGGGGACCAGGTTCGAATCCCGACATTGGCTCAGCACCCTGTTATTCTGGGCAACTCACTTAACCAGAGGTGCTTAAAAAACAAGTAGGCTTTAATGCAAATGTTCCGACTGTCATGTAGAGTGCTTAAATGCCCATGGCCCAAATTCGCGCAATCTCAAACTGCCAAAAATTAGACCCTGTCCCTATGACATAGAAGCTGATGCTTGCCATGCCTCCTATGTAAAGATGCAGTCTGATATTGCGCGAATATCCTTGTGTCCTTCAATACTGGTTGGAGGGAGGGAGGGGGGGGGGGGGGGGGGCGGGGGAAATGAAAGTGTTTGGATGATTGAAAATGACCCGAACTCGGCCATTTTCGTAATCGACGTTCCTGAGTTTTAAAAACTCATTACCTTAGTGTAAGGCTTGGCACGCCATCTGAGGTTCAAGTCAGTGCAGGCCCCCAAGGACAGCACCAAAGATAAAAGGCCTTCGCCCCTTGACTGGGAGGAACCTGAGATGGGACCAAGGTTACATGATCCGGGCAGGAGTGTGTTATCTCTGTTTTGACTTGTGCGTTGTCCCGGCGTGTTCTTCAGCGTAGACCCACAATAAAAAAAACACAACATTGGAGCAAAGGTTGTGGCACATCTCCCACCGTGGTGGACTGCGCACATAATATAAACGGCTCCTAACGTGTCTCTTGCACACTTCTTGTTTTCATTTTTTGGGAAGCTGAGGGAGATGTTCTCATGCGAGATGCTGCTCGAAACTCTCAACCCCATGCACTACAACATCAGCCATGTTGTCCCCGAAGTGTCACCCACCGCCACCGTGTCTCTGCTGCTCGTCTCGTGCTTCCTGCTTCTCGTCTGGAGCTCTGAAGAGACGTCATCCATCCCAGGTACGGGGCCTCGCGGGCGGCTCGGGGCGCTGTGTGTCTGGCTGGGCGAAATGTGCTGCTTTCAATGTGCGAATAGTATACTGTCATGTCTTTATTTACATTGCCTGCAGCCACCATGGACTCACCAGGCAGCGCTAAGTTGATGATATGAATGGCATCCATTTCAATGTAATAAATACCAAGTTAAGGTTTAAGAATAAAACCTACAAAATCTTGTACACGAAAGTTGACTCATGCATAATTTAAAAAAAAAATGGATTTACCGATACTTACTCACCTCTCATGCCCCTTTATTTTCAATAATGCAATATACAAAATTGTGACATATTTATGAAAAATTGTATCGTTACCTATAGGTAATCCATTACATTCTTATTTCAAGTTGATCGTATTCGTTATTTCATTGGATAGTGAGTCCCTGAATGCAGGGATGAATACTGTATGCACACCCCTCTACAGGAATCCTTTTTGTTTGTTAATGTTCATTTCGATCTGCCTGCAGTTTTCGTTTAATAGGATGCCTAATTCCATTATTGTTTCATATTGTCAACACATTCATTTAAACGTTTAATTAAAGTGTATTTCCAGCATTGAACAAATAGAAACGATCCCGTTACCTTTAGTTTGCATTGAGTGTGGGGTGCCTCTGAGTGTTAAAGTTTTACTGCAGACACTCCAGTGTTAGGGTCTGGTCTTGCATCCGTACAGGGGTGAATGATTGGGGTTTAATCGGGAATCTTCTATCACAGGAAAGAGGAGCAAACCCTAAAGGCAATAATATAGCCTGCCTTCCCCCAGGCTTCTCACATACCACCAAACTGTTGACTAGGAAGAAGTTCACACGGTTCCCAAACTAAAATATATTTGAGCTCATTGACTGGTTTACAAAAACATTCTGCCCTTGAACTGTAATTTTCATGAGAATATTTGTGTGAAATTCCGCCTGCGTTTTAATAGGAGCCAGGCTACAGTCAGGGTACCAGTAGTTGCCGTAATGGGATAAACACCTAAGTCATTAAATCGCTTTATATTGTATCAAAACGGTGGGGGGAGGAGGGGAGAGGGGAGTCTTGTCGCAGCCAGGTAAAAGTACAGTTTTCTGAGAATAAAGGGCAAGGTTTCTGGTTGTATTTATATATTTTTTCATCTATAATAGTCCGTGTAGGTAGGTTTGCATGTTTTTCCACTATGTTGGGCGTTGTTCACGATTTTTAGCACTCGGATGCATGCTGTGTGTGATACAGAGGCTGGAGGGACGTGTTCTTTTGTTTTTTTAACCGGGCAGCTCATTTTCTGTACAAGAGACCCTTGCAGAAAAATGAATGTTTAGCTGAGTGAGTTGTGAAATCTGTTTGTTGAATATTACTGAAGGAAGGCTCACTTTTGCCTAAAAGCCGACTTTACTGGCGAGGTACACATTCTCTTGCACCTAAGTGAATTCGTGTTTTCTTTATTTTTAGGGTGCATTAGGTAGGACCATGTCAGTTGCCACTGCTTCTTTGTGATAGTTTTTAGCACCACAATGTGGCTCTTATGGAAAGCCTAAATAAACGGCATGCCAGAAGCATCGCAGTCTGGGGGGATTGGGGGAATTGGGGGGGTCGCGTTAGGTTGTGCGTGTTTGTACATTGTTTATGGCGAAGAAATATTTAAATATATATTGTGATAAATGATGGATTCTCTGACTCGAATACACGATGGTTCAGATGTGTCTCGTCGGGGTACAAGGCACCTGCAGCATGCACATATCAGATCTCAACTAATTGCCTCCCATGTCTTCCAGGCCCCGGGTACTGCATGGGCCTCGGCCCTGTGCTGTCCTACTGCAGATTTCTCCGGACAGGCATCGGGAGCGCGGCCAACTACTACAACAACCTGTACGGGGACTTTGTGCGAGTCTGGATCAACGGCGAGGAAACGCTCATCATCAGCAAGTACATGCATAGATTCTATCTTATGTTTCCGAGTGACTTACAAAATGCCCCAGGTTCATGGAATTTAGTGACATTCTCATTAACATGCAATGAACATTATGAGGAGTGTGGTGTACAAGTGCGAGCTCAAGTTAAGCCCCGATACTATTATCTTTATCTTGCTATAGTTTAAATAAATTAACATCGGGCAAAAATACACGTGTGTACCTTGACGTGGTTGTGCATGAGCACGCTGTTGTCTCATTACAAACAGAACTCCGCTTATAAAAGCCCCTACACACTTAGACTGTGGCAGCCATGCCACACTGAGACTGACAGCTCAGGAGGCAGGAAAGAACACCCAAAGCACAGCAGGGGTAAACATGACCCGAGTAAACGCCCCTGTGCATGCGCGTGATTTTATTATATCAAAACCTTGCAACTTCATCTGATCAGCAGACTTTGCAGTCACACCATTTACAATTCCCCAGCGCCCTCTAACGGTAACAATCGGCTTATGGCAAGACGCTTTATTTTTAGTTGAGCGGAACAGCTAAATAAATACATAGCTCTATCGATTGGTTATTTCATGCTGGATCGAGTTCATTTTGAGAGTGACCGACCTTTCTTTCCTTTGAGGGTCGAAAGGGAAAGAAAACAGGCTATGTGTATTTTATGTAAATCGTGTGCAATTGTGAAAATATATAAATCGGCATCACATTTAAAAAGCTGGTAAAAGTTGGTAAAATGTGGCTATTCCTCAGAGTTGGACCGGAACAGAAAATAGTGATACATAACAGTCGTCCACTCGGATAAGGTATTAATGAATAAACTTATCCTGATGATTTTTCACATCACCCACCCATACAACTTACAGATGGGGGTAGGTGATGCTTCTGAATGTAATGGAGAGTCTGTAATATTGCTATAAACTTAATATCACACACAAAGAAAACAAAGGGGAGGCCTCCCTCTTCCCTTCAAAGAATCCTACTCTACCACACTGTTTTCGAAGGGCCATCCAGAGACTCTTCAAGAATAGGTGCATTACTATTACTTCAAGGCTGGCAGCATTCATTTGCTTTAGGGGCTTGATTAAATCCACTGCCATCTGGGAGTTAGCCAGCCCTTGTTTATCAATTGTTTTATTCTGCAGTCCTGACACCAGAAGAGTGTTTCAGGTTGCTCCTCTTCCCAAAAGGGTACCCTGTCCTGATGAAGACCCGCCTTTGAGGCTTAGAATGCCTCCCCACCCCCACAACCTGCCAGGTTGAAACGTCGACATTCCATGCAGCCTGGATTGTAAATTGTTTTCACAAAGGGGTAATTATGAGTGAGACGATTGTCTCTGTTTAGATGAGACTGTACTTAAGCTGTATAATAATCATACATGAACTGGTCTATTTATCCTCTCTTTTTTCGTCTAAAATACTTCACGCACAAGCACTGCTTTCCTGAGCACCCCTTCACGTATTTCTTTGGAGCAACCATATGTGTATATGATGTACTTATATTCAATGATTTAAAAAAATCAGCAAAAGTTATATATTTTAATGTGTTTTTCTTGTGTGTGATGTTCCATTTATTTCAATATTACAAACTCTCCCTTACAGTCAGAAACAGCACCTATCCCCATCTTTAAGTTGCATGGGTGGATTATGTGAAAAATCATCAGAGTAAATTCATTTATTAATACCCTATCTGTTTAGTGGATCTCATAAAGTGGACCACTGTTGTTATGTATCACAAATTACCCAGGCCCTTCGGGTTATTCTTGGGTCACCCCATTATTATGTAATGGGACAGAAAATAGGCCCTGGCACCAAAATAAAAGTGGCCCTCATTAGCGAATCAGATAGTTTAAAAAACGGCCCACACTAGTAAATCAGAGTCGTTTTGAACTTGTAAAGACACATTATTAAGCTATTTTTTTACAAGGTAAGGGAGTCTACATGCATTTTTGCTGCTACAGACAATGTTTTGGTAATATCAGATAAATAAATAGTAAAACCCGGCCTACTAGACCCCAAAAACAGTCGCACAAGCAGCCCAAAAAACGACCCACACATCAACCTGTCAAAACAGCCCATTGGGTAGCGCCTGGTTGCCCTATACGCCAGTCCAACCCTGGAGGGTGGGCTAAATTGTGATTAAATACACGCACCTAAATGTAATATAATGTACTTAAATTGAGAGAAATAGAGGAAAGGGGACAAGAAACGCAGGACAGAGGGAGCAAGAAAGGGATCAAGGGCAGAGAGAGGGACAGACAGAGAGAGGGACTGAGACACCAGGAGGGACAGAAACAGAGGCACAGGACAAAGAAGAGAGGGACACAAGGGTGCAGGGATAGAAAGAGGGATACAGAGGGAGAGGGAAAAGGGCTGAGATACAGAGGGAGAGACAGGTAGAGAGATAGATATATGGATAAGGATGGTCAAGATAGACTGACATACATAGTTATGGATGGATCAGCATAGATTGAAAGGTATAGATAGGTAGCTGTAAGTAGATAGATGAAATTAGATAGCTATTTATGTGGAAAACTTCCATGCAAACTCAAAAGCTTCACTGCATCACAGTGCAGGCTTTGGTTGCTAATATCTTGGTGTGGCGTCCTCCACCTGGGCATTCCCGTTCCTGCCGGGGTCTGTATCTCTGTCAGTGACTGTGCCCCAAGGACGGTTCTAGGATTTTGGGGGCCCTGGGGCCTGGGCAGAGAGGCAATTTGCGAGGCCCCTATAATTCGCATATAACCTGACACATTCGGGACTGTTTGCATCTCAGTCAATGACCCTGTCCCTGAATCTACTTTGTGCAGACCTCTCCTGAGCGGAAGCCCCTCCCTCTCAGCCACCTACATGCACCTCTCAGCATCCCATAAAGGGCTGAGTGTGTGAGAGCTGTGCTTTGCGTCAGAAAGGGTTACAACTGCTGCGTCCCACGGTGCCTCTGAATGGGCAGCAGGACAAACCTGGAGAATGTGTCACCTTTGAACTGGGCCATAAGAGCCCACCCCACCCTCCGCTAGGTATCGCCTCACCATACCATGGTTACAGAGCTCACGGGAGGCCCCTCCAGTGGCTCGATTGCAAGGAGACACCTTGCTCTCAGATTAGAAGAGCAAGGGTCAGGACTCAGGAGAGGACCAGTGTGCTGTGGCTTTGCTGTGACGCACTGGTGCAGGGCCCCGTGTTCGTGGGCTGAGAGCGGGGCCCTGGGCAGCTGCCCACACTGCCCATGCCTAGCGTTGGGCTGTGCACCCCCCTCCATGCCACCAAAAGTGAACAGGAGACTCCACAGGCAGGCACTCCGCGGGCTGGCACCCCACCCCTCTGGGCCCCTGGCACTGCCACTGATGGCTATACCCTGCACAGCCTAGACTACATCCGACCCACAGACAGCCGCTTCTTGCAGCCATCCCTTCCCATGTCAGGAAAGTCATGGCATGTTGGTCTGATGGGGGGGGGGGGAGGGTTGAACACATTGGCAGCTGCTTTGCTTTAACTTGGATAAAGCGTACATTTGATCTCTGTATTCTATGGTTAAATGAGCGACAAGAGAGGAGGACAGAATATGCTTTCCTTCGTTTGACATTGAGTGAGAACAATAGGGTGAATTAGGACTTAACACCTAGGGTTGAGGCATTATTTGGCACTCTTGCGTTTAGGTGGGAATATTTCAGAACATAATACACCAGATGGAGAGTCACATTTTGCTCAGGAGATGTTTGCAGGGAGAGCAAAGGCTGTGCAAAGGATCTCACAAAACCAGAAACCAGGCAAAACCATACTTAAAAAAAAATGAAGAGGTCATGAAAGTCGAAAACAGTTTTTCTAAGCAGAGAGTAACGCAGCTAGTTCATGCACATGAATCTGGTTATGAAAAAGGGGGTAGAGATCACGTATGTGCACATGTGCAGGAACCCACACGTGTGTGTGCTTCTGAATTTCCCCAGAATGCTGTCTCCAAGCCTTCAAGTGGTATTAGTTGTTAGGAAAGTACCAAACCACTCCTCATGGACATTGCCTCTGAGTTACTGTCCATCACTGAATCCTGTCCAGTGCTCACCTGATATACATTATTTACAGAATTGGAGAAACAATAGGCGTATAGAAAAAGGGTTTGCCATGGGAGCATCCCAGGATCGTTTGCTGTGCCGGCAACCGAAAATACTGCCGAAAGATTACTTTAATGTAGGATGCATCCTCAAAATGAGGCACACTGTAGACCCTTTAGTGCATAGTCACTATTGAGTGATACATGCAGTGACCTGGACTCATGATTCAGAGCTCACACATTTGTAAAGGGCAGACTGTTAGTCGCGAATGGACAGCCTCTGCTTTGAACATAGCTTCCAATCCACAGTCGGTACCTTTGGCCTGTGAGAAGGCTTGGCTGCAGAGCAGCTGCTGTGCTTGCATATTTGTGATGGAGCTCAATGCATCAGCGGGTGCTTGCTTGCTTCTCAAGTACGCAGGGACTTCTGGGACTAGAAACACTTTTTCTTGTTCAAATCTGCAGATTATGCAGTAGATGATGGATTATTTGGCAAATGTGGCAAATCCATGATTATGCCGAAAAGAACGCGGTCAGAGGATCACATAATTTCACTGATCCTGCTTATAGCCCTTATTGTCTTATTTAACATTTCCTATACATTGATTTACACACTTGAATGATTCATTGTACCTCTGCCTGTGATTTAATGCACTCTGACACCTAAACTGGGATGAGCAGGGCTATAAAAGAGTTAAATTAAAAAGAAAAATTGGAGGTGCCATTTACATCAATATTTGTGTAACCACCCATACAGACAGAGGAATATTGCATTCTTAGAGTGCATGCACACCTCTTACAAAGGGAGAAGAACAAAGTTAAAAACCTGCCTTCAAATCATAGTTTCTCTGAAGTACTTGTGTGAAGTGAGAATAAGCTGTGCACCTTTGTGTCCTTCCATTGCTTTGGCGTTTAGGTGTTAGGTTCCAGAGAGCTCCCATCCAGTATTATACTCAAACAAAAGAAGGACTGATGGCCCTTTAAATCCTGCCTTTGTTTGTGTGAGCTTGAATGGTAAATAAGGGTAAATTGCATCCCAATGTCGGAAAATTACACCGGGACAAATTCAACATATTTTCCTGGCTAGGCCCAGATCCAGTCAAAAATAGCTACCAGATCTGGGGTCCGGCATAATCCCCCTACTTTCAGGCCCTGCATAGAGGCAAATGATGTACAAATCACAGGTTAAAGTGCATCCCTTTGTGGAAGAGGGATGTGCTAGAATTTGACTGCCACTTCCCTGGGCATGTCCCCAATTGAAACATTTGTACAGGAGCACTCTGCCATGCAGAAGCCTAAGTTTTCACAAGCACAGATTTACTTTGTAAATGTAAGTGTGCTAAAAATCCACAGTTTCCCAGTTTATAGTGCAGATAGGAAACCCTTAACCCCACTATTTGAATATGTACGGTTCTATTAATTCCTATTTTTAGCCTTAATATTGAAAGCACTAAAACCTGTTTCACGGGATATGCATCAGAAGTTGTTGTGAAAAGTGACAGCCACAGCTCACAGGAAAATCACACAGAACAACGGTGTGATTTTCCTGTGAGCTGTTGAGCTTAGATTCCTCACACAATTTTGTTTGTCTCTATAAGGCTGTTTGCAGTACTAACTCTTCAAGATAGTTGCACCTTCACCAACAGAATCACAGGTCATATTGGTCTTTCATTGGACTGACCTCTGTTTTAAGAAGGGCAAAGGAGTCCCCCACCAGTGGGTCCAGTCACTCCCTGCACCTGCCTGTAGGGGTCTGTCTGGGAGCCCGAGGGCCCCCCTTTCCAATGGTGTCCTCTGGAGGTACACTTACTGTGTGGCACCTCTTTGTGATGGACAATCAGTGTACCTCTAAACAGGCTTTCTTGCCTCGGTGACCACATCTATAATATGGTGCAGACCAGGGCTTTAAGTGGGATGAAAAAACTGAGAGGGTCTCTCAAAGGGGCTTGGCCAATGTAATTAAGGGTGTGGCTTAAAAACATACAAGCTAAAAATCTGTGCTTAGCATAGCGCGCTGCCTAACTGGTATTTTACTGCTTCTGTCATTGCAACCAGATATAAAATACAAGTAACATTGCACCTACAACAAGCCAGGACTGTTGGCTTTATCAATGGTTGTTAGTTGCATAAGAGAAAAAAGCAACAACTACGGCTTAGTTGTATATAACATTGAAAATGCTGCAGTTCGGAAATAGACTGTGAAAGAACTATAACAAGTCTCTTTGAAGTTACATCAGAGGCAGTGAAGGGTGGTACTGCTACAGAGTGAAGATTTTTTTTCACCCTAAGGTTGAGGACACCTGCTCTTTAGAACTGCTGATGCTGAGATCTGGCCCACTTGCAGCCCTAGTGCACACACAAAGGTAAAGGATTACCTAATTTCCATAGGCTATGCACCCATGTAAATGAGGGCGTACCCACTTGTTACCTCGCATAGGCACATTTTGTGCCGGCTCGATCCATTTTACAGAAGGGGCTTCACAGGCATCGGCTGCAAATTCTGTAATACCAAAGTGCCACAGGAGAGCAAAAAGCAGCGGCACCCGCCCCTGGAGAACTTTGTATAATATAGCCAATTGTTGATTGATATAACTACAACATTACAACAAGTGTTCTACAGTGCACCAAAATTAAATAAATGGATATTTATTATCAAAGGGTTTTTTCGTGTAGTAAATGTTCAGCGGCCGTTTTAAAATGAGCTTGTTGGATCAGTGAAGGTTTGTCCTTTTCAGAGTACACTTTACAACCAATTTTCTGTTTAAAATGCTTGCGGATAGTAAGGGTTTCATACAGTTGTGTATATATGGCTGACTGGATATTAGAACTCCCCTGTCCTCCCAAAAAGTAAGAAGGGTAGGTTGTCATGAGGAGTGGTTGGAAACACTTTTTAAAATCATTACAGGTGTTAGTGAGGTCAGGAGCCTTTATGTATGAGTGATTAACACTTGGGTGTGACAATTTTGTTTCAGTTTTCTGGACCAGAGGTACACTTCTACATTTACCAAGAGATAATTTCCCAACTAAGTACAATGTTAAACACCAAAATGTAAAAGGGAAGAGCCACCCCATCACAAGCATCCTGTCCATATTCACCCAGTCTCAGACGCCACCTGTGGTTCTTCCCATGGAACCAGCAGGAAAGCTTTCAGCAGCTCACTTAATAGTGTCATCTTCAGGAATTTGGGGCCTCTGGCAAGACATTTTGGGATTCTCTCTTTAACACAACTTTGAATTTATCATCCATTTTTCGTTAATTGAAGCCCTCTTGATGCATAGGAATTCGCGAACAGACAAAACATAGCCAAAAGCTCTCGGAGTCTGTTGACCACCAGCTAATTTGCACTAATAGAAAGCTTCAACGAGCCTGGATGAAGCCTTTTATTTTTCGCTTTGATCTTGAATCTTCAACTTGATAAACACCAACTGCATAAGGGTGGGAGGTTCTAGGTTTGCTCAGGCCAGGCGTGCTCACTAGGCTTCTGTGAAGCTTGCCCAACTTTAACATTGAAAAATGATCAAATTTTCTTGTGGAAATCAGGTACTCAAGTGAGACTTCTGACCAGGGGATGCTGGTATTAAAGGGCAGACAGGGCGTTGCCCCACTAAATTAATGCAAAGAAAAACTCACCAAGCTGCTTCAACCGCAGACTCGGTAGTGTGTCTCAAGCAGTAAGCCGTAACTCGTGTTTTGTCAGATAAGGAAAACTGGAGGTGAATACGCTTGTGCCTGGCTGGGCGAGAGTTTATTTGCTCTGGAGGCACCAGGTAGTGTGGTGATGCCAGGGTGGGGGATGCTGCATTTCTTGATGGCTGCAATTGTGCTTGCTTTTGGGCGTTAAGTTCTGCGACCAGGGCGGGGTCCGCAGGATGGGCTGCCCTGGTGTCATCCAAAGTGCAAGCCTATCCTGATGTGGGTACGGTTTTGCTTTGAAGAGGATGGGCTGGGGGAAGAGCCCGCAGTATATTTGGGACCTATGAGGAGAGAAGTGATCAGAGCACTTGCAAGCTGCTCTGGGCACAGTGGACAGTGCAACTTAAACAGAAAAGTGAACATTTTGCTCCAGGCCAGTAGCTGCTCCGCCACTATGGCTGAGGAGCATCGCCCCACCTACCAACAGCTAAAACAAATGGAAAATAAAAGTATAATAAACCTTTGTTTGTTATCGTTTTATTTTTCCCTTTGAGTCAAGGCTTGGGGGCGAGGCCAGGGTGATGACAGGCTGGAGGGGGAGTGTTGGGCACTGCTATTCAGTGCGCATGGCGGATATGGCTGGCCGTCATGCGCATTGAAGCTCTTTTCATCTCCAGCTGCATTGCTGGGTTGGAGAGAGCACGCACAGCCTCACAGTCTCTCAGAATGCAGCACACATAGAAAGAGGAAGTAATGAGGACAAATAAATATAATTCTCCTTGTTATGCATTTTGAAGCATTCCCAGGTTTATCACTAATGGCAAATCTGGGAATGTGCCAAAATCCATGGGTGGATGCGTGGGTACAGCCATGCTCCATCCATGGAATGCCTCCCTGGGGCAGAGTAATGCAACGCAGCGATTTGCGGTGCATTGCGTTACTTTAGTTTTATCAAGCCACGCAGGGCCATGCATACATCTAACTTAAGAGTTGTGTCACTTTTGCGCCCCATTGCATGGTGCAAGGGCGACGCAACTCTTTGACAAATATGTCCCATGATATTTAACAAGAGCTTCATATAAATCATTTCTAACATTACTTGTCTGTTTGTGCTTAACTTACTAGTCAGGCATCATTACGGCAGCTCTAGAGCACGTTTTATAGTTCTTTCTTCTTACAATTTCTGAAGTGTCTGTACTGATAGGATAGAAAAACACAGGCTTTCAGGGATTTAACTATTATTTTTGTACTATTCGGGACATTTAAATGCCAGTAGAAAACTGATCAGGTAGGCGATAGGCCCTGAGTGGCTAAACACCTCGCTTTTACAGCCTCCTATCCCCCATTATGTTTAAAAAGGCTTTCAGTGTCAGAAGGGGATGGAGACAGGCAGAGAACAGAACATGTCTGAACTGCCCAAATTGTCACTTCCCAGGGCGTCGTCATCAGCTCTGGCCTTCCGCACTCCAGCAGCCTTGTTGTTCCTCAGCTTGACATCCGCAACAACGCCCCCTCCCAAATACACTGCAGGGCTCTGCTTGAGTGGGTGGGGGAAAGGGAGGGTTTAGTGATCTTGCAGCCAGGTGTCTGTGTGTGCATGCAGGGTGGATATTGAGTGTTGTGAATGTGTGAGTGCAGGGTGCATGGTGAGGGTGTGTGACTGCAGAGTGAGTAGTCCATGTTTGAGTACAGGGTGAGTAACGAGAGTACACTGGGTGAGTGGTAAAACATTGAGTGTAGGGCAAAAGGTGTGCATGTGTGAGGTTTATGAACGGCTTGCCTGTGTGAGCACAGAGTGAATTGTGTGACTGCAGGAGTACACTGTGTGACAGGTATGTGGGGTTGAGTGGTGTGAATGCCCTAGATGAGTGATGTACTCTTGTCAGTGCAGGGTGAGTGGTATGCTTGTTTAAGTGTACAAGTGAGAGAAGCAGTGTCAGTGAGTGCAGAGTGAGTGGAGCGATGTGTATGTGTGAGTGCAGGGTGAGTGATGTGTCTCACGACTGCAGAAAGAGTGCTGTCTTTGCGAGTACATTTTCACCTTTTTTTCAAAATATATACCCAGCTTTCTTGAAAGAATTGTTGAAAATGCAACATTTGCACCCATGTTTTCTCAAATGTTCTTGCAGTGGGAAAGACCCCTCCCCCCCCTCAAAGTCTGATTCCGTTTTTTGATTTAACTTAATAATCAACTTTCGGCCAGCCACTTTTAAAATGTACCAGCAGACCCGGCTTTTGAATATCCCCATTACTTTACCAGGAGGCCCCTTGGAAGGTGAGGCCCTGGGCAACTGCCCACTTTGCCTATGTTTTCAAACTTCTAGCTGTAGCAGCACCAGCATAAGAACTCGTGGTTGTTCATTAAGTCTGCAGTGCTAAAGTTTACTGTTACATGGTCTCCAAAGCTTGGTAAGAAACTCAAAACCAGCACTCTGGAGCAGCTCACAAAGCAACGACATCAGAAGCTGTCTCTGGCTGCCCACCCACTATTTTATCATTTGCGCTCAGTTATCTTCCAGAGAGGGCCGAGGACCACAACACGGAGTGGTGGATTCCGCGAGGGCAATTTCAGCAGAGGCGATCCCTGACTCCTCACTCTGTTTGTAATGGTAGTATTCACTCTCCCTGCTCTATCCAACCGAATATTGATGAATACAACAGTGGGATCTCATCAGCAGGGCACACTGTAGTAGTCATCCCAGTAGCAGCAGTACAGGCTGTGTCTATTGGCAAGGATGCTGATGACAGTTGTGTTCATTCTTCTTATTGAATGAATACATATACAGTCTCTTGAGTTTTGTCTCAACTCAATATCTTTCTCATATCACATGACCCACTAGTGCCACCAAAAGACTGGTCATTGTCAACTACTTCCTTAGGTTATTCCACTTTCTACATAAACATCACAATCCAAAGCTGTAAAGCCACTTCAAGCCAATATGATCTGATTCACACAGACATTGTGCTAACTCGGTGCTGTAGGATCTGCCATCTTTGTTTTTGGAAGGCCTCGTACTGTGCACCTGTGTAGGGCGCTGCTTCTGATGCTTTGATTCCTATAGTAGAGAAATGCATTGCACAGTCGGCAGGATTGAAGGGACACCTTCCTGCACAAAAACAATCCTGAGAGGTGTTTCCCTCTTCCTATGTGTGCAGTGCAGCACACACAGAAAGAGGAAAAAGGAGGAAAAATAGAGATATTTCTCCTTGTTATGCCTCACTTCGGAAGGGGTAAGATTTTGATGCAGTCCAAGTCCTTGTAAATCTTGGAATGCGTAAAAACGATGGGAGTTGAGTAAGGCGACGGTTGCCTTACTCAAGATTTATGAGCCCATTGTGGCTTTGCATGGCTTCTTAAATCTGACTCCGACCTTGTGTCACCCGGTGCAAACATGACGTAAGGCTCTTATAAATATGCCCCTAGTTTTTTAGATGCATCTAGTTATATTGCCTATTGTGCTGAGTGGCCACCCGGAACTCTGCAGATCATGGATTCACAAATATTAGAATTAATGCATCCATTTATGACTTGAGGGCATAAAAATGAGAATCAACGAGATGGATAAATTAACAATTATTATTACTGAGCCGAAGAACCATTGAATATTCTGTAGGTGCTATATGGACAGCAATATTACGTAGGTGTTGCTGTACTCAACAGTTGATCTAACTACAGCACACTACATTCCTTTAGTTACTTCCTCTCTTTCGTCTTTGTCCCTGAAGGCACCTTCTTTGCTTCAGAACCTTTATCCTAGAGGATATCTGTGACTGAGAGACACCTGCAGAAAGAGCGAAGGAGGGACTGACGGATGGGTGGAGGGGCACAGACAGTAACAAAGCAATAGGGGAGCTCGAGTGGAGATTCAAGAGTAGCAATTATGTAGAATATGGGGAGATGAGGTTAACACAAATAATAATATAGCAGCAGATACTTTTAAAGGGCAGAAATTGGTCTGTGAAGTAGCAGATAGCTTTTAAATGACAAAGTTATCAAGAAATGTTAAAAGGAGTTTTACCACCTTGGCCTGAGTGATATATAGTACACTTCGTATTATCACTGATAATATAGTATAATTTGGCGCAATTTAGTTTTGAAGCCACTAAGGATTGTCAATATTTTTTCCGTGATCAACATTTCAAGCACATCCTCAACTTATCAAACAATTTGCAATAGCTAAATATAGCAGCAGCAGAATAAGCAGTGGAAAAGTTTCGTATTGGAAAAAAGAAAACCACATTCAGCTGGGAGTAAACATGTTAATTTCTGCTCAAAAGGATTAGTAAACTGACAAAACGTATGTTTGGTAGATTGTGTTATCTATCACTTTGACAGTCAGTGTGACAGCTGTTGTGAGGTGTTAGTACTGCTGGAAAACAACATAAGGCACCTATTTTTAAAAATCAGACATAAACAGGCAATGAGATATGGCCTGACAAGACCAATCTTTTTGGTTTAATTTATGAAAAATATTCCAGTACTAATTAACTTTCTATTATTATTCTGGCTGACTTTTCCGTATTAGTACTCTGCTTGAAACGTTACATAACTCACGTTAATTAAAGATGGAACGAAAGTGAACACTTTTGTGGTAAACAAGGGACTAGGGAACCATTTGGCGGAAGTCCGGAAAAAGGACGGAAAACTGTTTTGTCTAATGAATCAAAGGCAACTAGGGCTAGTAGTTAAAACAGCGACATCTTAAGGATTTGGGGGGTCCTGGGCTAAACCTATATAGGGGGCCCGTGTTCGGAACAACTTTGAATGTATGATCCAATGTGCGCTCTTTCATGCCCTCATGTAATTTACCGAATCGGTATTTTACCGATTTCTTAAAATTCCGATTCGGTAAATTACCGAATCCAGAAAATCAGCCACCTACATCTCAAGTGCCTCAATACCGGTCGGTAATGGGATATTTACCGATTTACGGCCGTTACCGACCGGTATTTAGGTACCTACATATGGCCCTAAGTACGGTCTGACACACTTCTATCTTGAAAAGAGTCTCATGGCAGGAAACAACATCACATACCTTGAGAAAGTGCCAGCTGTAGGAGAATGTCAATATAAAAGGTCAAACCAGTGATTACAAAAATATGACTGAGTTACACCGAGTAACAATGGAGGGATAAAAAAGAGAATGGCATAGAAAAAGAAGGTTGTAATCAGAGGGATAAATAATGCGAAGAAAAGGGACACCCTGCTAATAATACAAATGCCTGAGGAAGGGGAAAAATCAATGTATAAGAACCAGAGGCAACTTAAATATTTTAATTTACCATCATCTGTTAATGAAAAAAAGTGAATAAAAAAGGCCTTATGAATACATACAGGGTGTATCACAAACATATTTTTTATTATTTAGTTTTGAATTCTCATTAATAAATATACTGAAAGAATTAATAAGGAACACTATTAAGACAATATATTCTTCATAAAGTCAGATAAATGTACCACATACACACCTGAACAGCAGAGTACATGAGATGTATACAGCGGTGGATACGTAAGTGATATTTGATATTATGATCAGTTGACAGAACAGTCATTGTTTCATTCTGTTGGATAGATTTCTTTTGAATAAGTCTCCATGTTGCTTGTATTAAAAAACACAAAGAGATAACAACAGTAATTTGAGGTTCATGTTTTTTCTGAACATTTTATTGGTATGGCACAATCTGAGTGCAGTATCTGGTATAAACAGACATAGCTTCCATTTGCCCTCTCATCCATCTCACTCTCTCTCCACCCCAGCACTCTAGCATTTTTTTAAATTTTCCCTTTTCCTTTTCCTGAATCCATTCTTTGCCTTTTTAAACATTTAACTGTCCTCAATTGCATTCCACATGTCATTGATTTCACAAAATCACTGAGAATTTCACCTGAGCAGAACCTGAACATGCAGGATCACATCAGTTCAGCCACCAAAGGAGGTAACTTTTAACTGAGCATCCTAAGGAAAATCAAGCCCTTCCTCCCTGTGAATTACTTAAAATCAGTCATCCAAGCCCTAGTGATTTCCAGGCTGGACTATGGAAATGCAACCCTGTGTGGCCTACCCAGAACTAAGTTGGCCCCGCCAAGAGCCTCCCTTAACTCAGCTGCAAGGCTTGTTACAGGATCTAAATGCAATGCCCACATCACATCTGATCTGAAATTTCTAAACTGGCTTCCCTACAAGGCAAGATTCCATCTAAGAATTGCCTGTTTAACAGACAAAGCCATTTACTCCAACACCCTGAAATACATTGCAGAAAAACTGGAGTTGTCTGGTGGCTCTAGAACCTCAAGAAGCACCTCATTGTTACTGCTGATACCACAGAAATGCAAGAAGAAAAAACTTACAACGTGCCTTTTCTGGTATTGCACCTAGAATCTGGAACTCCCTGCCATCTGAAATCAGAATCAAGCAGTCATCTGCATCTTTAAAAAAACAAGCGAAAATGCTATTGATGAACAAATTCTTGCTCTAGCTCCCATTATTTTGACACATCCTACACCGATAATTCAAACTGGATGCACTGGTAATCTATCTCATGACACTTTGCCTACTGCTTTGATCTCTCAAGTGGACTAGAGGGATTTCCTCACCCTGCCTGTGTATTGCTTCATCTGGTACTATCGTTGTGATCAAAATTATTGTTTAATATGGCCTGCCCTACCTCTCTTCCTCACCTTTACCTTGTTTAGAACATTTGGATGGACTACTGGTAGCTCTCCACCTCCACCTAGGCTCCAGGCCTCCTGCACTTTTATTGTGATTGTGTTTACAGTTTGTTATTGTCTGATTCACCTGTCCACTCACTTGCATATATGTAAATTGCTCTGATACCAAGGAGAGCAACCAGCGTGTGTGCTCGCTTTGTGTGATCCCAGAGGCACTAACATATTGCAGAAGGCGCTGCATAAGCTTCTGCAGCCCTTTCTCTGCTACTGCTAGCACTGGTGAACATGTAGCATCATGCAATCTTGAGAGAGCGTTCTCTTATTTACATGGGGGCATGGCCCTGGACAAAAGAGGACATCACTTTGCCCCCATGACTACACCTATCACCTATTACAGACATGGGCGTAGAGCCTAACAGGCCCTTAGGAGGCAAATAGACAGTGCATCGCAAAAAGACTGGCAATACCTAAATTAAACATAAATAAGAAATGGTAATAGTTGAAGATAAATCTCTCTGATTCCAGATGCATGATAATCTGTAACGTTCTAAATAGTGGGGCTCACACATAGAGTAGGCTTCTTACTAGACACATAAGGCCAGGTGCCAATGAATGCATTTTGGCTCTAGTTCTTTTGGAGCATAGCGCTTTAGAAACTAGGGCATAGATCTACATAAACAATATTTCTAAGCCCTACCTAATTTGGAATAATGGAAAGGGGCAGATCTCTTCTGACTGTAATAATGAATGTGGTGGCACTGCATTTGTGAGACTATACTCTCCCTTGTACAGTAGCGCTCCCCACATAAATGGTGCAATGACCATTTCTCCCGCAACAAATGATTTCAGAACATATATCATGCTCCTTCGTTAGTTGGTGCAAATTGTAGTGCACTTGTATGTTTTCCCCATATGCGCTGTATGAATGGGGCATTAGTCAGAGGGGCATAACGATGCTACCTATTTTATATGCACTGAAACATCAACACTTTTCTTTGCAACTGTTCCTGAAAGTTCCTGTGAAGGGTGGGGGTAAACTTACAGTGCCCCACTCAAGGGTGGGGGTACACTTACAGTGTCCCACCCTTCTTTTCGGGGCACAATGCCATAAAAAGATAGTGGGGAGGGGATGCACTTAGTAAGAAACCAGATTTGACTCTGATTCACAAGCTTCTTCCTACTGTTAACTGTGGTAAGAACAGAACAGCTTGTGCACTGCCCACTGCTGTCAAGGGATGTAAGTTCAAGAAGCAAAATGTCCTGCCAGTCTCTTTTTTATCAGCTCAAAGTGACATTGTTGGGAAAGTGTAGTTTCACTTTGTTACAAACTAATCGGTATTCTTGGCACGCGATTACTTCAAGTACTGTTAAGCATAAGGTGATATCATATTAAAGTGATATGATTAAATATTCTAATTTAAACATCTGTATGTAGGTGTACCAAGAAATACACAGGTGACCGCTGTGTTTCAATGTCAATTTTCCTGAATCTAGCTGGCAGGGAAAGACACTTGAGGATAGACTTGGGTAAAATGTCCATAATCCTAAAGTCTATTGAGGGTATCCTGGTACTATTTATTTACTTTGTATTTTTACATAGCGCTTCTCTTCTCTAGGTGGTTGTTAGTGCTTTTTACAATTTAACAACCAAAGTGAAGCAAGTTCTTCTGCAAAGTAAATTGTAACTTACAAACAGAAGGATGAAAACAGGAAAGATTAACACTTATTACACTAAGTGCCCCGCGGACACAACAAATGAGTTCGCCCACTTTCTGTGCCCCTATTGGACTTTGGTGCTACATAAGGGTCCGGAAATGGACCTGCACTACATGTGCACTAGCATGATCTCAAGTGGCATTCCATCATTGGGGACGTGGCCCCATGAAAATGAGAAAACCCTTTGCAACTAAGTCATATTGTAACTGCAAGTGCAGAAGCAAAGGAGTTGTTTGGAGGTGCAATGACCCTGTGCCACATAGAGGTGATGTACAAGAGCATCCCTTGGAAGTGTATCGGGGTGCAGGGGGGTCACCAATCACACTTAGACACCCCACCTTCTCCCACCGGCACGGATATCTATGCTTCAAACAACCATCACAGTCATCCCGCCTTTCATTAATGCATTGCTCCTAGTGCAGGCATGAATGTGCAGCTCTAGTAAGGACAGCACATTTATAGTAATAGGGCGCACTGTTCCGGTCTGTGCCTGGAGCACACAGTTAAAGGACGACCACAGTGCAGGCCGGGGCAGCGTGCCTGATTTGTCGTACATGTCCAGGTTTCATCTTTCTTGTAGTGGATGTTATAGATAGTATTTTATGGAATGAGAGGAGAGAGCATTTCTCAAAAAGGGTAGATAGGCAGGGGAGAGGGGAAAGTTGTAGGTACAGGAGTTATGACATAGTTGCAACTGAATCAAATTGGTAGAGGCTATGGAATTTGGGCTAGGATCTCGGGACCACCTGAGAGCCTTCTTTGGGTTTTTGGTGCAGGTGATCCTAGAGTTTCACAGAAGGTGCCAAGTAAGAGTATAATCTGCATTAGAGAATAGAGAGTCTAATGCTGGGAATATTAGCAAAGATGTATATGCACATATGAGACACAGAGAATGTTATAATTCCTGCTACTTACTAATTTCCTAGTACCTGTGATTAGATCAGATAACTTTGTCAGCATGGGCTGTTAACTCCTTACAGCTGCAAAGCCGTGCATTCCTTTAAAGCAGCTTTCTTTTATGACATATTACAATCACTTCTTATTTTGTGCTTCTGAACATTTCCTATCACTACCGTTTGAAAAAGAGAGGCATAAAAAATGCTTCAGCTGTTTTAAACACGATGAGGCTTATTTACAAGCCCCTTGCGCCGCATGGGAAACATGGGAAAATTGGTCAACACATTTTTTAATTTAGGAGCATTAACTGCCCACTCCAGGTTTAGATTAGAAATGAGTTTTAATCAACTACAAGGCTTAAATCAATCAATGCAATCAACTATCCATGCAGTTGTCACTATGCTGCTTTGACAACATTTAAATGTATTCCCAAGAAATAGGATTGTTGCAACTGAAGATGAGCTAAAGAACTTACTACTGAATAGCAAACGTCCCCCAATATCTGATTTAAAATCTCTACTGAAGCTGGTAGAGAAACCTTTAGTTAAAAAAAATAGTACATTTGCCTTCCATGGCATTGACAAGGAATGCATAGCAAAAGACTAGAACTCAAATTATATAGAAAGTTCTTACACAACCACAAGGCACGTCTTCACAGATTCTAATTTCGATTCTGGACTCCAATTGTTTTTTTTTAAATGATTTAGACTGTCACGCATTTCACTTTTTTTACAGTTTGAAGGTTGCTTGTCAAGTTCCGTAAACATCGACACGGAATGTATAGGTAATATATCCTTGGAAACAATTAAATTCATTCTATATTAATCTATATATAGATATATATCTATATATCAGTTACGGCTGGATTTCAGGCATAAGAAAAAAATACTTTGTTGTTAAAGCAGCGTTAATACAATCAAAAACGCATGGTTGGCATGCTTTCTGGCGTACCAAACAAAATTATCGAGTGCAGGACAATATTTCTTTCACTTGCGGTCTCTCACATAGTAGTTTAGACTGACAGTGTCAGCCAAATCAAGATAAAGTCTTATGGTCGTCAGACAATCCATGAATGCAGTTATTTAATGAATCGAAGTAAGTGCATATGATGTATAGGAGTGCCATTTATTTTAGAAGTCTGAGTCTTTGAAATTGATTTTGCATTTATTGTATTGAGTTTTAAGTAACTTACACAATAAACGTATTTAATTACCTATTTAGTATCCTAGCCAGTGTTCAGTAACTAAGGCGGGCCACAGCAATCATAGCTCACTTACTTATTGCATGTAATGTATGTTTCGTTGTGATGCCTGGATCAGAAGCCAGATGATCATTCCATCTGATCTACATCCATTCAATGTCATGTGATGTTGTTTTCGGCACAATGGTTTTGCGAAGTAATTTCTAGCGATTGATATGCTAATTAACGGTTTGACATCTGAAAATCTTCCTCTTTTTGGTGATAGAATGTTGGTAATATGGAACTTTGGTACACTATAGAGAATTTTAAAATCAAATCAATCATTTCCTGGGAGTCAATGGAGAGCTTAGAGAATTGAACCAGTGAGGGCTCTTAGCAGACCTTGGATGGCGATTCTAGCTGCTAAATTTCTATATATTTGGAGCTTTCTGAGGAGTATACTGTTGAATGCTTATCGTTTGTGGTGTATGTGAGATACATTACATGTAGAATGCTCTTTTTTCAGATCATCAGCTACATTCCATGTGATGAAACATGAACACTACACTTCAAGATTTGGTAGTAGACTTGGATTACAGTGCGTTGGAATGAATGAAAATGGGATTATTTTCAACAGTAATCCATCTCTTTGGAAAGAGATCCGGCCTTATTTCAACAAAGGTAATGCATTCCCCTTAAAAGTCTACTTTAACCATCACAATAAATTTGAGCCGTTTTAAAACCAACTTCTCATTTATTTGAAATTCTTAGAGAGTATTATAACGTGGACGTGGACCTATACGTAGCAGGCATCATTGTATACTTTACAAAAGTATTTTCCACTGCTTTGACTATCAATGACCCACTTTTATCTTGACATTTATGCTTTAAATACAATTCAAAACAAAGTCTATTTTATACCAGCAATGCTCCCCGTTGTACATATAATGCATTTTGTACTATTACATGACCAATTTCATTTTAATTTGTAAGAGTCCTCAATGCCCATTCGTGAGAAAATGCCCCTTTTTGTATGGCCACCCCTGTTTCCCGTGGACTGGTACAGCTGGTTTTTGAACTCGGTGTAATGGGGTGATGCTGTTCAGTTCATTTAAATTTCTAGCAAGGCCATAGTATAAGGTGTAAGCGAATACACCAATGGCATAGAAAGTTAAATGTCACCTTTGGACTGCAGTTCTTATTGTTCCATTCACTAGGTAAATATTATGTCAGGAATCCTGGAGTTTGTGATTTCTGGGACTCTTGCCCAGTGTCGTAGGGATGCAGTCATGTTTCCCAGACGCTGGTGGGTGGGGAGGTGAAGGAGGGTGGCTCATCAATGAGTGCACCAGGGTTGGACCCTCCTTACCTGCTCCCTTATGACGTTGATTAAAAAAAATATGCCCCTATAGCTGCAGATGTGAATGATCATAGAAAGCCTGGAAAAACACAAATTCACTCACCGGATTTCCTTTTCCAGCCTTTATGTGCTTATGCACATGTGCAGCCATGAACAGGCAGGTTGTCGTCTAAAAGCATTTGCTGGGCTGCCGATCGCACAGCCGTGATGTCTGGGAGGTCATCAGCCCAGCAAAGCCATGACATTTGGCACTGAACTCCACTCCCTCATGACATGTCTGTAATTTCATGTAATTTCATGACATGTATTTCGTGTAGTATGATTTACGCACCCTGTTCTGGTTACCTCTAAATATGGTTTTTATGATTATGAGGTTGTCTTGCATATTATGGTTTAGGCTAGTGAGATTATGTTCCACCCTGTGCTTTATGCCCCTAATGTTAGTGATACTTAGGAGGTTAGAGTCTAATATTAGACTGTTGAGACTATGGGCGTACAATGCGTTTGGCGCCTAATGTGATGCTGTGCGTCATGTGGTTTATGCTACAGTCTGATGCTAAGTACAGTGATTACCAGTGGTTACTAGTTGTACGTTTATGATCTGTTTTACCTTTACTAAGTTCGCTTTGTGATGGCTCTGACAGTGGTCCAGTTGGCCCTGTCATGTGTAAACAATTCCCTTGTAAATATGATCTAGTGCCAGGTGGCACCATGTATCCTGTGTGATTCCCTAGGTGAAGGGCCCATGAAATACCAGCGGAATCATAGAGACTCCCAAGCAGTAAAGCTTTCTCCACTAACAACCTGTTCCTAATCGCCTCACTTCTCAGACTGCACATTAATTCAGATATCTTCAACCGACGTCTGGAATATGCGCCCCCTTTTTGTCCTTATACTTCTCCTCACCACCGCTTTTCTCAGTATCAGTATCAGTATTTCTTTATTCGATGAATAAAACATCATAAAAGCACATAAATACACAGTTAAAATACAATTAAATCATGTCAAGATCCTGACTGTTACAACACATTTAAAAGAGTAAGAAACTCGTCAATACATTTCATTTACAATAATACAATCGAATATATAATATCATAATACAAAACTATAATAAAAGACAAATATGCTTGATATGTGGTAAGAGCATACTATCCACTTTCCGATTAGTCTATTACCAATAGTATCAAATCTAGCCCGAAGGGCTATATTGTTGAAAGCCCTCTATCCTATTGGGTAAGTTGGGACTTGAGTCTCCTTATTCGTATCAACCAGGCTCTTCCAATGAATTTGGCTACGCCACATACCATCAAAGAGGAAGACGTATCAGTACAAAGGACACGCAGCGCCATTACATGGCATCTGAGGCCCAATTGTTTACATAAGGGTTTTAACCAAATCCTCCTCGGCACCCTGTATGCTGGACAAGCAAACATAAGGTGTGCTACAGATTCTAAAGGTGCTGCACAGCACGGACAAGCCTTAGAAGAGCCACATAGGTTGTTCCACCCAGAAGTGAATGCATTTACTGGGAGGATCCCAAACCTAACTTTTAGATACAATGATCTATCCAAAGGTTTCTCAATAAAATCAAGAAGTGGTTCGAATAACCTAGACCATTTGAACTCTAGGAATCGCTCAGTAAGAACACCCCCTGTACCTCTACTAGAGGTCTCCCGCTGCACCCAATCCCAATACAGCTTCTTAATAACTAATTTGGGTGGAGGGGTTTGACTCCTCCATAGATCACTCAAACCCAAAAAGCCAACCATCTGTCTCAAGTTACACAGCCACTTAATCCTATTACCTCTATCGAGTAGGATAAGATCATCTAGAGCGGCTGCATAGTTTTGGAGCTCTTCAGTTCTTCTCAATCGCACCCAGAAAAGTAGAGGGCGAAGGCGCACTAATTCTTTAAGGGGGCGCCTGCCCATATCTAGACGTAAAGGGATTAATGGGGTGGAGACTGGTAATGCTACAAGATCCCTCAGGAACTGGTTTTCTGATGTAGTTATCTCCGGGATGTTCTCAAACCCCCATAATTCAGAGCCATAGAGTGCAGATGGCAAAACCTGTCCTTCATAAATTGCGAGGATAGGTGCCACTGGTTTGCTCATAGACGCCCTATGTTCTCGCAAAACCGCCCCAGCTACTCTTTTAAAGTTTAATAGCGTTTTAGCCAGATGGTCTTTCCAGGTCATCCGGCTATTCACCCTAACCCCCAAATAATCAAAACTATCCACCATCTCCAAGAGTTCACCATTTAACATGAGGGAGTTCTTAAATCTTTTGGGTGGTGCAAGGGCCATTAGCTTAGTTTTGGAGGTATTAATTGTGAGACCCCTGTCCTTACAGAATTCACTAAAGCGATTCAAAAGCTTTTGGAGCCCTGCTGGGGTTTTCGAGATCAAGATGGTATCATCCGCGAAGAGAAGAGTAGGGGTTTTTTCCCCGGCCAGGGATGGTGCGTCCGCCGGCTCTTCCCTCAGATAATCCACCACACCATTCACGAATAGGGAAAATAGAGTCGGCGCCATAACACATCCCTGGCGAACTCCTCTCCTCACGGGCACCCTCTCCGTCAGTTGTCCCTGAGTGCCCCATCTGATCCTCGCATAATTACCCTCATGGAGTCTCACAATGAAATCCAACAATGGAACCGGGAAACCCATCTTCTCCAGGATTTCCCACAACCTTGCTCGAGGGACCAGGTCGAACGCCATCCTAAGGTCTATGAAAGCCAGATAGAGGCTACCGCGATTAATTGTCACCGACTTCCAATAGATCGCAAGGAGGCGGAAGACCTGGTCCATCGTGCCCACTTTTTTCCGGAACCCGGCCTGGAAATGGGAGAGCACCTGTTCCTCCTCCATCCATGCACCCACCCTCAAGATGATGACCCTGCCAACCACTTTCTGGATCACGTCAATCAGACTGATCGGTCTGTAGTTAGCAGGGTCATCTCTATCACCTTTTTTGTATACTGTGATCACCTCAGCACCCCTCCACGAATCTGGGATGGGGTGCCCCCTGGAAATTAAATTCATTATCAATGCAATGGCTGAAGCCCAGGTTGTGGGATCTTCCAAAAGGAGATCCCCAGGTATGCCATCTTGACCGGCGGCCTTCCTCGGGGTCAGGTGTTTTATAGCCAGTTCTACTTCCGAAGTCAAGAACGGTTCTGCGGGTGCCGTGATGGAAGAAGCCCGTCTGACTGGATCAGAAGGGGAGGCTCTGATTGCCTCTAATCCGCCATATATATTTGAAAAATGGGAATACCATTGTTGGCTGGTAATATGATTCACAAGTACTGGTTGGTTACCTTGTCTAGCCTTATTGATCAGATCCCAAAACAATGAGGCATTTTTCTTTTCGGAGGCACTTTTGAGATCCTGCCAATACTGTTCTTCCCAGTCTTTTTTTGCTCGTATTTGTTCTTTTGCATACTCCTTCCTTGCAACTCTAATTAGGGGTTGATTCTTTTTACGCAGGGCTACAGTTAACTCACGTCTTTTAGCCCGGCACTTTACAGAGTACCAGGGGTTACTAGGTTTGGGGGTTATTTTTTTCGAGCTCGGAATTAAAAAATAGTTGCCCACTTCCTCGATAGCCTTTATATAAATCTGAGGAAGAAGCGACTCATGAGTATCCCCTGTTTCTGGGTCTAATCCCGTCAATTCACAAGTCAGGTCTTCAATATGAGCCCTGATATTAACCAGTTTCTCTGGGTCGGAGCTAATCTTCTCCCATTTCAGCCTCCGATTTCCATTATATGGGACCACCTCATTTGTTCGCCTCGGTAGGGGTTGCTTAATACTACCTTTTAGTTTGCTCCACCGTAACTTCAGACTCAGTGGGTTATGATCACTGTCCTGCGAGGGAACCACCTCCATATCCACTAAGTCACACCACATGGTGATGTCCAGTAAAATGTAATCAATTCGGGACGGGCCATTAAGTCTATTAAACGTCATGGCCCCCTCCCGATCAGAGGATGATCTACCATTCAATGCTCTTAATTTGAAATCAACAGTGAGAGCGTTAATCTGCAGAGCCTTAGTTGTCCATTTCCTGATTGGAGGTATTGACAAGGTAGGGATAGACCAATTTGCATCCTCCTCCGCTATGCCCAGAAGGTCATCCCTGCTTAGGGGTTCAAATGTACAATTGAAATCCCCACCCACAAGGAATTTAGATGATGGGGGGCAGTTACCTAAGGCCTGCTCTAAGAGCATAAAGGTTTTTGACGTTTTATCTCCCTGGATCCCTCTATCATAAACATTAAATAGTTCTACTCGGCTGTCTTTTGTCTGGCCTACAATTGTTAGATGTTGGATATCCTCACTTTCCAGATCATGAGCAGAAACCTTCCAATTTAATTCTACTTTTATCCATACATGTAATCGGCTGGCCTGCCCTTACCACCGCTGTGAGCGGGTAGCCAATAGGTTACATATCCCGATTTAAAAACGGGGGATAAACTCCATGTTTCCTGGAACATGCATACGTCATATTTTTCAATAAAGTTGTGCCATTCTGGGAGGGCCAACTTATTCCTCAGGCCTGCTATGTTCCAAGAAACTAAATGAATGATCTTTTTATTATTAGAGGGCAGGGTGATGGGAACTTCTTTGCTGCCCCCCACTTCTCGTGGTTCCAGGGCATTGGGAATTTGGAAATACTCTGTAGGGATTAGGGAACAACCCCCTCCGTCCATACGGACCGAAGATGCACAATCCAGACCTGAGGGATCCGCAGGGGCCATAATCCCATTAGGCAGTTCTTTAGCCTTACCATGCGTCACCCGCCCTTTTCCCACTAGCCTGGAAGCACTAGAGCTATCCCCCCATTCCTTCCCGATCCTTAAACATCAATCACAATCATCCATACCCGAGAACACATCGAACCTGTTCATTGTCTCCAGGGGTGTAAAAGGCCTTAAGTACTCCTTTCGCTGGTTATTATACCTAGGGAATCTAGGGGGGATCACATTCCAACCATGGGGATCAGATAACATATTCCTGCCATAGGGTATTGTCGGGATACTTAATGTTGCTTTACCCTTATTCGTATGGTGGGATGGAGGGAAAACCAGAGATCTCGGGTAAAAATAAGTTAAAGCTCGAGGGCTAATACAACTGTCACTCACTCCCGGGGGCCAATTTATTATGTAGTCAACCACACCCGGGTCTCTAAAATTGATCAGGACTATATCTCCCTCAACATCTTTACGTCTACCACCTATCCAGGGAAGGCGCCTGACGTGTAATATCTCCCCATTAAGATTATTGTTTATTGGTCTATATGTACTTAGCCAATGTACAATTTTATTTTTCAGCTGGAAAAAACCTTCTCTCTTATTATCCGCTAGCTCGGGAACCACCGCTTTTCTAGTAACACCCTTCTCAAATCCTGACCACCCTCCTCCTCCTCATTTTCCCAACATGGCCGCCACTCGAGTTAAGTCTGGAACTAATTGCTACAAAATCATTTATCCTCCTAACCTGACTAAAGCATAACACCATTGAATGTTTCCCTGATTCCCTCTTTGTTGATCAATTTTACAATGGTCGTTATGGGAGGCTCAAAAACGATTTCATTTTTTTCACACACAACATCCCCTCTTGGTCCACCAGCTTATATAATTCCCTTAACGTCGTCTCCTCCTCCTCTATCCCTCATGGGAAACAGCTAAAAATGTCCCCCTCTGCGTGTTTCAACGGCTCCCTCACTATCTCACTCTATAACAACGGTACTGTCATGATCCAAGCCAAAGACACCTGTCTCTCTCTCTTCGACCACCTCTTCCCTTCCCTACTCCCCTCCCCCGTGACCGGGTTATCCCTTGACTCCTCACCTAGCTCCACCCATTACTCCCTTTCTCCTCCCCTGACCCCCCTACACTCCAATAGGCTGCACCCTCAGGAGGCACAGGTCGACCCTCTTCCCTCCCCCTCCCTTGTTCCCTCCTCCCCCATTCTTCCCCCCTCACAGTATGCCCCCCCTTCATCACTTCAGCCCTACCTCTAGCTAATATGCTCCTAGTCCAATCTGCACCGTCCCGGTACTCCAATCTCCTCTCCTCCCCCTATCCCTACCTGCCACCCCCCTTTTTAGTCCACCTCTCCTCCAACCTTCTCCCCTAGTTAACTTTCCTTACGTTCCCCTCATTCCCTCCTCTTCTCCACTTCTCTACCCCCTCCTCCCCTCGCTATGTACCCCGATTTCTCCACAAACCCATTGCATCTCTCTCCTTCCCTCCACTCCTCCAGCAATGCTGTGCTACCCCTTTTCCCCCCTTGGTAACCCTTTCCCTTTCCCTCCCTCGGGCCTAGTAGAACCACTTCCTTTCTTCAACTTCCCTATCTCCCAACCCCCCTCACTCTGCCAGATGCCCGTTCCCTCACAGCCACCTCACCTAGCTGACAGGACCTCTCCAACCCCCTCCCCTCTTTTCCTCCCAAACCTCCTTCATTCCTATGACTCCACACATTCCTCCCCTCTCCTTTAGCTCCACGCCTCGCTCCTCACCTATCTCCCCCTAATTATGTCCTTAATTCCTATCCGTCTTGCAACGCCAGCAAAGACAATTCTCCTTTCACCTGTGATGCAACAACGCCTGCTCTCAACCACCACCTTTCCCCACCTCTGAACCTTGTACCCCAACTCCCCACCTGTTCCCTCACCTCTCCCTGTCTTCCACCACCAACTGCACCACCTCATGTTTCCATCGAGCCACCCAACATGCGGTGCTCTGCCCTACTCTCTCTGGAAGATAAGCTAGGCTCTCTTATCACCTCCATCTCCCAAATCGAAGCTACCATTTCACTTTTAAGCTCCAAGATTTCCACTTTTCCATACATCTCAATTCCTTTGGAAAACACTCACCTTCCCACGAGGTGCACCTCGCCCCCACACCCTATCATAGCCAAGCTTAACCTGTCATCTACAAACATCGCAAATGCACACAAGCCCTCAAACGCCCTTCTTCCTCTTTCATCTCCTAGTAACCCTACTATCTACACTATTCCGACCATCTCCTCTGTCAGAACCACTCATCCACCTAAATCCTTCCGAGCACCCTCGTATAAGTACAATATCCCTATCACCCCTCATAGCCCAAGTGCCCCCGTCACCAAAACAGTCTCGACAGAGCTGCGCTGTCTACTCCACAACTGCTGATCTGCAATAAAACACAAACTTGACATCTCCGATACCATCATCCTTCACAATATTGACATGCTCTTCCTCACAGAGACCTGGTTTAACGATACCTTTCACTCTATGTTTGATCTGCTATTACCCACAGGCTATTCTATATTTAGAAATGACAAAATTGACAAAGTTGGGGGAGGTGTTGCAGTCATCTTTAGAAACTCCTTTCAACTTAAGGCTTTTCCTAACAGCTCCTTCCGCACTTTTGAATGCCTATCTCTTGAGCTTCAGTTGCACCACCGCTCACCCCTCAGATTCCATGCCATTTACCCGCCGCCTGGTAGCGGCCCTTCGTTTATGGAGGAACTTACTGACTTCATCAGCGACCAACACTCGCAAAGTGACAATCAGATCTTCGTGGGTGACTTCGATCTCCACTGGGGCTCGCCTCAAGACTCTTCTGCGAATTTGCTGGCCACCTTCCTCTCTGCAAACGATCTTATCCAACACTGCACAGAAACAACACACTCTAAGGGCTCAATCCTGAACCTTGTTATTTCTAAAGCAGGCATGCTTACTATCGCTACCCCTATTCATGTAGACTGGTCTGACCACCTCCTCATCCCATTCTCTCTTCACCTATCACACTCTATAACTCTCGGCCAACCTAAGAGGGCTACCTCCTGGTTCCGTGACACTAAAAATATTGACCTCGGTACCCTCTGTGAATCAGCTTTGCTATCACTTCCAAGGCTAGACCCGAACCTAGATGTTAACAAACTCACCTCCCAATGCCTCAGAGTCCTTGCAGTCGAAATCAATAACGTCGCTCCTCTCCAATGCAAAAAGAAAAGGCCCACTCCCTCAGCTCCCTGGTTCAACAAATCCCTCTATGAAGAAAGGAAGTACCTTAGATTCCTGGAGAAACAATGGAGACAAGCGCCCTCCACCGATAATTTGGCCATGCTTCGTTCAGCAAGATCCAATTACCACAAGCATATCTTCCTTGGAAAAGCGTCACACTTCAGAACCCTCCTTGACTCAGCCAAAAACAGACCCAAAAAATGATTCGATCTCATCAAGAATCCAAACTGCTCTCCCCCAACCTCCAAAGTTGGAGGATTCTACAAAGAAAGCAGCGGAATTCGCTATATTCTTTGACGAAAAAGTGAAATCACTTGTGGATCAGGTCATTTATCCTACACCTCCAGAGGAGCGCAAATCCTTAGCCATTTGGCAGAACTTTAACCCCATCTCTGAAGATGCCCTCCTCAAATGCATCCTCGAAACAAAGCCCTCCAACCATTCTCTTGACCCCATCCCTAGTGCCATTGCCATTGACTTCTATACCCATTCTCATTCCTATTGGACCACTCTGGTTAACTTCTCCCTCTGTCAAGGCTCCCTTCCTATTTCTTTCAAAACTGGGCAGGTCACCCCTCTGCTTAAAAAAACCCACCGCTGATACGAACGACCTCAACAACTTCCGCCCCATCACTAACCTACCTTTTCTTGCGAAAATCACAGAAAGATGTGTAGCGAAACAACTCTCTCGTCATATCAAGGACAATAATCTTCTTGACAATTTTCAGTCCGGCTTCATTCAAAACTGCAGCACTGTAACAGCCCTGCTGCAAGTTATTGATGACGCGCTGCGGATACTCGTTTCAGGGGAGTCTTGTCTTCTAATTCAAACCCAAATGATCAAAATAGCGAACAGTCTTTCATCTCCTTTGGCGGTAGGTCAAGGTGTTCCTCAAGGCTCTATACTTGCACCCACATTGTTCGATCTCTATTTAGAACCACTGGGAAATCTCCTAAGTAAATCCGGGATACACTATCATCTCTATGTGGACGACACTCAAATCTACCTTAAGGTGACCTCCACTCACAATCTCTCCATCCTAAGCTCTACTCTCGACTCCATTCAAAACTGGATGTTAACTCATCAACTGATTCTGAATCCCTCCAAAACTGAATTCCTCCTCCTCTCCTCCGCACTTTCTCCTCCCCCGGTTCAACCATAGATGGATCAGAGGAATCTACTTAACACTAAACCCATCATTGTCGACAGCGCATAATCCCTTGGTGTCATACTCGACAGAAAACCCAATCTACTCTCCCACATCACTTCCATTGCAAAGTCTGCTAGATACCAACTGCGTCTTCTTTGGGGGATTTGTCGCTTCTTCCCGGAGCAAGACCGTAAAACCCTGGTCCAATCGCTGGTTCTCTCCAGACTGGACTACTGCAATTCTCTTCTAACTGGCCTCCCCAAATCCCACCTGTCCCCCCTTAAATCTGTTCTCCATTGAGCAGCTCGTTTCATATATGGGGCCAAAAGAAGCGAACACATCACACCCATTTTATCCACCCTCCGTTGGCTTCCCATCGAGTCAAGAGCTATCTACAAGACTGCCTGTATCACCCACAAAGCCTTGCACTCTTCCTCTCCTCGCTACCTGGTGAATAAACTGAAACTCTCTGGAGGCTCTAGACCATCATGTAATGCGGAAAATGTATTGCTTGAACCTCCCACTTTCAAGAAGTAAAGATCGATGGCCCAATCCTTTTCAGGCAACGCAGTGAGAATCTGGAACTCACTTCCGCCTCAGCTCCGGACTACCACCTCTTCCCAGGCCTTCAAAACTGACCTCAAAGTTCTCCTCCTTCAAAGACACTTCCAAACTTAATGTCATGCCTTCTCTATTATCTGAAGGAAGTCCTTCCATTATAGGAAATTCGGTTCTCCATGACTATTGAAGTGCCTTCCCAGTGTGTTCTTGTGGTTTGAGTGTCTGCCATTTATTGCAGTATTATACTTCTACTTGTATTTTGTACTCTTTTGTAACATGCACACGTCACTTTTCCTCTTGTAAGGTATCGTTTGCTACCTCTTGTATTTGTTTGCTTTTGATACATGCAAAATTGTCACCATTACCTCATGTAACGTAACATTTGTTCTTGTGTTTTGAGTGTCTGCCATTTATTGCAGTATTATACCTATACTTGTACTTTGTACGCCTTTGTAACATGCACACATGTCACTTTTTCCTCTTGTAACGTATCGTTTGCAACCTCTAGTATTTTGTTTGCTCTTGATACATGCACAATTGTCACTATTGCCTCATGTAACGTAACGTTTGCTTTTGCAACATGCTCACTTTTAATTTTCTCCTCATGTATCATTACTGTTCCTATTGTGAAGCGCTCTGACATCTTTGAGTAAGTCCGCGCTATATAAAAACGCATTAAATAAAATAAAAAAATAAAAATAAAGTTAGCCCCGTGTGCTTCAGGCTGAAGCCCTGTAATGCTGTGGGCTGCACGCCCATCAGGTACTGGAGCCATGACACCTCACTGTTTCACAACTCATCACAAGGTGGGATGGAGTCAGCAAGATTTGAGGTTCTGGACTTTTAAGAGTCCAGAGGTGTCAGGGAAACAACACCCGAAGACCCCTGAGTTCCTCCTGTCCCGGTGCACAAATAAACAGAGACACGGGCTTCTCGATGGTGGGGTCAAAGACCAAGGTTTATTTACTGCAGGGACACAGAAATCATAGGAACCACACAGAGGCAGAATCTACGAGACTGTTCAAATTGCATTAAGTGGGTTACTCTTTAAATACACGCAAAATGTCTTTAGGCTACATTACACGAATATTTCTCATGCCCAACCCGGTATCCCAAACAAACAGTAAATTTGACATCAAACAATAATTAGTCGTAGGTTTTCGGTATTCGATCAGGTCCTCTCGACAGTTTTCCATTCTTCGCCCGATCCTCCCCATCATAAAAATCGTAACCTCCCCATTGTAAAAGCCCAGAAGGAAAAGAGCAGAGCCAGGTGCAAAGGATTGAAATGTAGGATAAGAGGTGTTTATGGATCATAAACGGGCATGGCTACCGTCTTCGGCCTTTCAGTCAGGACAACGGACACGAGAACCAGTATCGCAGGAGTGGCCTCAGGCAAGGGAGGTAGCTTGACTCTGCCTCGTCATGCAGCGTCAGCCTTTCTCGGGCTCGAGCTTACGTGTCCTTAACAAGGTGACTCTGCCGGGGTCATCGTCCGTTCATTGACTATGTGAGGGCAAGAAACAAGATGGATGCCGTAACTAAAATGGATGCCATGACTTTTATGACAGAATGCCCTATTTTCCAGTGAATTCATGCTAGTTGCGCAGCGAAAACACTGTCATGTATATAATGGATCATTTGCGGTTCATTGGTACCGAAATCGTGTCAGTACTACGATACCGAATTCACGGGTTCGGATCGCTACAGAACCTCAGACCGTCCTTTTGCCCTTACATAGGCAATAACTCACTCTATGTCAGAATCCATTTCTATGTTCATCAGGTCACTGATATGTTGTTGGAGCATTACTCTATCCCGTGGCGTATCTCTAAAAACAGGTGGTCTTCTTACGCATGTAGAAATGCAGAGATTACATAAGGCAGGACCACACTGAACAATGAGACAGCACGAAAATAAAAATACTAATGCAACGCCAGTGACTATCAGAACCTTCCATCCCCACGCGGACAACAGGCTCCAGAACCATCCCATTAATGACCAGTCACCTTCCTCTACATGAATAGAGTCAGAAATCTTATGTAACTTAGAGATGGCCTTGTATACTGTTGGCGCATTATCTGGAATAAAAACGCAGCAACTTGATTGGATCATCTTACATACTCCACCTCGATCTGCAAGTAACACGTCAAGGACCATACGGTTCTGTAACGTCATGAGGCGATCCGCTTGAAGCTCAGCTGTCAGGTTACTAAGAGCACCCGCCGTTTCAGTGATAGTGGATTCAACTACCCGTGTTAGTTGACGTAAGTTTCTACTGTTGGCCATAGGCCCCCAGAATGGAAGGAAACCCTTGAAAAAGTCTCCTGCCTCTTGGCCAGCAGTATCTTCTTTACTGAAAACACCTCTCACAACTCTAGTTTTGTGATAGTCCGGTGCAGCAGTGTATGTCGGAGGTAACAGTTGAGCGATGTAACATGAGCCTGAGAAGTCAGCAGGCAGCCATGTGTATGCTCTGTCTTTGCAAACAAAATAAGTACCCTTAGCAGCTAAGAATGCGGGGGAAGACTGTGACGGAAAAACATATGTTTCGATACAGTCACTCTTCCCTAGTCGAGCTTTCGGATTCCTCCCATTTCCTTGCAAACAGACTTGACCTTGGTGGGGTACGACCCAGATCGGAGTTGAGCTCTTACGTTTGTTCTCACCCAGAGTAATGCCATATTCCGTAACATTCCAACCCATGTAAACTCGCAATTCGTCCTTGGGAATGAACGGAGTATTATTGACATCTCTCACCATGTCAGTGATTCCTTTTACCAAGGCTCTATTAGCAGAGTTATACCGGGTGGAACGCGGAGGTCGTGGGGGATAGGTCTCTAGGGCATAAGCGAACATGGTCTGAAATGCCCAGAATGATCCATTATAACTAAAAGGCAGGACCAGATAGGGGATGCCCTTGTCCATGGTATGTGGTATCAAACCACACACCCAGCAGTTTGTTGTATTAACCACTAGTTGATGTTGGTGCAAGAGTTGAATGAAAGTGTTATTTATAAACTCAGAGCGTCGAGCTTGCTCGTGGGCAGGAAAAGGATGGAAAGAATGAAGAGAAACAACAGTCGGAGAAACAGGAGCATGGGGAGATACTGTAGATGCAACAGGTGTAAAGATAAACTGAATACCAAAAATAATTCCGCCTACCAAAGTTATTAAGACAATCAGAAGTGTCAGAGTACATTGCTTTAGGAAACATTTACTGTACAATATGTCATATAATTTCGTCTTGTGCACATTTATGACGTTAACCCGTCGCAGTTCAGGAAGCTCCATCTTCTACAACCGTTCGCAACGGATGGTTTGTACCTGTAAAAAAACTTGCCTCTGTTTATCCTGGGAGTTCCCGAGACAAACAGAAAAAACCGACCTAGTGTCTGATTCCCTGCAAATTAAAACAAGGCACACGTTACGACCCAACGGTAACCCAGATGGCAAGGTGAGGGAAAAAATAAAAAACAAAAAGATAAAAATTTTGAGCAAACTTCCTGACTGAATGGAATGCAGTAAGATCAAAACAGTTTTCAAACAGAAGGGTAATTATGCAATGTCATTAGTTCATAACATGAGAACGTAGATTATATCTGTACTTTCCGGGTCTTGTCTGGTCTTGAAATAGCTGGTCTATAGGTGCGGAAATGTTCGACTCCACAGGTGACAAATGTTCACTTTGTACAATACTCGGTTCAGGATTCAAAGGAGCGGTTCCTGCTGGGGTGTCAAAGTTCTGTGTTTCCGTTCGTGGGTGGTCCGTTATGTACTCTGCATCACTGAAAGGGCTGTGCCTAGGAACAGGTTCTGTCTCGGATACACCAATTCCCTGTCTAACCCAGTTATCATAGGGGAGTGGAAGAGGGACACGCTTCGTATGGCTGGCGTGCACCCAATTTTTCCTTCCAGCTAGGCCTACTGCAGTTCTTGTGGTGAGGAGGACTTGAAACGGACCCTCGAATCTTGGCTGGAGGTTCCGAGTACGTTCAAAGTTCCGAACTACCACTTGGTCGCCTGGTTTCAACGTGTGGCCTGGACTCTCCGGCAGTTTAGGCAAGGATTCGAATACCTGTTGATGAATAAGGCTCAATTTAGCAGTCAGATCATGAAGGTAATCAATCAACATTGGGTATTCAATCTGTTTGAATTCCTTTGGCCTAGGGACTCCCCAAACATTAGCAGGGCGGCCGAACACAATCTCATATGGGCTAAGCCCTACTCGAGAGTGTACAGTCGCTCTGGTGGACAGTAAAGCTAAAGGCAGTGCGTCTGGCCAAGAGAGACCAGTGGAAGCTTGAATTTTCGCAAGTTTCAGCTTCAGGGTGCCATTGTACCCTTCAACCAAACCCGCTGATTGTGGGTGATTCGCACTGTGGTATTTTTGGGAAATACCCAGACCCGCACACACACTCTTCATAACTTTCCCTACAAACTCACTTCCATTGTCCGACCAAACAATCCGTGGCATACCATACCTGGGGAAGTATTCTTTGAGGAGGATTTTGGCAGTGGACATAGCAGTGTTATCCTTCAACGGATATGCCTCAATCCATCTTGAGAAGGCAAAGACTACCACTAGGACGTATTTGAGATTGTTACATCTGTCCATGTGGATATAATCCAACTGGATCACTTCAAAGGGACAAGAAGGGGGAGCAAAATGGCCAGTTGGGGTTGGGGTTCCCTTGCCAGGATTATGCATCAGGCATACCATGCAATTTTTCACCACTCTTTCTGCACACTTAGTAATTCCATCGTTCTTCCATACTGGAGCTAACATTTTACAGATCCCTTTCGAACTGATGTGCGCCGCTCCATACGCCATCGTGACTACTGCAAGTACATAAACATCAGGTAACATCCAACGCTGCTGCTCAGACAAATCGACCCAACATCCACTTGAATCCATTTTACCCGTTTTCTCCTTCCATTCATTCTTCTCATTTTCAGTTGCTTCATTCTGGATTGTTTTCACACTTTCAATCGTATTCTCACACATTCCTGATTCAGCAATCCATCTTGCAGACGTTGCAACGTACATTCGGCTCATCATGTTCTTGGCCGTTTCTTTAGCGACCTCATCAGCAAACGCATTCCCACGGCCAACATCATCCGTAATCTTCCGATGTGCACTGCACTTCACAATTGCAACTTCATTCGGTAGAGTCAGGGATTCCAATAGATCGCTGACTAACTGTCCATGTTGGATCTTAGTCCCATGGGACGTGAGAAAACCTCTTTCTCTCCAGAGACGCCCAAAATTGTGGGCAACGCCGAAGGCGTATTGGCTATCAGTAAACACATTCACTCTCTTTCCCTTAGCTAAAACACACGCTCTTGTCAATGCAATTAATTCTGCAGCCTGGGCAGAATTCTGACTCACTCTTGCGGTCTCCACAATTGTACTCAAGGTCGTAACTGCATACGCGGCCGTCACATCACCATTCTGTAATTTGAAACAAGACCCATCGACATATAAAGTGCCATCTGGATCTAGTAATGGAGTATCTTTTAAATCAATCCTACCTTTTGTCTCTTCCTCAGTTCTGAAACAACAGTCATGGGGCTCTGAATCACTCGACTCCTGAGTAGTCGGCAACAGTGTTGCTGGATTCAATATGTTGCATCGCTTGATCTGAATATGACTTGCCAAAAGCGTCAGCTCATAGCCTGATAGTCTAGCACTGGTGAGGTGCTGAGTTTTCGTTCGATTCATGAGTGTATCCACAGCATGTGGAACCATGACTACTAACATGTTGTTCATGACTAGTCCAGCAGACTGTCGAATAGACACTGCAGCTGCCGCTGTAGCTCTCAAACAACTTGGCAACGCTCTGGCTACCGGATCTAATGTGGATGAGAAATATGCACAAGGCCGCTGTTTGTCACCAAATTGTTGCGTTAATACACTCAATGCACAACCTTCTCTTTCATGGACATATAGAGTAAACGGCTTACTGTAGTCAGGAGTACTCAACACAGGAGCTGAACACAGCGCATCACGTAAGTCAGAGAAGCTCTGTTGACATTCATCAGACCATGGCAAAGGGCTCGGAACACCTTTTCCAGTCAGGGCTACCAATGGTTTCGCCATGAGAGAAAAATTTGGGATCCATTGCCTGCAGTATGACGTAATACCCAAAAACGCACGCACTTCTCTTTGTGTGCTTGGTACAGTCATCTGCGAAATTGCTTTGATTCTCTCTGGGGTCAACCTTCTTCCCTCCTTTGACAAAAGATGACCTAAGTAGGTCACTTCTTGGCAACAATATTGCAGTTTAGAAGGTGACACCTTGTGATGTAAGTCTGACAAATGACGTAATAAAGAAATTGTAGCTGCTTTGCAAGTTTCCTTGTCATCAGCAGCCAGTAAAAGATCGTCTACGTATTGGATCAGAGCAACACCATGAGGGAGTACAAGGGCATCTAATTGACTCTTCAATGCTTGGCTGTAAATTGAAGGGCTCTCACAATAACCTTGTGGAGCGCGTTTGAACCTGAAGCTGCGACCTCCTAAGGAGAAACCAAAAATGTCTCTACTTTCCTCGGCTATGGGAATGCTGAAAAAGGCATTTTTCAAGTCGATCACAGTAAACCATGAAGCTGAGGCAGGAATCAACGTCAGTAATGCAGTGATATCTGGGACTACAGGAAACTGTGGAATCACTATTTTGTTGACTTCTCTGAGGTCAATCACAAATCTGTAAATTGGAGGTTTGGAAGGGTCAGTACGTTTCAAAATCGGCAGAACAGGACTATTGCAGACGTTCCCTCTAGTTTCCTCAATCACATCTTTCTGTATTAAGTCTTTCACAATCAGCAAGAGTGCTCGTTCACCTTCATTCGAAATCCGATACTGTGGGATTCGTGGGAATTTAACATTAGCTTTCAGACTTACCACATAAGGGGGAATTTCCAAGAGGCCTACATCATTAGGACCAGTCGCCCAAAGAGTATCAGGGAGAGAACGCAGCTCCTTTGGGAGTTTGTCCATCGACATATACATTGGAGAGATGACTCTTTTGCCTAAAGTGAGCTGTACTCCTGAAGGAGAACAGTACAGTGTCGCGTGCAGGCGTTTCAACAGATCTAAACCAAGCAGATTCTCATTACAACCGGTTGTTAGGATAAGGGGTGCTTCTAGTTCGCATGGCCCAACAGATATTGACAAAGGACTAGAAACAGGATTGTGAACAGGGGCGCCTGAGAATCCTACCGAAGTGTTCGTTAAGCCAGACAAAGGTGCGCCAGGGAGTTTCGCATGCATAATTGAACTTTTTGCCGCACCAGTATCCAACAGAAACGGTTCGACCACGCCTGAGGTAACTACTGCGACATAAGGTCCACTCTGATCAACTGGAACTGATACTACTCCCTCTCTTTGCCTGCGGCTGTCCTAGTGCTCGCTTCTTTGAATGTCTTCATTATGATCATAGTAATCTCCAACATGATACTGTGGAGATCTACCTGGTTGCGTAGGTTGTATATTTCGCTGATCAAAATAATTCGATTGGCGATCAGTCTGTGGTGTCATCGTACCACGCCCTCTACCTCTAGGAGCTTGCATAAACCCAACATTACCTCTCTGAGCTGGGACACCACTAGTTTGTGGGTGCAGTACCGGACACTCATTTTTATAATGACCCTCCTTTTTACAATAAGCACACTGATTCCATGCTAACTGTTGTCGGGAAAAACCATAATTAAATCCTTGGGCCGTCCCTTGCTGGAATTGTGGTTGTGGCTGAAACTGGGGTCGCTGCTGTGAATCTGACTGATTCGAACGAGGCGGATACGCCTGTTGCAAAAGAACTTTGGTCTTTAGATCTTTCGTTTTCTTTTCTGACTTTTCCTTCTCTTCCTTCTCTCTATTCTCGTAATACTGAGCAGTTGCAAGTATCTGTGCTGTCGTCGACACTGCCCATGCACTTTCAGAATCCTTTAACTTGTTACTAAGCTCAGGTAGTAAATTAAACACGAACTTGTCGACAAACAATCTCTGGCCTCCCTCAGTACTCATATCTTGCCCACTGTGGTCTACGAAGGTCTCTTCAAATCTAGTGAAGAAGTCAGAGACGCTTTCGTCCTTCTTTTGCTTGCATGCCGATAATTTATCCCAATTGACTCGTAACGCTGGCATCAGCGTTTTCATTAGAGTAATTATTCTGTCAGGTAAAGCAGCAATCAGAGGTTCAGGTTTAGCACCGCCAATTTGTTGCGCATCTGCCGCTATAATAGCTGCCCAATCACCTCCTAAGGCGACTGGGTGGTTCTCTTGCCGAATTTTGGCCCATATAGGCTGTGGCACCACATTACCAAATAGCATTTCAATGTCTGCTAAATTCATGACACACGCTTGAACTGTCTGCGTTAACTCTTTGTAATAACCAGCAGGATTTTTACGCGGGTCCGGTAACGCTTGTTTTACGGCTAATACTTCGGCCCGTTTCCAAGGGATGTGTATCCACACTCTCTGGAAATGTGCCGGAGCAGCTGCAATATTATGAGCCGCATCAGCTTGAACTGCATCACGCCATATCGGTGGAACTTCCCTCATCGGATATTGTCCTCGTTGTTTCCTAGTAGTAATCGGTGAACCATCAGGGTCTCTTGTCGCTCGAAGAGGGGACTCATCCCTATAAGCTAAAATCAGTTCTATCGCTCCCCTTACTTCTGGACCTATCACCATTCCTGCGGCAAATTTCTGCGGAATATTTATCAGGTCAGAGGGGACGGAGTCTAAATCATCATCTTCCCATTCTTCACGCACAAGAGAACACATCACGTCAAAAACATAACGTTGAGTTGGTTCATTCCATTGCATAAAGGTATCTAACACTCTTCGTGCATCATACTTCACAGTTTTTGACATCCACCTAAGAGCTGTCGAATCTAACGTGTCTCGTTCCTGGGGACCAGGAAGCTGGCTACGTCTCTGATTAGAGTCAGAAACGGGGGTCCCAATTAAAGACCTGTAGAGAGGAGTTAAGATATTAGTTACAGAGTCGGTTATTTTCCGACGAACGGAAAGCGGAGTCAGAATGTTCACAGGGTTCGGGGACAGAACAGCTGAAGCAGATGAAATAGTAAGGGTAGGAGTAGCAGGTAAAGCAGTTTGCGAAACGACAGGCAAAGGCGGAACGGGCGCCCCAGGAAGAGGGGGTGCCGAAGGAACATTAACCACGGGAAGGATAGGAGCTGGAATCAAAGGAAGTGGAGCAACTATTCCAGGCTGACCAGCAGCTGGCTGTACAACAGGTAGCAACTGTGGTACTGTAATACCCTGTGCATATGGTGGGGGTGAATTCAACAGGTAAGACAACAGAGGATCCTTTTCATGATCCTCCATCGGCTTAGTAGGACATGATGGCAATACAGGGTAACATTTATCAATTGCCAAATTATATTTTCTATTCGCCATCTCCATTGCTTTCTCAATCTCGTTGACATGCAGCTGCCTAGCAGACTCCATTAAAGTCAACCCTTTCTCTTTCTGTTCTTTCTTCGTTTTCCTAATTTCTCTCTGTTTGGCTTCTTTGCGCCATACGCGAAAAGAATCAAACATTGCCGGCCGGGCTTTTTTCTTGAACAACTTCATTTCTAGATTGTCTAGTATTTCCGTTTCGAAGCTACCATGCGGTGGCCAACTAAGGACACCATCTTTTTTGGTGTAACGGGCCCATACTTCATTATACGTAATAGGACCCACACCATGTTTACAATAGAGCTCATATGTAGGAGTTCCAATCGGAGGAACCGAACACGAATCCTCCAACCGGGAATCCCCGTTGCAACGTACCCAGGACAAGAAACAATTACTACTGGTAGTCATGACAACAAAGACAAATTCCAACAAAAATGCGCAGAGAACTTAGGCCTACCAAAATGAACTAATACCAAAACAAAGATTATCTAAACAAGAGCAACCAATGATAATCTACGAATTAAACCAGAGCAACAAGGAACAACCAAACTGAGCGTAGCCCACTTAATACTTAACTGAAATGTGGAAGACGTCACCAAGGAGAACCCGTCTACGTCTCGCCGTACTAAGGTCTGCACCTCGGGTCCAAGACAGGGCGACAGTCAAGGCAGCGGTCCTCTGTAGCCGTCTGGGAACGGGAACCCTCGTGGAAGAGATCGTCGGGCCACTTTTACGACATGCAGGGATCGATGAAGCGGGGTACCTCCCTCCGGAATCTTCACACGAAACTTCTCGAACTTTTCAGGCTTTGGACCGGTACCGGATGACGTCGCCCTACGTTGGGCGCCAATTTGAGGTTCTGGACTTTTAAGAGTCCAGAGGTGTCAGGGAAACAACACCCGAAGACCCCTGAGTTCCTCCTGTCCCGGTGCACAAATAAACAGAGACACGGGCTTCTCGATGGTGGCGTCAAAGACCAAGGTTTATTTACTGCAGGGACACAGAAATCATAGGAACCACACAGAGGCAGAATCTACGAGACTGTTCAAATTGCATTAAGTGGGTTACTCTTTAAATACACGCAAAATGTCTTTAGGCTACATTACACGAATATTTCTCATGCCCAACCCGGTATCCCAAACAAACAGTAAATTTGACATCAAACAAACGTAGGTTTTCGGTATTCGATCAGGTCCTCTCGACAGTTTTCCATTCTTCGCCCGATCCTCCCCATCATAAAAATCGTAACCTCCCCATTGTAAAAGCCCAGAAGGAAAAGAGCAGAGCCAGGTGCAAAGGATTGAAATGTAGGATAAGAGGTGTTTATGGATCATAAACGGGCATGGCTACCGTCTTCGGCCTTTCAGTCAGGACAACGGACACGAGAACCAGTATCGCAGGAGTGGCCTCAGGCAAGGGAGGTAGCTTGACTCTGCCTCGTCATGCAGCGTCAGCCTTTCTCGGGCTCGAGCTTACGTGTCCTTAACAAGGTGACTCTGCCGGGGTCATCGTCCGTTCATTGACTATGTGAGGGCAAGAAACAAGATGGATGCCGTAACTAAAATGGATGCCATGACTTTTATGACAGAATGCCCTATTTTCCAGTGAATTCATGCTAGTTGCGCAGCGAAAACACTGTCATGTATATAATGGATCATTTGCGGTTCATTGGTACCGAAATCGTGTCAGTACTACGATACCGAATTCACGGGTTCGGATCGCTACAGAACCTCAGATTCACTGACTCCATTGCACCCTGTCACAAGACATGAGAGTGTGCTGTAGAGGATGTAGGCCAGAGGCTATGCTCTGGAACCTGCACAGGGTTTGTGGAAACAGTGTGCAGCATCCAGTGAACAGTTTCCACCACTGACGGGATTCTGAACACTGCAGAGGAGCGTCCACTGTGCAGCACAACCATTCAACTTTCAGACTGCTGCATCCAGTAACCCTACCCTGCGACCCCAGAAAAAGGTAGGCTCTGTTAGAGGTAGAAGAGGACAGACAATATCTTCCCTTTAAGGTACCCACTACTTAAAAGAAATGTAAATATGTTAATCATTAAATGTTAAAGCTGCCGTGAGCCGGTTTATGCTTTAACTGATGAAGTCACATGAAACTTTGTGATGGACAAATATTATTTGAGAGACAACGTAAGAGTGCTACTGGCTCGGTTCTGGAGTATGTTCTTCTAAAGAAAACGTAAAAAGCAAGGCTTGAACTGGGTACAATCTGATTGCATAGTAGTAAAAAGTAAATATTTTGAAAACACTTATTTTATCCTAAATACTAAATGTGTTTGCACATTTTGCAGCAGCCTGATGGTGTATAATATAATGTTTAAATGTATCACTTGCCTTTTCACAGTGCTTTCAGACGTTGGCTGGGACCGCATTGCACTATGAGTGCACATCTCTATTTTCCACTGTGCCAACCAGTTCTATCACTGTCTTGTTAATCACAGACATCTGCAGCGGTAGTATTAACCAAATGTTATAATGTAGAATAAAATGCATTTTGCACTTACTACTTTAGCTTGAATGTATTTTGCATCTAGGTTGTGTGTGTTCTATTTTGTATGCTTTTACCATTAGGTGAAACCCAACAAAATATTTGTAGAATATTTGATTCTTTATATCCGGATCCATGACTAAATATAGACAGTCAACAAATCCATTTTCACTAGTTGGTCTGTTAACCTCAATATCAGGTGCCCTTGCAGGTTTAATCATGTTGATTAAAGTAATTGTACTGGAAACATGCAACATTTTTCCTTATTTTAAAAAAAAACTCTGGGAGAGAACCGCCTGACCTCTGCTTGTGTCACTCGTGCTTGCTCGCTGTGCTTGTCATCCACGCAGATTTTTATAGTTTGGTCTTAAGTCCACCACTTCCAAAGTCCACCATCTGCCACTGGTAGAGTCACAGGGTAATTCAGGTCAGCAAATCTGGGGCAAGGTAGAATGAGCCAGAACATTACAGAAAAGACAGAACGTTCTGGTAAAAGCTGCAAAGTTCAGAACAGTCAGTAAGAGCTGGTAAGATTCAAGCTGCAGTCACATCGTTACATTTTGCCTGGCAACAGTGGATGTTGGGTTCTCTACTTTGGTTGCATAGTTTGCACCATTTGGGTTCCCTGCAACTTGTTTGGTTTATCATTCCTTCCACAGATACTGAGCCTTCTTTACTGCCACTCTAGAATTTCTGCAACTTCAACTACTCCAAGTCTTCATGATTCAAGGCATTTCTACTATTTTAATTGAACCTTCATATGTGGTTCTAGGACTATATCCTGGTTGGCTAGGGGCTATTAATGAATTTTATTTTTCCATACCCTAATAAGTAATTCTGCTGATAATCTTAAGACATTGTATCCTGGTATACACAAGTATATTTAGATTAATGTTACCGCGTTATATGGGATTACGGGGGTTACCGGTCAGTCAACTGCAGATCAAACCTCCATGGCACATGCTTTCCACCAGCCCATTCACCTGAGGTCAGTGGGAAAAGATGCTTATGAAGTGTCTCTTCTCTTTATCTCCCTTCCCCTATTTCCCCCTGTGTAGTCACGTCACTTCTTGTGAGATTGTGAATAATTAGTTGGGGTGAATGGTAGTCAACCACATGTAATAAGGTTACTATCTTGATAGGTCCAGTTAAAGGTTACAGAAATTTAAATCTGAGCTCAATCCCTGGCAGCTATGGTACGGAGCAGACAGGGTAAATTTAATAAAATGTGTAAAGTCAATACACCTCCGGGTATTCGTGCGCTTACAAATTCCATTAACATTAACATTAAAGCATTTAGAAGTACCAAAACAGTTAAAAAGTAAAAAACAGAACACAATTAAAATGCCACTCCAATTTATAGAAATGGAGAATATTTTCACGTGAAAATTACACCATAGTGGTAAAAAGCGCAATGGGCAAAGGTAGTCACAGTCTTGTTAGGCCGGGACCCAGGCACAATTTCAGGCCAACCATGATGTAGTGCAGGTTGGAAATACCAACTAGATTTGATACGGCCAAAGGTTTTACTCTGGGACTTAGGTCCTAATTTATAAGTTGGCAGAGAGGGAACTTCATTACAACAGTGACGGTGTTACCTCCCTGCCAACACAGTGGTCTTCCAAGTTAGGATGGGTAAACATGTAGCCGTTTTGTACTCTCCGCCAATCTCCAGGGACAGTAAAAAACACTAAATGGTCCCCTTGACATGGGAGATGACTCCCTTGGTGAGAGGGCATTATCATTTGTATATTGAAAAAGAAAGTCCCACTTTTGGATTTTCGTTTTGAAAATATAAAAGGAAACCTTTTGATGCAAGGCTCTTTCATGTTGACGGAGCCCTGCACCAAACTGCAAAAAGCATTGACAGGAACTGATGTGACAGTGATTCCTGACAGTGTTTTAGAAATGACCACCTGCTTGGCCTTCTTTTCTAAATTTTTCAGGCGGTATCTCCATCAGGGCAACTGAGTAATTTACTCCATTGCCCTGGTGGAGAAACGGGGCCGTCTGCCAAAAATTAAATTAGGAATTTAGGGCCTGGTTTAGATTTCGGTGCATGGGTTACTCCGTCAAAACAGTGAAATATAAATTCCACTATCTTCTATGGGATTTAAATTTTGGCTGACAGGATATCCATCACCTTTGTGACAGAGTAAGCCGTCCACTGAGATCAAAATCAGGCCCTAATTCTTTTTTGTGGAAGTCAAAAGCCTTTAGCGGGGCCAGGCTGCAGGCTCCATAGGAAAAGGGATCCACATGTCAGATAGGCGTTGGATGAAGTCCTGGTGAAGCCTTTGAAGTTGGCATTAAAAGCTCCTTGCTGGAGAAATTCTAATTTTGCACCCAGGGAAGTCCTGTCGCCAGCTGGATACTTTTGATACCTTCACCCAGTCAGGATTCTTACCTTTAGACATAGTCTCTTTTTCAGAGCTTGAAATCCTCCAATGGGGCATGTTCTGAGCTTTGTCCAATGAGGGCTGCCCAAGGCTGTATACATTCTCAACAAAGTTCCACTGAAATGGATCTGCTTGTGTGGAGAAGCTCTGAGCGGGGAGACCTGTTTCTTCCACCCAGCGGTAATGTGCCTTGGGAAGATCGGCTTGGCAGATTTGTCCCGGTGCCCTGGAGGTCTTGAAGTCCCAGGGTTTCAAGAATGTTAGTACAAGTCCACTAAGACAAAGCCAAGGGTCACAGGACATCAGGAACATCACTTAGAGTCAAAACTCTCTCCAGCAGAGGCCAGTTGGTTCAAGTCAGGTCCAGTTGGTACTGTTCAGTTAGGCTCTTCAGGAAAAGGCATTACAGCTTGTTGTGGCCCTGTAAGTTACACAGGAGCTCAGCCAGCTGACTCTTGGAGTCTCCTTCTTTGTCCTCAGTGTAAGTGAAAGCAGGTTTGACCTTTCAGGTTACCCCACAGTTCTCAAACAGCAAATTCAGTGCTTCCTCTGTTCTTCCACAGGTTTAGAGAGTGTTTTGAGTAGGTGCTTTGGTGGGGTACCACATTTATAGTTGACACTGGCTAGTGAGTGAGTGACTCCTCGCTCCTCCCTATCCAATGTGGTAAAACTTCCCAGGGGCAACCCAACCCACTTTGCAGCATTTCATGTTTGCCCTACTGTAAACAATACCACTGTGCACCTTACTTCCAATATCCAAAATGGAAGAACCCTGCCTCCCGTGTGCTGAGCTTGTTTGTCTACCTACAGGTGTGGCCAGGGAAATGTGCAGTTCCTACCCCTCTCCTCACTCAAAAATTTATTGTGGTTAGCTCCCCTCCCAGTGGATTTGGTGACAACCTGGCCGGGGTAACAAAGGGTTAACTTCCCCAGGTCTCATGGTATATTTACTTCTGAAAGGACATGCCCCTTCAGAAGTTAACGATGGTACTGGGTCCACCGTTACTGGTCTTACAGTAAATAGAAGAAAAACACCTCCCATACAACGGCCATTGCGCCTTCTCTGGTAGCAGTTTTCACAGGCCTTTAAGGTCTAGCACTTGCTGGGCAGCTGCTGGGGAGCTAGTGCAAATTAGCCTCAAGGAGTTTCGGGCAGGAAAAGGTAACCTTCTAAAAGGTAATTTTCTTAACTATTTATTCAACATCCATCTTCACAATTGAATTGGAATTTTAATACATTTTAAAAATAGAGGCTGAATTATTTTTTCCCTGCTGGTCTCAAACCTGAGATAGCAAAATTAATATTTTAATCTGTACTCCAGTTTTCCTTATAGGACTGCCAGAGCCTTCCACAGTGAAAATTGCTTTTGGGGCCTTGTCACAGAAGGGACATGGTAACGTTAAGTTTCTACAAGCCCCACTTTTAAATACCTTAAACTCTACTGTGGGGGTTACAAACCCTTCATAGGGGGTGACATTCATTTTTAAAAGGGAGGTTTTCTCCTGTCAAAAAGGGTTATTTTGACAGGCAGGACTGTAGGTTCGAACTACAGCAGCAAGGCTACATTGGTTGACGAGAGGCCATGTTTTCCTTGTCACAACAGTGGATGGCACAATAAGTGCTGCAGTCGACATGTCACATTAACTTTCCATGGCATAGATGCAGTTTCTCCACCATATACTATTGCCTTATAGGAGAGTTAAATTTGACAATTAGGGATTAGCCAATTTCTACACTCATAGGGTTCACAGCACATACACTGGGCACTGGACAGCAGTGCCCCAATGTGTGGATTCTAAAAACCAGAAATAAACATAAAATGCAGCAAAAAATGGGGTGACTATGCAAAAAGGGGCATTTTCTCACAAAACAAGTAACCAGGGCATGTATAGCTTTGAAACTCCTTTCGGGAATAATGCTGGATTCACTGCTAAATGAACATCTTTTGGGAGCCTACCCATTATTATATCTAGGTTTAGCTTTGCTAGTAAGAAAACGAATCAGTGAAGTATAGTCCAGCTATTTGTATGACACATTGACTTTAATGTCTATATATACAACATGGTAAAACAAACTTATTAATGATGTCCTATCTTGCACTTTGAACTGTTTGTAATACAAGTCATTTTGCTCTATTATTACCAATTCTGTAAATGACCATTTTCAGGTCATTTTGTTACAAATTACAATTTCTTTTAATGACCATTGTCAGGTCCCTTGATGCAGTTCAAACCAAGGTTGTAAAGGGCTCTTCTGCAGCTTAAGACTCCAGTCAAACAAGCTGTCCAGAGACATGGATGTAGTGACTAGAAGTACTCTCCACCCATCATCAAAACATTTGTTTACCAAAGATTGGATTAGGTCTGTGTAAGAAATTGGCTTTTTAGTTCAGAGGGGTAGAAGCACCACTCAAACAATAAACACAATTCTTGTCGTGTCAACAAC